>NW_027518700.1:35125000-35734166 GCF_043159265.1 Tasmannia lanceolata | reverse complement strand
CCGCCCACCATGGTGGTTAACCCATATGGGTGAACCCACATGAGCTCCATCTTTGCGGGCTTTAGCCCAATGGGCCATTTCATGAGTTTTCCATCAGGTTTCCCAAAACTTACGAAATTACTCATAATCCATCAGCCGTATCTTCGAGATGGTTTTGGACATATGAGAGATGATTGAAATGTCCATAAGATGATGAAAATGTGGAAGCCCCATGAGTTTCTAAAAATAGCAGCTTTTTCAAATTTTGTAAAATCACTCAAGATTTCTCAAATATAACTCGGGGGTCAAATAAGACACATCGGGAATGACCAAAATACCCTTGCAGTTTAAAATACGCAAAAATGAGGGAAACCTTGAAAATTCTAAAAATAGTAGGTTTTTTTTTCATTTGGTCGGAAACTTGAACTTTCATTTTCTAGAGGTCAAAGGAACCCCCTAGAGACCTTCAGGATCACGAATCAACTTCAAAACTCCTATAATGAAATGAAATCTACCCTAAAATGCATGGATTCCTAATCTAATGTTGAATACGGATTCAAGACTCGATGATACTACTGAATCTTTTGCTTTTTAAAGCGTAGCAAAAATGGGGTGTCTACAGATGCCCATCTTTAGTAGAGATGACGTAGTCATCGAATACCAAAGCAAAAGTGACAGAGTCATTTTGCGCAGCTTTAATCAACAAATGACTCTAGACAAAATGGAACCTAGACGCAAACATATACTACCTAATGCAAGACCCTAAACGAAGTCCTAGAATTAGAATGTAATAAAAAATCCCGATGCGGCGCCGTTCACAAACGGGCAATGAGAGAATGAGACACCGTTCACAAGCGGGCTCAAGGAGGATAAGAGGCATTCCCAAATGGACTCGGACAATGAGGCACCATTCACAAACGGCCTCAAAGAGGATAGGAGACCATTCACAAATGGACTTAGAAAATGAGACACCGTTCACAAACGGGCTAAAGGAGAATAAGAGACCATTCACAAATGGACTCGGAAAATGAGGCACCGTTGACAAACGGGCTCAAGGAGGATATGAGGCCATTCACAAATGGACTCGAAAAATGAGACACCGTTCACAAACGGGCTCAAAGAGAATAAGAGACCATTCACAAATGGACTCGGAAAATGAGACACCGTTCACAAATGGGCTCAAGGAGGACACGAGACCATTCACAAATGGACTTAGAAAATGAGACATCGTTCACAAATGGGCTCAAGGAGGACACGAGACCATTTACAGATGGACTTAGAAAATGAGACACCGTTCACAAACAGGCTCAAGGAGGACATGAGACCATTCACAAATGGACTTCGAAAATGAGACACCGTTTACAAACGGGCTCAAAGAGGATAAGAGACCATTCACAAAAGGACTCGGAAAATGAGACACCGTTCACAAACGGGCTCAAAGAGGATAAGAGACCATTCACAAAAGGACTCAAAAAATGAGACACCGTTCACAAACGGTCTCAAAGAGGATAAGAGACCATTCACAAATGGACTCGGGAAATGAGACACCGTTCACAAACGGGCTCAAGGAAGACATGAGACCATTCACAAAAGGACTCGAAAAATGAGACACCGTTCACAAACGGGCTCAAAGAGGATAAGAGACCATTCACAAATGGACTTCAAAAATGAGACACCGTTCACAAACGGGCTCAAAGAGGATAAGAGACCATTCACAAAAGGACTCGGGGAATGAGACACCGTTCACAAAAGGGCTCAAGGAGGACATGAGACCATTCACAAATGGCCTTAGAGAATGAGATATCGTTCACAAACGGGCTCAAGGAGAATATGAGACCATTCACAATTGGACTTCGAAAATGAGACACCGTTCATAAAAGGGCTCAAAGAGGATAAGAGACCATTCACAAATGAACTCGGAAAATGAGACACCGTTCAGAAACGGGCTTAAAGAGGATAAGAGACCATTCACAAATGGACTCGGAAAATGAGACACCGTTCACAAACGGGTGGGTAGAAGATAAGAGACCATTCCCAATTGGACTCGAAAAATGAGACACCGTTCCCAAACGGGCTCGAAGATAAGAGACCATTCCCAAATGGATTCGAAAAATGTGATACCGTTCACAAACGGGCTCGAAGAAGATAAGAGACAATTTCCAAACGGACTCGAAAAATGAGACACCGTTCCCAAACGGGCTCAAAGAAATGAGATAGCTTTGATTGATGAATTCAACAACGAAGAATTTAGAGATTTTTCTTGAATTTGAATTTGACGAAAGATTGGATTCGATGAATTTTAGATTTCTTGAACTCAATGAAATCGGGGATATTATAGATCGTGTCTGATAAAGATATTGAAAACTAAGACTTTGACGAATGATGAGACGACAAACCTTAGGAACGAAGAAGCATGACCAACGAGAATGGTTTAGGAACACTTTCATGAAGCTTCAACAAGATTTTTCACAAAGAGACCGTTGGTCTTGTCTTCTGGGGATTTTGATAACTGAAACCTTGATCTAACTACCTGGGATTGGTAATCTAGAACAACGGCTCTCTTGGATACTGAAAATTGGGAAGTGGAATTTTTCCTTTGACAGGTGTTTAGATAAATATTTCTTGACCAGGATAGTATTCAACTACCAGGAAGAAAATTAAAAATTTTAAGGGTTCATCCTTCAGAGAAACTGGCCCAACCATCATCACATATGGAATCCTTCAAGCCTCAGGTGCCTTTCTGGGGCATGGTCCTCTTATGGAAACGGCACTTCCCGATGTTTCTACTTCGGAATACTTCTGAGCTGATATTCTTTAAAATGAAGCTCTTTGACTAGATGCTCGAGATCTTTCCTTCAGGATTAACTTGGTGCAGGTACAATAGCAGGGAGCTAACGACACTGAGCCTCTTTCACCGAGACAGTTGCATCATTTGGACAGAAGGACAACGATTGACTCTTTCTAAAGAGAAAACTTAGATAAAAGGCACTACTCAAAGGATTGAGGAGCTCTGAAGGAGTGAACTTAGAATAACAAAGATTGACTGACTATACTGACAGATAGAGTGATGCTTCTGACTTAGTTAATATTTTGTTAGGTAAGTCTATCCTTTCGAGGAATAGTTTCTCAATTGATAAACACTGGACTTTTTCCTTAAAACAGTAATGCCTCAAGGCTTTAATTACGACTCCTAAGATTGCTTAGTTTCAATGCCCCCAGTTTTGAGGATGGCACTTGAATTTGCCTGAACTTCTGTTGATCTTCAGTCTTAATACCGGCTGTAGCCTTCTTATAATGATTCTTTTACCGTGTCCAAGTCACCTCTTCTGAGTTTTTAATTTGGCAGATCGTGTTAGCCTTAACTTTTGCCTGAATCACCTTTGTAGGTTTTCGATCCAGCAGGCTATCCCCTTAGCTTTTGCCTAAGCCGCCCTTTCGGGTTTTCAACTTAGCAGGGGAATGATCTTAAATTTTGCCTAGACCGCCCTTTCAGATTTTCAGTCTAGCAGATCTTCAAACTCCGTTCTTTTTTTCTTTTTTTTCTTTTTCACTTTTTTGTGTTTCGGGACCTAGATCATTAATTCTGAACACCAGAAGGACTTTTATAGATAGGATAGGGCTTTTCAAATAATGGCTTAAGGTTTAACAAAGATTTCGACCAAACCTATGAACAGGTTGCCTACGTATCCCAGGGTAGGAATCAGGTCGTGCGTAGTTCAGGGCGAATGCCCCTAGTTTGAAGATAAATTGTTTGAAGGTTAATTGATTTTTCTTTTTTTCTTTCTTTTTGGAATGATTGACTTCTCTTCTTTTGGAACTTGTCCCTCTTTTTTTCTGGAACGATTGAATTTCTTTTCTTTTTTTTTGAATCGACCGAACTCGGTTTAACCGAGCTGCCTACGTACCCTAGTGTAGGGATCAGTTCTCGCGTAGTTCGGGGCGGATGCCCCTAGTTTGATGGGTTTTCAAGAAAATTTCATTTAGGCTCAAAGGGTTTGCAAACTGGTATTTGTTTTGTCATTGGGTTATGATTCTGGGATTTGTTCGGCCAAAAGAGGCCTTCCAATGTTCAGGTTTGGAATTGATCTAGGTTGATGAGTTCTCTTTATTATTATTTCTTTTTTTTTCGGAGTTTGACGGCGTTTCCAAGTAAGAGATAATGTATCTTCTTCTTTCAAGATTATATTATGTGCTTTCGACTTTCATAGAGCGAAACTCGTTCTTTGACATCCTCCATCTATAGATTTGTAACTCTTAATATTTGATGATCACTTTTCAATGCTTGCTCTTGAACTTCTTATCTTGAATTTGTTGGCTTCATGTTATGAATTTGAGAACCAAGGTCATTGATTGGAGATATGAAAGTTGTTTCCACTCTATGCCCCTTGTATAGCATATGATATTCACTTCATTCTTTCTTGAACCTTCTATCTGGGTCTTTCTCCTGGCATTAATGGTAGCGCTTACTGGACCATCTCTTTATTCTTGAAATAGGTTTATCAATTCCTCACATTCTTCAGAGAGTAATGTATTTTCAATCAGCATTCACTGAATCAAAGTTTCAGTACCAGTGTTTATCACTTTAATTTCATCTTTGAAAGGCTGGATTGGCGCTCCTCCTCTTGTTCAAGTAATTGTTGTGACTCAAGTGGAGTTTCATCAATATTGTCCTCATTTGAGGAGGGAGTCTTACTTTAAGATCAGAAGCATACTTAAGAAATAGACACAAATGAACTATTGGGACTGAAATTTTTATTTAAAGAGAAAGCTATTACATCTGACGACCTATCCTGAACATGCTCAGGATTCACAACTCTAAATAAAAAGAAGAGCAAAAGATAACTTGCCTGGACTGGGCATTAACCTTGAACTGTAAGACCGGACTCAACAATTGTACTGACCATGATGACTGACTCAACATAAAATAGTAAATGACTAAAACTTTAAATGCTACAACTGTCTAGCTTCGGAGGCTCGGCGAGGGCTGGCTCATAAATGTTACTTTCAACTTCTGATTCTTTTCATTGTAACCAGACCTGTGCTTCTTTGAACCCTCAGTTATCTAAGCATTGTGATCGGCTGACGGCAGTACTGCATGATTCGGGTAGGCTAATTTCTTTGACCAATCAACTTTTGGATCCTAAATTTTAAGGCAATGCAATTATCAGTAAGGTGGCCAGGGCCTCTATGGTATTCACAATACTGGTCCATTCTCCAATTTGCTGGTAAAGGATTAGGAGGAGCCCTAATGCCGGGTAGGGTAATGTGACATGAAGCTAACTCTTGCTGCAAAATGACTGATGGTGGAAATGAGAGAGGGGTAAATTCCTTCTTAAGCGCTTGCTTAGGTGTAGCCGTTAACTGATTGTATTTGAATACCATAGGATTTTGTAGCTCCTTGATTTTTTTTGAAGTAAAATTGCCTCTGTTATAAGCCCCATGTGTTGTGGCCACTTTGATTTCCTGACCTATGGAGACCGGGCTCAATATATTTTGACCCATCATTGTACATTGCTGGTCGTGATTATCGTGAGACTTTCTCTTCATTTGCTCAAACCACGGTTTGCGGTCATCAGGAAATGATGGAGTTTCGTCGTTTGACAAAAGATTTTGAGGGTCGAGGAGCTCCATGTCTATAAGGTCTTGAATATCATATTTCAAGCTGAGGCATTTATCGGTAGCATGACCATGACATAAATGGTAATCACAAAATTCTTTCATTTGGAAGGTCCTGGGACTGGGAAGAGGATTAGGAACAGGCTCTGGTCCTAATAGTGTTATCATTCTTTCCTTGAGCAACCATTTCAAAGCATCAGGTCGTGAAATCGGCAAGTCAGTGAATTCTTTTTTAGGAATCTCAGATGGTGGTTCTTGGTCATATTCAAGAATTATGGGCCAAACAGAATCCTACTGGTGCTGAGAGACAGAGTTCCTGGTAACAACATCCTTAACTTTGGTATTTTTGTCATCGAAATGTTCAGAACTTTGGGACTGACAATACCAGGTTTGCATTTGTTGCTTCATCTGAAGAACTTCTTCTATTTCTCTAGAGATTCACAATTAGTTCTTCTGAACCCATAACCATGGAGAGGCTCCGATCTTTGCCCTTAGAAACAACAGTGGTTGGACCAAATTTCTCAGTAAGTTGAGCTTTGATGAATCAATTTTCTTCCTTCAATTCCTTCAGCTGTTGGACGAGCTGGGTCAAGGCTTCCATGATGTAAGAGAACTGTGAAGTTTTCATAGAGTCTGCCATGAGTATGGAAGGAGAGGATTAGAGACGCTTCCAAAGAAAATGGGGAATTAGCTTCCTCACTGACCGCGAATAGATTCAAACCCAATAAGCTTTCCTGGATTTTCAGTTGTGAACAGTCCTGACATGGAAACAATAAGAACGTTATATAAGCTTGACATTCAAGGAGTGTTCATTCTCAATGACTGAAAAAAAGATTACACATTTAAGCAAGTAATTGGGACAGTAGAATGAATCCTAAAGGACCAAGACATGACAATGATGACAGATTCGTATAGGGGAATGCCCCTAGTTCAAGGATTATGAGAGTGAACTCTGAAGGACTTAGCAAAATATTCTTGAAAAAGGTTGCCCTTAGAGTAAGAAGAGACTAAGGGTACAAGTACGATCAGATCATCAAGATTGCACAATCAAATGATTGAGACACAATTCCTGCCAATTGAGAAAGCGAATGAAGACATAATCGAATCCCACTAGAGGCGAATGATGGACACATGATCAAAAGATGAGATTACATAAGATTGCTTTCAACGGGTAGATCGGGAATGGCTAATCCTAAGAGATCTTAGGAAACATGGGATATAAATCTTTATCCCAAAGGGAAAGTTTTTTAATCTTCGTACATTTTAACAGTGTTACCTGAAGGCATCAAACCCTAATCCTAATCTAGCGGAGTGGAGAGAGAATCTCGACTCATGACTTTGTTTGTGTACCTAAGGACCGATCGTAGCCATTGGAAGATGGACTACAGCCTAATCTAGACACAAATGCGTAGGATATCCTAAACTAGGCTCACACACGTGAGGCACGTGTGTTCCTATACTACATGCATGTGTGGGTTAATCTAGGAGTAAGGCCAAGAGTTCCCTTAGCGCGAATCCATGTTCGATATACTGTACCAGTGTCCGGCGTATCAGTACATGAACAAGAGATCCGTTTACGTACCATAAAGGTACTAGGCTAAGAGTGGAATGCTTCTCTAGCACAGAGGCACCAGGTGATGAAATCCCAATCAACCATGCTAGATAACACTCCGGGTTCCTAAAATAGGACGTGTGTGCATGTGAGATTCAAGGGTCTGCAAGTGCTGTAAGTGTGTGCAATATGTTTGCGCAATCTATGATGCCTTCAGGTTTTGTTAGATTAAGTTTGAGTATTATGTGATGAGAAAGTAACCAAACTAATCTACCAAGCATATAAGAGATAGCGTTTTCATGAGCCAGTTAAATTAAATTCAAATGAGTTATCCTTGGAAGTTTTAATGAAGTTAGGTGGTCCCCAGCAGAGTCGCCAAACTGTGGGACCCGATCCCGCGAGAAGGGTAGGGCGCGAGCCGCCACGCTCTCTCGTAGTTTCTCATACCCACGCGAATGGCGTGTGCTTTTTATTATTGATTTTAATTACCCAACCAAGCAGGCAGCAACCAAGCCATAGGGTGCAAACAAACGTGCAACCAGTACCTATAAGGGCAGGGGTAAGCCGCCGAGCCTAGCGAAGTGTGATTTAATTCATCTTTTCCGTGAACTTGGGATTACTAAGGCAATCCGAATTCCACGCAAAAGAGAGTGACAGAGTCGCAACCTAGATGAGGGATCTAGGACCCATAATTGATCAGAAATCTAGACTCGTTACCTGGTTACGAGAATGGAAGGTATGGGGAGTTACCACCACATGCACCATTCCTGCCCGATAATCGGCCTTCAATTCCAAAAGTTAACTCTTTTGAATTTCTTTTAAATAGCTCATTTAACTCTATATTAATGTGCGAACTATGTTGCATGCATCCTAAGATCTAATTTCAATGTAGTTCCTAAATGTGTATCTTGATTTTCCTAATTTGTTTGAATTCAATCTAAATGAAAGTTCTCCGAAAATGCTAATTTCAGGAAAATCCTACATATTTTAATTAAGAATTTATAAGAAAACTAATATACAAAACCTCACCACTTATGTGTGGAGCCGACTCGTGATTGGTATGCCATCAAGCATCCAAGCTGCCTACGTACCCAAGCCTCACTGGGATCAGACTGGATTGATTGTTTATGCCTCACTGCCATCACCTAAACTAAGCTGTTTATGCCTAACTCATCTAGGACACCGATCTAGACTGGATTGATTGTTTCAACAGTTTTAAGAGAAATTATTTAATTCAAGTTGAAGATTTTATTATCCTATGATTTCATCTAAGATGCTATATGGTCCTATCTAAGTGCAAGACGTCTTTTAGACTAATGCAGGTTAACCTACATCCTAGGTAACTAGGCTTGTCCTATGAGAAAAGTGAGGTGACTAGTGTAACTAGATCTATGGCACGGTTGCTATCCATAGCAAACGCCCGTGATGAGGCTGGACTCCTAACTCTAGGACTCCTTAAAACTTAGGACACAACGTGACATAAGTGTTCCTAAGGGGCCCTAAAGGTTCCTACGATAGGAGACCATAATCCAACGGCTCCTAAGACACGGATCGAGTTAATTCGATTTGTTGAACTTAATGATTTTCAATTTTTGAGGATTTTTTATTCCTAAACATCTAAGGAATACAAAAGGCTCTATGGTTCGCAAGTTTCGGCCTCGGATCGCAACCATGGAAGGGAATCGTGCTCTCAACACTGTATAATTTAGCACGTAAATTATAGTATCTTATTGCCTGACATATTTCTCAGGATTTTCGTGGACAGTGGACCTCGGAGCCAATATCATACTATAATTTACGCACTCCAATTATGCAGGATTAATCACAATTAGTATACGATTACGGTTGCGATCTCGGCAGTTAAATTGTCAGAGAATAGCCAATTTAAAAAGAGAATCTATGAACCTTAAGGTTTCTATTTCAAAAAAGTTAAGGATTGCATTTATGATGAAAACTTAAGATTTTTTGGAGATTTTTACTGACTTTTCTATTGATTTGCTATTAAATTGTGATTTAATATCTTTAAGACCAGATTGCTAGAATTAGACAGTAACCCTAAGCACTCGAACTCCAAATCAGTTGAAACTTTTTTCGTAACAAGATATGGATGATTTTGGCTTATTTGAAAATTTTCATGAATTATCATTAAGATTTGATATCAATTCCCGATTTTTCAAAATCCAAATCAGATTATAGATTAACCCAGTAACCTATAGTATATCAATTTCAAATCAACTTAAACTCTTACAGTATAAAGATAATCATGAGATTAGACTACTGTATGACTTTCATGGATTTTTATGACGATTTGATGCCCATTTAAATTCACACAAAAATCAGATGAAACCAAAGAATTACTTAAAAAGCAAACCTAATGGTATCCTAAAATTAAATGAAAAATTCCAGTAGATATATAATAGATTATAAAATTTATTATCAAATTTCAAAACTTAAAACTTAAATCTCCTCCTTAAAATTGGTTTTAAAATATAAGAGATCAATTTGTTTCCTAGGCGTTAAAACCCGTTTATTAAAATAAATTGTAAAACCTTATCAAATCTTTGCAAAAATAATTGAAAATATTTCTCTAACATTCCAGTAACCAAAGTTACTGGTTTGTAAAGAAAAGTTTTGAAAATATAATAATTTAATAAGAAAAAGAATTATGGCACGTAAAACGGGGAAGCGATTAGAAAACAGTAAAAACGATATTTGTTTTAAAATATTTTTCAATGGAAACTTCCATTTATTATTAGGCTTTAATTTTCAAAAGTTTCATCAATTTTTAAAATGATTTGGCATTTATTAAAAGTAGCCAAAATTTAAAATAATTAATAATCCGATTAAATAAACTCCAAAAATTATGAAAATTTTTGGGTGATCTAAAAACCTTGTAAAAGTACTGGAAACAAACTTTCACTAAATTTGGACATGATTTGATATACTTTTGGCTCCATTCATCAAGAAATAACCCTTTTCGGTGTTATTCTTTTAGAAATATAATGAAAAATAAAACGGCTGAACCGCGGTTGGAAATTAAGTTTCCAGTAGTTTTGTATTTTACATAAAACCCAGAAAATATCATTTTTTAAAAAGACCCATGTTTTTAAACACTTGCTTTGATAATCTAATTTAAATCCATATTGAATAAAACCAAAAGAAAAACCATTTTTAAATTGAGAAAAATTAATTTTTGGATCAAATTTTGGATTTTGAAAACTCATAATCTATATTATAACATACTGGAATTTGAAAGAAAAACTCGTTGATTTGATCCATCAAAATTAAAACGCTAGCATACTTTTTCTACTTCACAAAGATGAGAAATCCTTACCGTTGATCGCAATCCTTGTCTCTAGGGTTGGTATCCAAGATATACACTTTGTCCAACCCTTTTATACGCTAAAAAATGTAGAAAAAACACTCCAATAATTCTTGATTGTGTGACGCCTTGGAGAAGAAGAAGGAATTCAAGAATTCCTTTTGTGAAGAACACTTGAAAGAGAGATCACACTTCAAGAGAGAAAACAAAAAAAAAATTCTTTGGAGGAGAGAGAAAAAGGATGAATTTGGATTTTTTCCAATCTTTTTTAGGATTGTTTGCTTTGATTTTTATATAAAAAAGCTAGGGTTAAGAGAGAAATAGTAGTTTCCAATGTGAGAGCTCTCTTTTTGGCTTGTTTCCAATTTTCCCCTATTGCTTTCATTCTTTCTTGTTTCCAAATTGGATTTGATTCCAATCTTAATTTCTTGTCAATCAAGACATGCTATTCTTTATTCCACATTGCTTCTTTTGGAAGAAAACCTTTTTTAAGCAATCATTCCTCTTTTCCTTCTTTCCTTCTTTTCATTTTTTATTCTTTTAACAAATATGATGTCACCATTGTGACATCATCAAGGTTCGGTGCTTAACTCATGTGGGTCAACCATGTGGGCCGCCCACCATGGTGGTTAACCCATACGGGTGAACCCACATGAGCCCCATCTTTGCGGGCTTTAGCCCAATGGGCCATTTCATACGGGTTTCAGGTTTTTCCGTAAAAATTCAATAAAATCTTTCTAAATTCAACATTCTATATATGGACTCAACTCATTTGACATTTATGGTGCATCCCTCACACATGATCGAACCATCTTTTTTGGAAAACAACTTTTCGGACCAAAATGCCCTTATTTGACTGTTAGACATCCAAATGCGACCAAAATACCCTCAGATTGGTTCACCCCTAAAGGGAAAAATTAAAAATGGAAAGTCTTTGTGGTCAAACTTCAAAAATAGAAACTTTTAAAATTGGGTCCTTTCGGTGAGCAATATTAACCATGATCATTTGGTATCCCCTAAAAATACCCAAAATGCCCTCAACACTTAGAATTTCCAAATTAAGAGAAACTCCTGAGAAATTCTAAATTTAGCAAGTTTTTCAAAATTCAGAAAATCATTCATAATCTCTCAGACATATTTCGGGGATCAAAAGAATTACACAGGAAAAGACCAAATTACCCCGAGGTGCTAGAATTTGGCGAGACTAGGGAAAACCCTGAGAAATTTTAAAAATAGCAGATTTTCAAAAATTTATGAACGCACTCAAGATTTCTTAGACACAACTTAGGGACTAAATATGATATGTTTCGAAATGTCTAAAATACCCACGAAGTGCAAGACTAAAAGAAAATCTTGAGAGATCTAAATTTAGCAGGTTTCCCAAACCTTACGAAATTACTCCTAATCCATCAGCCGTACCCTCGAGATGGTTTTGGACATATGAGAAATGATTGAAATATCCATAAGATGATGAAAATGTGGAAGCCCCATGAGTTTATAAAAATAGCAGCTTTTTCAAAATTTGTAAAATCACTCAAGATTTCTCAAATATAACTCGGGGGTCAAATGAGACACATCGGGAGTGACCAAAATACCCTTGCAGTTTAAAATAGGCAAAAATGAGGGAAACCCTGAAAATTCTAAAAATAACAGATTTTTTTTCATTTGCTCAGAAACTTGAACTTTCATCTTCTAGAGGTCAAAGGAACCCCCTAGAGACCTTCAGGATCGCGAATCAACTTCAAAACTCCTATAATGAAATGAAATCTACCCTAAAATGCATGGATTCCTAATCTAATGTTGAATACGGATTCAACACTCGATGATACTACCAAATCTTTTGCTTTTTAAAGCGTAGAAAAAGGGGGTGTCTACAGATGCCCCTCTTTATTAGAGATGACGTAGTCATCGAATACCAAAGCAAAAGTGATAGAGCCATTCTGCGTAGCTTTAATCAACAAATGACTCTAGACAAAATGGAACCTAGACACAAACATATACTACCTAATGCAAGACCCTAAACGAAGTCCTAGAAATGGAATGTAATAAAAAATCCCGATGCGGCGCCGTTCACAAACGAGCAATGAGAGAATGAGACACCGTTCACAAGCGGGCTCAAGGAGGATAAGTGGCATTCCCAAATGGACTCGGACAATGAGGCACCATTCACAAACGGCCTCAGAGAGGATAGGAGACCCTTCACAAATGGACTCAGAAAATGAGACACCGTTCACAAACGGGCTAAAGGAGAATAAGAGACCATTCACAAATGGACTCGAAAAATGAGGCACCGTTGACAAACGGGCTCAAGGAGGATATGTGGCCATTCACAAATGGACTCGAAAAATGAGACACCGTTCACAAACGGGCTCAAAGAGAATAAGAGACCATTCACAAATGGACTCAGAAAATGAGACACCATTCACAAACGCGCTCAAGGAGGATATGAGACCATTCACAAATGGACTCAGAAAATGAGACACATTTCACAAATGGGCTCAAGGAGGACATGAGACCATTCACAAATGGACTTAGAAAATGAGACACCGTTCACAAACGGGCTCAAGGAGGACATGAGACCATTCACAAATGGACTTCGAAAATGAGACACCGTTAACAAACGGGCTCAAAGAGGATAAGAGACCATTCACAAAAGGACTCAGAAAATGAGACACCGTTCACAAACGGGCTCAAAGAGGATAAGAGACCATTCACAAATGGACTCGGGAAATGAGACACCGTTCACAAACGGGCTCAAGGAAGACATGAGACCATTCACAAAAGGACTCGGAAAATGAGACACCGTTCACAAACGGGCTCAAAGAGGATAAGAGACCATTCACAAATGGACTTCAAAAATGAGACACCGTTCACAAACGGGCTCAAAGAGGATAAGAGACCATTCACAAAAGGACTCGGAAAATGAGACACCGTTCACAAACGGGCTCAAAGAGGATAAGAGACCATTCACAAATGGACTCGGGAAATGAGACACCGTTCACAAACGGGCTCAGAGAGGATAAGAGATCATTCACAAATGGACTTGGGGAATGAGACACCGTTCACAAAAAGGCTCAAGGAGGACATGAGACCATTGACAAATGGACTTAGAGAATGAGATATCGTTCACAAACGGGCTCGAAGAAGATAAGAGATCATTCCCAAACGGACTCGAAAAATGAGACACCGTTCCCAAACGGGCTCAAAGAAACGAGATAGCTTCGATTGATGAATTCAACAACGAAGAATTTAGAGATTTTTCATGAATTTGAATTTGACGTAAGATTGGATTCGATGAATTTTAGATTTTTTGAACTCAATGAAATCGGGGATATTATAGATCGTGCCCGATAAGGATATTGGAAACTAAGACTTTGACGAATGATGAGACGATAAACCTTAGGAACGAAGAAGCATGAGCAACGGGAATGGTTTAGGAACACTTTCATGAAGCCTTAACAAGATTTTTTCACAAAGAGACTGTTGGTCTTGTCTTCTGGGGATTTTGATAACTGAAACCTTGATCTAACTACCTTGGATTGGTAATCTAGAACAACGGCTGTCTTGGATACTGAAAATTGGGAAGTGGAATTTTTCCTTTGACAGGTGTTTAGATAAATATTTCTTGACCAGGATAGTATTCAACTACCAGGAAGAAAATTAAAAATTTTAAGGGTTCATCCTTCAGAGAAACTGGCCCAACCATCATCACATATGGAATCCTCCAAGCCTCAGGTGCCTTTCTGGGGCATGGTCCTCTTATGGAAATTGCACCTCCCGATGTTTCTACATCGGAATACTTCTGAGCTGATATTCTTTAAAATGAAGCTCTTTGACTAGATGCTCGAGATCTTTCCTTCAGGATTAACTTGGCGCAGGTACAATCGCAGGGAGCTGACGACACTGAGCCTCTTTCACCGAGACAGTTGCATCATTTGGACACAAGGACGACGATTGACTCTTCTAAAGAAAAAACTTAGATAAAAGGCACAACTCAAAGGATTGAGGAGCTCTGAAGGAGTGAACTTAGAATAACAAAGATTGACTGACTATACTGACAGATAGAGTGATGCTTCTGACTTAGTTAATATTTTGTTTGGTAAGTCTATCCTTTCGAGGAATAGTTTCTCAATTGGTAAACACTGGACTTTTTCCTTAAAACAGTAATGCCTCAAGGCTTTAATTACAACTCCTAAGATTGCTTAGTTTCATTGCCTCCAGTTTTGAGGATGGCACTTGAATTTGCCTGAACTTCTGTTGATATTCAGTCTTGATACCGGCTGTAGCTTTCTTATAATGATTCTTTTACTGTGACTAAGTCACCTCTTCTGAGTTTTTAACTTGGCGGACCGTGTTAGCCTTAACTTTTGCCTGAACCACCTTTGTAGGTTTTCGATCCAGCAGGCTATCCCCTTAGCTTTTGCCTAAGCCGCCCTTTCGAGTTTTCAACTTAGCAGGGGAATGATCTTAAATTTTGCCTAGACCGCCCTTTCAGATTTTCAGTCTAGCTGATCTTCAAACTCCGTTCTTTTTTTGTTTTTCACTTTTTTGTGTTTCGGGACCTAGATCATTAATTCTTGATTGTGTGATGCCTTGGAGAAGAAGGAATTCAAGAATTCCTTTTGTGAAGAACGCTTGAGAGAGAGATCACACTTCAAGAGAGAAAAAAAAATATCTTGGGAGGAGAGAGAAAAAATACGAGTTTAGATTTTTTACAATCTTTTTTAGGATTGTTTGCTTTGATTTTTATATAAAAAAACTAGGGTTAAGAGAGAAATAGTAGTTTCCAATGTGAGAGCTCTCTTTTTGGCTTGTTTCCAATTTTCCCCTATTGCTTTCTTTCTTTCTTGTTTTCAAATTGGATTTGATTTTAATCTTAATTTCTTGTCAATCAAGACATGCTATTCTTTATTCTACATTGCTTCTTTGGAAGAAAACCTTTTTAAAGCAATCATTCATCTTTTTCTTCTTTCCTTCTTTTCATTTTTTATTCTTTTTATTTTTCTTTTAACAAATATGATGTCACCATTGTAACATCATCAAGGTTGGGTGCTCAACTCATGTGGGTCAACCATGTGGGCCGCCCACCATGGTGGTTAACCCATACGGGTGAACCCACATGAGCTCCATCTTTGCGGGCTTTAGCCCAATGGGCCATTTCATACGGGTTTCGGGTTTTTCCGTAAAAATTCAATCAAATCTTTCTAAATTCAACATTCTATATATGGACCCAACTCATTTGACATTTATGGTTCATCTCTCACACATGATCAAACAATTTTTTTTGGAAAACAACTTTTCGGACCAAAATGCCCCTATTTGACTGTTAAGCATCCAAATGCGACCAAAATACCCTCAGATTGGTTCACCCCTAAAGGGAAAAATTAAAAATGGAAAGTCTTTGTGGTTAAACTTCAAAAATAAAAACTTTTAAAATTGGGTCCTTTCGGTGAGCAATATTAAACATGATCATTTGGTATCCCCTGAAAATACCCAAAATGCCCTCAACACTTAGAATTTCCAAATTAAGAGAAACTCCTGAGAAATTCTAAATTTAGCAGGTTTTCCAAAATTCAGAAAATCATTCATAATCTCTCAGATATATTTCGGGGATCAAAAGAATTACACAGGAAAAGACCAAATTACCCCGAGGTGGTAGAATTTGGCGAGACTAGGGAAAACCCTGAGAAATTCTAAAAATAGCAGATTTTCAAAAATTTATGAATGGACTCAAGATTTCTTAAACACAACTTAGGGACTAAATATGATATGTTTAAAAATGTCTAAAATACCCCCGAAGTACATGACTAAGAGAAAATTTTGAGAGATCTAAATTTAGCAGGTTTCCCAAATCTTACGAAATTACTCCTAATCCATCAGCCGTACCCTCGAGATGGTTTTGGACATATGAGAAATGATTGAAATATCCATAAGATGAAGAAAATGTGGAAGCCCCATGAGTTTATAAAAATAGCAGTTTTTTTAAAAAATTTGTAAAAATCACTCAAGATTTCTCAAATATAACTCGGGGGTCAAATGAGACACATCGGGAATGACCAAAATACCCTTGCAGTTTAAAATAGGCAAATATGAGGGAAACCCTGAAAATTTTAAAAATAGCAGGTTTTTTTCATTTGCTCGGAAACTTGAACTTTCATCTTCTAGAGGTCAAAGGAACCCCCTAGAGACCTTTAGGATCTCAAATCAACTTCAAAACTCTCATAATGAAATGAAATCTACCCTAAAATGCATGGATCCTAATCTAATGCTGAATACGGATTCAAGACTCGATGATACTACCGAATCTTTTGCTTTTTAAAGCGTAGCAAAATGGGGGTGTCTACACATTGCTTCCTTCCATAGTCCAACCACTTAGAACATGTGTCCTTACAACAACATGGGCAAGCAAGTTCGCCTTTGGTGCTCCATCCTGACAGGTTAGCATATGCAGGAAAGTCAATAATCGTCCACAACACAGCTGCATGCATCTGAAACGTCTCATTCCTCGAAGCATCAAATGTCTGAAAACCAATATCCCATAGTTCTTTCAACTCTTCAATCAAAGGTTGTAAATAGACGTCTAAGTCATTTCCAGGTCCAGATGGTCCGGGAATAAGCAATGAGAGCATCATGTACGGTTGTTTCATGCACAACCGTGGTGGCAAGTTATATGGAATAAGAACAACAGGCCACGTGCTGTGAGCAATACTCGTCGTCCTAAAGGGATTGAACCCGTCACTTGCTAACCCAAGTCTAACATTACGAGGATCTGACGAAAAGTTTGGATATCTACTGTTTAAATCCTGCCACACTGGGGAGTCTGCAGGGTGCCTGAATATACCATCATTTCTTCGTTTATCATCATGCCATGTCATGAAAGCAGTTGTTTTCTTCGACATATATAGTCTCTGCAATCTTGGTGTTATGGGGAAGTAACGCAGAATCTTAGCAGGAATTTTTGGGTCGTTCCTCGATGTCTGAGTTATTGCATCCTCTGGATGCAATGGATATGTCTTCCACTTGGAAGCCCCACATATACGACATACAGTCTCTTTCGCGTCTTCCTTCCAAAACAACATACATTCATTGGGGCATGCATCTATTTTATCGTAGTGGAGGCCCAAATCACTAATGATCTTCTTCGTTTCATAAAATGACTCTAGCACCGATGCTCCCATGGGAAATGCCTCTTTCAACAACTCAAGTAACATGGTGAAAGATTTGTTACTCCATCCATTGAGACACTTTATATGAAAAATTTGAACAATGGAAGACAATTTTGAGAGTTTGCACCCTGGGTATAGTTCTAGCTCGGCATCCTCCACTAATTTGTAAATTTTCTTTGCATTTGCATCAGGCCCCTCTCTACTTGTTTGATCCGGCCTTTCCCCATTACTTGTTGGCAAGTTGTCCTGATTATGGATCAACCTTAGCCTTATGTCTTCTAACAAATCATGCATTTCGTCTTGTATCATTGGTTCTTCGTTCATTTGGCGATCACTACCAGTCATATCAACCAGTGATGACCCAGCTTCCCATGAAAAACCCATCTGGTGTAGCCCTTCATGATCCCATCGACAATCAGATGATCAAAACAATCTTTAACACCAACCAATTGAATGTTGGCACAATTAACACATGGGCATTTGAACTTATTCCCATAAACTGTATTAGCAAGTGCAAATTTAATAAACTCCACAATGCCAAGCGTATATGCTGGTTCGTTCCTAATTAAAACATAGTTGAAAAAATGTGAGATCTGTATCTTCAAGTAATGGAAAAATTAAATCTAACTATGAAAAGGTAATGTCACTTTTGAGGGCCATACCTAGGCAGTTGCATCCAACTTTTGTCCATTGCTTATTTCATGAATGGGAAGACGCAGGGATACTCCAGGCCCATGCTATGCAGTCAGCCAATATATCAATGACTCTTAATAACCAAACATGTGTGCCATGTATTAATGTAAGTATTTAGAGATGAAAGGAACCACATATATTCTCGCCATTTAAAAAAAATTGCATAAACTCAATCCAACTTGTAGATCTGATTCACACCCAAAATCACAAAACCATTGGCTGTAAAATAAAATAAAACCACTACTTATCACAAAACTTATCAGAGTACTCGAATGATGTGATCATAACTTAGGAGCCTTAAAAGAGTTTTGACTGACTTGGTAGGGCAGACCACATACTCGAACACAAACTTGGCCAATCTTAAAGGGAGTTGATATGGAAAAGTCAACGATTGATGCAGGATGTTTTGAAACAATGTGCAATTCCTATCTGCTTAGTTAGAAATAAGAAATTTAATCAAAGTGTTCAATGTAAGTATCATTCTGTGGTACCCTGATCCCGCGAGAGGGGTGTGGGGCGCGAGCCGCCGCTCTCTCTCTCTTGGTCTCTCGTATCCACGCGATTGGCGTGTGCATTTTATTATTGATTTGAATTAATCTTCCTGTGAACTTGGGATCACTAAGGCAATCCGAATTCCACACGAAAGAGACTGACAGAGTCGCCACCTAGATGTGGGATCTAGGACCCGTAATTAACCAGAAATCTAGACTCGCTACCTGGTTACGAGAATGGAAGGTATGGGGAGTTATCCACCACATGCACCATTCTTGCCCGATAATCGGTCTTCGATTCCAAAAGCTAACTCTTTTAAATTTATTTTAAATGGCTCATTCAACTCTATGTTAATGTGCGAACTAAGTGACATGCATCCTATGATCTAATTTCAATGTGAATCCTAAATGTGTATCTTGATTTATTAATTTGTCTGGATTCAATCTAAGTGAAAGTTCTCCTAAAATTCTAATTTCATGGAAAGTCCTAAGTGATTTGATTAAGCATTTACAAGAAAATTAATATACAAAACACCACAATTTGTTTGTGGTGCCGACTCGCGGGTGGTATGCCATCAGACATCCAAGCTGCCTACGTACCCAAGCCTCACTGGGATCAGAGTCGACGTAGTTCGGTGCACCTAAGCCAAGTTACATATGCCTAACTCAACTAAGACACCGACCTAGACGGGATTGACTGTTTCAACAGTTTTAGGAGAAGTTATTTAATTCAAGTTGAAGATTTTATTATCTTAGGATTTCATCTAAGATGCTATATGATTCTCATCTAAATGCAAATGGTCCCTTAGACTAATGCAGGTTTGCCTTACATCCTAGTTTACTAGGCTTGTCCTAGGGAAAGATTGGGTGACTAGTGCAACTAGACCTATGGCACGGTTGCTATACATAGCAAGCGTCCGTGATGAGGCCGGACTCCTAACTCTAGGACTCCCTAAAACTTAGGACACGACACGACACCGGTGTTCCTAAATTGGGCTCTAAGGGTCCTTACGACGGAAACCGTGATCCAACGGTTCTGAAAGACACAAGACAAATCGATTTAAATTCTCGAGGTTAGTGAAAAAAGGGATGGAAGAGATGATGAAATAGTGTGAGGGAATGAGAAAGATAGAGAAAGGTGCGACTGAACTTGGGAGTGCCAAATTGCCTACGTACCCCGCGATGGGGATCAAGCCACACGTAGTTCCGCTGGGGAGGTTGCTTGGATTTTGGAAAACAGGATTGGTATTTGGATCAGGAATCGGGTTTGTATTTGAGCATTGGACTTGAGATTCAGAAACATTGATTTAGCAATGGGATTTTGGAATTGGGAATTTGCATCAAAGAATTGAGCATACAGGAATCATCAAGGGTTTGAATTTTGGGAATTCAAAATGGGCGGGCTTATGAGATTCGGCCAAATGGATTCAAACATGCGACTCAGATTGTGTTGGGATATGACTTGGTTAGGCAAAAGGGAGGAAGTTCTATTAGGTGTAAAAGGGCATTAGTAGAATAGGGGAATGACTCGGTTGTGACATGGAAGGCCGCAACTTGGTCGAATGCGACTCGGTTGCATTGGGATGGGTTGATTAAGGAATTGGATTGAGTCAACTAAGGGGAGAGTCCAATTAGTTAAAGAGGTTGAGCATACTCGACTAGAGAGTTGGGTCAACTCGACTAGGGAGGTTGGCTAGAGTTGACTCAGTTGAGCTGGGTTGGGATCCCACTTGGTTGGATTGTATTGGGGCGATTTGACTTAAGCTGCAGGTGGCCTGGCTGGGTTAGATTTAATGTAACCAAATTTATGGATAAATGGTGTGCCTCAGTGAGTGGACAAAGGTATGGCTTGGGTTGATGTGTGGCTATGGTTATAGGGTTTAAGGCTTATGGGTATGGGGTTTAGTGAGTCGGGTCTAAGTTAGGAGCAAACCCGAGACTAGCCATGGTCTAACCAGGAGGAAGCAGGGTACAAACCAGGGTGCGGACCAGGGTGCACCAGGGTGCGAACCAGCAAGGGAACCAGGGTGCAACCAGCATCGAACCTGGGTGCAACCAGCAGCGAACCTGGGTGCAACCAGGGTCTAACCAGAGTGCGAACCAGCAGGGAACCAGGGTGCGAACCAATATCGAACCAGGGTGCGAACCAGTAGGGAACCAGGGTGCAACCAGCAGGGAAGCAGGGTGCGAACCAGTAGGGAACCAGGGTGCGAACCAGTAGGGAACCAGGGTGCAACCAGCAGGGAACCAGGGTGCGAATCAGTAGGGAACCAGGGTGCAACCAGCATCGAACCTGGGTGCAACCAGCAGCGAACCTGGGTGCAACCAGGGTCTAACCAGAGGCTAACCAGGGGGAAAACAGACCCTACATGCTTCCTAACATGGTTTTTCTTTTAAAGTAAAAGATATGCATGAAAATAGACCCTACATAGAATTGAAATAAATGCCTACCTCTTTGGAAACCCACTTTGTGTTTGATTTTTCTTTGATGGTAATTCCTTGAAGATGATTCCTTGCTTGATAATGACTGCTTTTGATATATATCACCCAACGTATAAAATCACCCGATCCGGCAAGGATGGCCGAACCCTTGAAGAGATGAGGGAGAGGGATGAATTTTCTAAGAGAGGGGTTCTTTTTCTTCTTTTCTTCTTGGATGGTGGGATGAGAGGGTATTTATAGGAGAATGGGATAGGAGGTTAGGTGAGGTTAGGTGGTTTTGGATGGTTAGGATGAGAGGATGAGGTTAGGTAAGGTTAGGTGGGGTTAGGTAAGGTTAGGTGAGGTTAGGTGAGGTTTGGATGGTTAGGATGAGAGGAGAGGTTAGGTGAGGTTAGGTGAGGTTTGGATGGTTAGGATGAGAGGAGAGGTTAGGTGGTTTTGGATGGTTAGACCCAGGTCAAGATCTGCCATTGATCTAACGATTTACGGAAATCGGGTCTCGGAATGGAATCAGGGTCCGGGCTATGAAGTGACCCTAGCTTATTTTGTCCCGATTGATGATCCGTAAAGTCAGATCAAGATATTAATGACCTAAAACATATAAATCAATGATAGAGGGGGTTCTCACATGGATTTAACACACTAATTTATTTGTTGATCAAAACAAAACAAAATGGGGTGTCTACAGATGCCCCTCTTTGGTAGAGATGACGTAGTCATTGAATACCAAAGTTAAAAATGACAGAACCATTTTGCGTAGCTTTAATCGACAAAGGACTCTCTAGACACAACGCACCTTAACATAATGCAAAACCTTAGATGAAACCCTAGAACTTGAATAATAAAAAAAACTCGATGCGGCGCCGTTCACAAACGGGCAATTAGAGAATGAGATATCATTTTCGAATGGATTCTGAAGGGAAAGGACAAAGATCGCTCTCAAACAGTTTTTAGAAGGAGATGAGACGCCGCTCACAAGCGGGTTCAACGAGGATAAGAAGCATTCCCAAATGGACTTGGATAATGAGGCACCGTTCACAAACGGCCTCAAGGAGGATAGAAAACCATTCACAGATGGACTCGAGAAATGAGGCACCGTTCACAAACGGGCTCAAGGAGAAGACAAGACCATTCACAAATGGACTCGAGAAATGAGGCACCGTTCACAAACGGGCTCAAGGAGAAGACAAGACCATTCACAAATGGACTCGAGAAATGAGGCACCGTTCACAAACGGGCTCAAGGAGGACGATACCATTCACAAATGGATTCGAGAAAAGAGGCACCATTCACAAACGGACTCAAGGATAAGACAAGACCATTCACAAATGGACTCGAGAAATGGGGCACCATTCACAAACGGGCTCAAGGAGAAGACGAGACCATTCACAAATGGACTCGAGAAATGAGGCACCGTTCACAAACGGGCTCAAGGAGAAGACGAGACCATTCACAAATGGATTCGAGAAATGAGGCACCGTTCACAAACGGGTTCAAGGAGAAGACGAGACCATTCACAAATGGACTCGAGAAATGAGGCACCTTTCACAAGAGGGCTCAAAGAGGACATGAGACCATTCACAAATGGACTCAGAAAATGAGACACCGTTCACAAACGGGTTCAAGGAGAAGACGAGACCATTCACCAATGGACTAGAGAAATGAGGCACCATTCACAAACGGGCTCAAGGAGGACATGAGACCATTCACAAATGGACTCAAAAAATGAGACACCGTTCACAAACGGGTTCAAGAAGAAGACGAGACCATTCACAAATGGACTCGAGAAATGAGGCGGCCCTCGTTCACAAACGGGCTCGAAGAATTTAGAGATTTTTTATGAACTTGAATTTGACGTAGGATTGGATTTTTTATTTTTTATTTAATTAAGGATTTGGATTTGATAATTTTTTTTATTTTTGGAAAATGAGGTACCGTCCGCAAACGGGCTCAAGGAGAAGATGAGACCATTCACAAATGGCCTCGAGAAAAGAGGCACCGTTCACAAACGGGCTCAAAGAGGACATGAGACCATTCACAAATGGACTCAGAGAATGAGAAACCTGTTCACAAACGGGTTCAAGGAGAAGACGAGACCATTCACAAATGGACTCGAGAAATGATGCACCTTTCACAAAAGGGCTCAAAGAGGACATGAGATTTTTTATGAACTTGAATTTGACGTAAGATTGGATTTGTTTGAATCGGGGATTGGATTTGATGAATTTTTTTTATTTTTGAGAAATGAGGTACCGTCCGCAAACGGGCTCAAGGAAAAGACGAGACCATTCACAAATGGCCTCGAGAAAAGAGGCACCGTTCACAAACGGGCTCAAAGAATTTAGAGGTTTTCATGAATTTGAATTCGACGTAGAATTGGATTTTTTTTTTAATTAAGGATTTGGATTTGATAAATTTTTTTATTTTTGGAAAATGAGGTACCGTCCGCAAACGGGCTCAAGGAGAAGATGAGACCATTCACAAATGGCCTCGAGAAAAGAGGCACCGTTCACAAACGGGCTCAAAGAGGACATGAGACCATTCACAAATGGACTCAGAGAATGAGAAACCTGTTCATAAACGGGTTCAGGGAGAAGACGAGACCATTCACAAATGGATTCGAGAAATGAGGCACCGTTCACAAACGGGCTCAAGGAGAAGACAAGACCATTCACAAATGGACTCGAGAAATGAGGCACCGTTCACAAACGGGCTCAAAGAGGACACGAGACCATTCACAAATGGACTCAGAAAATGAGGCACCGTTCACAAACGGGCTCAAGGAGAAGATGAGACCATTCACAAATGGACTCAGAGAATGAGACACCGTTCACAAACGGGTTCAAGGAGAAGACGAGACCATTCACAAATGGACTCGAGAAATGAGGCCCCGTTCACAAACGGGCTCGAAGAATTTAGATATTTTTTATGAACTTGAATTTGACGTAGGATTGGATTTTTTTTTTTTTTTTTTTAATTAAGGATTTGGATTTGATAAATTTTTTTATTTTTGGAAAATGAGGTACCGTCCGCAAACGGGCTCAAGGAGAAGATGAGACCATTCACAAATGGACTCGAGAAATGAGGCACCCTTCACAAACGGGCTCAAAGAGGACACGAGACCATTCACAAATGGACTCAGAAAATGAGGCACCGTTCACAAACGGGCTCAAGGAGAAGATGAGACCATTCACAAATGGACTCAGAGAATGAGACACCGTTCACAAACGGGCTCAAGGAGAAGACGAGACCATTCACAAATGGCCTCGAGAAAAGAGGCACCGTTCACAAACGGGCTCGAAGAATTTAGAGGTTTTCATGAATTTGAATTTGACGTAGAATTGGATTTGATGAATTTTGGATTTGAACTTAATGAAATCGGGGACATTATAGATCGTGCCCAGTAAAGATATTGGAAACCAAGACTTTGACGAATGATGAGACGACCAACCTTATGAACGAAGAACCATTAGTAACAAGAATGGATTAGGAACACTTTTATGAAACTTCAACAAGATTTTTCTCAATGAGACTGTTGGTCTTGTCTTCTTGGGATTTTGATAACTGAAACCTTGAACAAGACATTTGAGATTGGTAATTTAGAACAATGGCTCTCTTGGATATAATCATGAAAAAGTGGGATTTGCCTCTTGACAGGTGTTTAGATAAACATTTCTTGACCAGGATAGTATTTAACAAACTGGAAGGAGATTCCGAATTTTAATGGTTCGTCTTTCTGAGAAATTGGCTCAACCACCATTGCATCTGGGGCTCTTCCAAGCTTAAGGTGCCTTCCTGGGGTATGATCTTTTTACGGAAGCTGGGCTTTCTGATGTTTCTACTTCTGAACTCTTCTGAGTTGATCTTCTTTGAAATGTAGCTGTTTGACTAGATTCTCGAACCCTTTCAGGTATAATTGCAGGGAGCTGCCTAGGCCGGGCCTCCTTCACCAAGACAGTTACATCATTTGGACATAGGAACGACGATTGACTCTTTCTAAAGAGAAAACTTAGATGAAAGGCACTACTCAAAGGATTGAGCAGCCCTGAAGGAGTGAACTTAGAATAACAAAGATTGACTGACTATACTGACAAACACAGTGATGCTTCTGACTTAGTTAACGTTTTATTTGGTAAATCTATCATTTCAAGGAATTTTTTTTTTTTTTTTTTTTGAAATCGTAAACACTGGACTTCTTCCTCGAAACAGTAATGCCTCAAGAATTTAATTACGACCCCTAAGATTGCTTAGCTTCAATGCCCCCAGTTTTGAGGATATCACTTGAATTTGCTTGAACTTCAGTTGATCTTCAGTCTTGATACCGGCTGTTGCCTTCTTATACTGATTCTCTTACCGTGACCAAGTCACCTCTTCGGGGTTTTTAACTTGGCGGACCGTGCTAGCCTTAACTTTTGCCTGAACCGCCTTTCTAGGTTTTCGAATCAGCAGGCTGTCCCCTTAGCTTTTGCCTAAGCCGTCGTTTCGGGTTTTCAACTTAGCAGAGGAATGATCTTAAATTTTGCCTAAACCGCCTTTTCAGGTTTTCAGTCTAGCAGATCTTCAAACTCCGTTCTTTTTCTTATTCATCATTTTTTTTTTTTTTTATTGTCTCGGGATCTAGCTCATTAGTTCTGAACACCAGAAGGACTTTTATAGGTAGGATAGGGCTTTTCAAAGAATGGCTTAAGGCTCAACAAAGATTTCGACCGAACCTGTGAACAGGTCGCCTACATATCCCAAGGTAGGAATCAGGTCGTGTGTAGTTCAGGGCGAATGCCCCTAGTTTGAAGATAAATTGTTTGAAGGTTAATTGATTTTTCCTTTTTTTTTTCTTTCTTTCTGGAATAATTGACCTCTCTTCTACTGGAACTTGTCCCTCTTTTTTTTTTTTTGAAATGATTGAATTTCTTTTCCTTTTTG
Organism: Tasmannia lanceolata; assembly: GCF_043159265.1. NCBI lineage: Eukaryota > Viridiplantae > Streptophyta > Magnoliopsida > Canellales > Winteraceae > Tasmannia > Tasmannia lanceolata. Next base: position 35,707,985 of record NW_027518700.1, on the reverse strand, counting down.
AATCGACCGAACTCGGTTCAACCGAGTTGCCTACGTACCCCAGTATAGGGATCAGGTCTCGCGTAGTTTGGGGAAATGCCCCTGGTTTGATGGGTTTTCAAGAAAATTTTATTCAGGCTCGAAGGGTTTGCAAACCGGTATTCTTTTGACATTGGTTCTGATTTTGGGATTTATTCGGCCAAAGGGGGCCTTCCGATGTTCAGATTGGCTAGAGTCCGTCTGGTACTGATTATTTTTTTCTTTTTTTTCTCTTTTTTTTTTTTTTTTTCACGGAGTTTGACGGCATTTCCAGGTAAGATAATGGATTTTCTTCTTTCAAGATTCTAATGCGTGCTTTCGGCTTTCATAGAGCGAAACTTGTTCCTTGACATCCTCCATCTATGGATTTGTAACTCTTGATATCTGATGACCACTTTTCAATACTTGCTCTTGAACTTCTTATCTTGAATTTGTTGGCTTCATGTTATGAATTTGAGAACCAAGGTCATTGATTGGAAATATGAAAGTTATTTCCACTCTATGCCCCTTGCATAGCATATGATATTCACTTCATTCTTTCTTGAACCTTCTATCTGGGTCTTTCTCTTGACATTAATGGTAACGCTTACGGGACCATCTTTTTATCCTCAAAACGGGTTTACCAATTCTTCACACTCTTCAGAGGGTAATGTATTTTCAATCGGCATTTATTGGATCAAGGTTTCAGTGCCAGTGTTTACCACTTCAATTTCATCTTTGAAAGGCTGAGATTGGCGCTCCTCCTCTTGTTCAAGTAATCGTTGTGACTCAAGTGGAGTTTCGTCAATTTTGTTCTCATTTGAGGAGGGAGTCTTATTTTAAGATCAGAAGCACACTTAAGAAATAGACACAAGTGAACTATTGGAACTGAAACTTTATTTAAAGAAAAAGATACTACATCTGACAACCTATCCTGAACATGTTCAGGATTCACAACTCTAAATAAGAAAGGGAAACAGAAGATAACTTGCCTGGACTAGGCATTGACCTTTAACTGTAAGACCGGACTCAACAATTATACTGACCATGATGACTGACTCAACATAAAATAGTAAGTGACTAAAACTTTAACTGCTGCAACTGTTTGGCGTTGAAGACTCGGCGAAGGCTGGTTCGTTCTGAACATCATCATGGCTGATACTTTCAATTTTGGACAATGATGACTGATTCGCATAGGGAAATGCCCCTAGCTCAAGGATTCTGAGAGTGAACTCTGAAGGACTTAGCAAAATAATCTTGAAAAAGGTAGCCCCTAGAGGAGGAACAGACCAGGGGTACAAGCAAGATATCTGGACCAGGCATGATCAGATCATGAGAACGCATAATCGAAAGATTGTGAGATTCTGCATCTGCCAGTTAGGGGATGGCATGAAGATACGATCGAATCGTATGACAGAAGAACGAAAGACGCACGATCAAAAGATTAGATGAGATAGCATAAGATTGCTTTCAACGGATAGATCATGAATGACTAATCCTATGAGATCTTTGGAAATGATGGGATTTATATCCTAACTCAAAGGGAATTTTTTTTTTTCACATTTTATCAGTGTTACCTGAAGGCATCAACCTTAATCCTAATCTATCGGAGTGGAGAGAGAATCTCGACTCATGACTTTGTTCGTGCATATAAGGACCGATCGTGACCATTGGAAGATGGACCACGGTCTAATCTAGACACAAATGGGTAGGATATCCTAAACTAGGCTCACACATGTGATGCACATGTGTTCGTATACTACATGCATGTGTGGGTTAATCTAGGGGTAAGGCCAAGAGTTCCCTTAGCGCGAATCCATGTTCGATATACTGTACCAGTGTCCGGCGTATCAGTACGTGAACAATAGATCCGTTTACGCACCATAAAGGTACTAGGCTAAGGGTGGAATGCTTCTCTAGCACAGAGGCACCAGGTGATGAAATCCCAGTCAACCATGCTAGATAACACTCCGGGTTCCTAAAATAGGACGTGTGTGAATGTGAGATGCAAGGGTTTAGATGCAAGTGATGTAAGTGTGTGCAATAAGTTCGCGCAATCTATGATGCCTTCAGGTTTTGTTAAATTAAGTTCGAGTAAAATGTGATGAGAGAAAATAAAACAAGACAAACTAATCTAACAAGTATAGAGTTTTTATGAGCCAGTTAAATTAAATTCAAATGAATTATCTTTTGAAATTTTAATGAAGTTAGGTGGTCCCCAGCAGAGTCGCCAAACTGTGGTACCCTGATCCCGCGAGAGGGGTGTGGGGCGCGAGCCGCCGCTCTCTCTCTCTTGGTCTCTCGTATCCACGCGATTGGCGTGTGCATTTTATTATTGATTTGAATTAATCTTTCCTGTGAACTTGGGATCACTAAGGCAATCCGAATTCCACACGAAAGAGACTGACAGAGTCGCCACCTAGATGTGGGATCTAGGACCCGTAATTAACCAGAAATCTAGACTCGCTACCTGGTTACGAGAATGGAAGGTATGGGGAGTTATCCACCACATGCACCATTCTTGCCCGATAATCGGTCTTCGATTCCAAAAGCTAACTCTTTTAAATTTATTTTAAATGGCTCATTCAACTCTATGTTAATGTGCGAACTAAGTGACATGCATCCTATGATCTAATTTCAATGTGAATCCTAAATGTGTATCTTGATTTATTAATTTGTCTGGATTCAATCTAAGTGAAAGTTCTCCTAAAATTCTAATTTCATGGAAAGTCCTAAGTGATTTGATTAAGCATTTACAAGAAAATTAATATACAAAACACCACAATTTGTTTGTGGTGCCGACTCGCGGGTGGTATGCCATCAGACATCCAAGCTGCCTACGTACCCAAGCCTCACTGGGATCAGAGTCGACGTAGTTCGGTGCACCTAAGCCAAGTTACATATGCCTAACTCAACTAAGACACCGACCTAGACGGGATTGACTGTTTCAACAGTTTTAGGAGAAGTTATTTAATTCAAGTTGAAGATTTTATTATCTTAGGATTTCATCTAAGATGCTATATGATTCTCATCTAAATGCAAATGGTCCCTTAGACTAATGCAGGTTTGCCTTACATCCTAGTTTACTAGGCTTGTCCTAGGGAAAGATTGGGTGACTAGTGCAACTAGACCTATGGCACGGTTGCTATACATAGCAAGCGTCCGTGATGAGGCCGGACTCCTAACTCTAGGACTCCCTAAAACTTAGGACACGACACGACACCGGTGTTCCTAAATTGGGCTCTAAGGGTCCTTACGACGGAAACCGTGATCCAACGGTTCTGAAAGACACAAGACAAATCGATTTAAATTCTCGAGGTTAGTGAAAAAAGGGATGGAAGAGATGATGAAATAGTGTGAGGGAATGAGAAAGATAGAGAAAGGTGCGACTGAACTTGGGAGTGCCAAATTGCCTACGTACCCCGCGATGGGGATCAAGCCACACGTAGTTCCGCTGGGGAGGTTGCTTGGATTTTGGAAAACAGGATTGGTATTTGGATCAGGAATCGGGTTTGTATTTGAGCATTGGACTTGAGATTCAGAAACATTGATTTAGCAATGGGATTTTGGAATTGGGAATTTGCATCAAAGAATTGAGCATACAGGAATCATCAAGGGTTTGAATTTTGGGAATTCAAAATGGGCGGGCTTATGAGATTCGGCCAAATGGATTCAAACATGCGACTCAGATTGTGTTGGGATATGACTTGGTTAGGCAAAAGGGAGGAAGTTCTATTAGGTGTAAAAGGGCATTAGTAGAATAGGGGAATGACTCGGTTGTGACATGGAAGGCCGCAACTTGGTCGAATGCGACTCGGTTGCATTGGGATGGGTTGATTAAGGAATTGGATTGAGTCAACTAAGGGGAGAGTCCAATTAGTTAAAGAGGTTGAGCATACTCGACTAGAGAGTTGGGTCAACTCGACTAGGGAGGTTGGCTAGAGTTGACTCAGTTGAGCTGGGTTGGGATCCCACTTGGTTGGATTGTATTGGGGCGATTTGACTTAAGCTGCAGGTGGCCTGGCTGGGTTAGATTTAATGTAACCAAATTTATGGATAAATGGTGTGCCTCAGTGAGTGGACAAAGGTATGGCTTGGGTTGATGTGTGGCTATGGTTATAGGGTTTAAGGCTTATGGGTATGGGGTTTAGTGAGTCGGGTCTAAGTTAGGAGCAAACCCGAGACTAGCCATGGTCTAACCAGGAGGAAGCAGGGTACAAACCAGGGTGCGGACCAGGGTGCACCAGGGTGCGAACCAGCAAGGGAACCAGGGTGCAACCAGCATCGAACCTGGGTGCAACCAGGGTCTAACCAGAGTGCGAACCAGCAGGGAACCAGGGTGCGAACCAATATCGAACCAGGGTGCGAACCAGTAGGGAACCAGGGTGCAACCAGCAGGGAAGCAGGGTGCGAACCAGTAGGGAACCAGGGTGCGAACCAGTAGGGAACCAGGGTGCAACCAGCAGGGAACCAGGGTGCGAATCAGTAGGGAACCAGGGTGCAACCAGCATCGAACCTGGGTGCAACCAGCAGCGAACCTGGGTGCAACCAGGGTCTAACCAGAGGCTAACCAGGGGGAAAACAGACCCTACATGCTTCCTAACATGGTTTTTCTTTTAAAGTAAAAGATATGCATGAAAACAGACCCTACATAGAATTGAAATAAATGCCTACCTCTTTGGAAACCCACTTTGTGTTTGATTTTTCTTTGATGGTAATTCCTTGAAGATGATTCCTTGCTTGATAATGACTGCTTTTGATATATATCACCCAACGTATAAAATCACCCGATCCGGCAAGGATGGCCGAACCCTTGAAGAGATGAGGGAGAGGGATGAATTTTCTAAGAGAGGGGTTCTTTTTCTTCTTTTCTTCTTGGATGGTGGGATGAGAGGGTATTTATAGGAGAATGGGATAGGAGGTTAGGTGAGGTTAGGTGGTTTTGGATGGTTAGGATGAGAGGATGAGGTTAGGTAAGGTTAGGTGGGGTTAGGTAAGGTTAGGTGAGGTTTGGATGGTTAGGATGAGAGGAGAGGTTAGGTGAGGTTAGGTGAGGTTTGGATGGTTAGGATGAGAGGAGAGGTTAGGTGGTTTTGGATGGTTAGACCCAGGTCAAGATCTGCCATTGATCTAACGATTTACGGAAATCGGGTCTCGGAATGGAATCAGGGTCCGGGCTATGAAGTGACCCTAGCTTATTTTGTCCCGATTGATGATCCGTAAAGTCAGATCAAGATATTAATGACCTAAAACATATAAATCAATGATAGAGGGGGTTCTCACATGGATTTAACACACTAATTTATTTGTTGATCAAAACAAAACAAAATGGGGTGTCTACACATTCATGTCATGCTATCTAGAATCTTATATTGGAATGCATAGTAGTTCATTTTGGAATGCATGAGTCCAAGATATTCATCACTTGACATTCTTTAGAAGTCCTTGGATTATTCTCTACTGTTCTTCATGAATATATTTTGTATAGAATTAAAAATGAGTCTAGATTCAATCTGTGAAACTCAATTGAGTAAAATTAAAAATGTCATAGGAATCTAGTATCATTATTGGGCAATTACTCATTGTTGTGGTTATCATGTAACACATTGTGATGGGAACACATGTATCCTACACAATTTGGTTTTTCATGGGGCCTTTTGCACTTTGTGCTTAAAATGCCCTATCTTTTATATTGTGGTTTGTGGATGTAGGCACAGATGTTTGGACCATGATTCTTGTGTCTAAACATAGTAGATTATCCATGAGTGCTCTCATTGCATGAGCCATATATGTCTCTCTTAGACATGGGATTCTATTGATCCCTCCTATAATGTCTAAGTTCTATAGATTTAAGCTTAATTGATAATCTATATAATCTATAGTTATTTCTCCTTGTATGCTACTAGGTACATGGTGAAGATGGTAAACTTAAATTTAAAAATCACTAAATTAGTACTTTTAGTCCTCTTACCTAGTAAGATGGAGAGTGTACACTCACCTTTAATTAAAACAGTAATTTCTTTGGCTTTTTACCAACATCTTAACCATGATAAGCCATATGTCATTCGTATGTTATACTTATATATTATTTGCAAATATTTAGGGAATGCATGGTTTGCTAGGTTGTCGTCATCTCTTTTGCTATCATATGACTACCTATAGCAAATCATGCATTAATGGCCCAAGGGTGGCTTGTAAATCATTTACCTTTAAATCTCTCGGTGTTAGGACAGCACTTTGGATTCATACCATGTATGAGTTTCTAACAAAGGGGGAGCTTTACATTTATATCTGTCATTTTCATCTTATCATATGATGTTTGATGTGCATCACATATAATAAGTACACTCATGTGGAGCCACATTGCTCCATATGTGTTGTAGCTGGGTCTTGTCATTTTCTTTAAATTTGAGATCATCTCTCATTTTTTTGACAAGATCCCTTGGCCTAAGCTTGAGTGACATATCCTTTTAGGCCTTATACTTATCTTGGATAGACTTATATGTTTCTATCTATGCCAATAATAAGTATCTTGTTCTAGAGTTTGAAAATCTCTAGAACTCCTCTTCATAGGATGGTGCTTGAGATGATCATCCCATTGCCTATGAAGTAGTCTCTTATCATGTATTTTTGAATAAAAATATATTATCATGATAAGATCCAATGGCTATACTTTTACAATTATATCTATAGCCATTGTGTATTGCCATGCCATGCCATGCTTTATAGGTTTTATCAAAGGCCACTGACAATCTCTTGGGAGAGAGAATTGATTCTTTGAGCTTTTCATGTCCCATCATCTCTTCCAAGATTTTAGCTTCGGAGGACTCAAGTTGATTGATTTCAAATAATCAGTCCTTCGCAGCTTGTCTATGGTACTTGTCTCATTCCATCATGCCAGATGTAATAAGATGGTAGATGTACTCAATTTTCTCTGTCCAACTCTACATTTTTCCATAGTGAAGGTTGCACAAAGATTAAGAAAATTGAAGATTCTTGTCTAAAGGCTGGCATGTGCACTTCATGCTCATCCTCTCAAGGATGACCCTTTGATAAAGGAGAAGATTTAAAACAAGTACCCTATCTCTCATTCCGGGAAGAACTTTCAAAGATGCTGCCCTTACATGGAAGAAAGGGTCAAGCATTGATCTAAGCTCGTCTAAACATTCATCAGTAGAATAGCTCCGGATAGAAGAATTCAAAGTTCAACATTACTTCTTTCGAGAGATTTTCAAATACCACTTTTATCATTTCAAAATATATTAAATGAAATGTGGTATCAATCTTCCATTTTGTTCATGTATATTGAGCTTTATGGTTTATATCTATATATACATGTTCTTTTGGTTGCCATGGATGTGTTCTAGTACTTCATTGGTTACATTCTCTTGACCATGTGTTTATTAGACTGTACTCATTTCATCTGGTATCCTAAAAGTCTAATAACCATCCATTCTTATTCAAAATGAAATCTTCATTTGAATGGAGCAACTCAAAATGGTTAAAGGTGATTAATTGAATCAAGGGCCTATGTGCTTGAACTCTAACATTTATATTAGATGCACATAGTCCGGGGGAGCTTTCACTTTCATATGAGAATCTCTAGGGGCAAGCAACAAATGAACTCCAAAAGTTATATCAAAGTTCAGAGCATATCCATGCTCTGGAAGAGTCTTGTCTGCTCACTGTCTAGAGAACCCCTTCTTGAAGCAACTTGTGAACCTAAATGGTTGTGTCATAGATCTGAGCATATCCTTGCTTAGGTAAATACTTACATGATCAAAAGTAGCTAATGGAGCCCAAGTGTTCAAATCATTCACCTTTTCCATCACAGTATCCTATCATGCTCTATCACGTAGGTTTCACCTAGGGCCAATGACAAAGACATAGGGGGAGAGCTAAATAGTTATATGCTCATGTTTATATAGATCATTGTGATGTGCTCACATGATTTACCGCCCCCATAGTTGTACTAAACTTGAAAATCTTTTACAACAAAATATAAAAAAGGCTTATCATGCATTTTATTTTATTTTCTATTTTGATAAGCATCATATGAGCTGGAATGTCATGTCATATACCATATATATAGCTTATATAAGCTATCATTCATCTTGACACCCCACTTGCACTTGCACTTTCACTTTTATATCCCTACCTTTTTGTTATTGCAAAAGGGGGAGATTTTTTAGAATTGATTAGGAAGTCCAATTGTATATGCACCATATGATTTACATTATCATGTTACACTTGTGCATATAGTGAGGGGGGGCATGACTTCATTATTTATAGTATTTAATGCTTATTCATCTATTTGTTTAATATCTCCAGCCTCTCTAATCAATTTGTTTGCCATCATAAAAGAGGGGAGAATGTAAGCCCAAGGATTTCCATGGGTTAATCATTCACCTTACCTTCTTGTTTTGATGCTAGCAAACCAAATTGATTGACATTTAGGGACTAATGTGTTGGTTTGAGGTGTTGTGTTGTATACAAGATTTTCATATCATAATCGCCATTACAAAACTCTTCTCAACACATGACCTGTGTAGTAAGGATCAAAGGAACCAAGAGCTTTCACCTACAGTGAAGGCATCCTCATTTGACGATGTTCAAGTAAAGAAGCTCTACATGAAGATTCCACATGCTCCTAGCAAGTGTTAAGAAAGAGCTTGGAGTTGAACATGCCATGGTGACACCTCATCTACCTCAACATGCATTGAAGATTGAAGGACAAGTCACAAGAGTCAAGACAAGGTCAAGATGTTCACCCAAGTAGAAGGAGTCCAAGAAAGTGCAAAAGGAGCCGACATACTCCAAGAAGACTCATGGTATTCATTTTTAGAATGTATTTGGAGTTCTCTTGATTTTATGTTTAAGCACTTTCAAAAGGTTTTCAAATGGTTTTTATACTTAACATTTTACATCTTTGAAAACCATCAACACACCCAAAAATGTGTTTGAAAACTTATGACTTAAGCCCAAAGACCATGGCCTAAAAGCCCCTAAGCTTTAAAGTAAAAAAATAGAATTTTAACTAGGGTCGGTCGACTGAGGGTCTCCCAGGCGACCGCAGCAAGCTGGCTGGAATTCCAGCACTTGCGAAAAAATAGCGGGCCGGTCGACCAGGTCAAGCTGGGCGACGGCGGAATGGGTTCTGTTCAAACAGAACCATTCTGTCATGGGTTTGGGCGGGCGACTGCCGTGGGTCGGTCGACCGCAGATAGGTTTTTGAGCCGAATTTTCGAGCGGACAAGTTGACCTCGCCGGACGACTGCAATGGGGTCAGTCGACCGCGATGGTAAGAAATTTGAAAATAAAAATGGCCGCCTGATAGGGGCGGGCTACCGCGATGGCTCAATCGACCGTCGCGGTCGAGCAAACTAGCCGTTGGGGCGTTGTCTGCTTGACTTTTTCAAGCCAGTTATTTACAGTTTTACCCCAAATGGTCATCTTTTCAAATACATTATATATACATGATGAAAACTTATCTCTACAAGCTTTTGAACATTTTGAGAAAGATCAAATCCCATTTCTCTATGAGCTTCAACATTTTATTTCAAAAGCTAAAAACCTCTTTGATCTTTCATTTCTACATCTTATCCAGAAGCACTCCATAGGGTTTTACATTTTGTATTTTCTTGGAGTGATTGTGAGCTTTTAAAGATGTAATCTGCCTATCAAGAGGCATGAGAGTTTTTATTTTCTTTGTTCTTCATTGAGGGTCTTCTCTTCGGCCCGGTAAGAATTGTGAAGAAAAGGGTCTTCTCTTCGGCCCGTTAAGAAAGGTGAAGACGAGGGTCTCCTCTTCGACCCGTTAAGACAGGTGAAGACGGCATATGAGGGTGTGTCCCCTCGCCGAAGGCTTCGTGCAGATGGGCTTCACTTTGGCCCTTGAGAATGGAAAAGCTTGGTCATGTAATGGCTCATTAATCCGGCCTTGAAGGAGGATCGAGATAGTGGAACTCACGCAAGGACGTGAAGAGTGGAGTAGGTCTTGTAATAGACCGAACCACTATAAATCTTGTGTTCATTGTCTCCTTCTCTCTTCCCAAATCTTGTGTTGAAAATCCGATGTAGGGGGGTCCCAAGTTATACTAGATTGGCAACACAATGAGGAGGGAGAATATGGTTGTTTTAAGAAATAGAATCTACCAATTTAAAACCTTTAAACCGATTTTAAGTTTAAGAGATCAAGAATCAATATTCAAGCATACAAGTTAAATCTAATGGTGCAATGCAAATAAAAGAGCAAAGAGATAAAAAGAGTGCACCCGAGATTTAAAGTGGTTCGGTCCTCAAATCCGAGGCCTACTCCACTCCACCAACCAAACCCGTTGATGGCTTCACTATTTGATCTTCTTAACCTTGGCGAAGATCGAATGCCAATTACAATAGCTTTAACTTTGGTGGCTATCCTCACCCCAATAGCTTTAACCTCGGTGGCTATCCTCACCATGGAAAATGGGCTACGCTTCTCCGAATACTCGCCCGAATACAACACTCGAAGGTTGAAAGAAAGAAACTAAAAATCCCTTACAAGGGTTACAAAATGGATGTACAAATTTGAGCCTATGATCCAAATCCTAAAGATGGTGATGAGAGGCACAATTGACGTTTGATTCACTCTTGGATATTCAAATGAAGTTTTAGAGTGTTAGGATTAATTTTTTGTATGTTTAGAACACCCATATTTATAGGAAAAACAAAATATGACCGTTCAGTGGCATTACGGTAATTCCAGCAAAATTCCAAACGGCTCTTTTTCAGACCGTTGGAGTGTTCTCGGAGTTCCGAGAAAAATCTCGGAGTTCCGAGGAAAAATCTCGGAGTTCCGAGAAGCCACACAGAAGTTGGAAAAAGTCTACTGGACCATTTCTCGGAGTTCCGAGAATAATTCTCGGAGTTCCGAGAATTCTCGGAGTTCCGAGAAAAACTCTCGGAGTTCCGAGAAGCCTATGCAGAGCAGATTTTCAATTCTGTTTTGGGCTTCCAGTTCTCAACCAAGATGGGATTGCTATGAGGGTTCCAAGGTGTTGGAACTCCACAAATACAATCACTTGTTTATTTAGGGTGTGTGAGATTACCTTAATTATGCCTCTAAAAACCTAATCTAGGTTTGGATCAATTACATTCTAAAAGACAAAAAATGGTCTTCAATATGAATTTCTTCATGTCTACAAGTCTTCATGACTTCTTGCTTGATGACTTTGGCCTTCCAATTAGTGGTCCAATGTGGGCTTCTTGGCCTTCAATCCAAGCATCCTTGATCTTACTTTATCATGATCTACAACTTAGATAATCAAACACATTAGTGATAAATGATCACTTGTGTATTGGAATCATCAAAACAAGATGGGAATGCCAAGGTAAAAACCATTGGGCTTACAATCTCCCCCTTTTTTATGATGACAAGCACAAGAGATTTACAAATCAAAGCATATACTCTTTTCACATTTTTCTTACTCTAGAGACTTTTCTCTAGATTCTTCTCCCCCTTTGTCATCAACAAAAAGAAGGGGTAAGAAAAACAAAGGGTTTAAAATTTACAATTTTAAAGCTCCCCCTTTTTCAAAGAAAAATTTAATTTTAACTCCCCCTAGTTAAAATAATTTTATAAGACAAGAGGGGTTATCAAAAAACCATACAAATGAAATATATTCAATTTTAAGTTCAAAAACCCCTAATCTACACAATATGAATAACATCATATGGGGGTTTTGGGAACCCAAGATTTCTTGGTCCCACATCTAGCCCTACTCTTGGATGCACATTGGAATTGGTAATGACCATTCATTCCACAAAAATGGCATCTAACAAGAGGGTTAGATACACTAGTCCTATCATGATAAGCATGTTGAGGTCTAAGACTAGTTTTACTTAGGATTATGTCAATAATTTTATTTCCATTTAAAAATCCATGTAAACATAATCTAAGTCTCTCATTTTCATTATGAAGATGGGATGTTTGAACTAAAAGTTCATTTCTTTCATCTTCATAAGAATTGGAGGAGCTTGCCATATTTTGAAGTTTTAAAAGTTGGCAAGTTTTCTCATCCAAACTACCCTTAAGGGTATCAATCTCAAGTTTATGATTTGCAAGATTCACTTGTTCTTGAGATATGGAAGAAGATAAATCTTTTTTCAAAAAATCAAGTTCTTTTTCTAATTTTGAAATGGATTTTTTAAGAACCTTGTTTTTGGAAATTTGGGTATGCAAGGTTTCACATAATTCATCATAAGGTATGCTATCACTTTTACTACTAGATGAAGAATATGAGGGGTTAGAGTTTACCTCAACTTCATGGGTGAATGTCATGAAGCAAAGATCATCTTTTTTATTTTCTTCCCCTTCACTTGAGCTTTTGCCCGATGTGCTTAACGCATCCCAACCGGCGGCAAGAGCCTTATGCTTCTTCCAATCCTTCTTACCCTTGTACTTAGAGGAAGTTGATTTTAGAAGTGGACAATCCGGTCTTTTGTGTCCAATCTTCTTGCAATTGAAGCATCTTAAGGCTCCATCAACATCACTTTCTTCTTTCTTTTTCTTATCTTTCTTATGCTTCTTTCTCCACAAGCTCTTGAATCTTCGTAAAGCTTCTTCTTCGTCACTATCCGCTTCACTTGATGAGTCTTCCTTGGAAGCCTTGAGTGCTAGGGATCTAAACTCCCTCTCCTTCTCCTTTGGCTTCTTTTCCTCTTGTCGACTAGTAAGGAGCATCTCATGGGTGATGAGAGATCCTACAAGCTCCTCTATGGTTAGCGTCTTGAGATTTTTTGACTCTTGAATCGCGGTCACCTTTGGATCCCAATGGGGAAGAAGAGACCTAAGTAACTTACTCACAAGCTCATCGTTAGGATAAGATTTACCAAGATTAGCTAGTTCGTTAGAAATAATAGAAAAACGAGTATACATTTCCGAAATACTCTCGTTTGGACTCATTCTAAATATTTCATACTTGCTCTTTAACAAGTTTATTTTGGAATCCTTGACTTGTGATGTTCCCTCATGGGTAGTCGCAAGGGTATCCCAAATAGTCTTGGCGGAATCAAAAAGAGCAACTCTATTAAACTCCTCGGTAGCTAAGGCACAAAACAAGGAATTTATTGCTTTGTAGTTCAAATTAGCTTGCCTTTTCTCTACCACATTCCATTCTTCAAATGGTTTGGAAGGTACATTGTATCCATTTTCAACAATGTACCAAAGTTCCACATCTATCGAAAGAAGATAGATGCGCATCCTTGTTTTCCAATGTCCATAGTTTGACCCATTGAAGAAAGGAGGTCTAGTTGTGGAATGGCCTTCCGGAAGTCCGGTTCCAATTTGGTGTGCCATTTCACAATTAGAAGTTGCCAAATAAAATCTTCCCTAGTTAGATTTTGAAATAACTTTTACAAAAATTTTAAAATCTTTTAAGAGCCAAGGCTCTGATACCAAGTGAAAATCCGATGTAGGGGGGTCCCAAGTTATACTAGATTGGCAACACAATGAGGAGGGAGAATATGGTTGTTTTAAGAAATAGAATCTACCAATTTAAAACCTTTAAACCGATTTTAAGTTTAAGAGATCAAGAATCAATATTCAAGCATACAAGTTAAATCTAATGGTGCAATGCAAATAAAAGAGCAAAGAGATAGAAAGAGTGCACCCGAGATTTAAAGTGGTCCGGTCCTCAAATCCGAGGCCTACTCCACTCCACCAACCAAACCCGTTGATGGCTTCACTATTTGATCTTCTTAACCTTGGCGAAGATCGAATGCCAATTACAATAGCTTTAACTTTGGTGGCTATCCTCACCCCAATAGCTTTAACCTCGGTGGCTATCCTCACCACGGAGAATGGGCTACGCTTCTCCGAATACTCGCCCGAATACAACACTCGAAGGTTGAAAGAAAGAAACTAAAAATCCCTTACAAGGGTTACAAAATGGATGTACAAATTTGAGCCTATGATCCAAATCCTAAAGATGGTGATGAGAGGCACAATTGACGTTTGATTCACTCTTGGATACTCAAATGAAGTTTTAGAGTATTAGGATTAATTTTTTGTATGTTTAGAACACCCATATTTATAGGAAAAACAAAATATGACCGTTCAGTGGCATTACGGTAATTCCAGCAAAATTCCAAACGGCTCTTTTTCAGACCGTTGGAGTGTTCTCGGAGTTCCGAGAAGCCACACAGAAGTTGGAAAAAGTTTACTGGACCATTTCTCGGAGTTCCGAGAATAATTCTCGGAGTTCCGAGAATTCTCGGAGTTCCAAGAAAAACTCTCGGAGTTCCGAGAAGCCTATGCAGAGCAGATTTTCAATTCTGTTTTGGGCTTCCAGTTCTCAACCAAGATGGGATTGCTATGAGGGTTCCAAGGTGTTGGAACTCCACAAATACAATCACTTGTTTATTTAGGGTGTGTGAGATTACCTTAATTATGCCTCTAAAAACCTAATCTAGGTTTGGATCAATTACATTCTAAAAGACAAAAAATGGTCTTCAATATGAATTTCTTCATGTCTACAAGTCTTCATGACTTCTTGCTTGATGACTTTGGCCTTCCAATTAGTGGTCCAATGTGGGCTTCTTGGCCTTCAATCCAAGCATCCTTGATCTTACTTTATCATGATCTACAACTTAGACAATCAAACACATTAGTGATAAATGATCACTTGTGTATTGGAATCATCAAAACAAGATGGGAATGCCAAGGTAAAAACCATTGGGCTTACATGTGTTCATTGTCTCCTTCTCTCTTCCCTTCCTTCTCTTGCACGTGTGGTGATTGGTAATCTCTAACCTAACTTATATTTGTGCTTTTGATTGAACAAGGGTTAGTGAATGCACTTGATTGAAATGTTTAAACCCTAATTACATTATAATATCTTTTTGAACAAAGGTTAGTAAATGTGCGTGATTAGAATGTCAAAACCCTAGATTTTATTAATATGATTAGTTAAACAGGGTTAGACTAATTAATACTTAATTAGTGGATTAACTCTTAATCTTCCCTTAATTAAGCCTAAAATTTCTAGTTGATCAATTCACCCCCCTCTTTGGTTGTCACACTTGTATTTCAGTATTGCCTCAAGGAGACAAACTTGAAGAGAGTGGAGTGGGCCTTATTTTAAGACCGAACCATTATAAATCTTGTGTTCAATAATCTTCTTTATTTTTGTGCACTCTTCTTTGTCCTTACTCTCTTTATTTGTGCACTTATTATTGGGATTATGTCCCTCTTGATTGGTTTGCATGTTGAACACATCTTGTTATTGGCCTACTAACTAACTAGTGATAAAGAGCTTATTGTTGTTAATAAATCTAGCTTGTTTACGTAACATTCGAAAACATTTGTAAAAGTTTTTAAAGGGCAAAATTTTCTAAGACAACCAATTCACTCCCCTCTTAGTTGCCCAATTGGGAATTTCAAAAGCAAATAGCAAATAATCACCAATGATTGAACCTCAACTCAACGCTTGAGGAGACATCAAGCCTTGGGTTCAATGAGTTCAAGAATGTCATATGGAGTGATTACAAGTACTACATTATTATAAAATATGTCATCCCAAGGGAAAGTGCTTGGTACATGTAGTGTGTTAAGGAGGAGGCTGGGCGTATGAGTTCTTGATTAGATTATAATATATTTGTGTTAGAGTATTATAGTTATATGGCTAGTCGTGATGGGCCTACCTTTATGAGTGTGGAAGTGGTACCACTTCCTTTGAGACCTTGTTAGTCTCTATGACACTCATGAAACCAAGACAAAGACACAAGGCAAATACACATGTTAACTTCTAGAATTCACCAGTGGAGATAAAATCTTATGTGTGAAAGATATCCGGTTGCTCATATACACTAGTTCAAAGACATGTTTGTTATGCTATTCTGGTTAGCTTTAATATATTCTCACTAAGTGAAGGTTGAAATCGAGAGATACATTCATTTATGTATAAGAATTCCAAGTCTGATGTGTTAATTAACTTTTTTTCTTTGTTTTGAAAAATGGTGGTAGAATGTTATAGAATTTGAAAATAAAGTACTTTTGGAAAAAGTTTTTATAAGAGGTGAAAAGTGCATGTGAGTACTAAAAGTTTAGTCCCATAGTGAAAAGTGAGAAGAGTGAAGAGGGGTTAATAAGTTCCCCCCAACTTTTCCCTCTTTTTTTAAAATTCAAATGTTTTGCAAATGTTGGGGCCATGAGGATGGTGTAACGCACCGTCTGTGCACGCGCATGCGACATTGGCAGTGGGGCAGTAGGGTACTAGTGCCATTTGTTGGTTTGCTTTGAACTTTAAGCTTCGTGCGTATGTATCGTTGAGTGGAGTGTGAACGATCAAATCCCAATCGGGGGTGATTTGGACAACAGGTTGGCAATTGGTCCCAATCCAACAATCCAATGATTGTTGCGGGGTGACTAGGGTTTTACAGTAGCCAACATTCGCGTTCAGAGTCGATCTTGATGGTTGAGTCACGATCGGGGATGATCTAACAGTCAGATTTCAATCCGATCTAATTAGGTGTCCTGTAAAGGTGCAATTCAAATAGAAAATGAGACAGGTCTATAAAATGACCATAAGCTCACCATTTCAAGAATCACATGAATTTATAAACTGGGACATCCAAATTTAGAATTTCCAAAAGCATTTCTTTATTATCTTGAAGCCTTCAATGATTGTTTTGCCGCCTTTTTGTCATTTTCTCTCTAGTGTACTGTTATTCTGCCAAAAGAGACACTAGCATCTCACATACATGATAAACCCAAAGGGGGTTTGGGTTTGTTGTCGTTTGTGCAATACGTCAACAAACATAGGTTGATTTCACCGGGCTTCAATGCATCTTCGAAGCAAGTTCGTGGTTGCCCTATGCACATCAATTTTACAATTGATGGCGGCAAAATCATATTAAAGAGTGACATCTGTAACGCTCCTAGAAGCATCTCCTTTCCTTTTTCTCACTAGTTCATCTTCCCCATCTCCACCATCTTATTTCCAACATTAGAATCAAATTATGGAGATGCAAAGAATCAAAGTTGCAATCACACATGAACAGCTAATGAAGAATAAAAACAAGGAATTGGGCAAGCAAAGCCAACTAAAGTTTTATCTTAAAAGACTTTTATTTCCCCACATATGTAGGTGGCTAAATTGAAATAAAATCCGGAGGATACAATCCCAAACTGCCGTTCTTGGGCTGCACCCCACGTTCAATGGCTAACCAGTGTGCCCACACCTGGAACGGAAAGGAACAAGGAGACAAATTTGGAATCATAGAAAAATTTAAGTAATTAATTTAGAAACCCAACCCTCTTTTTAAACTTAAAAACATGAAAGTACCGATAACCCATTCACAAAAGTGTCTTTCGAGTAAACAAGATACCCTTTCAAAGTACAAGTGTCTTTCAAATGGGAATACCATTTCACAATGACTCAATTTTATATTTTTAAAGAAAATATTTCGGTAATATCCAGGGTTTCCTTCAACCCTGTTTGAGTCCAATAATCAATTTTGGACTCAAAATCAGTTCTCAAAATCCAAAACAGATGGACCATATACTTTTTCCCATCCTATGGTAGACTCTTCTTGAGATGGCTTGGATCGTCCAACTTGAGCATGTTTTAGCTAATGGATTGTCTAATATGAGAGCCACCAAATGGTTAGTCAAGATGTTTTAATGGAGCCCATTTCTGCAGAATTTCCCAATTGACGGTTCCGATTGATCTAGACCATCTCCTACTAGGCCCCACCTTTGATTGCTCATCCATAAATTGGTATTGACATCCACAAAATTTGGGCATTGTTCATTAAGTCTGTTTGTCGTGTTAACTTATAGGGACTAATCTGGCTAATTTTAATGGGTCTATACCGGCTTCCAAATTCAAATTAAAGTCTGCCTTAACTTTTGCAGTTCCATGATTTTGTAATTCTTGGAAAAAGTGTTTCAGCTTTCTTCTGTTAGACTCTGCATTATGTTTGAACTTTGAAGTCCTAGAAGTGCTTTTACTGTTTGGAAGATTTTCTAAATTCATTAAAAGTAGCCTTTTGTTTTTATTATATCTGAACTTTATTTATCTATATACGAAAAAGAAACTTGAAATTTTGTAAAGCTGATTCAAGAAGCTTTTTCTATTGGTATGGTTCTTGAATTGTGCAAATTGTTCTTTTTTGTCGTTTTCTTTTAATTGATCTTGACGTTCCCAAAGCTTTTATTTGTTTATTTATTTATTTATTTTTCTGATTTTGAGCACAATATCTTTGCATTGGAGATTTGTTTTTCAACTTTTGGTAGGTTTTGGTTTTTTGTGGTGGGTGGAGTTTTTAATGCTTCTTTTACTGTTCAGAGATATGTAAATATATGAAAATATTCTAAGATCTTTGGATTTGTATATCAATTTTTGTAGGGCCATTATTTTCTATTTCTCTTGGTACCCACACAGTTTGACTATTAACAGTAGATTGTTTCTTCTTTCTTTCTTTTTTTTTCAAAAAAATCAAATCACCAAATCACTAAAACCCTGTTTTGATTGCAAGAAAAACATTTCTGACTGAATTTCTTTTCTTGGAATTTTTTTATTCTTTCCATCATTTAGAGGGAAATATATGATTATACTTGATTTGGTGGGTTATTATCATAAATTGAAAGTACTTATAAGTAAAACTTACATAGAATTGATTCAATTTATAATTTTAAAAAAGTAGGAACATTAATAAATATTTACCCTTTCCTACTTTTCCAAAAAAATCGTGCAATCCTGTTTGGTATCTGTCGGCTGTGGACTGAAACAGAGCAATTACTCTGTTTGAATTCCAGGAATTTTCCGGAAAGTTTGGAAAGGAAAAATATTTCTAAATTTTTCTACTTTTTACACAGGGAAAAAGATAACTTGAACCAAACCCATTCAATTTTTTTCTTAGAGGGACCTTCAATTTATGATACTTTCCCTATATACTAACAGCAATCATATCATTTCTAACTAAATCGTGGAAAGAAAAAATTTCTATCAAAAATATTTTTTCTGACAATCCAAACAGGTAGGGAAACAAAATTTTCTTATAGGATATGAAGTTCCTGATCTCTAGTTTCTAAGATCAGTTGAATTTTCTTACCCAAGATTTAGATTAATTAAATTGGTTATTTCCGCTTTCAAGTACTGTCATTATATCATCTCAAGCTAAAGGAATTGAAGATTTACTGAAAATTGAGTTGATGTTTTGTACTTTTTTTTCATCCACATGAATTCTTCTGTGAAAAGTATGTCTCATAAAATTTTAAGATGTACTTTAATTTCAAATTTTACCATAAAATGAACTCTGCTTCTTTATATTGAATTGAGATAATATATATTTATTGCTTCTTTTGATATGGACAGCATGACCAGATCCCTGTCAGTTTTTCCATCAGAGGCCTTTGAAGAACATTTAAAACTGAACTTTAAACATTCTTCCTGCTTTCTGAATCCAAGCTCATTAAATAAAAAACTTTGTTTCTTATCCACTCTTAAGTTCAGGATGAACAAAACAAAAGCCAAGAATTTCAGCCCCTCTTCAAGGAAAAAGAGAAATATTATCTATTTTATTTCAAGAACTTGATAAAATTACATCATTTCAGTGATTGAAAATCAAAGGATTGTGCAGTTTTGAAGCTAAAAGACCTCAAAACATTGACGAGAAATGGTTTCTCCTCTCCATTGAGAACTTGATGAATTTTCATGCTTTCCTAATGGGAAATCCACGAAAACAGTTGGTTTTCTTGGGCGAGAATTCAGCGCTGTCATCAAGAAAAAATAAGAGTACTAGAGGAAATTTTGAGCCCTGATAATATAACATATTTATATAGGAGGGATCGTACAATTACTTTATTTTTTCGTGGCCGAATATTCGGTGAAATCAAACCAAATTTGCTCGAAAACCTTGATGATAACATCATGATAGATGTCCGAATTCAGTGACAGATAGCATGCCAATAGCTCTTCCAAGTCCTTCGACGCCCGAATATTGTTCTCCACAATCATTTCTACCATAGAATCTCTGAAATCTCTCTGTGGATCAAATGATGACTTTACAATAGCAAAACTTTCTGTTACATTTTTCCTCTGCGTTCTCGAAGCCGTTACAGACATACTCTTCCTGTTGTAAGCCTGAATCTTCCTGCTCGCTAGTCGTGGAGAATTCCCACGTATTCTCAATCCCTGAGAACAATTTGAAGTAGATTTTCTTGCAGGACTCTTCTCTTCTTTAAAATTCTTGATTACCCCCTCCTTGTTAACTTTGACAGACAGAGACCCATGAGTATTTTTCTCTTCTAACTTAGCAGAACTTCTGAATTTTGTGGCTTCTGTTTGTTTCAATTTCGCGGGCTTTGTCAAAATGGGACGCAGCTCGAGGTCCGAAATGGATTCTATGCCTTCAAATTTATCGAATTTTTGAGAATAATTCTTCGTGTTATCGACATCGATAATTATATCGGTGGCAGAAGATCTGACTGTACAATTGCAAGAACTAGACCAAGAAGAAATGGCGTCGAACTGATCAGAAATGGGATCTGAGGGAATGTTTTTGAGAAGGGAATTGATGGCCAGCGAGGGCTCGCCGGAGTTTGGGAACTCCGGTGGGGAATCGGACTTCCAGACGGAGTCGAAAGTGGCACGGCAGCTGCAGCCTGCTGAGACAGAGGAGGTGACTAATTTTGAAGAGGATTTGTGGCTTTTTCTTTTGGGTTTTTTTTTGGGATTTTTTGGTGGGTCTGGGAAATGGGTGTCTGAGGCTTTGAAGTTTATGGGGGAATTGTAGAATTGATCTCTGTTGAGGTCTGTGGTGAAGTAAGAGTTTGTTTGGAGGGAAAGATGTGGGTCTTTTTTGGGTGGGGATTGTGGGTGTGTTGCATTTTGAGGGTGCTTTTTCTTCATAGGGTGGGAGGTTTGGTTTCTTGACTTGTTCATGTCTCTGAGCTTGTAGAACCAGGCATTTGGCATCATGTCAGATAATCTAAATCTGTAATTACCCATGAACAGAAATCTCTCTATGCTTCCTGAGAAGAAAATTCTCTCTTGAGAATCTATCTAAAAGGAAAACCTCTCTATTTCTTTGTTGAATGTGAGTGAGGTTCAAGATAAATAGAGGGGGGGTAGAGAGAGAGTTTGAAAGGGAAAGGGTTCATGGATGTTTGTTTTTCAGCTGAGAGGGGACCCACCAAATAGAAAAGTTGGGGTGGAATCAAACTGACCCGTATGAGCATTTTCTCCCCTGCTTAAAATCATTATAAGATCTTTAGCTTTCAATTAGAAAAGTATAATATGAGGAGAAGAGTGCCATCATTGCCAATACCAATTTTTCTTTTTCAATTTTTCTTTTTCAATTGTCTGTTAATAGCTGTTTGGGAATTGTTTTGGTCTTTAACAGCTACATCAAAGTGTTGATAAAGGGATGATTACTATTTTAAAATAATTAAAACATGAATGGGAAAGAGAAATGATATTTCCACCACCTCTTCCAACATTCCCTCCCCTTTTGTCAAAAGGTCAAACAAAGGGGAGTAGAAATCCATTTTAAGGAAAAGACAAGCAAAAGAGGGTGGAGTGGTGGAAAATGATGTGTAAATATCACTTCTCAGATTTTATGCTATTTAAGTTTAAGAAGATGGTTACCACATTTCTTTTGGTAGATGCACCCCTCTAATTCAAGCATTTTTCTTGGATCTTTAAATTCCCAAAGATGATATGTTTTGATCATGCACTCACTATGAATCAGATCAAAAGAAGCATGACTTGGGCCAGACCATCAGATTTCAGGACTACTTGATCCTTCACTTTAGGCCATGTTTAGATTGCAGAATCTTTCTGGAAAAAGTTTGCAAGGAAGAATATTTCTAAATACATCTTCTTTTTTAACCCATGAAAAAAGATAATTTGAACCAAACCTATTCAATTTTTTTCTACAGAGACCTTCAATTTGTGATGATATTTTCTAAATTGACCATAATCATATTATTTCGCTCGAGAAAAAATTTTCTTTCAGAAATGTTTTTCTTGCAATTTAAACAGGGCCTTCGGGACGCATTCTTTTAGTTGACATAATAAGAAAAGTTTTGTGTAGCTTACCAATACGCTAAAAGCTCCCGATCTGATGGAACATGTTGGGCAAGGCCCTTTAAACCTGCCCCATACCAGATTGGGTCCCACCCAGTCCCATACCTAGGCGGGCTCAAAATGGAGCCCATAACATTCCACCACGCTTCTGCATCCAACGTCTGCGGCGGCCTACTCTGTAACGGCTTTTACGCTGGTCTTTTTTCCAAGTAGCCCTTTTTCCAGGTTGCCCCTTCCACTACTCGATCATGAGAGGTGGTGGTACCTTACAAATATGCCAAAAGCTCCTGAGCTGATGAAATGCATCAGGCAAAGCTCTTTAAGCCTGTACCATACCAAGATGGGTCCCACCCAGTCACATACCTAGGCGGGCCCCACTCAGGACTGTAACAAAAACTCCCTTTAGCTTTTATAACCGTTTGGTCTTAGAATTTGGAATTTGAGCATTTAAGCAATAGATTGGACGGCACAGAACACTTAAACCTCGAAAAAAAAAATTCATTGAATATTTGTTTACCTAGGCCATGTTTGGCTTGCATGAAATTTTTTTCCATAGAAGATTAGTTTGTCACGTGTTGAGAGAGGACCAGCGAAGGTAGAATCTGGCCAGTCTTGAGTTGGCATGAGTGAGGAGAGGGTGAGAAAAGGCTGAAAAACTAGGAAAAGAAAAACTCTATCCAAAAAAGACAATTTAGTTTTCCACTGCTGCGTTTAGCCATATCTTACCATCTACTCAGTCAGGAGATCTCAAGTTACTTCATCTCCCACGCTCCCTCACCACTTGATAAACTAAAATTTCATGGAAAAAACAAATACGGTTGCCAAACATGGCCCTCGTGGTAGAGAGGCCTTAGAGAAAGTGAGATTTGAGGCTGTGTTGAGTAAGGAGAGCATAGGAAGGGGCAGGGAAATATGAAAATAAAAAAATATTTTAAAATGGAAAAGCTTGCTCGCTTTTTTCGAACCTGATGCAGGTGCATCTCACAAGATCATGAAAATCAACGGTCAAGAACGTTAGACCCTTGATCAGGATACCTGAAACCCTCGGATCACCAATCCGACTCAAATCATCGATCAAGCCAGAAATAATGCCGGATTATATTTTTTGAGGTCGATCACCATGAAATCGGAATATATTAGACGACGTCCAGATCAATGGCCGACGTTGATTACTACTCTTCAAGAGTGCTAAATTAGTTTTATTTTCTTTATTAGTTATTTTTTGTATTTTAAATTTTGCCAAATTTTAGAGATTTAATTGGACGAATTTAAGATAGAGTTGGAGAGAGAGCTTTTAGGAGTTGTATGAATTTTAGAGAGATTTTAGGTAGGGGTGTAACTTGAGTTGGGTCGGTTTGAGGTTTTGCTAAAAAAATGAATTGGAATCAACCCTAACCCGACCCGATTTAAAGGCAAAAGCTCAACCTGAATTCTGAAAAATCAACGCGAGTTGCACCCCTAATTTTAGGGAATCTAGGGATATTTTTGTCTTTTGATTTCCTTCTCTTGGAGAAAATTGATGTAGTGGTTGAACAGAAATCAGAAGAAGATAAGAAGATGCTTCAAGGCGTGTAAATGCTTTGCTTTAAGATTGTATTCGCTCCCACCAGTAGTGTGCAAAGGGGACCAAGAACTCGCCTCCAAGATACAATGAAGTCCGAATCCAAACCAATTGCTTGATGACGTTCTACACTGAACAGAACCAAACCTGAACCACCCTTGAATTTTTCAAGTATTTGAGACCCAAGTGTTCTGTTTCTGCAGAAAAACAGAATACTTGAAAGGATTTCTAAAACAGTAAAATCAAGACTTTGTAGGGGGTAAAAGAGAGTGTGAGAGAGTGAAATTGCTTATGGAATCGACAGTTTGGTTATGCCATAAAGGAATTCCGAATTTTGTAATATATGGGTGTTTTCTACTAGTTTTATAGAGGTTCTCGTGACTCTGCTGTAAGAAATACACCCCTACAGTGCACTTTTACGTAGCGGGTTCAATTTTGGCCGTTAGATCGTGTCCCATCACGACTATACTGTCCAGATCAATCCTGGGGTGACTGTTGACTTGTGTAAACACCACTTCAATTCCGTAACAGCTAGATCACCCATCAACAATGCAGATCACACCCTTTGGGCTTTTGACCGTTGTGTAGATGGGACACAATCCAACGATCATCATCCACTAGCCGTTACACCATGACCGTTGGGCCCGAACTCAAGGCCCAACCCAACCGAACCATTCGCTCTATCCACTTGACCGATCCAACTCGATCTGGATCTAATGGCTCGGATCAAATTTGAAAAAATTAAGGCTCCAATCGCTCATCGCTACGATGCGGCGTGCGCTTAATAAAGCGTGTAAGCCCAAGGTTTAATCATTCACCTTACCTTATTGTTTTGATGCTAGCAAACTAAATTGAATAGCATTTATGGACTGATGATGTGTTGCCTTAAGGTGTTGTGTTGTATACAGGAATTTCATTTCATAATCGTCATTACACAACTCTTCACAACACATGATTGTCGATCAAGGATCAAAGGAACCAAGAGCTTGCACCTACATTGGAGTCATCCTCATTTGAAGATGCTCAAGTAAAGAAGCTCAACATGAAGATGCCACAAGTTCCTAAGCAAGTGTCAAGAAGGAGCTTGGAGTTGAACATGCCATGGTGACACCTCATGTACCTCAACATGCATTTAAGATTGGAAGACATGTCACAAGAGCCAAGATAAAGTTCAAGATGTTCACTCCCGAAGAAGTCTAAGAAAGTGCAAAGGAGCCAAGACATTCCAAGAAGACTCAATGTTCTTATTTTTAGAATGTATTTGGAGTCCTCTTGATTTTATGTTTAAATGCACTTTCAACAGGTTTTCAAATGGTTTTCATACTTAACTTTTTACATCTTTGAAAACCATACACACACCCAAAAATGTGTTTGAAACCCTTGGACTTAAGCCCAAAGACTATAGCCTAAAAGCCCCTAGATTTTAAAGTTAAAATGGAATTTCACTCAGTCCTGGTCGACCGGGCTAGGACGGGCGACCGCGGGATGGAACCTAAAAATCTAGGTCATCTCAAATTTTATCGGGCCGGTCGACCGAGTCAATCCGGGTGACCGTAGATATGTGTCTGTTTCAAACAGAACAATCCTTCATGGGTTTGGGCAGGCGACCGCTGTGGGTCGGTCGACCGCCATGGGTCGGTCGACCGAGATAGGTTTTATGAGTCAAATTTTTGAGCAAACAGTTAGCCCTCTCCGGGCGACCGCCATTGGGCTGGTCGACCGCGACGGTAAGAAATTTGAAAATAGAATAGGGCGCCCGATAGGGGCAGGTGACCGCCGTAGCCCGGTCGACCGCCGCGGTCGAGCAAAGTAGCCGTTGGGGCATTTTCTGCTTGACTTTTTGAAGCCATTTATTTACAGTTTTACCCCAAACGGTCATATTTTCAAATACACTATATATACATGATTAAACCCTATCTCTACAAGCTTTTGAACATTAGAGAAAGATCAAATCCCATTTCTCTTTGAGCTTCAACTTTTCATTCAAAAGCTAAAAACCTCTTTGATCTTCCATTGCTACATCTTATCAAGAGGCACTCCATAGGGCTTTACATTTGTATATTCTTGGAGTGAATGTGAGTTTTCAATGTTGTAATCAGCCTATTAAGAGGCATTGAGAGTTTTTATTTTGTATTTGTTCTTCATGTGAGGGTCTCCTCTTTGGCCCCGTAAAGAAAGGTGAAGAAAAGGGTATCCGATTCGGCCCTTGAAGAAAAGTGAATCATGTGTGAGGGTTTAATTCCCTTGCCAAGTCTTCGTGCGACAGGCTTCACTTTGGCCCTTGAGAATGGAAAAGCTTATTGTAAGAGCTTCGAGATTATGCTTGAAATCTCACCATAGTGGAGTACCCAAGGAGCCAAACTTGGAAGAGTGGAGTAGGTCAAGTTGTGACCGAACCACTATAAAATCTTGGCGTCCTCATTGTCGTGTGCATTGTCTCTCTCTCTCTCTCTCTTCCTTTCCTTCTCTTGAACGTGTGGTGATTGGTAATTTCTAACCTTACTTGTGTTTATGACTTAATTGAACAAGGGTTAGTAAATGCACTTGTGTTAAATGTTATAAACCCTAATTATATTATGATATCCATTTGAACAAGGGTTAGTAAATGTGCATGATTAGAAAGTCTAAATCCTAGCTTTTATTGATAAACATATTTGAACAAGGGTTAGACTAATTAGTGCTTAATTAAAAGATTAATTTTTAATCTCCCTTAATTAAGCCTAAAATTTCTAATTAACCAATTCACCCCCCCTCTTGGATTGTCACATCTGTATTTCATTTGGTATCAGAGCTTAGGCTCTTAAAGAGATTTTTAATTTTAAAAATCTACAAAAAAAAAGATTTGTGACAATACCTATGCATTTTGAGAAAGGCCGATCCACCCTAATTCCTCCATTCTTTGATGGAACGAATAATGGAGCTTGGAAAGCACAAATGCAAGCCTATCTCAGATCCATAGATAATGACATTGTAGATGTCATTAAAGTGGGAATCTGTTTTCCAAGGAAATGTACTGAAGGTGATATGAAATTATTTTTCTTGAACTCAAAGGCTATGATTTTATTATGTTGTGGTTTAACTCCAAACATTTTTAACAATATTTTAAATTGCATCAATGCAAAAGATATTTGGACTTCATTAAAAAATACGTTTGAGAAAAATATTTGTCTCTTTTCAAATGATAAAATTTCTAGACAAAAGGAGATCTTAGAAAAATCTTTTGCAAATGAAGTTTTTTTCAAACATTTAATTTCTGATTTGGAAATTCAAATTAAAAATTTAAAATTGGAAATAAATGAATGTTTGAAAAGAAATGAAAAATTAAGTCAATTTGAGCATATTTTTTATAAATAAAAATGTTGACTTATTTCAAAGATGCAATGCCTTTGAGAAATAAATTAAAAGCCTTGAAATCACAAAGATTGAACTTGTTGAAAAATATAAACATGTTTGTGAAAATGAAGAACAATTAAATGAAAAACTCTCTAATAAGAATCAAAGACTTCAAGAAAAAAAAGATAAACACACTTCTAAGTCTTATGATTCTAATTGCTCCTCATCTACCAATCATAATTATTATGGTAGACTTGAGCATCATAATTCTGAGTATAAGCTTGGAATTGTGAAATCTAACAAGTTTGTTTGGATAAGAAAATGTACACTCCCACAAACGAATTTAGATGGAACCAAAGGGATTTGGGTTCCAAAAGAATCCCTCTAATCTAATTAGTGAATGGGTTAGTTCAGAGGCTATGTTTAACTGTTACATCATGCACATTTATGCTAGATACTTTAAATTCATTGAATACATTTTGTATCTAGTTTTCTTGAGTTTAATGATATATCTTTTTAATTCTGAGCTTAAATTATCACTTTTTTCTTTTTTGTACTTTATTGAATATCTTTCTTGATTAAGCCTATCAAGTGCAAATCACATCACTTGTGCACTTAGCATCCACAAAGCAAATCCATAATAGAAAATTCAATGTGAAAACCATATGTTTGCTTTAATGAGAATCAACCACCCCTTTTTGTCCTTGAGTTTAAATTGATCTTTCAAGTTCATTCCTTCAGTGTTGAACTCTTTTTAGGACAATTTTAGCATTTGCTAGATCTTTGTATATTCAACTTATGAAGAATATCATTTCTAGCAAAATTGAGTGTTAAAAGCCATGTTTAAGGAAATTCACTCAAATTCTTTCTTAGACATCACATTTGCACTAGGTGAGTAAGTATGTTTCTTACAATGCACCTAGTTGTCCTTCTGACCCATTCTTAAGTACTTAATGATGATCATTAAATGCATAAGAAATCGTGATGGGTTAAATTAATGTATTCCAGAAATGCTTAAAATGAATATCTTCTCATGACTAAGATAAAACTATCTGGTCATAGTAGTTCATTTTGGAATGCATGTGTCCAACGTGTTCATCACTTGACATTCTTTAGAAGTCCTTGGATTATTCTCTACAGTCGTGCATGAATATCTTTGTTTGTGTAGAGAATTGAAAATGAGTCTAGATTCAATGTATGAAACTCAATTGAGTAAAATTGAAAATATCATAGGAATCTAGTATCATTATTGGGCAGCAACTCATTGTAGTAGTTCTCATGTAGCACATAGTATTGGGAACACTTGTTTTCCACACATCTTGGTTTTGCATGGGCCTTTTGTACTTTGTGCTTAAATGCCCTATTTTTATATGGTAGTTTGTAAATATGGGCATAGATGTTTGAACCATGATTCATGTGTCCAAGCATAGTAGACTATCCATGAATGCTCTCATTGAATGAGCCATGGATGTCTCTCTTAGACATGGAATTCTATTAATCCCTCTTATAATGTCTATGTTCTATAGAACTGTGCTTAATTGATATTATATATATATATATATATATTATATAGTTTTACCCTTGTATACTACTGGTTCAAGGTAAAGATGGTAAACTTAAACTTAAAAAATGAGCCATGGATGTCTCTCTTAGACATGGAATTCTATTAATTCCTCTTATAATGTCTATGTTCTATAGAACTGTGCTTAATTGATATTATATATATTATATAGTTTTCCCCTTGTATACTACTGGTTCAAGGTAAAGATGGTAAACTTAAACTTAAAAATCACTTAATTTGTACTCTTAGTCCTCTTACCCTGTAAGATGGAGAGTGTACACTCATCTTTAATTAAAACATCTAATTACTTTGGCTTTTAGCCAGCATCTTAACCATAATAAGCCTTATGTGCCTTGTGTGATATATATATATATATATATATATATATATATATATATTAATTACACATATTTAGGGGGAGCATGGTTTGCTAGGTTGTCACCTCTTTTGGTATCATATGACTACCTATAGCAATCATGCTTTAGTAGCCCAAGGGTGGTTTGAAAATCATTCACCTTTAAATCCCTTAATGTCTATGTGGTTGGACAGTTCTTTGGATTCATACATTATATGAGTCACTTACAAAGGGAGAGCTATACATGCTCAATGTCTGTCCATCCACCTTATCATATGATGTGTGATGTGCATCACATATGATAAGTACACTCATGTGGAACCACATTGCTCCATGTGTGTTGTAGTTGGGTCTTGTCCTATTCTTTACATTTGAGATCATCTCTCATCTTCTGACAAGTTCCCTTGGCCTAAAGCCTTAGTGTCATATCCTTTTTGACCTTATACTTATCTTGGATAGACTTATATGTTTCTATCTCTGCCAGTGATAAGTATCTTGTTCTAGAGTTTGAAAAATCTCTAGAACCCTTATTCATTGGACAATGCCTGAGATGATCATCTTATTGTCTATGAAATAATCTCTTATCATGTGCTCTTAATCCTAAGAACATCTTTTTTCATGATAAGTTCCAATGGCTGTGCTTTTACATTCTTATCTATAGCCATTGTATATTGTCAGGCCTTGCATTATAAGAATTATCAAAGGTCAATGACAATCTCTTAGAAGAGGGATGATTTAAAAATATTTTTGAGTTTGTCAGGTCCCATAATCTCTTCCAAGATTTTAGCTTCGGAGGACTCAACTCAAATCATATGTCCTTCGCAGCTTGTCTATGGTACTTGTCTCCTTCCATCGTGCCAGATGTAATAAGATGGTAGATGTACTCAATTTTCCTTTGTCCAACTCTACATTCTTCCACAGTTAAGGATGAACAGAGACTAAGAAAATTGGAGACTCTGTCTAAAGGCTGGCATGTGCACTTTATGATCATCCTCTCAAAGATGAACCTTTGTTGAAAGAGAAGAATTAAAACAAGCATCCAATCTCTCATCCGGAATGATTTGTCAAAAGATGCCCCCTTATATGGAAGAAATGGTTAAGCATTGATCTAAGCTCTTCTAAACATTCATCAGTAGAAGAGTGTCGGAAAAAAGAAAAAGAAGTTCAGTTTTACTTCCTTCGAGAGATTTCCAAACACCACTTTTATCATTTCTTGAAGTGATAAAAGAAATGTGGTATTAATCTTCCATTTTGATCATATATATTGAGCTTTATAGTTCGTATATATGTATACATTATCTTTTGGTTGCCATGGATATGTACCTCATTGATTTCATTCTCTTATCCATGTGTTTATTAGACCATCTGCCTTAAACTCATATCCTCTGTCTAATAATCATCCATTCATATTCAAAGTGTGATTGGTTTATGAATGGAGTAATCTGAATGGTTAAAGGTGATTAATTAAATCGTGGGTTCTATGTGCCTTGATCTATTACATTTAAATTAGATGCACATAGTCAGGGGGAGCTTTCACTTGCAAATATACAATTCTCTAAGGGCAAGCAACTGAAATTCGAAAGTTATTTTATAGTTCTGAGCATGTTCATGCTCAGGAAGAGACTTCTCTGCCCTATGACAAGAAAACCCTCATTCCTGCAACTTGTGAACCTAAATGGTTATGTCATCAATCTGAGCATATTCTTGCTCAGGTAGAGACTCATCTTCTTACAAGTTGCAAATGAAGCCCAAGTGTTTAAATTACTCACCTTTTAAACCATTCTGTCTTATCATGCCCTTTCACACAGGTTTCACCTAGGGCCAATGACAAATAAATAGGGGGAGAGCCAAATGGTTGCTTTTTAATGCTTATATAGACTATTGTGACATGCTTACATAGTCTATTGCCCCCATTGTTGTGCTTTTATTGCAATATCTTTTGAAAAAAAAATCGGCATATCATGCAGTTTACTTTGTTTTATATTTTGATAAGCATTCTATGAGCTTTATTGTCATATCATATACACTTTGAATAACTATTATGAGTTGTTCTTCATCTTAACACCCCACTTGTACTTTCACTTCATATCCCTACCTTTTTGCTGTTTCCAAAACATGAAGAATTTTTGGAATTGATTAGGTAGTCCAATTGTATATGCACCACATGCTTTATATTCATATATTACACTTGTGCATATAGTGAGGGGGACCATTGCTTAAATTATTTATTGTATTTAATGCTCATTCATATATTTGTTTAATATCTCCTGCCTCCCTAATCAATTTGTTCGCCATCATCAAAAAGGGGGAGAATGTAAGCCCAAGGATTAATCATTCACCTTATCTTCTTGTTTTGATGCTAGCAAACTAAATTGATTAGCATTTATGGACTGCTGTGTTGCCTTGAGGTGTTGTGTTGTATACAGGAATTTCATGTCATAATCGCCATTACACAACTCTTCACAACACATAACTTGTGGATCAAGGATCAAAGGAACAAAGAGCTTGTACCTACATTGGAGTCATTCTCATTTGAAGATGTTCAAGTAAAGAAGCTCAACATGAAGATTCCACAAGTTCCTAAGCAAGTGTTAAGAAGGAGCTTGAAGTTGAACATGCCATCGTGACACCTCATGTACCTCAACATACATTGAAGATTGGAGGACATGTCACAAGAGCCAAGACAAAGTTCAAGATGTTTACTCAAGCCGAAGAAGTGCAAACGAGCCAAGACATTCCAAGAAGACTCAATGTTCTTATTGTTAGAATATATTTGGAGTCCTCTTGATTTTATGTTTAAATGCACTTTCAACAGGTTTTCAAATGGTTTTCATACTTAACTTTTTATATCTTTGAAAACCATACACACACAGACACCCAAAAAGATGTTTGAAAACCTTGGACTTAAGCCCAAAGACCATAGCCCAAAAGCCCCTGGATTTTAAAGTTAAAATGAAATTTCACTCAGGACCGGTCGACCGGGCTAAGCAGGGCGACCGCGGGATGGAACCTGGAAATCTAGGCCATCTCGAAATTTATCGGGCCAGTCAACATGGTCAATCCGGGCGACTGCGGATATGTGTCTGTTTCAAACAGATCAATCCTTCATGGGTTTGGGCGGGCGACCGTCGTGGGTCGGTCGACCGAGATAGGTTTTATGAGCCAAAGTTTTGAGGAAACAGTTAGCCCTCTCCTGGCGACCGCCATTGGGCCGGTCGATCGCGACGGTAAGAAATTTGAAAATAGAATAGGGCGCCCGATAGGGGCAGGCGACCGTTGTAGCCCGGTCGACTGCCGCGGTCGAGCAAACTAGCCGTTGGAGCATTTTCTGCTTAACTTTTTCAAGCCATTTATTTACAGTTTTACCTCAAACGGTCATATTTTCAAATACACTATATATACATGATTAAAACCTATCTGTACAAGCTTTTGAACATCAGAGAAAGATCAAATCCCATTTCTCTTTAAGCTTCAACTTTTCATTCAAAAGCTACAAACCTCTTTGATCTTCCATTGCTACATCCTTTCAATGTTGTAATCATCCTATTAAGAGGCATTGAGAGTTTTTATTTTTTATTTGTTCTTCATGTGAGAGTCTCCTCTTCGGCCCGTAAAGAAAGGTGAAGAAAAGGGTCTCCGATTCGGCCCGTGAAGAAAGGTGAATCATGTTTGAGGGTTTGATTCCCTTGCCAAGGCTTCGTGCGACGGGCTTCGCTTTGGCCCTTGAGAATAGAAAAGCTTATTGTAAGAGCTTCGAGATTATGCTTGAAATCTCACCATAGTTGAGTACCCAGGGAGCCAAACTTGGAAGAGTGGAGTAGGTCAAGTTGTGACCGAACCACTATAAAATCTTGATGTCCTCATTGTGGTGATTGGTAATCTCTAACCTTACTTGTGTTTATGACTTAATTGAACAAGGGTTAGTAAATGCACTTGTGTTAAATGTTATAAACCCTAATTGCATTATGATATCCATTTGAAGAAGGATTAGTAAATGTGCATGATTAGAAAGTTTAAATCCTAGCTTTTATTAATAAACATATTTGAACAAGGGTTAGACTAATTAGTGCTTAATTAGAAGATTAATTTTTAATCTCCCTTAATTAAGCCTAAAATTTCTAATTAACCAATTCATCCCCCCTCTTGGATTGTCACACATGTATTTCAAAGCCCCCATATCCGTCCTATAGCCCATTGTCCACGCCACGCGTGCGTGTGTGTGGATCCACCCATTGGCATGTGGGTCCACCCATTAGCTATAACTCATTGTGTAGTAAAGCAAAGAAAAGAAAAGGGAAAAGCTATATAAATCACTCTCCCACTTTTTTCCAAAGCAATACGGGACTATCTTTTCTTCACACTACTACACTATCATGTAAAAAGCAACTTTTTCCAAAGAAAGGTTTTTCTTTTTCCAAAACACCTTTAGAAAAACATTTTCCAAGACACCATTTTTTACCCAAAACTATGATTTTGAAAATCAACATCTAACAATCCCCCATCATTTTCAAAATCAAAACTTGTCTCATCATACTTGGAACTCTTACACATATATTTTAGTTTGAACCTTTACTTAGTGAGAACACTTCAAAGTTGACCAGAATTGCATAGTAGACGTATCTTTGAACTAGCTATTATATATGGCCAACCGGATACATTTTACACATAAGAAATTCATCTCTTTAGGTGATTCTTGTAAGCCGACACGTGTATTAGCCATGTGTTTATATCTTGGTTTCATGAGTGCTCTAGAGACTAGCCATGTCTCATAGGAAGTGGCACCACTTCCACACTCACATATGTAGGCTTAAGTGCTCTTGTAACTATAGCAGCCTAAGAAATCTGTTACAAGCCTATTAAGAGCCCAAATGCTCATTCTCCTCTGTTACACATTACAGGTACCAAGCACTTTCCTTGGGATGGTATTTATATAATGTACAGTGCTTGCAATCACTCCATATGATGTACTTGAGCTCATTGAACTCAAGACTTGATGTCTCTTCAAGCGTTGAGTTGAGTTTTCATCATTAGTGATCATAGGTTATTGGCTTTAGACCCATCCCCATTGATGTCTTTAACACCAAATCTCTTGCGAAACCTTTTGTTAATGGATCAGCTAAGTTCTGGCTTGATCTCAGATAATTTATAGTTACTACTCCATCAATAAGTAACTGCCTGATAAGACTGTGCCTAAGTCCAAAATGCCTAGACTTATCATTGTACACATGGTTATATGCCCTTGATAGTGTAGCCTGACTATCACAATGCACAAATATCGATTGCATAGGTTTATGCCAAATAGGAATTTCTATTAGCAAATTCTTTAGCCGTTCCGCCTCTTTACAACAAGAGGCCGATGCAATAAACTCTGCTTCCATGGTGGAAGTAGTCATGCAAGTCTGCTTCTTAGAAGCCCAGAACATAGCTCCCTCACCAAGAGTGAATATTCATCCACTCGTTGATGAATGATCAACACGCTCAGTTAACCAGCTGGCATCTGTGTATCCTTCTAACACTATAGGATACTCACTATATGACAATCCATAGTCTATAGTGCCTTTTAGATACTTTAATATCCTATTTATGGCATTCCAGTGAACATTACTAGGATTACTAGTAAATCTACTTAATTTTTCAACTGCAAATGTTATGTTCCAGTACATGTCATAGCATACATTAAACTGCCTATCACACTAGCATACTTTAATTGAGATATAGACCTACCAGTATTAGGATATAATCTTCAACTTAAGTCAAAAGGTGTATAAACTGGTGTGCAATCAAAGTGATCAAATTTCCTAAGTACTTTTTCAATATAATGTGATTGGGTAAGAACAAGTTTACTACCTTCCTTTATGATTATAATACCTATAATCACATCTGCAACACCCATGTCTTTCATATCAAAGTTTAATGATAAAAAATCTTTAGTTCTTGTGATATTATCCATATCACCACCAAAGATCAACATGTCATTTACATACAAGCAAATAATGACACATCTTCCACCTTTGTACTTGCCATATACACATTTGTCATATTCGTGTATCTTATAACCATTTGACACTTGAACCTTGTCAGGTCTCTCATGCCATTGTTTAGGGGCTTGTTTAAGCCCATATAACGACTTAACTAACTTACATACTTTACGCTCTTAACCAGGTATAATAAAACCTTCAGGTTGATCCATATTACACTTCTTCATCAACTTCACCATTCAAGAATGTTGTTTTAACATCCATTTGATGAATGTGAAGATTATATATGGATGCAAGAGCAATTAGGACTCTAATGGTTGAGATCCTAGCAACTGGGGCGTATGTATCAAAGTAATCTATTCCAGCTTTTTGTGTAAAGTGTTTGGAAACCAACCTTGCCTTAAACTTTTCTATGGTTCCATCTACTTTCATCTTGTTCTTAAATATCCACTTACAACCTATGGGTTTAGACCCAGGCGGTAAGTCAACTAATTTTCAAGTTTTATTACCTATGATTGAATCCATTTCATCATTTATAGCCTCCTTCTGAAAGGCTGTATCTTGAGATTTAATGGCTTCCTCATAGGTTTTTGGATCAGGTTTTACTTTTAGATCTATCATAGTAGAAGTGAAGACCTTATCTCTTGATCCTTCTACAAGATAGATAACAAAGTCAGGACCATAACTTTTATCTTTTCTATCTCTTTTACTTCTTTTGATTTCATTAGGTACCTCATTTGTTTCCTCTTGGGGCTCTAATAAAGACTCTATAGGTGGGTTTGAATCCATTAATTTAAGAATGGATGAGAACCTATTTTTAAAGAAGGTGGCATCCTGTAAGCCCAATGGTTCCCACCTTGGCATTCCCATCTTCTTTTGATGATTCCAATTCACAAGTTTTATATCACTAATGTGTTTGATTGTCTAAGTTGTAGATCATGATTGTATAAAGACAAGATTGCTTGGATTGAGGCCAAGAAGGTCTCATTGGACCACATTCGGAAGGCCAAGACATCGGAGATCCAAGACGCCTGAAGACTTGAAGCATCGCAATTGAAGATCGAAGTCGTTTTAGAATGTAAAGATCCAATCCTAGTTTAGGTGTTTAGAGGCAAAAATAAAGTAAATTCCACACACCCTAAATGCTTAGGTGGTTGTCCTTGTGGTGTTCCAACAATTTGGAACCCTCATAACAATCCCACTTGGTGAAGATTTGGAAGCCCAAAACAAATAAGAAACAAGAACTGAAAATCTGCTGAAAATAGGCTTCTCGGAACTCCAAGAGAATTCTCG
The DNA here is from genome assembly GCF_043159265.1 of Tasmannia lanceolata. Taxonomy (NCBI): domain Eukaryota; kingdom Viridiplantae; phylum Streptophyta; class Magnoliopsida; order Canellales; family Winteraceae; genus Tasmannia; species Tasmannia lanceolata. The sequence goes on along the minus strand of NW_027518700.1, from coordinate 35,671,834 downwards.
GAGCTCCGAGCTCGGAAGTCCGAGGAATTATTTGGTCCAGTAACATTTTCTTATCTTCTATTTAATTTCCCAGAACTTTGTAATTGGCACCGATCTTCGCCGAAGTTAAGAAGATCAACATAGTGAAGCCAACAACGGGTTTGGTTGGTAGAGTGGAGTAGGCCTCGTGTTTTGAGGACCGAACCACTTTAAATCTCGGGTGCATTCTCTCTTATCTCTTGCTTTATATTTGCATTGCACTTAGGATTTAACTTGTATGCTTAATTGCCTTTTTGATCTCTTAAATCTTCAAAATTGGGTTAGAGTTTTCAAAAGCTTAAAACTTGTTAGTAACCTAATTTTCCCTCCTCATAAGTTGTCATTAGAATAGTATTCGGGCCTACCATTAGAATTTCACATCCCTAGATTCAATAATGGTATTCAACTCTACTAAGTCATTTCATTTTATAACTAAGAACCTATAAGCTTTACTACGATTTGCATATCCAAGGAATATACATTCAATGCCCTTTTCACCTACTTTTCGTTTCTTAGGTTTGGGTACTTAAACAATTGCTCTACAACCCCAAACTTTTAAGATAACTTAAGTTGGGTTTTATCTTTTTTCAAAGTTCATAGAGGGTTACATGGGTTTTCTTATTAGGAATTCTATTTAGGATGTGACAAGCCGGTAGTAAGGCTTCACCCCAAAATCATCTATTTAAACCAGAATTGACTAGCATGGAATTAACCATTTCCATTATAGTCCTATTCTTTCTTTCCGCAACACCATTCTGTTGTGGTGTATAAGGGGCAGAAAACTCATTTTCGTAAAATTCGGGGAATTGGTATTCGCCTCCTCTATCAGATCTAATACACTTGATCTTAGTTTTACATTGGTTTTCTACTTTTATTTTATAAGTCTTAAACTTATCTAAAACTTCATCTTTATGCCCTAATAGGTATACATAGCAGTATTTTGAGAAATCATAAATGAATATCACAAAATACTTTTTGCCTCCTCTTGTTGGAGTGCCATGTAAATCACCCTCAACTTGTTCTTTCCACCAGTAGAAACTAACCTCACACTATCTTCTACACCATAAAAATATGGCATTGCACTCTCTAATACAATCAGGGAAAAGACTTGTGCATGTGTAAGTTCCACTAATTCCAATTATTCATCTAGGTATTAGGGACATCATCTATCATCATTTTTCCTGCTAGCAGATATAAATTTTCAATTTCTTGCCTTGAGCTTATATTAACACAACATTTTGAATTTAACCTCCACTAATCGTGAGAAAAAGTGCTAGTACCTGTGAAGATTATGGAAACATCTCCAACCGTTTCATTTTGGTCATCCATATCTACTACGACAATATTTCTGAAATTATTATTGTTCTCCTTATCAGTACTTATTAGACAACTTTCCTTCGAGTGGCCAAATTTCGTACAATGATAAAATTTTACGTCATTCCTACAGAGCCCGAATGTTGACCTACTTTTTTGAATCCCATTCTCGATTCTCGTCATAAAAAACATGAATCAATGATCTTGACCCATCAAGATTGGGATTCATTGTAATCTCATTTGGTAGGACCGATATTATAACTTCTTTCCCGAATAGTAGCATAATCACTAGATTAATGTAAGAATGAAGAAGAGAAGTCAAAAGCATTAAGGCCTTGTTTTCTGTTTACATCTTTTCATCAATCTGTAGACACCCCATTTTTCCAATATCAGACAGATGATAGTTTGGCGCGATGATGATTCCAATGATGAATCCATATTTAGAGAAGTGATGCTGAAATGTGGGTGTGGCAATCTAAGAGGAGGGGTAAATTGGTCAATTAAGAATTTTAGGCTTAATTAGGTGGATTATTAGAAATTGATTTACTAATTAAGCACTAACTAATCTAACCCTTGTTAAAATACTCAATATAATGAAAGCAAGGGTTTAGATGTTATTTTAAGTCTATTTGTCCTAACCCTTGTTCAATAAAACATAAATATAAGTTAGGTTAGAGTTTACCAATCACCAAGATGTGCAAAGAGAAGGAGAAAAGAAAGCATGCAAAAGGCGCAAGATTTATAGGGGTTCAGTCTATCACAAGACCTACTCTACTCTTCCAAGTTTTCCTCCTTGGGTACTGCACTAAATATGAGATTCTTCAAAAGGCGAATCTCCAAGCTGTACACCCGACTTCTCCAATCTCCAAAGGGAACAAACTCTTTCTGCACTAAGCCTTGGCAATGAGACACTCCCTCTTCAACGTCTTCCCTTTTCTTAACGGGCTGAAGAGTAGACCCTCACAATGTCTTCACCTTTCTTAACGGGCCGAAGAGTTGACCCTCAAATACAATGAAGAAAATAAAAAATAAAACTCTCTTTGCCTCTAGATAGACGGATTACAAACTTTTATAGCTCACAAACAATCCAAGAGAGAATAAAATGTAAATCCTATGGAGTACCTCTTGATAGAATGTGCAAATGCAAGATCAAAGATGTTTAGCTTTTGATGAGAAGGTTTTCGCTCAAGGAAGATAGGATTTGATCTTTCTAAAATGTTCAAAAGCTTGATTAGATAGGTCTTTATGATGTATATATAGTGTATTTGAAAATATAATCGTTTGGGGGCAAAACTATAAAAACAGGGTTGTAAAAGTCAACCTGTGCAGTCCCCAACGGGTAGTTTGCCCAACCATCGCGGTCGACCGGGCCATAGCGGTCCCCCGCCCTTATCGGGCCCCCTTTTTTTATTTTTAAATTTCTTACCATCGCGGTCGCCCGACGAGGGTTACCTGTCCGCTCAACATTTAAGTGCAAAAACCTATCGCGGTCGCCCGCCAAACCCATGACGGAATGGTTCTGATTCCACATAACCATTTTTGTGGTCGCCCAGCTCACCCCGGTCAACCGGCCTGCCATTTTCTTACAGGTGCTAGATTTCTAGTTACCTTGTTGCGGTCGTCCGGGACACCCCGGTCGACCGGCCATGTGTAAAATTTTATTTTAATTTTAAAAGATCAGGGGCTTTTGGGCCATGGTCTTTGGGCTTAAGTCATAGGTTTTCAAAGACATTTTTGGGTGTGTTGATGATTTCTAAAGATAAAAAAATTTAAGTATGAAAATCATTTGAACACCTATTGAAAGTGCAATTTTACATAAAATCAAGAGGACTCTAAATACATTCTAAAAGTGTATACCATGAGTCGTCTTGGAATGTATTCGCTCCTTTGCACTTCCTTGGACTTCTTCGGGTTGAGTGAACATCTTCAACTTGATATGGCTAATGTGACTTCTCCTCCATTTTTCAATGCATGTTGAATGGTTCATGAGGTGTCATCATGGCATGTTCAACTTCAAGCTCCTTCTTGATACTTGCTATGAACTTGTGGGATCTTCATATTCGAGCTTCTTGACTTGAACATCTTCAAATGAGGATGTTTTCACTGTAGGTGCAGGCTCTTGGTTCCTTTGCTTCTTGATCCACAAGTCATGTGTTGAAATGAGTTGTGTAATGGCGATTATGACATGAAAATCCTGTATATAACACAACATCTCAAAGCAACACATTAGTCCATAAATGCTAATTAATTTGGTTTGCTTAGATCAAAACTTGAAGGTAAGGTGAATGATTAACCCATGGGAACCGGTAGGCTTACATTCTCCCCCTTTTTGATGATGGCAAACAAATTAATTAGGGAGGAAGGAGATGTCAAACAAATAAATGAATAATCATGATATGATATAAACAATAGAGCATAGCTTCCCCTCACTATATGTACATGTATAATGAATGAATGTAAAGCATATGGTGCACATACAATGTGGACTACCTAATCAATTCCCAAAACTCTCCCCCTTTTGGCAGCAGCAAAAAGGTAGGGATATGCAAGTGAAAGTGCAAGTGGGGTGTCAAGATGAATGATAGCTTGTATAAGCTATATTAAGGGTATATGATATGACATTTAAGCTCTCATGATGCTTATCAAAGTAGAAAACAAAAGTGAAATACATTGATAAGCCTAATCAAACATAGACATGTGAAATGATAGTGTAAAACACTTCTATGTTTGGGAATGAGTATAGATGAAGAATATATACTACACATTACTTCTATAGCGCATGAATCTACTAATGATATGATATTTTAGCTCATAGAATGCTTATTAAGGAGATTCTAGAAGAAAAATACAGTAAAGTGCATGATGAGCCAAATTTATTTATTTTTTGTTCTAAAGGATTTGACTGTAAAGCGCAAGTAATGGGGAAATAAACCATGTGAGCCCATAATAATGATCTATATAAACATGGATATGATACAATTTAGCTCTCCCCCTGTGTATTTGTCATTGGCCCTAGGTGAAACCTATGTACTAGGGCATAACAAGGCATTATGATTGAAAGGTGATTGATTGAACTCTTGGGCTACATTCATATAAGGGTTCTCCTGTCGAAATGCAGACAAGTCTCTTCCAGAGTATGGATATACTAAACTATAATATAATTTTTGAGTTTGCAAGTCGGTTTTCCTAGAAGGTAAGAGCTCCCCCTGACTATGTCCAAGAATACTAAATGTAACAGTGTAAGGCACATAGGATAATTGATTTGAGGCTAACACCTTTAACCATTAAGTGTTGATCCGTTCAAAATAATCTTACATTTCAAGTATGAATGGAGGAATATCAGACAAAAATATATAGAATTGATGTGAATGTAGTCTGATACACACAGATGCACATGGATACCAAAATAGAAAACTGAAGTAAATGGCATATCCATGGCAAATAATGGGACATGTATATATATGATAGAACATTATAAAGCTCAATATACATGAACAAAAGATGGAAGAGTTTTAACAGTTAAGGATCAAAGAATCAACTCTCTCTTCCAAGAAATTATCATTGGCCTTTGTAAAAATCTATAAGGGAAGGCATGACAATACATAATGACTATAGATATGACAGTGAATACATAGCCACAGGATCTTATCATGATGAAGGATATCTTTATCTTCAAAACCACATGATAAGAGACAACTTCATAGGCAATGAAATGATCAATTTAAGCACTAACCTATAAAAGAGAGTTCTAGAGAGTTTTGAATCTCTAGAATAAGATACTTATCATTGGAAATAATGAAATCACATGAGTTCATCCAAGATAAGTATAAAGCCTACAAGGATTTGACATTAAGGCTCAGGCTAAGGGAACTTTGCATATATGAGAGATAATCTTAACATGGAGGTATAAGTCAAGACCCAAACTACAACACATATGGAGCAATGGGGCTCCACATGATTGCACTTATCATATGCAATGTGATATACTTATTAATCAACATATGATAAGATAGATGGACAGACAATAAACATGTATAGCTCTTTTTGGTGAGTGACTCATACAAATTATGAATCCAAAGGACTGTCCAACCCAAGCACCAAGGGATTTAGAGGTGAATGATTTACAATCAACCCTTTGGCTACAAATGCATGATTTCTAGGAGTAATCAAGTAATACCAAAAGAAATGACACCCTATCAGACCATGCTCCCCTAACTAGGCACATATGGCTAATCATGGTTAAGATATTGGCTAGAAGCCAAAGATATTAGATGTTTTAATTAAAGAGAAGAGTGCAAACTCGCCAACTTACTTGGTAAGAGGACTAAGAGTACCAATTGAGTAGCTTTTAACTTTAAGTTTACCATCTTTACCATGTAGCTAATGCCTTACAAGGGGATAAACCTATAGATTATATAGATAAGCTATTTTAGCTTAAATCTATAGGACTCAGAGAAAGGAAGATTAGACTCTAAAGGACTATGTCTAGGAAAGACATCCATGGCTCATGTAAGTGTGAGCATACCACTATGGGTAATCAAGAGCAAGATATGACATTTGAAAGCATTCATGGATAGTCTAACATGTTTGGACACAAGGAAAATGACACATAAGGTTCATGGTCCAAACATTTATATTTTACATCCACATACCACCTCTCAAAAGATAAGGCACTAAGCACAAAGTGCATATGCCCATAGAAAACGAAAATGTGAGGGAGATAAGTGTTCCCATCACAATGTATTGCATGTCAACCACCATCATGGGTAAATGCCCAACAATGATACTAGATTCCTCTGAGATTTTCAATTTTACTCAAATGAGTATCATACATTAAATTTAGACTCATTTTCAACTTCCCTATATAATATATTCTTATATGAATTTAGGGAAAGATCCAAGGACTTAGAGAATATCAAGCGATAAACACCTTGGACACATGCATTCCAAAAAGAACTATCATGACTAGATAGTTTCATCTTTAGCCATGATAAGATATTTATTTTAAGACTTTTGGAACACATCTACTTTAACCCATTAAAATTTCTTGTTCATTCAATGATAACCATTAAGCACACAAGAATGTGTTTAAATGACAACTAGGTGCAAAGTAATAAACATGATTACTCACTTAGGGCACAAGAGATGTCTAAGAAAGGATTTGAGTTGATTTTCTTATATATGGCTTTTAACTTCTTAATTTTGCTAGAGATGAAATTTCAAACAAGTTGAATGTTCTAAGATCTAGCAAATGCCAAATTTGTCCTAGATAGAGCTCAAATATGGAGAAAATGGACTTGATAGATCAAGTTGAACTCATGGGCAATGGAGTGGTTGATTTACATTAAAGCACACATGATTTTCACAATGAATTTTTGTAAGCTCATGGGTTCCCATGGGTCTAATTATTCACCTTACCTCTTTTTTTGATGCTAGCAAACACAAATTGTTTAGCATTTATGGACTAATGTGTTGCTTTGAGGTGTTGTGTTATGTAATGGATTTTCATGTCATAATCGCCATTTAACAACTCTTCTCAACCCATGACTTCTGGATTAAGAAGTAAAAGAACCAAGAGCTTTGCACTCACAGTAAAGACATCATCATTTGAAGATGTTCAAGTCAAGATGCTGAACATGAAGATCCCACAAGTTCCTAGCAAGTGTCATGAAGGAGCTTGGAGTTGAACCTGCCATGGTGACTCCTCATGCACTTCTCAACATGAATTGAAAATTGGAGGAAGTCACAAGAGCTAAGACAAAGCTCAAGATCTTCACTCACACCAAAGTAGTGTGCAAAGGAGGTGATACATTCCACGAAGACTCATGGTATACTATTTTAGAATGTATTTAGAGTCCTCTTGATTTTATGTAAAATTGCAATTTTAATAGGTTTTCAACTGATTTTCATACCTAAATTTTATTTCTTTGAAAATCATCAACACACCCAAAAATGTGTTTGAAAACCTAAGACTTAAGCCCAAAGACAATGGCCCAAAAGCCCCTGATCTTTTAAAATTAAAATGGAATTCTACACAGGGCCGTTCGACCGGGGTGTCCTCGGCGACCGCAGCAAGGTAGTTGGAAATCCAGCACTTGATAGTAAATAGCGGGCCGATCGACCGGGGTGACCCGGGCGACGCGGAAATGGTTCTGTGGATTCAGAACCATTCCGACATGGGTTTGGGCGGGCGATTGCCGTGGGTCAGTCGACCGCGATAGGTTTTTGCACTTAAATGTTAAGCGGACAGGTAGTCCTCGCTGGGCGACCGCCATGGGCCGGTCGACCGCGACGGTAAGAAATTTAAAAATAAAAAAGGGGGCCCGATAAGGGCGGGCGACCATTGTGACTCGGTCGACCGCGACGGTCGGGCAAACTAGCCGTTGGGGCTTGCGAATGTTGACTTTTTCTACCCTGTTTTCTCATCAAAAGTTAAACCTCTTTGATCTTGCATTTATACATTCTATCAAGAGGTACTCCATAGGCTTTACATTTTATTCTTTCTTGAAGTGTTTGTGAGCTATAAAAGTTTCTAATCCGCAAAGGGAGTTTTATCTTTTATTTTCACCATTGTATTTGAGGATCTACTCTTCGGCCCATTAAGAAAGCTGAAGACATTGTGAGAGTCTACTCTTCGGCCCATTAAGAAAGGAGAAGACGTTGTAAGAGGGAGTGTCCTGTCACCAAGGCTTAGTGCAGAAAGAGTTTGTTCCCTTTGGAGATTGGAGAAGTCGGGTGTACAGCTTGGAGATTCACCTTTTGAAGAATCTCATATTTAGTGGAGCGCCCAAGGAGGAAAACTTGGAAGAGTGGAGTAGGTCTTGTGATAGACCGAACCACTATAAATCTTACGCCTTGTGGATGCTTTCTCTACTCCTTCTCTTTCCACATCTTGGTGATTGGTAAACTCTAACCTAACTTATATTTATATTTTATTGAACAAGGGTTACGACAAATAGGCTTAAAATAACATCTAAACCCTCGCTTTCATTATATTGATTATTTTAACAAGGGTTAGATTAGTTAGTGCTTAATTAATAAATCAATTTCTATTAATCCACCTAATTAAGCCTAAAAATTTTAATTGACCAATTCACCTCCTCTCTTCGATTGTCACACCCACATTTCATCTGGTATCAAAGCCTAGGCTCTTAAATAGATTTTGAAGTTTAAAAATCTACAAGAGAGATCCGTGACAATCCAAATAGATTTTGTGCTAGGCAAATCCGCTCTAATTCCTCCATTTTTCGATGGAACGAATTTTAGAGCTTGAAAAATTCAAATGTTAGCCTAGCTGAAATACATAGACTTTGACATGTTAGATGTCGTTGAAAGGGGATTTTCTATTTCAAGGAAATGTTCTAAAAATGATTTATAACTATTTTCCTTGAATTGAAAGGCAATGATCTTATTATGTTGTGGTTTAACTCCAAATATTTTTGAGAAAATTTCTAAATGCATCAATGCAAAAGATATTTGGAGAACTCTAGAAGATATTTTTGAGAAAAATATTTGTCTCTTTTCAAACGATAAAATTTTTGAACAAAAAGAGATTTCACAAAAATCTTTTGCAAATGAAAATTCTTTCAAACATTCAATCTCTGATTTGGAAAATCAAATTGACAATTTGAAATCAGAAGTAAATGAAAGTTTGAAAAGAAATGAAAAATTAAGTCAATTGAGTAAAATTCTGATCAATAAAGATGATGACTTAATTAAAAGATGTAGTGCCTTTGAAATAGAAAATAAAAGCATTGAAAGCACAAACATGGAATTGAATGAAAAATATAAACGTGTTTGTGAAAATAAAGAAAAATTAAAAGCTAATTTATCTCAATAAATAAATTGCTTAGAAAATCAACTGAATGAGATTAAATTAGTCAATAAAGAACTCTCTATAAAGAACCAAAGAATACAAGAAGAAAAGGACAAACATGTTTGTCATCATATGTATTCTCGTGGTTCTATTTGCCCCGCATCTACCCATGGTCATTCTTGTTCATATTGTGGTAGATTAGGCATCACAAATCTAGGTGAAGCTTAGATTTGTGAAATCTAACAAGTCTTTTTTATAAGAAAAGATACACTCCCACAAACAAACTTGAATGAAACCAAAGTGATTTGGGTTCCAAAGTCCCCTGTTCAAATCATTCATTGAACATATTGTTCTTAGGGGTTGAGCTTAATTGTTATATCTTGTATTCTTTATCTAGATACTTTACTACATGTTGTATTCATTGTATCTAGATTACTTGAGCTTTAATGTTAAATTATTTTTTATTTGAGGTTAGATACATATGAGTTAATATAATGTATCTTTGCCCGTAGAGCTTCATGATCACATCATTCTCATACTTAGTCTATGTAGAAAATTAGAATACATTTCTATAGACTAGATTCTTGTGCTTTATTGAATATCATTCTCGTATGTTTAGTCTAAGTGCTTACATCGCATAATAAATCTTCTTGCACTTAGTATTCATCCACAACAAAAATCCACAATAGAAAATTGAAATGTAGGTGTGACAATCCAAGAGGGGGGTGAATTGGTCAATTAAAAATTTTGGGCTTAATTAGTTGGATTATTAGAAATTAATTTGTTGATTAAGCACTAGTTAATCTAACCCTTGTTAAAATAATCAAAATAGTGAAATCTAGGGTTTAGATGTTACTTTAAGCCTATATACTCTAACCCTTGTTTTAATAAAATATAAATACTAGAAAATGGTAGAGTTTACCAATAACCACAATGTGCAAAGGAAAGGAGGAGAGAAAGCATCCACAAGGCACAAGATTTATAGTGGCTCGGTCTATCACAAGACCTACTCCATTATTCCAAGTTTACCTCCTTGAACGCTCCACTAAAACAATGAGATTCCTCAATAGGGCGAATTTTCAAGCCGTACACCCAACTCCTCCAACTCCAAAGGGAACAGACCCTTTTTGAACGAAGCCTTGCGAGGGGACACTCCCTCTTACAACATCTTCTCCTTTCTTAACGGGTCAAAGAGTAGACCCTCACAATGTCTTCACCTTTCTTAACGGGCCGAAGAGAAGACCCTCAAATACAATGAAGAAAATGAAAAATACAAGAACTCTCTTGCCTTTTGATAGGCGGATTACAATTCTTTAGCTCGTAATCACTCCAAGGAAGGTAAAATGTAAAGCCTATGGAGTTCCTCTTCATAGAATGTGCAAATGCAAGTTCAAAGAGGTTTAGCTTTTGATAAGAAGGTTTTGGCTCGAAGAAATGGGATTTGATCTTTTCAAAATGTTCAAAAGCTTGATTAGATAGGTTTTTATGATGTTTATATAGTGTATTTGAAAATATGATCGTTTGGGGGCAAGATTGTAAACAACTGGGTTGAAAAAGTCATCCTGCAAAAGCCCCAACGGCTAGTTTGCCCAATCATCGTGGTCGACCGAACCACCGAGGTCGCCCGCCCCTATCAGGCGCCCTTTTTTATTTTCAAATTTCTTACCGTCGCGGTTGACCGGCCCATGGCGATCGCCCGGTGAGGGCTATTTGTCCGCTCAACATTTAAGCGCAAGAACCTATCGCGGTTGACCGACCCACAGCGGTCGCCCGCCCAAACCCATGACGGAATGTTCCTGGCGTTCCAGGAACATATCCGCGGTCGCCCGGATCACCCCGGTTTACTGGCCGGATAAATTTCTGCAAGTGCTGGATTTCCAGCTACCTTGCTGCTGTCGCCCGGGATACCCTTGGTCGACTAACCCTATGTAAAATTCCATTTTAACTATAGAAATTCAGGGATTTTGGGCCATGGTCTGTGGGATTTAGTCCTAGGTTTTCAAACACATTTTTGGGTGTGTTATTGATTTTCAAAGATATAAAAATTTAAGTATGAAAACCATTTGAAAACCTTTTGAAAGTGCATTTTACATAAATCAAGAGGACTCTAAATACAGTCTAAAAGTGTATACCATGAGTCTTCTTGGATTGTATCAGCTCCTTTACACTTCCTTGGACTACTTCGGCTTGAGTGAACATCTTGAACTTTGTCTTGGCTCGTGTGATTTCCTCTAATCTTCAAATCATATTGAGAGGTGCATGATGAGTCACCATTGCATGTTCAATTCCAAGCTCCTTCTTGACACTTGCTAGGAACTTGTGGGATCTTTATGTTGAGTTTCTTAACTTGATCAACTTCAAATGATGATGTCTTCACTGTGAGTGCAAGCTCTTGGTTCCTTTGCTTCTTGATCCACAAGTCATGTGTTGAGAAGAGTTGTGAAATGGCGATTATGACATGAAAATCCTGTATGTATCACAACACCTCAAAGCAACCCATTAGTCTATAAATTCTAATCAATTTGTTTTTGGTAGCATCAAAACAAGACGTAAGGTGAATGATTAGACCCATGGGAACCCTTGGGCTTACATTCTCCCCCTTTTTGATGATGGCAAACAAATTGATTAGAGAAGTAAGAGATATCGACCAAATAGATGAATAAGCATGATATGTTATAAACAATAGAGCATAGCTCCCCCTCACTATAGCACATGTATAAAATGATAATGTAAAGCATGTGGTGCATATACAATTGGGCTACCTAATCAATTCTCAAAACTCTCCCCCTTTTGGCAACAGATAAAAGGTAAGGATATGTAAGTGAAAGTGCAAGTGGGGTGTCAAGATGAACGATAGCTTATATAAGCTATATATAGGTTATATGATATGACATTTAACCTCTCATGATGCTTATCAAAGTAGAAAACAAAAGTGAAATGCATTGATAAGCCTAATCAAACATAGACATGAGAAATGACAGTGTAAAACACTTCTATGTTTAGGAATGGGTATAGATGAAGAATATATACTACACATTACTTCTATAGCCCATGAATCTACTAATGATATGACATTTTAGCTCATAGAATGCTTATCATAGAATTTGTCAGAGGCCCTAAGTGAAACCTATGTGATAGGCCATGACAGGGCAAAATGGTTGAAAAGGTGAATGATTTACACACTTGGGCATCATTGGCAATTCTTGAAACCGATAAGTCTCTATCTGAACAAGGATATGCTCATATCTATGACATAACTATTTGAGTTCACAGGTTGCTCCATGAGGGGTTCTCTAAACACTAAGCAGACAAGTCTCTTCCAGAGCATGGATATGCTCTAAACTATAATATAACTTCTAGAGATTTTAAGTTGCTTACCCTTAGAGATTCACACATGTGAAAGTGAAGGCTCCCCCTGACTATGTGCATCCAGTCTAAATGTGAGTTCTAAGCACATAGGCCCTTGATTCAAAATCACCTTAACCATTCAAAATTTTTGCTCCATTCAAATGATAATCGCAGTTTGAATTGGAATGGATGATTATTAGACTTAAGATATGACAATGAAGAGAGTATAGTCTAATAAGCACATGAATAAGAGAATGAAACCAATGAGATACACATCCATGGAAACTAATGGGACATGCATATATATGATAGAACATTATAAGGCTCCATATACATGAACCAAGGATGGAAGAGTTTTAACAGTTAAGGATCAAAGAATCAACTCTCTCTTCTAAGAAATTGTCATTGGCCTTTGACAAAATCTATAAGGCAAGGCATAACAATACAGAATGGCTATATATATGACAGTGAATACATAGCCACATGATCTTATCATAATGAAGGATATCTTTATCTTCAAAAACATATGATAAGAAACAACTTCATAGGCAATGATATGATCAATTTAAGCATTATCCTATGAAGGAGAGTTCTAGAGAGTTTTGAGACTCTAGAACAAGATATTTATCATTGGAAATGATGAAATCGCATGAGTTCATCCAAGATAAGTATAAAGCCTATAATGATATGACATTGTGGCTCAGGCCAACGGAACTTGTCATAAATGAGAAGCTATCTCAAAGTGAAAACACAAGACAAGCCCTAACTGCACCACAAACGAAGCAATAAGGCTCCAAATGGGTGCACTTATCATATGTGATGTTGTATACACATCAAACAATATATGATAAGATAGATGGACAGATATTTAGATGTAAAACTCCTCCTTTGTTAAGGACTCATACATAGTATGAATCCAAAGGGCTGTCCAGCACAAGCACCGAGGGTTTTAGAGGTGAATGATTTATAATCAACCCTTCGGCTATAAATGCATGATTGCTAGGAGTAATCAAGTAATACCAAAAGAAATGACAGCTTAGCAGACCATGCTCCCTCTAATTATGTGCATATAGATATATATATATATATATATATATATATATATTATATATAAGCAACACTTCAATGCACATATGGATTTATCATGGTGAAGATGTTGGCTAGAAGCCAAAGGAATTAGATGTTTTAATTAAAGAGATGAGTGTATACTCTCCAACTTACTAGGTAAGAGGACTAAGAGTACAAATTGAGTGATTTTTAACTTTAGGTTTATCATCTTACCATGCAATCAATACAATACAAGGGGATAAAACTATAGATTGTCAATTAAGCTCAAATCTATAGAACTCAGATAAGAGAAAATTAGATTGAAAATGCCAAATTTGTCCTAAATAGAGTTCAAATATGGAAGAAATTGACTTGATAGATCAAATTAAACTCAAGGGCTAATTGGTGGTTTATTTTCATGAAAGCACACATATGATTTTCATATTGAATTTTCTATTGTGGATGAATACTAAGTGCAAGAAGATTTATTATGCGATGTAAGCACTTAGACTGAACATACTAGAATGATATTTAATAAAGCACAAGAAGATAGTTTATAAAGATGTATTCTAGTTTTCTATATAGACTAAGAATGAGAATGATGTGATCATGAAGCTCTATGGGCAAAGATACATTATATTAACTCATGTATAAAGATATGTATCTAAGCTCAAAAATGAAATGATATATCGTTTAACCACATGTGATCTAGATGCAATAAATGCAACATCGAAATAGTATCTAGAGAGAATTCAAATGATATAGCAATTAAAGCACAACCCATTGCATTAATATATTCAATGAATACTTTTAATGGGAAATTTTGGAATCCAAATTACTTTGGTTCCTACCAAGTTTGTTTGTGGGAGTGTATCTTTTCTAATCCAAACAAACTTGTTTGATTTCACAAATCTAAGTTTACACCTAGATTTGTGATGCCCTAATCTACCACAATATGAACATTAATGAGCATGGGTAGATGAGGGGCAAATAGAGAGTTCTTTATTCACTAATTTAATCTCATTCAATTGATTTTCAAAACAATTTATTTGTTGAGATAAATTAACTTTTAATTTTTCTTCATTTTCACAAACATGTTTATATTTTTCATTTAATTCCATGTTTGTGTTTTCAAGGCTTTTATTTCTATTTCAAAGGCACTACTTCTTTTAATTAAGTCGTCATTTTTATTTATCGAAATTTTGCTCAATTGACTTAATTTTTCATTTCTTTTCAAACTTTTATTTACTTCTTATTTCAAATTGTCAATTTGACTTTCCAAATCGGAGATTGAATGTTTGAAAGAATTTTCATTTGCAAAAGATTTTTGTGAAATCTCTTTTAGTTCAAAAATTTTATCATTTGAAAAGAGACAAATATTTTTCTCAAAAATGTCTTCTAGAGTTGTCCAAATATCTTTTGCATTGATGCATTTAGAAATTTTCTCAAAAATGTTTGGAGTTAAACCACAACATAATAAGATCATTGCCTTTGAATTCAAAGAAAATAACTTTAAATCTTTTTTAGAACATTTCCTTAAAATAGAAAATCGCTTTTCAATGACATCTAACATGTCAAGTCTATGAATTTGAGATAGGCTAGCCTTTGAATTTTCCATGCTCTAAAATTCGTTCCATCAAAAAATGGAGGAATTAGAGCAGATTTGCCTAGCTCAAACTCCATTTGGATTGTCACGGATCTCTCTTGTAGATTTTTTAATTCAAAAATCTCTTTAAGAGCCTAGGCTTCGATACCAAATAAAATGTGGGTGTGACAATCCAAGAGAGGGGGTGAATTGGTCAATTAAAAAATTTAGACTTAATTAGGTGGATTATTAGAAATTGATTTACTAATTAAGCACTAACTAATATAACCATTGTTAAAATAATTAATATAATGAAAGCTAGGGTTTAGATGTTATTTTAAGCCTATTTGCCCTAACCCTTGTTTAATAAGACATAAATATAAGTTAGGTTAGAGTTTACAAATCACCAAGACGTGGAAAGAGAAGGAGAAGAGAAAGCATCTACAAGGCGCAAGATTTATAGTGATTCGGTCTATCACAAGACCTACTCTACTCTTCCAAGTTTTTCTCATTGGGTGCTCCACTAAATATGAGATTCTTCAAAGGGCGAATGTCCAAGCTGTACACCCGGCTTTTCCAATCTCCAAAGAAAACAAACCCTTTCTGCACTAAACCTTGGCCAGGGGACACTCCCTCTTCCAACGTCTTCTCCTTTCTTAACGGGCCGAAGAGTAGACCCTCACACCTTTCTGAACGGGCTGAAGAGTAGACCCTCAAATACAATGAAGAAAATAAAAGATAAAACTCCCTTTGCCTCTAGATAGGCAGATTAAAAACTTTTATAGCTCACAAATACTCTAAGAAAGAATAAAATATAAAGCCTATGGAGTACCTCTTGATAGAATGTGCAAATACAAGATCAAAGAGGTTTAGCTTTTGATGAGAAGGTTTTTTCTCAAAGAAGATAGGATTTGATCTTTCTAAAATGTTCAAAAGCTTGAATAGATAGGTTTTTATGATGTATATATAGTGTATTTGAAAATATGACCCTTTGGGGACAAAACTGTAAAAAACAGGATTTAAAAGTCAACCTGCGCAGGCCCCAACGGCTAGTTTGCCCAACCTTCGCGGTCGACCGCCCTTATCATGCCCCCTTTTTTATTTTCAAATTATTTACCGTCACGGTCGACCGGCCCATGGCGGTCGCCCGGCGAGGGCTACCTGTCCGCTAACATTTTAGCGCAAAAACGTATCGCGGACGACAGACCCACGGCGGTCGCCCGCCCAAACCCATGACGAAATGGTTCTGATTCCACAGAACCATTTTCGCGGTGGCCAAGCTCACCCCGGTCGACCGGCCCGCTATTTACTTGCAAGTGCTGGATTTCCAGCTACCTTGCCGCGGTCGCCCGGGGCACCCCAGTCGACCGGCCCTGTGTGAAATTCCATTTTTATTTTAAAAGACCAGGGGTTTTTGGGCCATGGTCTTTGAGCTTAAGTCCTAGTTTCTCAAGCACATTTTTGGGTGTGTTGATGATTTCCAAAGATATAAAAAGTTAGGTATGAAAATCATTTGAAAACCTATTGAAAGTGCAATTTTACATAAAATCAAGAGGACTTTAAATACATTCTAAATGAGTATACCATGAGTCTTCTTGGAATGTATTCACTCCTTTGCATTTCCTTTGACTTCTTCGGCTTGAGTGAGCATCTTCAACTTGATATGGCTCATGTGACTTCTCCTCCAATCTTCAATTGATGTTGAATGGTACATGAGGTGTCACCATGGCATGTTCAACTCGAAGCTCCTTCTTGACACATGCTAGGAACTTGTGGGATCTTCATATTCGAGCTTCTTGACTTGAACATCTTCAAATGGGGATTCCTTCACTGTAGGTGCAGGCTCTTGGTTCCTTTGCTTCTTGATCCACAAGTCATGTATTGAAATGAGTTGTGTAATGACGATTATGACATGAAAATCCTGTATATAACACAACACCTCAAAACAACACATTAGTCTATACATGCTAGTCAATTTTGTTTGCTAGCATCAAAATAAGAAGGTAAGGTGAATGATTAACCCATGGGAACCCTTGGGCTTACAGATGCTTGTCCTTGTAACATAGTATTTCTAGCAAGAGAACTGGGGAGTTTTGGCATTCCTTGGATGATAAAATTATGGTCTATTTTAGGCATAAAGAGTGGAAGAATTCCTAGCCGAAAACCTTTGCTTGATCCTAAATATCATCCTACCTCAACACAATGTTTGACCCAAAATCAGTTTGCAATTATAGCCCTGAGCTTGCATGTCTGAACCCCCGAGATCGAGCCCAAAAACCAGCAAAACAGCAAAAAGCTAGCCAGTTTTTTAGCACAATTGAACATTTGTTGGCCTTTTCGTACATTTCTATGTGTACAAAAATGTTTTCGTACAGTTATTCATGTAAGAAATATGTAAGTGTAGACACCCAATTTTGTCAAGAAAGTATTAGTGATAGGTGTGTAGACACCCCATTTTTCTACGCTTTAAAAAGCGGAAGGTTTGATTGGTCAATTAAATCCCAAGTCAGTCTTTTGCATTAAGCTAAGCATTCTCGCATTGTAGGGTAAATTTCATCTCATTATAAGTGTTTTGGTGTTAATTCGCAATCCTGAAGGTCTCTAGGGGGTTCTACTAGTCTTCAGATGATGATATCTTGTGTTTCCAATCAAGTGTGAAAACCTTCTATTTTTAAAATTTCTCAGGGCTTTTCCCAGTTTTATCATTTTCTGTATCTTAGGGGTATTTTTGTCATTTTCGATCTGTCATTAGATTATCCTGAATGTTTGTCTGAGAAATCATGGATGATTTCAAGTATTTTGGAAAACCTGCTATTTTTATAATTTCTCATGGTTTTTATCTTTCTTGGAAATTTTGTTTCTTAAGTGTATTTTGGGTATTTTCAGGGAGTTCCAAATGATCCCGTTTGATGTCGTCCACCATATCAAGTGACCAGTCCCAGGTTATCGAAGAACTGTAATAGGCAGTAACTGAACTCACTCAGAGTCTCCATCATCTCTCAGTAGAGAAGGCCGCATTAAGATCACATCCTCAGGTTACCGTGGCACCTACCATACCTCAACAGCATATTCCTCCTGTCTAGGAAACCATACTTGTCCAGCCCACTAACCAGCCTACAGCTCAGCATCCGGACCCGTTTTTGGGAGAACAGTACACCGATGAGAGTCATCCCTTCGCCCAGATTCTAAAACAGTGGGAAGATAAGTTTGCCAAGGTCAGCTAAGAACTTAAACTTATCAAAGTTTAGGGGTCAACATTGAAATTACTTCTTCAAGCAAAGAAGATATTTCTACTTGCACCCCGTCCACCTCTGTAAGCCCAATGGTTCTCACCTTGGCAATCTTCTATGTTTTGATGATTCCAAACACAAGTTGAATTGTGTTGTATTTTTAACGTGTTTGATGTTTAAAGTGCATGTATTGAAGATTCAAGCATTTCAAACACTTAGATCAAGGAAAACGACATGGATCGAGGCTTGTACATCCTTAAACACCATTTGAAGCCAAAGGATGATGAAGGCTTGGAGCATTCAAGGAGAGATCTTGAAAAGCCAAAGAAATGGAGGTGATCCATGCAAGAGTTCAAGACTTGAAGATGTGCTTCAAAAGAAGAAGATTTGAAGACTTAAGTCTGGTGTTAGATTGTAAATCTAATCCCTATTAGGTACCCCACCTAGAGGCATAATTGAGTCACCAAACAACTGACCTTAATTGAATAACAATCCCATCTATGTCAAATTTGGAAGCCCTTGAAGCCCAAAAATGATCAGCATAAAAAATAAGGAATATTGGCTGATTTAGGCTTCTCGGACCTCCGAGAATATTCTCGGAGCTCCGAGCTCGGAACTCCGAGAATATTCCTCGGAGCTCCGAGAAATGGTCCAGTAGCTATTTTCCAAATTTTGTTTGTATTCCCGGAACTCCGAGAGAAATTCTCGGAACTCCGAGAAAATCTCTCGGAACTCCGAGACCACTGTGTCGGGAACAAAATTATGACCGTTTGGGGTTTTGCCAGAATTACGACTATGCCCCTGTAACGGTCATTTTTGGGTTTTTCCTATATATATGTGTTCTCTATGCCTTAGAACACATCTCTCTCATTTCTAAACATATTCTAACACATTAGAGAGTGGTAATCACCCTTGTGCCTCAATTTGGGATATCTAGAGGGATTAGACCTAGGCTTGAATTTGTACATCATTTCAAAGAGTGGAATTTGTGAGCTTGAGAGCTATCTACCCTTGAAGAGGGAAGTTGTATTTTCTATTTTCTTTGATTGTATTTGGGCGAGTGCGAAGGGACGCGGAGCCATCCCAAGGGCAAGTGTTCGGAGAAGCGTAGCCCTCTCTCCGTGGTGAGGATTGCCACCAAGGTTAAAGCGATTGTAATCGGCACCGGTCTTCGCTGAAGTTAAGAAGATCAAATAGTGAAGCCATCAACGGGTTTGGTTGGTGGAGTGGAGTAGGCCTCGTGTTTGAGGACAGAACCACTTTAAATCTCGGGTGCACTCTTTCTTGTCTCTTGCTCTATTTCTTGCATTGCACTTTAGATTTGACTCACTTGCTTAAATTGTTTTATTCTTTGATCTCTTAATCCTTCATTGGAGAGTTTATAGAATTGGGTTAAACTTTCAAAAGGTAAATTTTATTTGTATCAACCTAATCTCCTTTTAGGTTGCCGTTTGGGCCCACCCTTGGATTTTCACTTGGTATCAGAGCTAAGGCTCTTGTCAAAAGCCTTAACCGGTAAGAGTTAAAAGATCATTATTTGGCAAAATCCATGGATTTTAAAATTGGTCATAACATCTCTATCCCTCCATCCTTTGATGGAACCAACTATGGGCAATGGAAAACCCGTATGAGGTTCTTTTTAGGATCTTTGGATTTAGAGATCTTACATCTTGTAGAAAATGATATTTCTAAAAAAGGGAAAATAGGATCCAAATTGGAAACATTAAATAGTAGAGCTTTGATTGCAATTTGTTGCTCGTTGTCTCCCCATGTTTTTGAGAATATTTCATCATGTAAAGATGTACATGAGATTTGGATTAAACTTGAAGAAATCTTTAAAAATCATACTTGTCATCTTTCATTAGAAGATTCTAATGTTTCTCATTTACATGATTGTGTTGTGAATCATTGTTTAAACACTTTTGATATTAAAAAGGATTTCAACTCCTCAATTTCCAAACTACAAAAAGAGATTGATTCCTTGCACTTGGAAATTGATAATTTCTCGCTCAAGAATGATGCTTTGAATCAAATAAACAATGATTTGATTAATGTAAACAAAGACTTGATTCAAAGATGTAAATCATTTGCAAAAGAAAATGAGATATTGGTTTTTGAAAACCAAAATTTGCAAGAAGAGAAGAAAAATGATGAAAATCTTAAATCTTCTTGTAATGTTTCATGTCCATCTACTTGTTGCACAAAATGTCATTTTTGTGGTAGATTAGGACATTTTAAAAATGAATGTGTGCTTAAATCTTTACCTAAAACTAAGATGATTTGGGTTGAAAAGAACACTTTAGGTAAATCTAAGCCATTTGGAACCAAATTGATGTGGGTTCCAAAGGCCCCTACCTAGTTTTCTATGCTTTTGCATTAGATCAGGGGCATATGCTTAATTTGAATATCTTTATGAATTTTGGTTCTTTGTGACCAAGACTTTTACCTAGATTGTTATATCTTTATCTTGGGAATTTGATTTGGATGATCCCTATTTATTGATGATTGTATTTTGTTTAAAAGGGGACATTTGATTTAGGAGAGCTAGAAAATGAGTTATCTTTCAAAACCCCATATGAGTTTTCAAATCCCTCCTTGTTTTGAATTTTGCTTTTATTAAGGGGGAGTTTTGATTTGATTTATTTCTTGACAAAGGGGGAGCTACATATTGCATATTTTTTCCCTTATGTTTAAAACTTTCATCCCTTCTTTTTGTGATGACAAAGAGGGAGAAGTTTTATGCTTAGTGCGCTTAAATGTAGCAATTACCTTGTGTGTTGTCATCCTCAAAAAGGGGGAGATTGTAAGCCCAATGGTTCTCACCTTAGCAATCTTCTATGTTTTGATGATTCCAAACACAAGTTGAATTGTGTTGTATTTCTAACGTGTTTGATGTTTAAAGTGCATGTATTGAAGATTCAAGCATTTCAAACACTTAGATCAAGGAAAACGGCATGGATCGAGGCTTGTACATCCTTGAACACTATTTGAAGCCAAAGGATGATGAAGGCTTGGAGCATTCAAGGAGAGATCTTGAAAAGCCAAAGAAATGGAGGTGATCCATGCAAGAGTTCAAGACGTGAAGATGTGCTTCAAAAGAAGAAGATTTGAAGGCTTAAGTCATGTATTAGATTGTAAATCTAATCCCTATTAGGTACTCCACCTAGAGGCATAATTGAGTCACCAAACAACTGACCTTAATTGAATAACAATCCCATCTATGTCAAATTTGGAAGCCCTTGAAGCCAAAAAATGATCAGCATAAAAATTATGGAATATTGGTTGATTTAGGCTTCTCGGAACTCCGAGAATATCCCTCGGAGCTCCGAGAAATGGTCCAGTAGCTATTTTTCAAATTTTGTTTGTATTCCCGGAACTCCGAGAAAATCTCTCGGAACTCCGAGACCACTGTGTCGGGAACAAAATTATGACCGTTTGGGATTTTGCCAGAATTACGACTATGCCCCTGTAACGGTCATATTTGGGTTTTTCCTATATATATGTGTTCTCTATGCCTTAGAACACATCTCTCTCATTCCTAAACATGTTCTAAACACATTAGAGAGTGGTAATCACCCTTGTGCCTCAATTTGGGATATCTAGAGGGATTAGACCTAGGCTTGAATTTGTACATCATTTCAAAGAGTGGAATTTGTGAGCGTGAGAGCTATCTACTGTGGACCCCGATCCGAGAGAGGCGGGGGACGGGCCCCCACACGCTAAGTCTCTATGGATCATCCACGTGAATGGAGAGATCTACCAAGGAATTCTCGAAAGAAGTGCCCCTCACAGCATGAGTGGCGATACAAAGGTGAGATACCTCTCGATTCGGGGACTAGCCCAGATTCGAGGCCTACCTTAAACAAAGAAGAGTCGTCATCCAAGGAAGTGGGCCAAGGATCCCATACTATGCTCTGTTACAACCGATAACCAGAGATATAAAATAAGGTTCGTGCCTGGTTACGAATTTGGAAGGTCTGAAGAGCACCTTGTCCGCCCAAGTGCAAGCACCTGGTCTCTCATGCCATTTACTTATTGATTTTGAAGAGTTTTGGGTGAAAGTCATGCGAAATGGGAACACATATCTCCGAGAAGACGTCTATCTAATCGTGCATGTCTCGGAGGAATAATAAGCACACACAAAATAGATGAAAGTAGTGTCACCTGAGAATAAGTAGGTTATGAATGTCATACCTAATTGGTGTCTAAGTTCTGGTGGACATACACATGCAAGCTATAGCTAAAGGTATAGTATCAGTACACGAAAGTAAGAAAACACATCAAAACATAAAACACAAATCAATCCTATATATGACAGGACAAGACAAATCCTAACTCTAATGCGACTTGACTCGGACCAAAATGACCGTCAATCCCAGCTGCTCTACGTATCCCGGCCTCGGGAAGAATCGGAGTCAACGTAGTTCGATGCCCTATTCCAAACTACTATGCCTAACCGTCTAGAACCGCTATCCTAGACTCGATCCACTAGACTCAACTGATTTTTAAAGCTTTTTGCACGATTGCTTAAGTTCATGTGAATTGTAAATTTTAGGACTCTCTATATGCCCTAACTAATGCAAGTTGATTAGCCTTAAGCTAATGCAGGTGGGCCCTACATCCTATGTGTAACTAGGCTGTGCATCCTAAAGAAAACCACGGGCTGAGTATATGCTTCCTAGTCTAGCCATCGGTTCGACTAAATATCTAACCGATCAACTCGAGGCCTCCTAACTCTAGGGACCCTCACACGACAGGACACACCATATCAATACAATTCAGGACAACCTCCTAGCTCTAAAACACCCAAAACAGCTAAGACAGACTTCTAACTCTAGGGGAAGATCTTTTTAAAAAGGTTTTGAAGAATTTTTGTATTTTTGGAAGATTTGAAATGTTTATTTTTAAAGGTTTGGCTGGACCTGGGATGTGGATCCCAAGCTGCACTACGTACCCTATGGATAGGGATCAAGCCAACGTAGTTCGAAATAGAATTTCCTAACTACTACTAAAGACTCAAGACTTTTGAGATTTTCGGTTTTTAGATGTTTTTGAAATTTCAAGTGTTTTTGAAATGTTTTTGAGTTTTTGACACAAGAGGACAGAATCCTATCATCATAAGGGTAGGATAGACTCCTGATATCCCGCAAAGGTTAGACAGCATCCTATGCTTTGCGGGGGAATGAACAGGATAACAACTCTGCAAGGGTTGGACAGCATCCTATACCTTGCAGGAGCGGATAAAAATCACATGATTTGAAGAGAGGTAGGACAGAATCCTAACCCCTAAGATGATAGAACTGACTCTGGAAACTGAAGAACTGACTCCTATGCTAAGACTGATTCTTTTAGACTAGCGACTCTAAGAGGGGGTGCTATCTAAACAAGTCATGTCTTCTAGAAGAAGAGAAGACAAACAAGGGTGTTAGTGAGACTAGGCAAGTCTACTAGACACAGAGGTGACAACTATGACCAATGAGACAAAGCCTATCTCCTATAGGGGAACAACTATCCCTAATGAGACACCGAATGTCACTTAGAAGGGCTCCAAGTAACCTTATTATTGTCCCTGCAATGATAAAAAAGTGATGGACAACTACCAAACCCAAGTTGGTATTTAACTAGGAAGGGAGTTTCTAATGATAAGGCTAAGCAAGCCTCCTACGTGCGACTCACTAATGAGACGAAGCCTGTCTCTTAAAGAGTACGACTCTTTGTTGAGACATAGCTTGTCTCCCTCAAGGGTGAGCTCAAGATGTCTCTTCCATAGCAACTGCTCCCATCTAGATATGGAAATTGGAAAACAACTATGATTCAACATGGCCCATTAGAGGCAAAGAAATAAAAGGCTGCACATTGGAATTCTCAAACTTAACATGCAAATGCCCACTTGTCTCGTAGCAGAATAGTCACTGCACAAACTTTTTCTCTTTTAAAATTTTTTTTTTTATTATTATTTTTTTAAATCAATGGACTCAAATTCTTTTATTTATTAATCAACCCAAATCACAAGCTTCAATCAAGAGAAAATGAAAAGAATTCTCATTAACTACACATGACATCCAATTTCTAAACAAGAGATGACTCTCGGTTTCAAATATTTTCCTTTGAGAACTATAGTTGTTAATGAAAAGAAGTCAAATCCACTTACCAGAGCAGTCCTCTAAGATAATCAACTACAAAATTTCTTTGAGAACATTCTATGAAATTGTCATGCAAGAAACCAAACATAACCATTCTGAAATAGACATTGAGTCTCACTATCGACCATTTAAATCCCTATGTAATGAAAACTTTAGTACATTCCAAGATTCTAAATAAAAGTAGGAGATATTAGGACCAAGATTTCACACTATAACTTATGTGATAACAACAAAAACTGAGAGTACAATTTATAAATTCATAAAACCCTTTAAATTCAATACACCACCAGCCTGTCACAGGTCTGATCTTAGTTGAGATCTATATCTATTTTTTTTACCAATAGATACTTAACACAATTTTACATCATCCAAGTCTTAAGCCATATATAATATCTCATCTGATGATCCTAAAGTGACACTGGTTGGGGGGACAATTGAATTGTTTTGAGTTAATCACAGATATATCAGAACCAGATGACACCTTTACCCTTCAACCAATTTCGTCTAACCTATGGATTACCTAAGCAATCTCAGGCCACAAACCATAAACTAAAATCCACAAACATAGAGTATTTCCCAATCAATTTACAATCACAGCTACTGAGAAACTACCATCAACTGAGCCAATTTAAACTAAGAACGTGCAACCTCAAAAGCATGGCTGAATTGATATCATTTCCTAACATTTAAGTATTTCTAATCATATCAAGTGAATTATTTGAAGTAGGGTAATTCCTGCAATAGGTCTCAGGAGAATGCTAAAAAAAAAAAAAATTCTTCTCAGATTTTTAGACAAAGGTGACAGCCAGAACCAAAGAAGGAGTCTAAACTTTTAGTCTCTGCAATTAGGGCACTAATAGCTTGAAGAAACACCAAATGGCCTAATTGGTAAAAAGAAAAATTGCAAACACAATCATCACATTCACATATATGAATTAACAGAGAAGATTATTACCTGAATCTTTATGAGAATGGAATGAAGAAAATTCAGGCGAGGCCAAATGCCGTTAATAGCTTGAAGAAACCCAACGATCTGTGTCTACATCACACAGATCGTTTCCAATTTTTACATCTCATTGTGATAAAGATTTACAGTTTGAGCTCATAATAATAATAAAAAATCATTTGATCATAGTAACTCATCCAAGCATCAGAAATCGAGTAGATTACTTCATCACAAGACATAACATCCTATAAGCTTTGGAAATCCAGTAAATCATTCAATTATATGTAGCAAAACAGAGCAATCACCTGGAACAGTGCTAGCCGATGTAAAATTTCAGAGTTGAAATGTTTCTTACCTGTTAAATGAAGCTATTACTCTTATCTTTGTTCTTTGAAAATCAGATCTGATGTTTGATAACTCAGATCTTGAGGTGTTGGATTTTGATCGGATTTGTCGGCGGATCACAAGAAAAATAACCGGATTTGCCGGAATCTCGTCGGCAACTAGTCGAAGAAGATGAAGAAGGTGATGGATCTGGCGATATTTGGGGAGAAAATCTCTCTCGTTTCTCTCTCAGATTTGGGGAAAATCCTCTGTCTCTCTACAGATCGGAAGAAAGAGATGTGGTGCCTAGCCGGAGAAGAAGAAGCTTGTCGGAGAAGTGAGATATGTCGGATTCCAATCGGATCTTGGCCGGAGAAGGAAAAGGGAGAGGGTTAGTGGATTTGGGGAAAATCTCTCTCTCTCTCTCTCTCTCTCTCTCTTGCTCGAATCTCTCTCATCAGCTGAGGAAATGGCCAGCCAAATCCTGCCGGATCTCCGATCAAGATGATCGGAGAAGAAGAACGAAGTCAAAACCCTTATTTCTCTTTTTCTTTCTCTTCCCTCCCTCTGTTAAAACGAGAAAATGAGATCTTTTTTCTTTTTCTTTTTCTTCTTTCGATCTTTTATAGAGGGAAAATGATATATTAATGCCCCCCCTTTTGCTTCTCTAGACAGCCCCCTCTAATGTACTTCGTAATCGCTTCGGTTATTTTAAGGTGGTACAAGTAAGAAAAGGGGTGAGTTTCAAGTCTTTTCTTTTCGCTGCTTGGAAAATTGATACTGGCACACACAGCTCGGATTTTCCACCCCTCTTCTGCCCTGGCTAGCAAGGTTAATGGCCAATGCATTCCCTTTTTACGCTACTTATCTAAACACATTCATTTATAGGGCAACTCTCAACGAATTTTCCTGAAATTTTGCAGGGACCTAGCTTGGACCGTAATCTACCTTGGGGTGAAATTTGGAGTTTTAAAACATTGGTTTGGTTAGGTTTTGCTCAAACATGGGAGGTTTAGGGTACGGTCAAAATCGGGTGTCTACATCTACCCTTGAAGAGGGAAGTTGTATTTTCTATTTTCTTTGATTGTATTTGGGCGAGTACGAAGGGACGCAGAGCCATCCCAAGGGCAAGTATTCGGAGAAGCGTAGCCCTCTCTCCGTGGTGAGGATTGCCACCAAGGTTAAAGCAATTGTAATCGGCACCGGTCTCCGCCGAAGTTAAGAAGGTCAAATAGTGAAGCCATCAACGGGTTTGGTTGGTGGAGTGGAGTAGGCCTCGTGTTTGAGGACCGAACCACTTTAAATCTCGGGTGCACTCTTTCTTGTCTCTTGCTCTATTTCTTGCATTGCACTTTAGATTTGACTCACTTGCTTAAATTGTTTTATTCTTTGATCTCTTAATCCTTCATTGGAGAGTTTATAGAATTGGGTTAAACTTTCAGAAGGTAAATTTTATTTGTATCAACCTAATCTCCTTTTAGGTTGCCGTTTGGGCCCACCCTTGGATTTTCAACCTCCCAATCCTCTGCCAAGAAACTGGAACAACAGAGAATATTGTGAGTACCATCAGGGTAAAGGACACCAAATTGATAGATGTCCCACTTTGAAACATGCTATCCAAGACCTTCTAGAAAATAAGCAGTCCATTCTCCCACCTGGGCCAAATATCAATACCAATCCTCTCCCAAACCACAACCCGTCTCCGTCCACTACATATGCCATCTTCACCGAGCTTCCGTCGATCAATTTCTCGTCCTTAAATTGTACTATCGAACCCTATCTGTGGGGTATCAATAACAACAATTACATACGAGAAGTCGGGAAAGAGGAACCCTATCCTCTTGCCATCTGCGCAGACCGTGATGAAGAACCTTACATTCTTGAACTAGAAGGGGCTGGAATAGATGAAACTCCATTTGTCCTTTTGCTAGAAGATTGCAGAATCAGTGATCCTGGAACTTCAGAAGTAGGACATCTCACTAGGGGTGGTAGGAACTACAAACCCCCAGAACTCAGGTCAGATGAGTAGATTGACGCTGTCAAACGGAAGATCGTTAACACAGAGGTTGATCAGGAAGATCTGAATATTATCAGACAGCTCAGCAAGACTCAGGCAGACATCTAGCTGTACCTACTGATGGTTTCCCTCAAACACAGAGAGGTTCTCCTCAAAAGTTTGCAGACTTCCCAAGTGTCGAAGGACAGTACACCCGAACAGCTTACGAATTTGATTGCAGCAGTCAGAGCCTCTACAACCTTTCGTTCCCCGAAGGAAAGAACCATTCCAAGCCTCTCCTCGTTACTGTTTTATGTAATCAGAAGAAGGTACCAGCCGTACTCGTGGACAATGGTTCGGCCTTGAACATCTGTCCACTGAGTACAGCCACAACTATCAGTTTTGGTCCCAGTGACTTCACCCCATCTGATCAAGGCATCATGGCCTGCGATAACTCCCGATGAGATGTAGTCGAAACACTGTCTACCGCCATCTTCATGGATGGTGAAACCTTTGATGTTGAGTTACAAGTACTTGACATCAAGTCATCATTCAACCTATTGTTAGGACAACCCTGGCTTCACAAAGTGGGAGTTGTACCCTCTTCTTTGCATCAGAAGCTCAAATTCATGAAAGGTAACAGAGTTATCACTGTTCGAGGCGATGAAGACTTGGAAGTAGGTGTCATTTTATCAGATCGTCATGGGAAGTTTGCAGTAGACAACGTCTACCTCAATGGTTTCCATCTATATGTCACTCATATCAGTTGGGAACAAGCTAAGAATGAATTAGTTCCAGTCCCCATGATATTAATCATGTTGTATCCACAATGCTAAAAATCAACGAATTCATCCTTGGAATGGGATTAGGACGATATCAACAAGGAGTGGTTCAATTCAATGATCTACATTTTCCTTCCAATGTCGGGACAACTGGTCTGGGCTACCGCAACACATTTCAGGAGAAACAAGATATGTATCGCAGTCTAACCCGAAGAAGGTTGTATAGAGAAGCCAGTAAGGTCATGCCAATGCCAGATATCAAGTTAACCCTCAATGGTCAATTCTGTAGGGAAGGAGAAGACTTCCCTTACTATTGTTTCCCAGAGTGGTCCACACACCCCATCACATGAGAGAGTTCCTGGGTTTCAGATCTTCTTTGTTATGGGTTGGCCAGGTGAAGAAGATGGCATTTGGTGGAGAAGGCAGTACAGGAGTGTAGAGACTTTGAAGTTCGATTGGGCATATTACATTGAACCGGTACTGATGCGATCAATGCTCCAAAAAGACCCTCTTGCAGTTTGTATGATTAGGGAATCCGTTCCAATGTTCTCCCCTCAGAGTATGATTACCAATGCTGGCAATTCAGAGCTCTCTAACTGGACAAATACCTTTGTCCCACTCCTCACTGCAGCTATCATTTCGGATACAGACTTCTCGTCCTCAGAGAATACTTCAAATGTAACTGAGCCTGAAGAAGGCGCGTTAGTTACTTCTTCTTCTGATGAATTTTTTGAATCAATCAAAGAACTTTCTCTGTACTCTCTTTTGCCTCTCGGTACTTTTGAAACTAATGCTTTAAATGAAATCGAGCAAACCTCCTCGAATGAGGATATAAACGAAACTCCCCTCGAGATTAAAAACTCAATCGAACAGAGGGAGCGGCGTCGAGCAAAACCTTTAGAAGATGAGTTTGAAACTATTAACATAGGCATTGAATCAGGAGGTAAAGATTGGCAAAACCTTATCCCTTGAAGAGCGTGCGGAATTAATCAAATTGTTAAAAGAATTCAAAGAAGTCTTTGCCTGCTCATACAAAGATATGCCAGGATTAAGTGAGAAAATTGTTCAGCGTCATATCCCTCTCTACCTAGAAGCTAAGCCGAAGAAGCAGAAGCTCAGAAAAATGAAGCTTGAGTGGCTCCTCAAGGTCAATGATGAAGTGATGAACCAACTGAAAGCAGGTTTTCTAGAGGTTGTCACATACCCTGAGTGCTTGGCAAACATCATTTTGGTGCCTAAGAAGGATGGAAGAATACAGTGTTGCGTCGATTTCAGAGATCTGAACAAAGTCAATCCAAAGGATGACTTTCCTCTGCCTCACATCCACATTCTCGTCGATAATACGACAGGTATGCCTTACCTACCAATTTCTATCAAATTAGATTTTGTCTGCCCCAACAATATGGCTGAGTACGAAGCTTGCATAGCTGGTCTGGAAGCAGCCATGTCGTTAGAGGTACAAGACTTCGATGTGTACGGAGGTTCTCTATTAATCATTTTTCAGACAAATGGGAAATGGCTCACCAAAGAAGATAGGTTGATTCCGTATCACACTTACCTTACGAGCCTAATGAAGAGTTTTCGCAATATCAATTTTACTTACGTCTCCAGATTAAGAAACAGATTCATTGATGCCTTGACAACTCTTGCATCCATGGTCGATATCCCAGTAGGGGTCAAGGTCCGTCCTTTGACAATAAAGCGATATGTCATCCCAGCACATGTACACATGGTTCAGATAGCAGCTAGATGTCCAGATGGAAAACCTTGGTATTTCGATATAAAAAAACTTATCTTCGGCAGGGGACACGCCCCAAAGGCCTGTTTAAAGGAGAAAAGAGCATTGTAGAAACTGGCATCCAGGTATGTCATTTGTGGAGGAGACCTCTACCGCAGATTGTTTGATGGAGTCCAGCTCCTTTGTGTTGATGAAGATAGAGCCGCAAAAATCTTAGAAGATTTTCACTCAGGTGTTTGTGGTCCTCATATGAATAGAAACATATTAGCACGGAAGATCCTACGTCTTGGTTACTTCTGGACTACGCTCGAAGCAGATTGCTTCTCTTTTGTCAAGAAATGTCACTTGTGTCAAATTCATGCCAACCTGATACATGTGCCACTCTCAGAGCTTCACTCGCTCACATCTCCATGGCCTTTCTCAGTTTGGGGTATTGACATTATCGGCAAAATTTCTCCTAAGTCCTCCAGCGGGCACAAGTACATACTTGTTGCGATCGATTACTTCACCAAGTGGATCGAAGCACAATCATACGCTTCAATATTATCTGCATCAGTCGCCAAGTTTATTAGGGCCATCATCATCTATAGATATGGAGTCTCTCACAAGTTGATATCAGACAATGGTTCCCACTTTAAGAAAGAAGTAGCCTCGTTATGTGAAGAATTCAGAATCAAACATCATAAGTCGTCTCCATACCGACCTCAGACTAATGGCGCTTTCAAAGCAGCTAACAAGAATATCAAGACTATTCTTCGAAAGATGACTCGATCCTACAAGAATTGGTCGAGTAATCTTCCATTCGCACTTTGAGCATACAAAACTTCTGTCCGTACCTCCACAGGAGCCACTCCATACTCACTCACATATGGTATGGAGGCTGTCCTACCCATCGAGTTGAAGATCCCATCACTCAGAATCCTAATGGAAAGCAATTTGCCAGAATCTGAATGGGCCCGCATTATTCATCACGAGTTGTGTATGATGGATGAGAAAAGGGTGAAAGCAGTGTACCACGTACAAGGCTATCAATGCAGAATAGAAAGAGCTTTCAACTGTAGACACCCCATTTTGACCGGACCCAAGTTCGCTGTGTTTGTGCAAAACCCCATCAAATCAACTAGGTAGAGTCCCAAACTTCACCCTAAGCTAGATTAGAGTCTCACCGAGGTCCCCTCAAAATTTCGTCGAAATCCGAGCACGTTTGCTTAGCGAACGAGCCAGGAGAGGACCGTAGTGTAAGCGTGAAAGAGGAGGGTGGAATTAATCAGAATAGGGGCTGTCCATGGGGGAAAAGGAGATAAAAATATCATTTTCGTATAACAGGGGGGTGAATTAGCTCGTCTAAGACGGAGCCGATTCGTGCGCCCATCAAATATTGGCGCGCTCACCATTTCTGTGCGCCCATTAATTTGGGGTGTGCCAATATCAGTAGCTTTTATTTTTAATATATAAGAAAAATCAACAAAAGAAAAAAGGGACTATTCATTTTTCGTAAAAAAATCGAGAGAGAAAAATATGAGAGAGAAAAATCCCCAAATTCCCTAACCCTACTTTTTCTCCGATCTTCTTCTCCTTTTGTCTCCGGCCAAAACTCCGGCAATATTCCGGTCGTTTGCCATGAGATCCGGTGGCTTTTGTTTAGTCTTTGTTAACATCTTCTTCTTTTTCTATTACATCAAGATCTGTTTTCTAAACTAGGATCCCTAAAACCTTAACCCTAATTTTTCTTGTTCTTTTTTTAACCCGATCATTTTCTCAGGCAAGATCCGGCTGAATTCCTATCAATTTCGGCCAAAACTCTCTTTTACTCATTTGATCTACATCCAGTACAGATCTTCATTCTCAATTAAATTTGGTCCCTTTTTAACCTTGAAATTCATAGATCTGTAATTTTCCCTTCCATGAACCTTAGATCTAAATATAAAACCCTAACTTCTTAAAATCTAGATCCTTGCTTCTAAATAGTTGATTCGAGTTTTAGATCTTTAGACTCAGAGTTTCACTTGTGAGATTCGAAGATTTTGGCTGAAAATTAGCGAGTAAGTGTCGATTCAGATTAGAATTGGAGCATATGTTCCTTTATTGAAAGAGTTCTGCTTCAACATCTCGAAGCTCAGTCGCTTGCAAGAGAACAAGAGAAGCTCAAAGGAGATTAGGCAAGCTTCTTTAAAATTTTGATCAAAATCAAAAGCTCAAGCTGCTTTTTCATTAGTTATTTTGATATTTCTGTTTCAAGATCTGTTTGCTTACATGAAAATTACATAGAAATATTTTGATCTAACTGTTTGGAAATTGAAAAGAATATTAGCTTATAATGATATGGAACCCTGCTATGTGAGTTATTATTTAAGTCTATGATTTTATTTTATAATATTTAGGGAATAATAGCTGTATTTCTTTAAATCATTAGATAAAAAAATGAGTCAAATGAAGAATGTTTCAAGAGATATCTTCAGTTTTTAGAGCAAGAAAGTTTGTGATTCTTTTTTGTGCTACTATGATTTTAGAAAGAATTCATGGTAAAGATCAGCTCATTTGAACTTATTTTCTTTTTTTGAATGAAAAATGAATAGTGATAATCGTGATTAATTAGTTTTTTTTTATGGAAAATGCCTGGATGATAGGAATTTTATTTCATTTGATATTGATTAGGCTCATACGTGTTCTTTTAGATTTGAAAGCATAGATAAGTTTTCTTTTGTCCCCTGTTTGTATGCATAAGAGAAAATAATATATATATATATATATATGTATATTAGAATACTAACTTGTATAGCCTGTATTGAAATAATTACTTAATTGAGTCAAGCATATGATTCAACCTTTCATTTTCACCATTTTGAGTTGAAAGTCATTCTGAAGTTTCCTTTTCCCTATGTAATTAACATTGAATAATTTCATAGAGGCAGGATGAATTTGTATGGTGATGACTTGGGAATATAAGATTTGAGAAACTTTAGTGATTATCATTAAAAGGAATTTGTAACTCATCAAGAAGATATCTTGTGATATTTGTGTCTGATACTTTTTCCTCATGATCATTGTGTGGCATAAGTCAATAGTTTACTTAGAGATTCTTTTAGCACTTCATGTAGCTGTATATTGTCTTAACTTTATCCTAGCTTGAACCGAGATTTCCTTGGGTCCATTGATATTGGCAATGTAGAGAAAGAAGAATAGAATCGTCAAAATGAAAGTTGGTAGCTTTTTCTCATCATGTCAAACCGTGAGCTTTTATGGTCCATTCTACATCATGCTGAACTAGAGATTAATATAGTTACTTTTTCTCTTCATTGTGCCTAAATTGAATGTTATTATAGTTTCTCTCCGTTGTATTTGAAATAAAAATTTCAGCAGATCATCATCACTGTGCATGAAATAAAAATTGATATGGTTGCTTCAAGGGAATTATATTACTGATATTAAAGTAAGATTTGGTTCTATTTCGAAAAGGTTAGGTGGCCTCTATTGGAAGCTGTGA
This sequence comes from Tasmannia lanceolata, assembly GCF_043159265.1. Classification (NCBI taxonomy): domain Eukaryota; kingdom Viridiplantae; phylum Streptophyta; class Magnoliopsida; order Canellales; family Winteraceae; genus Tasmannia; species Tasmannia lanceolata. The sequence continues at coordinate 35,638,063 of NW_027518700.1, read as the reverse complement.
GATTATTATTTTTTTAGGTTTTTGAATGGTTATTTGAAAGATATATTTCTCTTGTAAGTATATGCACCTGTTTGTGTGGCTGTACAATCTAACAAGATGATTTATTTTAAGTGGATTTTCAAGGAAAATTTAGTTGCTCGAGGAAGAGTGAATGGAATTTGAACATTTATCTTTTGTAACAGTGACGATGTCTTAGATTATCCTAATATTTATCTCAAATCAGTTTTATTATTTTCCCCATAACTTGTTTTGCATGTATATATCCCATCCCTGTTTGGTACAGTGCAATTCATGATTTATGCTTCTTGTTTTGATACACGTATATATGTGAATGTGTATTGATATGCATACGTATGTATAGGTGTATGTGAGATTGTGTATGTTTTGAGTAAGCAAATGTGCTGTCCTGTAGTGTACAGCTGCTGTCCTAGCAGATTATATACTCAGGGATTCATGATTATAGGTTAGGACTAGATCACATAATTGTTGCCTTGCATGACATAGCTGCTATCCAATCAGAGACTGCATTTAACAGTTGAAATTTTGTTTACACATAGCTGCTGCCCAATAGATTTTGGAACTCTACAGTTATGATTTTGGCAGATTTGAGCTCTAGAGTCGTAAATTTTTATTAAGTTGATTAGGTGATGTCTACTTAAGATGAAATATTCTGTTTCTTAACCTATGCTTGTAAGAAATTTAAGGTCAGTACCAATTAGTTTTGGATGATGGAAAATCATTTTATTATGTCAGAAATACTTTTTATAAGTTTTCAAGGTTCTTTTAAAAACTATGAAGTTGTAAGATTGGATGAAAATCAATTTAGATCTGTCGGTGTGTTTGAAAAAGGATGTGAAATTTGAATGCATTTATTTTTTAAAACTTATTCTTAACAGATTTATATGCAAATGAAGTAATGTTGTTTTTTTTTTTTTTTTTTGTTCACTGGTTTGTAGTTTCTTGATGATTGATTTTCATCTTCATATCAAAATTAGATAGAATTATCAGGCATTTGATGACAACAAAATGATTATGTTAAAAAAAAAAGAGAGAAGAATTTACAATTTCATCAAAAGAAGAATGTTTTGATTTGGTTGTCTCCTACTTTTTGAGTGGCTAAACAAAACTAATTAGTGCTGATATTCATGCTGATGTAATTTTTCTTTTAAAATTATATGACAGCATTTTTGTGTCATAGATTCTAGTCTTTTGGGTGTTAATTGGTAAGGATAGAATTGCTTAAGCTTTGTTTAAATGTGTTTGATGTGACTCTCATAGTTATGGGTAATTATTTAGACCAATAGTAAATGTTAAGACCCAAAGTTTCTAATGTGTTACTAAAAGCAAGCAAGAGAAGAAATTTTTAGCAATGTTTATGTTGGCATGCTACCACTAATTCCCTGTTTAGGTTCCTCTGAAACTCAATCTCTGGTAGGTTGAGGTCAAGCTACATGTTCTAATGGATTAGAGTTTAGAAATAAGGGAAGCAGAGTGTCATTTCTATTTAATATGGATAGCTTGAATCCAATTTAGAATTATTTAAGATTTACATTGAAGTGTTTAGCTTTGAATTTTGGGTTTTCAAATATCAGCACTGGCTGCTACTATAAGGCCAAGTAAAAAAAAACGTGGTAGAAGACATGTCAAAATATTATTGTATAAAGAGATGTTGGTATAAGTTTTTAGGTTTGGCATTGCTGAATGTAAATGATTGTACAATTGGTCAATCTATGCCGTCTCCATTTGCTTCTCATAGTTGAATTACCTTGATAGTTTGAGCACATTTTTTATACAGAATCTGTCCACATTTGAGCACAGTTTTTACACAGAATCTGTCCACATTTCAGCACAGTTTTTACACAGAATCTGTCCACATTTGAGCACAGTTTTTACACAAAATCTGTCCACATTTCAGCATGGTTTTTACACAAAATCTGTCCACATTTCAGCCCAATTTCGCACACAGATTCATCCATGTTGCAGCCCCTGTGTCTAGCACAGATTTAGCCCCATTGCTGCCCCAGTTTTCAGCACAGTTTTAGCCTGCAAATATGTCGGCATATAGAGAGTCCTAAAAATTACAATTCACATGAATTTAAGCAATTATACAAAAAGCTTTAAAAATCAGTCGAGTCTGGTGGATCGAGTTTAGGTTAGCGGTTCTAGATGGTTAGGCATCATAGTTAGAATAGGGCATCGAACTACGTTGACTCTGATTCTTCCCGAGGCCGGGATACGTAGAGCAGCTGGGATGGACGGCCATCTTGGTCCGAGTCAAGTCCTGCATTAGAGTTTTAGGATTCGTCTTGTCTAGTCATGTATAGAGTCAATTTGTGTTGTATGTTTTGCTGTGTTTTCTTACTTCCTTGTACTGATACTATACCTTTAGCTGTAGCTTGCATGTGTATGTCTACCAGAACTTAAACACCCATTAGGCATGTCACTCATAACCTAGCTTTGCTTAGGTGACACATTTTTCATTTCATTTTGTGTATGCTTATTTCTTTATCCTCAGGAAATGCATGCTTAGGTAGACGACTCCTGAGAATTGTTCCTATTTTATATGATTTTCGCCCGAAACTCTTAGAAGTTAATAATAAATGGCATAAGAGACCAAGTGCTTGCACTCGGATGAATTGGAGGTGCTCTTCAGACCTTCTCCATTCGTAATCAGGCACTGACCCATATATATTTCTGGTTATCCATGGTATACAAAGCATATTTGTTTAAGGATCCATGGCCGTATACCATGGGTGGCGACTCTGAGTTTGTTTAGGTACGTTTCGAATCCGGACTTGTTCCCGAATCGAGAGGTATCTCTTTTATATCGCCACTCGTGCTATGCTATGAGGGTGGCATCCGTTTCGAGAGTTCCTTGGTAGAGCTCTCCTTCACACGTGGAGGATCCAAGAGGCCGTTTGGGGCTTGTCCCCCACCTCTCTCTCTTGGATCGGGGTCTACAGGCTGGCGACTCTGCTAGGGATTTCTTGGAACATTGCCTAACTTTGTTAAAATGCCATTTGTTACTAACTTTGGAGAATTTTGGGCTAAAATTATTATAAATGGGAATTTAATCGATTAGAATCCAGGGACACCAGATAGGTGTTTAAAACAAGGGATTCACACACTGCACGGCATACATCATTTTCTTTTTTCTTTTTCTCTTATTTGATTTTATTATTATTGGCTCCATGGGATAGATACAGTACATGCCAGATGGGATGTCATTACCCTGCTGGGATTGTTGTATCTATTACCAAGCTATGCGCTGGTGCTGCAGCCGTAAACACTAGGCGTACTTGGCAGCCGATGAATGTAGACACCCCATTTTGCTCTACCTTAATCGATAAAGAAATTAGGGTTTGTTTTCCGTCGGTTTTCCAATGTCTTTCTTTCCCGCATCCGTTTGTTACATTTCTAAATATTTTTGGTCGTTTCCGTCGTGTTTCGTATTTTCCCGCTAAATGTTGAGAAGGATTATTCAGAAAAATCTAAACCAGAGAGAATTGGGACCCGTTTGGTGGGCCCGCATTGGGTGCTTCGATTAAATTTGGATCGAGAAAGTTGGACCCATTTGGTGGGGCCGCATGATGCATTTTGATTAAATTTGGACTCGTTTGGTGGGCCCGCATTGAACATTTGTTTAAAATCGAATCAACCGAGGGCCCACATTGTGGGGCCCGCGTTGTGGGGCCTCAGTGGGGCCTCTTGTGAGGCCTCTTATGAAGAGCAATGATGGTAGCTCTCCACTAAGACAACATGATGGGCCCTCCACTAAGAGCAATAATGATGGACTCTCCACTAAGAAACATGATGGGCCCTCCACTAAGAGCAATAATGATGGACTCTCCACTAAGAAACATGATGGGCCCTCCACTAAGAGCAATAATGATGGACTCTCCACTAAGAAACATGATGGGCCCTCCACTAAGAACAATAATGATGGATTCTCCACTAAGAGGGACAACATGATGAGCTCTCCACCAACATATCTCTCTCTCTCTCTTTCTCTCCCTATATATATCTCCCTTCCCATCCATAAGAAGGAGAAAAAAAAAAAAGAAATTTATCTTCCATTATCTCTTTCTCTTCCATTATCTCTTCTAATCACTCCCTCCAATCCCTTTCCTCAATATATTCTTCCATCCCTCTCCCTAATATTCTTCTTCCATTATCTCTTCACTCCCTCAATCACTCCCTCTAAACACTCCAGAGAAAGCGAAAGACGGCGGAGCGGATCGGCGGCAGCAGGATTTTTTATATTTTTTTGGATTGGGCGGAGATCTTCACCACAGGTAGGTGCATTGTTCTCAAAATATTTCTGTATTTTTCCGAATTTTTCTGATTTTTTCCGCAAATTGTGTTTTAAAAATGGAAAACTCTTCAAAAAACATCTTTTGACGAAGAAAAATTAAATTATATACCAAACAGATTCTAAAATTAATGAAATTTCGTGGGAAAATAATATGTTACTGATTCATTTTACCATGAATTTGTAAAGATTTTTGGAGTTTATTTGGTATATTATTTAATATTTTCTTTGAAACTTATCAGATTTTAGGAGAATTTTTACTAACATCAGATCATCATTAAAATTCATAAAATTTTTACAGTAGTCTTATCTTCCATATTACTTGTTACTGTAAACTTTTCGTGTGATTTGGATCTGTTTTAATATGGGATGTAGTGTTAATTTATAATCTGGTCTGGAAATTGTAAAATCCGAAATTGGTAGTAAATAATTTCTCAAATTCATGAAAATCTCACTGCATGCTATTTTGATTCATATAGTATTTCTGTAGAAATTTCATAGAATTTAGAGTTATATTTCTACTAGTTTATGTGTTAATTGTGCAATCTGGACATTTAATGGTTTAATCAAGATTAAATGTGAATTTAATGTAAAAATATGCAAAACTCATCCTGTAAGCTACATACATTTTCATCTTGCTGCTGTAGAAATTTCAAATCATTTCGAATTTATTTGCAACAATTTCACTTGTAAAACCGCTCATATGCTTAAAATTGATAAAATCCATGGAAAATTCGAAATTAATTGAAAATCATATAAAAATTCCTAAAGAACTTTAAAATTCTGTCACATGTTCACTCCTTAATCCATTGAAACAGAAATTTTAGGATCTTTAGATTTTCCTGGAAAAATGGCCCGTGCATCCATAATCGTATCCCAATTGCAACTTGATCTTTGACAATTTGAATATTTAAGTTATAGCATGTTGTTGGCTCCGAGGTTAGTGTCCACGGAAATCCTGAGATTCTGCCAGGCAATAAGATGCTATAACCTAAGTATTAAATTGCACAAGGAAAGAGCGCACGATTCCCTCCTTTGGATGCCATTCAAGGCCGAAATTGGTGAACCCTAGAACCATTGGTAATCCTTAAATGTCTAGAAACTGAAAATCTTCGAAATCTGAAACTCATTAACCTCGAGAACTTAAATCGATTTATCTTGTGTCTTTCGGAACCATTGGATTATGGTTTCCAATCTAAGAACCATTAGAGCCCAATTTAGGAACACTGGTGTCGTGCCGTGTCCTAGGTTTTAGGGAGTCCTAGAGTTAGGAGTCCAGCCTCATCACGGACGCTTGCTATGAATAGCAACCGTACCATAGGTCTAGTTACACTAGTCACCCGATCTTTCCCTAGGACAAGCCTAGTAAACTAGAATGTAGGCAAAACCTGCATTAGTCTAAGGGACAACTTGCATTCAGATAAGAATCATATAGCATCTTAGATGAAATCCTAAGATAATAAAATCCTCAACTTGAATTAAATAATTCCTCTTAAAACTGTTGAAACAGTCAAATCCGTCTAAGTCGGTGTCCTAGTTGAGTTAGGCATATGTAGCTTAGCTTAGGTGCACCGAACTACGTCGACTCTGATCCCAGTGAGGCTTGGGTACGTAGGCAGCTTGGATGTCTGACGGCATACCACCCGCGAGTCGGCACCACAACAAATTGTGGTGTTTTGTATATTAATTTTCTTGTAAATACTTAATCAAATCAGTTAGGGTTTTCCATGAAATTAGAATTCTAGGAGAACTTTCACTTAGAATGAATCCAGACAAATTAATAAATCAAGATACACATCTAGGATTCACATTGAAATTAGATTCTAGGATGCATGTCACTTAGTTCGCACATTAACATAGAGTTGAATGAGCCATTTAAAATAAATTTAAAAGAGTTAGCTTTTGGAATCGAAGACCGATTATCGGGCAGGAATGGTGCATGTGGTGGATAACTCCCCATACCTTCCATTCTCGTAACCAGGTAGCGAGTCTAGATTTCTGGTTAATTATGGGTCCTAGATCCCACATCTAGGTGGCGACTCTGTCAATCTCTTTCGTGTGGAATTCGGATTGCCTTAGTGATCCCAAGTTCACAGGAAAGACGAATTCAAATCAACAAATAAAATGCACACGCCAATCGCGTGGGAACGAGAGACCAAGGGAGAGCGCGCGGCGGCTCGCGCCCCACGCCCCTCTCGCGGGATCATGTCCCACAGTCTGGCGACTCTGCTGGGGACCACCTAACTTCATTAAAATTCTAAAAGATAATTCATTTGAATTTAATTTAACTGGCTCATAAAAACTCTATATTTGTTAGATTAGTTTGTCTTGTTTTATTTTCTCATCATATATACTCAAACTTAATCTAACAAAACCTGAAGGCATCATAGATTGCGCGAACTTATTGCACACACTTACATCACTTTCATCTAAACCCCTGCATCTCACATGCACGCACGTCCTATTTTAGGATCCCGGAGTGTTATCTAGCATGGTTGACTGGGATTTCATCACCTGGTGCCTCTGTGCTAGAGAAGCATTCCACCCTTAGCCTAGTACCTTTATGGTACGTAAACGGATCTCTTGTTCACGTACTGATACGCCGGACACTGGTACAGTATATCGAACAGGGATTCGCGCTAAGGGAACTCTTGGCCTTACCCCTAGATTAACCCACACATGCATGTAGTATACGAACACATGTGCATCACGTGTGTGAGCCTAGTTTAGGATATCTTACCCATTTGTGTCTAGATTAGGCCGTAGTCCATTTTCCAATGGCTACGATCGGTCCTTAGATACACGAATAAAGTCATGAGTCGAGATCCTCTCTCCACTCCGCTAGATTAGGAGTAAGGTTGATGCCTTCAGGTAACACTGATAAAATGTGTGAAGATTAAAAATTTTCCCTTTGGGGTTAGGATATAAATCCCATCATTTTCAAAGATCTCATAGGATTAGTCATTCATGATCTATCCGTTGAAAGCAATCTTATACTATCTCATCTAATCTCTTGATCGTGCGTCTTTCATTCTTCTGTCATACGATTCGATCGTATCTTCATGCCATCCCCTAACTGGCAGGAGCAGAATCTCACAATCTTTCGATTATGCAATCTCATGATCTGATCATGCCTGGTCCAGATGATCCAATCTTGCTTGTACCCTTGGTCTTTTCTTACTCTAAGGGCAACCTTTTTCAAGAATATTTTGCTAAGTCCTTCAGAGTTCACTATCATAATCCTTGAACTAGGGGCATTCCCCTATGCGAATCAGTAATCATGGTCAGTACAATTGTTGAGTCCGGTCTTACATTTCAAGGTCAATGCCTAGTCCAGGCAAGATATCTTCTGCTTCTCTTTTTTATTTAGAGTTGTGAATCCTGAGAATGTTCAGGATATGTCATCAGATGTAATAGCCTTTTCTTTAAATAAAAATTTCAGTTCCAAAAGTTCATTGGTGTCTGTTTCTTAAGTATGCTTCTGATCTTAAAGTAAGACTCCCTCCTCAAATGAGGACAAAATTGGCGAAACTCCACTTGAGTCACAACAATTACTTGAACAAGAGGAGGAGCGCCAATCTCAGCCTTTCAAAGATGAAATTAAAGTGGTAAACACTGGCACTGAAACCTTGATCCAGTAAATGCCGATTGAAAATACATTACCCTCTGAAAAGTGTGAAGAATTGGTAAACCCATTTTGAGGATAAAAAGATGGTCCGGTAAGTGTTACCATTAATGCCAAGAGAAAGACCCAGATAGAAGGTTCAAGAAAGAATGAAGTGAATATCATATGCTATGCAAGGGGCATGGAGTGGAAACAACTTTCATATTTCCAATCAATGACCTTGGTTCTCAAATTCATAACATGAAGCCATCAAATTCGAGATAAGAAGTTCAAGAGCAAGCATTGAAAAGTGATCATCAGATATCAAGAGTTACAAATCCATAGATGGAGGATGTCGAAGAACAAGTTTCGCTCTATGAAAGTCGAAGGCACGTATTAGAATCTTGAAAGAAGAAGATTTATTATCTCTTACCTGGAAATGCCGTCAAACTCCGTAAAAAAAAAAGAAAAAGAAAATAAAAAAATAAATAATCAGTACCAGAGGGACTCTAGTAAACTAGATCGACTCCCAATCTGAACATCGGAAGGCCTCCTTTGGCCGAATAAATCCCAAAATCAGAACCCAACGTCAAAAGAATACTGGTTTGCAAACCCTTCGAGCCTAAATGAAATTTTCTTGAAAACCCATCAAACTAGGGGCATTCGCCCCGAACTACGCGAGACCTGATCCCTACACTGGGGTACGTAGGCAGCTCGGTTAAACTGAGTTCGGTCAATTCAAAAAAGAAAAGCAATTCAATCAATCCAAAAAAAAAAAAGAAATTCAATCCTTTCAGAAAAAAAAAAGGGGACAAGTTCCTAAAGAAGAGAAGTCAATTATTCCAGAAAGAAGAAAAAAAAGAAAAATCAATAAACTTTCGAACAATTTATCTTCAAACTAGGGGCATTCGCCCTGAACTATACACGACCTGATTCCTACCTTGGGATATGTAGGCAACCTATTCACAGGTTCGGTCGAAATCTTTGTTGAACCTTAAGCCATTCTTTGAAAAGCCCTATCCTACCTATAAAGTCCTTCCGGTGTTCAGAACTAATGATCTAGGTCCCGAAACAAAAAAAAATGATGATGAATAAAAAAAAATGGAGTTTGAAGATCTGCTAGACTGAAAATCTGAAAGGGCGGTTTAGGCAAAATTTAAGATCATTCCCCTGTTAAGTTGAAAACCCGAAAGGGCGGCTTAGGCAAAAGCTAAGGGGATAGCCTGCTGAATCGAAAACCTAGAAAGACGGTTCAGGCAAAAGTTAAGGCTACCACGGTCCGCCAAGTTAAAAACCCTGAAGAGGTGACTTGGTCACGGTAAGAGAATCATTATAAGAAGGCTACAGCCAGTATCAAGACTGAAGATCAACTGAAGTTCAAGCAAATTTATAAGAAGGTTACAGCCGGTATCAGGACTGAAGATCAATTGAAGTTCAAACAAATTCAAGTGACATCCTCAAAACTGGGGGCATTGGAGCTAAGCAATCCTAGGAGTTGTAATTAAATCATTGAGGCATTACTGTTTTAAGGAAAAAGTCCAGTGTTTACCAATTGAAAAAAATATTCCTTGAAAGGATAGACTTACCAAATAAAACGTTAACTAAGTCAGAAGCATTACTGTGTCTGTCAGTGTAGTTAATCAATCGTTGTTATTCTATGTTCACTCCTTTAGAGCTCCTCAATCCTTTGAGTAGTGCCTTTTATCTAAGTTTTCTATTTAAAAAGAGTCAATCGTCATCCATATGTCCAAATGATGCAACTGTCTCGGTGAAGGAGGCCCGGCCTCGTCAGCTCCCTGCGATTGTACCTGAAAGAGCTTGAGAATCTAGTCAAACAGCTTCATTTCAAAGATGATCAACTCAGAAGAGTTCAGAAGTAGAAACATCAGAAAGCCCAGCTTCCGTAAAAAGATCATACCCCAGGAAGGCATCTTAAGCTTGGAAGAGCCTCAGATGCAATGATGGTCGAGCCAATTTCTCAGAAAGATGAACCGTTAAAATTCAGAATTTCCTTCCAGTTAGTTAAATACTTTCCTGGTCAAGAAATGTTTATCTAAACACCTATCAAGAGGCAAGTCCCACTTTTCCATGATTATATCCAAGAGAGCCGTTGTTCTAGATTACCAATTTCAAGTGTCTTGTTCAAGGTTTCAGTCATCCAAATCCCCAAAGACAAGACCAGCAGTCTCTTTGAGAAAAATCTTGTTAAAGTTTCATAAAAGTGTTTCTAATCCATTCTTGTTAGTAATGGTTCTTCGGTTTGCCGTTTCATCATTCGTCAAAGTCCTAGTTTCCGATATCTTTGTCAGGCACGATCTATAACATCCTCGATTTCATTAAGTTCAAAAAAATCAAAAATTCATCAAATCCAATCCTATGTCAAATTCAAGTTCATGAAAAATCTCTAAATTCTTCGTTATTGAATTCATCAATCAAAGCTATCTTGTTTCTTTGAGCCTGTTTGTGAACGGTGCCTCTTTTCTCGAGTCCATTTGTAAATGGTCTCGTCTTCTCCTTGAACCCGTTTGTGAACGGTGTCTCATTTTTCTGAGTCCATTTACGGTCTCATGTCCTCCTTGAGCCCGTTTGTGGACGGTGCCTTATTTCTGAAAAATCAAAAATTCATCAAATCCAATCCTATGTCAAATTCAAGTTCATGAAAAAACTCTAAATTCTTCGTTGTTGAGTTCATCAATCAAAGCTATCTTGTTTCTTTGAGCCCGTTTGTGAACGGTGCCTCATTTCTCGAGTCCATTTGTAAATGGTCCCATCTTCTCCTTAAGCCCGTTTGTGAATGGTACTTCATTTTCTGAGTCTATTTACGGTCTCATGTCCTCCTTGAGCCCGTTTGTGGACGGTGCCTTATTTCTGAAAAATCAAAAATTCATCAAATCCAATCCTATGTCAAATTCAAGTTCATGAAAAAACTCTAAATTCTTCGTTGTTGAGTTCATCAATCAAAGCTATCTTGTTTCTTTGAGCCCGTTTGTGAACGGTGCCTCATTTCTCGAGTCCATTTGTAAATGGTCCCATCTTCTCCTTAAGCCCGTTTGTGAACGGTACTTCATTTTCTGAGTCTATTTGTGAATGGTCTCATATCCCCTTTTGAACATCATACAACTATGATGTCTCATTTCCTTGGAATCCGTACAAATACGAGATTTCATTCTCTCAGAGTTCATACAACTATGGTCTCTTATCCTCTTTGAACATCATACAACTATGATGTCTCATTCCCTTGGAATCCGTACAAATACGGTATTTCATTCTCTTCGATTCCATACAACTATGGTCTCCTATCCCCTTTGAACATCATACAACTATGATGTCTCATTCCCTTGGAATTCGTACAAATACGGTATTTCATTCTCTCCGAGTCCATACAACTATGGTCTCATTTCCTTGGAATCCGTACAAATACGGTATTTCATTCTCTCCGAGTCCATACAACTATGGTCTCTTATCCTCTTTGAACATCATGCAACTATGATGTCTCATTCCCTTGGAATCCGTACAAATACGGTATTTCATTCTCTCCGAGTCCATACGACTATGGTCTCCTATCCCCTTTGAACATCATACAACTATGATGTCTCATTCCCTTAGAATCCGTACAAATACGGTATTTCATTCTCTCCGAGTCCATACAACTATGGTCTCTTATCCCCTTTGACCATCACACAAATGTGATGTCTCATTTCCTTGGAATCCGTACAAATACGGTATTTCATTCTCTCCGAGTCCATACGACTATGGTCTCTTATCCCCTTTGAATATCATACAACTATGATGTCTCATTCCCTTGGAATTCGTACAAATACGGTATTTCATTCTCTCCGAGTCCATACAACTATGGTCTCATTTCCTTGGAATCCGTACAAATACGAGATTTCATTCTCTCCGAGTTCATACAACTATGGTCTCTTATCCTCTTTGAACATCATACAACTATGATGTCTCATTCCCTTGGAATCCGTACAAATACGGTATTTCATTCTCTTCGATTCCATACAACTATGGTCTCCTATCCCCTTTGAACATCATACAACTATGATGTCTCATTCCCTTGGAATTCGTACAAATACGGTATTTCATTATCTCCGAGTCCATACAACTATGGTCTCATTTCCTTGGAATCCGTACAAATACGGTATTTTATTCTCTCCGAGTCCATACAACTATGGTCTCTTATCCTCTTTGAACATCATGCAACTATGATGTCTCATTCCCTTGGAATCCGTACAAATACGGTATTTCATTCTCTCCGAGTCCATACGACTATGGTCTCCTATCCCCTTTGAACATCATACAACTATGATGTCTCATTCCCTTAGAATCCGTACAAATACGGTATTTCATTCTCTCCGAGTCCATACAACTATGGTCTCTTATCCCCTTTGACCATCACACAAATGTGATGTCTCATTTCCTTGGAATCCGTACAAATACGGTATTTCATTCTCTCCGAGTCCATACGACTATGGTCTCTTATCCCCTTTGAATATCATACAACTATGATGTCTCATTCCCTTGGAATCCGTACAAATACGGTATTTCATTCTCTTCGAGTCCATACAACTATGGTCTCTTATCCCCTTTGAACATCATACAACTATGGTGTCTCATTTCCCAAAAAAAAAATTAAAAAAAAAAAAAAAAAATCATCAAATCCAATCCCCAATTCAAAAAAAAAAAAAAAAAAAAAAATCCTTTCCTACGTCAAATTCAAGCTCATGAAAAATCTCTAAATTCTTCAAGCCCGTTTGAGAACGGTGCCTCTTTTCTTTGAGTCCATACAACTATGGTCTCTTATCACCTTTGAATATCATACAACTATGATGTCTCATTCCCTTGGAATCCGTACAAATACGGTATTTCATTCTCTTCGAGTCCATACAACTATGGTCTCTTATCCCCTTTGAACATCATACAACTATGATGTCTCATTCCCTTGGAATCCGTACAAATACGGTATTTTCATTCTCTTCGAGTCCATACAACTATGGTCTCTTATCCCCTTTGAACATCATACAACTATGATGTCTCATTCCCTTGAAATCCGTACAAATACGGTATTTCATGGTCTCTTATCCTCCTTGAGCCCGTTGGTGAACGGTACCTCATTTTCTGAGCCCATTTGTGAATGGTCTTTTTATTCTCCTTGAGTCCGTTTGTGAACGGTACCTCATTTTCTGAGTCTATTTGTGAATGGTCTCATGTTTTCCTTGAGCCCGTTTGTGAACGGTGCCTCGTTTCTCGAATCCATTTGTGAATGGTCTCGTCTTCTCCTTGAGCCCGTTGGTGAACGATACCTCATTTTCTGAGCCCATTTGTGAATGGTCTTTTATTCTCCTTGAGCCCGTTTGTGAATGGTACCTCATTTTCTGAGTCCATTTGTGAATGGTCTCATGTTCTCCTTGAGCCCGTTTGTGAACGGTGCCTCGTTTCTCGAGTCCATTTGTGAATGGTCATGTGTTCTCTTTAAGCCCGTTTGTAAACGGTACCTCATTTTCGAGTCCATTTGTGAATGGTCTCGTCTTCTCCTTGAGCCCGTTTGTGAACGGTACCTCATTTTCTGAATCCATTTGTGAATGGTCTCTTATCCTCCTTGAGCCCGCTTGTGAAAGATGTCTCATTTTCTTTTTTTTAAAAAAAAAAAAACCGCTTGAGAACGATCTTTGTTCTTTCTGTTCGGAATCCATTCGAAAGTGGTATCTCATTCTCTCGTTGCCCGTTTGTGAACGGCACCGCATCAGGATTTCTTATTATGTTCTAATTCTAGGATTTCATTTAGGGCCTTGCATTAGGTAGTAAATGTTTGCGTCTAAGTTCCGTTTGTGTAGAGTCTTTTGTCGATTAAAGCTACGCAAAATGGCTCTGTCATTTTGACTTTGGTATTCGATGACTACGTCATCTCTACCAAAGAGGGGCATCTGTAGACACCCCATTTTGCTCTACCTTAATCGATAAAGAAATTAGGGTTTGTTTTCCGTCGGTTTTCCAATGTCTTTCTTTCCCGCATCCGTTTGTTACATTTCTAAATATTTTTGGTCGTTTCCGTCGTGTTTCGTATTTTCCCGCTAAATGTTGAGAAGGATTATTCAGAAAAATCTAAACCAGAGAGAATTGGGACCCGTTTGGTGGGCCCGCATTGGGTGCTTCGATTAAATTTGGATCGAGAAAGTTGGACCCATTTGGTGGGGCCGCATGATGCATTTTGATTAAATTTGGACTCGTTTGGTGGGCCCGCATTGAACATTTGTTTAAAATCGAATCAACCGAGGGCCCACATTGTGGGGCCCGCGTTGTGGGGCCTCAGTGGGGCCTCTTGTGAGGCCTCTTATGAAGAGCAATGATGGTAGCTCTCCACTAAGACAACATGATGGGCCCTCCACTAAGAGCAATAATGATGGACTCTCCACTAAGAAACATGATGGGCCCTCCACTAAGAGCAATAATGATGGACTCTCCACTAAGAAACATGATGGGCCCTCCACTAAGAGCAATAATGATGGACTCTCCACTAAGAAACATGATGGGCCCTCCACTAAGAACAATAATGATGGATTCTCCACTAAGAGGGACAACATGATGAGCTCTCCACCAACATATCTCTCTCTCTCTCTTTCTCTCCCTATATATATCTCCCTTCCCATCCATAAGAAGGAGAAAAAAAAAAAAGAAATTTATCTTCCATTATCTCTTTCTCTTCCATTATCTCTTCTAATCACTCCCTCCAATCCCTTTCCTCAATATATTCTTCCATCCCTCTCCCTAATATTCTTCTTCCATTATCTCTTCACTCCCTCAATCACTCCCTCTAAACACTCCAGAGAAAGCGAAAGACGGCGGAGCGGATCGGCGGTAGCAGGATTTTTTATATTTTTTTGGATTGGGCGGAGATCTTCACCACAGGTAGGTGCATTGTTCTCAAAATATTTCTGTATTTTTCCGAATTTTTCTGATTTTTTCCGCAAATTGTGTTTTAAAAATGGAAAACTCTTCAAAAAACATCTTTTGACGAAGAAAAATTAAATTATATACCAAACAGATTCTAAAATTAATGAAATTTCGTGGGAAAATAATATGTTACTGATTCATTTTACCATGAATTTGTAAAGATTTTTGGAGTTTATTTGGTATATTATTTAATATTTTCTTTGAAACTTATCAGATTTTAGGAGAATTTTTACTAACATCAGATCATCATTAAAATTCATAAAATTTTTACAGTAGTCTTATCTTCCATATTACTTGTTACTGTAAACTTTTCGTGTGATTTGGATCTGTTTTAATATGGGATGTAGTGTTAATTTATAATCTGGTCTGGAAATTGTAAAATCCGAAATTGGTAGTAAATAATTTCTCAAATTCATGAAAATCTCACTGCATGCTATTTTGATTCATATAGTATTTCTGTAGAAATTTCATAGAATTTAGAGTTATATTTCTACTAGTTTATGTGTTAATTGTGCAATCTGGACATTTAATGGTTTAATCAAGATTAAATGTGAATTTAATGTAAAAATATGCAAAACTCATCCTGTAAGCTACATACATTTTCATCTTGCTGCTGTAGAAATTTCAAATCATTTCGAATTTATTTGCAACAATTTCACTTGTAAAACCGCTCATATGCTTAAAATTGATAAAATCCATGGAAAATTCGAAATTAATTGAAAATCATATAAAAATTCCTAAAGAACTTTAAAATTCTGTCACATGTTCACTCCTTAATCCATTGAAACAGAAATTTTAGGATCTTTAGATTTTCCTGGAAAAATGGCCCGTGCATCCATAATCGTATCCCAATTGCAACTTGATCTTTGACAATTTGAATATTTAAGTTATAGCATGTTGTTGGCTCCGAGGTTAGTGTCCACGGAAATCCTGAGATTCTGCCAGGCAATAAGATGCTATAACCTAAGTATTAAATTGCACAAGGAAAGAGCGCACGATTCCCTCCTTTGGATGCCATTCAAGGCCGAAATTGGTGAACCCTAGAACCATTGGTAATCCTTAAATGTCTAGAAACTGAAAATCTTCGAAATCTGAAACTCATTAACCTCGAGAACTTAAATCGATTTATCTTGTGTCTTTCGGAACCATTGGATTATGGTTTCCAATCTAAGAACCATTAGAGCCCAATTTAGGAACACTGGTGTCGTGCCGTGTCCTAGGTTTTAGGGAGTCCTAGAGTTAGGAGTCCAGCCTCATCACGGACGCTTGCTATGAATAGCAACCGTACCATAGGTCTAGTTACACTAGTCACCCGATCTTTCCCTAGGACAAGCCTAGTAAACTAGAATGTAGGCAAAACCTGCATTAGTCTAAGGGACAACTTGCATTCAGATAAGAATCATATAGCATCTTAGATGAAATCCTAAGATAATAAAATCCTCAACTTGAATTAAATAATTCCTCTTAAAACTGTTGAAACAGTCAAATCCGTCTAAGTCGGTGTCCTAGTTGAGTTAGGCATATGTAGCTTAGCTTAGGTGCACCGAACTACGTCGACTCTGATCCCAGTGAGGCTTGGGTACGTAGGCAGCTTGGATGTCTGACGGCATACCACCCGCGAGTCGGCACCACAACAAATTGTGGTGTTTTGTATATTAATTTTCTTGTAAATACTTAATCAAATCAGTTAGGGTTTTCCATGAAATTAGAATTCTAGGAGAACTTTCACTTAGAATGAATCCAGACAAATTAATAAATCAAGATACACATCTAGGATTCACATTGAAATTAGATTCTAGGATGCATGTCACTTAGTTCGCACATTAACATAGAGTTGAATGAGCCATTTAAAATAAATTTAAAAGAGTTAGCTTTTGGAATCGAAGACCGATTATCGGGCAGGAATGGTGCATGTGGTGGATAACTCCCCATACCTTCCATTCTCGTAACCAGGTAGCGAGTCTAGATTTCTGGTTAATTATGGGTCCTAGATCCCACATCTAGGTGGCGACTCTGTCAATCTCTTTCGTGTGGAATTCGGATTGCCTTAGTGATCCCAAGTTCACAGGAAAGACGAATTCAAATCAACAAATAAAATGCACACGCCAATCGCGTGGGAACGAGAGACCAAGAGAGAGCGCGCGGCGGCTCGCGCCCCACGCCCCTCTCGCGGGATCATGTCCCACAATGAACAATGAAGCATATTATGTATAACACTAGGCATACTTGTGTTATACATGTTAAGTATGGATCATAAGCATAGTACCCGATATATTGAGTTCGGAGCCCTACTTTCATTTTACATATATTATGTACATGAATATATTTGCTGACTTAGTGAAACCCAATTAGGATCTGTATGTGCTTATATATATATATATATATTGTATTCATATAAGGACGAACATGCGTTGCTTACACATGTTGGAGCCTAGATTTAGGATCCATGTCCTATCCATAGATTATTGTAGCTCACCCTATGTGACTACAGCGCGGTCCTAGTACACTCACATGTCTGTCTTGAGTCAAGTATCTTGACTCTATGGGATCATATGTTAGGGCTGGTGTCCCTGGTTAGGATATATATGTATATATCTTATATATTGATTATCAGATTGGGGCCTACTCTTTAGTGAGGTTTCCTTGTCTAATCTAATCAGTTATATCAGTCTGTTTTTCTAATCTAGACCCGACCAGTGGCTTTTACTTGCCCCTCTCATGGTTGTGGCCTATCTTTTGCTCTATTCATTGAGATTTTTTGTCTATATGTCTCTTGATTATAAGATCAGGACCTACTTTCTAGTAGAGATTTCTGGCTTGAATTAATCCATCTTGTGTATTCATCTCTCAGATCTAAACCTGGCTAGTGGCTTATACTTGTCACACTCATAGCTACGGTTTATTCTTTGACCCAGTGATGATAAATTTCACCCGTTTTTTAATCCTTCAGATTCAAACCTCATTTATCCACTCTTTTGTTGTATCATTCATATTTTGTATATTTTAATCAAATGTTTGCTTGTTTTGTCTTTAGATATGGTCGACAGTTTGTCTACTGTCTCTATGACCATAGTCTATCATTGTTGATCTCCTTGATCATACAGTTTTGACATCCATCTTCCAGATTTAGATCCGGTTTATGATCTATTTTTGTCATTTTGTGACCGCGGTCTCGTTTCTGAGTTTCTGATCATCTTTGATCATCAGTGGAACATTTGATGTCACCAATTGTATCCTTCATATGTTTGATCGTTAAGTTTATCTCTATTATTTGATTATTCCAAGTTATCTTCATTCCCTCATTTTCCCTCCCTATCTTTGTGTCAGGTCTGATTATGGCGAACATTTTGTTGGATAACTGGATAGCCGATGCCATTAAAGCTCTTCCGCGTGAACAATCACAGAGAAATATGGCTGATCATTTCATCAATTCGTTCACTCATTTGAACAGTCGGGATATAAATTGGAAGTTTCTCTAAGCAGCTGCTGGACTTTGGGATCCTGTTCTTCATGTCTTCCGACTTGGTCGTTTCGAACTCTGTCCCATATTTGAGGACTGGTGTACCCTGTTAGAGCTCCCATCTGAGGGACTCTGGATTAAACTTTCAAGAATAGAATCCCCTTATAATCTGTTTTGCAAAATGTTCAAAAATGAAACTGTGGATGCTCTGTCGTGTTTAACGGATAAGTGCGTAAAAATTCAGGACCTGATTAAGCTTTTTTCCAAAAACGTCGATCCTACTAATTCTCGTTTCCAAGATTGTCGATGTAATGCTTTAATCTTTATGGTCTTTGCACGTCACGTTCTTCGCGGAAACTCCCATGTTGCATCTTTGACCCTATTAAGAGTGGTAGATCAGATTAATGAGGGGAGGAATCCTATACCCACCATGTTAGCAGAGACCTTCTTGGGATTAGACCTTATTGCTTCCCAAGAAGTCAAAGATAATTTCTATGGATGTGTTAAATTGCTATATGTCTGGCTTGGTGAGAAACTCCAAATTCTTCAGCGACAAAACCAAAATCCGTATACCCTGAAGAATTTCCATACATGGAAACCAATAGCCAATCAACCTCAGTCCATTGATGAATGGCGCAGTTGGTTGCAGCATGTAGAGTGGAGCCAGTTTCGTTGGGTGAGTCATTCATGCTTCCAAGTTTTCACCAGCACCTACCCACATTCGTTTGTTTACCTCATGAGTCTTGAGAAATCATCTTTTTATGCACCCATGCGATTTCTCCATCAGGTTACGGGAATTTCATGTCCTCCCGGAGCCGTAGTCCCTCCTCTTTGTGAAGATCTCACTCCTGATCTTATCAGATCCATTGTGGCTGCTTGGGGAAACAAAAATAGGGAAAGGAGGTTCAGTTTATCATCCCAAGCCCGACGTGGAGAAATATCGGAAGAGCCTGCAAGCAGGAGGGCTCGGATCGAAGAGCCTTGAGATTCCATATCTGTTTTGTTATCTTGATTTCTGTATTTCCTTTTTAATTGTCAATCTGCTTATCCAAATTGTGATCAGAGATTAGTATTATCATCTGTTGTAATCACAGTTTCAAAGTTTTATCAATGAAAGTGTGTTTGTTTTCTCTTATCTTTATTTGCTCAGAATGTCTTATTTCACTCATCATTCATTTAATCTAATATGGTAATTTCCATTCAGAATTCTGAAAGAGAGCAACCATCGCTCCATCAAAAGATAACCAGTCCAAACCTGGTCTAGACCTTCCTCTGTTTCTAGACTTGTCCGTCATTTTGACTCACCTATATCATCCAGAGAATCTTTATCCCCTACACTTGAGTTACCTAACTCATCTGAGTCTGACCTAATGGCTGATTTAACTGATCCCATGATGGTTATTCAGGAAATGTTGAGAAACATGTCTCGAGATATCTCGGGGTTAAAAGAGGAAATGGCCGTGCTAAAATCCCTGAATACTGACAAGACCTCTACTTCTAGAGCGCCTGTCATCCAGCCTACTCCAGCTGCATTTCCTAACCCCAATAGACCTCATATTCCTGCTATGGAGATTGACTTCGACGAGGACCAATATGCCGAAGAATATTGCGCTCCGCAGACAAATAGGGAGAAGGAATTATTCGGTATGTGTCAGAAGATGGCCAAGGACATTGAAAGCATGAAATTCCAAGGGCCGAAGAGGTTCGATATTTCTGAGTACTTTGAGACTCCTATTATTACTTTATCGCCGAAGTTCAAGGCACCAGATTATGACAGGTATGATGGCACTGGGTGCCCGAGGAACCATGTCAGATGGTTCATTACCCTTTCTCAGCAGCACGGGTTGAGTCGTGAACAAATGGCTCAGCTATTTCCCATGTCTCTCATTGGGATAGCTAAAAAGTGGTTTCTGAGGTTGAAGCCCGAAGAAACCAGGACTTTGGATGATATATCGAATATGTTTGTAGAACAGTTTTCGATGGAGGAGGGGATAGAGATAACAAAGAGAGACCTGAAGCAGCTAAAGCAAGGTCCTCAAGAAACTTTCACATTATTTATCAGGCGCTGGAGGCGCAAATCTGCACAGTTGAGTCAGAGGATGCCAGAAGAAGATCAGATCAAGTTAGTGATCAAAAGTCTGTCTCCGCAATACTTCCATTTCATCGCACCCCAGCATTATCCCAGTTTTGATCATTTGATAAAAACTAGCACCCAGACAGAGGACGCTATAGCCAAGGGGCTTAGAGCAAAGGCACTGTCCGATGTGCGGGAAGGCAAGAGGCCTGTGGCCCCACCTAAAGAGGTTCATGCAGTGAACTATTTCAAGCCAGCTTTCAGACCAGAGGTCAAAGCTGTTGCTGAGGTGGCTAGACCAGTAAGGAAAAATGTTTTCAGGCAATTCGATCCCCTCCCTTACCCTTTACCAATGATATTGAAAAAGCTGGTAAGGGACAAAAAGATAAAACTTCCGGATCTGAAACCTGTGCCAAATCCATTACCACCATACTGGAGGCTAGATCAGCATTGTGAGTATCACAGGAATTCAGGTCATTTGACTGAAAACTGTCTCGTCCTGAAGCATGCAATCCAAAACTTGATTGATAAGGATGAGCTCTCAATTAAAGGGCCGAATATTACTCAAAATCCTCTCCCGAATCATCGTGCTGCTCCTCCTCCTGCAGCCAATGCATTCTTTTTGGATGAGCCCGTCCTTGATCCTTCTACTCTTATATGTGCTATCATGTCAGATAACACATATTTTTTGGAGTTTGACGAGAAAGAACTTAAGGATGTGAAAGGGAAACAGCCCTATGTATTGTCATTCAGTGACATCGAGATTGCGGAGTCCTCTTCATCTCGATCGTATCTTCCTCATTATGATGACATGGGGAAAGGAAGGAAGGCCGCATACGTTTTAGAGATGGATGACTTTGAGCAAGAAGATGTCAGAATTCCTTATGTTTTGAGTATGGATGACGATGAGTTATTGCTGCTAGATGATCAATGTGACGAGATGCGTCACATGACCAGAGAAGTGCCAGTCTTTAAGCCTCCTGAGTTGAGCGCTGACAATCCGGCTGAGATTGCAAGGGCTGCTGATGGCCAGAGACAGAATCGGTTTGTGGTGAATGAAGAAGATGATAATCTTTTGAAGCAATTAAAGAAAACCCAAGCAAACATCTCTGTTTGGGGTCTTTTGATGTCATCTTCGAAGCACCGGAAAGTAGTGCTGAAAGAGTTAAACTCTGCCCAGGTGTCTGTTGAGATAACTCCTGACGAGCTTGTCAGCGTAGTTTTCGTGGCTAGAACAGCGAAAACTCTTTCATTCACAGACAGTGATTTGCCCCCAGAGAGGAAGGACCATACGAAGCCACTCCGAATTACTGTCGTTTGTAATAAGAAGAAGGTGCCTGAGGTCCTTATTGATAATGGGTCTGCACTGAATGTATGCCCTCTTAGTACAGTGACTACCCTTGGTTTCGGACCTGAGAGCTTTGTCCCTTCTGACCAAGGTATTCTGGCTTATGATGGGACCAGAAGAGATGTGATCGGAACTCTAGTCACAGAGGTACTGATAGGAGGAGAAGAATTTGATATCGAATTCCAAGTGTTAGATATTAAAGCCTCCTTTTTGTTGCTTTTGGGGCGTCCTTGGTTACATAAAGTCGGAGCTGTCCCGTCCACCTTACATCAGAAATTGAAATTCATTCTGAATCATAAGGCGATCACTGTTAAGGGAGACCCAGATTTTGAAGTGGGTCAGATTACGCAGGAATTAACCCTGGGAAAGGAAGGAGATATTAGTTTGACTGGTTTCTTTTTAGAAGTGGCGACTATAACTATGAAAGAAGCGATGAATGAAGAGATCTTCTTTTTGAGCAGTACAAATTCCAAAGTCGTCAGAATGATCCGTCTGCAAGGTTATATCCCGGGTGCAGAACTGGGCAGATACCATCAGGGTATGACTGAGTGGCCAGTCTTCAAGACCTTTAATGGTTTGTTTGGACTTGGTTATGAACCGACCAAGGTAGAGGTCAAAGAGATGAAACGGTATGATGAAATGGGCAGAGTGTCGCCGCAGAGGTATGGACTTACCGATGGGACCATTTGATCTAAGAATGAATGGGCGTTTCCGTAAGGAAGGAGCAAATTTTCCTTTCTGTGGCTTTACTAAAACCTGGATAGACGAGTCTACTGGGCAGAGACTTCATGGGTTGGAAATTTTCTTTGATTGTGATTTAGATGATGAGCCGATAAGTTTGCAGACTGCTGAGATAGACTGGGCAGATTCAATGGGGCCGGATGCACTGAGCTCCCTTTTCCATGAGAGGTCACAGACTGTGGCCGTAATCAGCAGGAGCCCGCTTGTACTGAATCCCACTCATCTTATCACCCCGGCTGAGGGACCTTTGACTAACTGGACCTCCAGGTCCTACCTCAGGTACTGTAGAGGTCAAGTCTATTTCTGAGGTCGGTGATGAGTCCTTTTCTCCTAGTGAAGTCAAGTTGGAGGCTGTTTCTGCTGATGGGCCTGCGTTTCTTCTTTGCATTTGTTTGAATCGGTTGATACTGATGTCGACCTATCATTTGAGTCTGTAAATACATTTCATGAGTCCATTGTAAAGCCTGATGTGGGCCATTCACCATTGGATGTATTCAATTCTACTTTCAATGAAATAAAGGAGTTTTCTTCTGTGTATATTCCTGTTTCTGTTTCATCTACTGAATCTACTTTGAAATCTGATAATAATAATGATAATCAAGACTCCCCCTCTGATGAGGATGCCGATGAAACTTCCCCTGAAATCAAACATCTGATTCAACAGGAGGAGAGTCGCCGAGCAAAACCACTCGAAGAGGAAATTAAAATCGTGAATATTGGTGATGAAACCTTAATTCAGGAAATAAGGATTGACAAAACTTTATCTCCTGAGGAGCGCAAAGAATTAATCTCTTTACTTAAAGAGTTCAAGGAGGTTTTTGCTTGGTCTTATGATGACATGCCGAGATTGAGTGAGAAGATTGTTCAGCACAAATTACCCTTAATCCCTGGCATTAATCCAAAGAAGCAAAAACTCTGAAAACTCAAAACTGAATGGGAGTTGAAAGTTTATGAAGAAGTCAAGAAGCTTCTAGAGGTGAAATTCATCCAAGTGGTTGAATACCCTGAATGGCTCGCTAATGTAGTACCGGTGCCTAAGAAGGATGGGAAGGTTCGAATGTGTGTTGATTTTCGGGACTTGAACAAGGCAAGTCCAAAAGACGATTTTCCATTACCGAACATTGATCTTCTGGTGGATAATACTGCTGGACATGCACTCTTATCCTTTATGGACGGATTCTCAGGGTATAATCAGATTAAGATGGCGCCTGAGGACATGATGAAAACAGTGTTCATTACTCAGTGGGGTACTTACTGCTACAGAGTGATGCCGTTTGGTTTAAAGAATGCTGGTGCTACTTATCAGAGGGCTGCAACTACTCTTCTTCATGATATGATTCACAAAGAAGTCGAAGTCTATGTAGATGACATGATCGTTAAAGCAAAGACTAGACCGGAGCATACAGTTGCCTTGAGAAAATTCTTTGAGAGAATCAGGAAATATCAGCTTCGCCTGAATCCAAACAAGTGTGTATTCGGAGTTACATCAGGGAAACTCCTTAGATTTATGGTCAGTGAAAGAGGAATTGAGGTAGATCCTCAAAAGATCAAGGCAATCCAGGAAATGGAACCGCCAAAAATAGAAAGGCAGATCAGAGGTTTCCTTGGAAAAGTTCAATACTTGAGAAGGTTCATATCTCGTTTAACTATGACTTGTGAACCAATATTCAAGCTTCTAAAGAAGAATTCCTCGAAGAAATGGAATGAGGAGTGTCAGGAAGCTTTTGAAAAAGTTAAACAATGTTTATCTTTGCCTCCTGTTTTATCTCCCGTTATTCCGGGCGAACCATTGTTGTTATACTTGTCCGTCACAGACACAGCAATGGGTTGTATGCTTGCTCAGAAAGATGCAGGGTCTAAAAGGGAGAAGCCAATCTATTATATCAGTAAGAAGATGCTAGAATATGAGTTAAAGTACGCTGTTTTGGAAAAGACTTGTCTAGCATTAGTTTGGGCTACCCAAAGGCTTAGACATTATCTGTTATCGAAGAAGATATTTTTACTTTCACTTTCACGGATGGATCCGTTAAAGTACTTGTTTGAAAAACCCGCCCTTACTGGAAGAACCGCACGATGGTTGTTATTGTTATCTGAGTTTGACATCACTTATGTCACTCAGAAGTCCATCAAAGGATGGGTTATAGCAGAGCAGTTGGCTGATGCTCCTGTTGAGGAGAATGCTTTTCTGAAAACCGAATTTCCTGATGAAGAGATCATGGATATTGAAGAAGAAACTCCGAGTACCAAGTGGTCAATGTATTTTGACGGAGCAGTCAATAACCGGGGTCAAGGGGTAGGTGCAGTTTTGATATCTCCAAAGAAAGAGTATATTCTTATATCCATCAAGCTGCAGTTTGAATGTACGAATAACATGGCAGAATATGAAGCCTGTATTGCAGGACTTGAGGCAGCTTTGGCTCTTCAAATTCAAGACATAGATGTGTTTGGGGACTCAATGCTCATTATTTGTCAGATCAATGGGAAATGGAAAACTCGAGAGGATAAATTGATCCCTTATAATACATATTTGGAATATTTGGTTAAAAAATTTAAGAATATCATTTTTACTCACTTGTCAAGAACCATGAACCATTTTGCTGATGCTTTGGCTACTTTGGCTTCGATGCTTGACATCTCTGCAACTATGGAAGTCCAACCCTTAGCTGTGAGATTACAGTGGGCTCCGACGCATGTGAATGCAATTGAGATATCAGCCAGGTGTCCAAATGGGAAGTCGTGGTTTACAGATATAAAGAATCTCATTTCTGGTAAAGGACATCCTCTTGAAGCTTCAAGTAAAGAGAGGAAGACTCTTCAGAGATTAGCTGCCAACTTCATCATTTGTGGTGAAGAGCTGTACAGGCGATCTTTTGATGGCATACAACTCCTATGTGTTGATGAAGACAAAGCTGCCGAGCTTATTGAGCAGACTCATGAAGGAGTCTGTGGCCCTCATATGAATGGGAAAATGTTATCCCGAAAGATTTTGAGACTTGGTTTTTATTAGCCCACAATGGAGACAGACTGCTTTGCTTTTGTGAAGAAATGCCACAAGTGCCAAGTCTATGCGAATCTCATTCGTATTCCTCCTTCAGAGTTGCATTCTTTGTCTTCGCCGTGGCCATTCTCAGTATGGGGAATAGACATAATTGGGAAGATTTATTCGAAGTCCTCGAGCGGGCATGAGTACATTTTGGTAGCTACCGACTACTTTACGAAGTGGATCGAGGCTGCATCCTATGCTTCCATAACTTCGAACACAGTTGCGAAGTTTATCCGTACAAATATTATTTGTAGATATGGAGTACCTCATGAGTTGATTTCAGATAATGGGTCGCATTTCAAAAAGGAGGTTTTACACTTGTGTGAAGAGTTCAAGATAAGACATCTTAAGTCATCTCCTTACAGACCTCAAACAAACGGGGCTGTAGAGGCAGTGAACAAGAATATCAAAGTCATTATCAGTAAGATGACTGAGACTTATAAAGACTGGTCGAACAAACTTCCATATGCTTTGTGGGCTTATCGGACATCGATCAGGTCTTCGACAGGCATGACTCCGTATTCTTTGGTGTACGGAATGGAAGCAGTTTTGTCGGTTGAGCTGAGAATTCCCTCTTTGAGAGTGATGATAGAAGCTGATTTACCAGAGTCTGAGTGGGCAAGAGCCAGACATGATGAGCTGCAGATGATAGATGAAAAGAAGCTGAGAGCCTTATATCACATTTAGGGATATCAAAGGCGGATTGAGAGAGCTTTCAATAAGAAAGTTCGAGTCCGTGACCTGAAGCCAGGAGATCTTGTCTTGAAGTCCAACAGGGCACCGATATTTGATCCCAGAGGGAAATTCAGGCCAAACTGTTCTGGTCCTTACATTATTGATGAAGTCCTGCCTGGAAAAGCTGTAAGACTCCTCATTGAAAGCGGAGAAAAATTAAATGAACCTACAAACCTGGATCAGTTAAAGAAATATTACGCCTGATACACCAGGAGGCCATCTTTGATCGATTTGAGCTTTGAGCCAACAACCTATATGTTTAAAACCATTTGCAAACCCTTTGGGCCAATAAAAAATATATATATATAATACTTCATTTCTTTGGCAAACTCAAACCAGGGGCATCTTTTATGACTTGCGCCATAAAAGATATTGAACCTGAACTACGTTATGACCTGATCCCTTTTTAAGGGTACGTAGGTAGCCTGATTAATTCAGGTTCGGTCACATCTTTCTTAACATTTTGAATAACCAAAAAAATCCTTGAAGTCCCAAGGGGCGAACTACGCAAACCTGATTCCCATTTCTTCAGGGATACATAGGCAATCTGGAGGGTCCAGATTCGGTTTAAATACATTCAAACACACCAATGTTTACCCTGCTTGAACATAAGCCTACCTGAAAGTCCTTTCGGTGTATTTTAGACATAGGTTTGTAGAGAAACAGAAAAAAAATGATGGAGTCTTAGACCCGCTAGACCGAAAACCCGCAAGGTTGGTCTAGGCAAAAGTTAGGGTCATTCACCCGCTAAGCTGAAAACCCGAAAGGGCGGCTTAGGCAAAAATTAGGGTGCAGAGCCTGCTGGATGGAAAATCTGCAAAGGCAGACAGTCTAGGCAAAAATTAAGGCATGCAGTCCGCTAAATCGAGAACCTGAAAAGGCGATTTGGTCATGGCAGTGACTTCATGCAGAAAGGACAATTTCCAAGAGCCAACTAGACTTTCTTTAGCATTACTTCAATGTTTGAGTAAGCGCCAGCAAGGTTTTCTTTGATACTCTTTGAGTTAGGGAGGTTGAGACTAAGCAATCCAAAGGGATAATAACCATAACTGAAATACCGAAAAGATGAATGAAACACCTTTAAATACGGCATTCAAAAGATTCTAAGAGTGGTTAGCTTTTACCATTTTAAAGCATTTATCAGTCTAAGAAGCAGATTCAGTCTCTCTTAGTATAAAAGTCATGTGTTGTCAAAGTCTTCGTTTGTTTTTTGTCAAAGTATTTCCTTTGTCGAGTCGAGTTCAAGTTTTGAGGTATTGTTAGTCAAAATTCTCCCAAAGTTGAGGTGATGAGTACACCTCAGAGAAGCAGAGAATTCGTGGCTCCTGTAGATAATGTGAAACAGAGCAAAATTCAAAAAGTGACAGACTCTTAAATTCCTTTGCAATATCGGCAGATGACAGAGATGAAGGGAATTTTGAGCAGAACAAGTTTCTTGTACCCGTGAAAAGCCTTGTAAATTCAAGTGTTCATGAGAAGAATCTTTTGTAAATCCCAAGTGTTTGATAATGAAATGCCTTTGGCCTGTTTTTCTTGTGTTGCTCTATAATGAATCTTGTTATGGAAATAATCATACTAGGGGCATCTTTTATAACTTACGTCATAAAAGATGTCAAGCAAGCGATGATGCTTGAGATGGATATTTTCATCAGATAGCGAATAGAGAAGTTTCAGCATGCTGTTTTGAGTTGAGCTCCTCATTCCAGTTTTTTAAAAATATCTTCAAACCTTTGTTGAATATTTTTCATTTTCGAAAAAGAGTTGGTACCAGAAAATTTCTTCAAGTTACTTGAGTCTGGTCTTTGACCGAAATCATGCATTTTTAGTCACTCTTTATGAGAGATAACTGATTCATCAATGAAATCAATAAGAGTTGATCTTTTGTTTCATTTGTTTTGAGATTTTTAATAAGGTAGAAAGTTACCAGAGTCTGTATCTCATGGCCTAGTCCTTTTCTTTCATCAATTTGAAATTTTATAATGTCTTTTCCTTCAATCATCCATTGTTTTGAGTTTCTAATAAGGTTAGAAATTGAATGCTCCGTATTTCACGGTTTTGATTTTCTTTCATCGTTTTGAGAAGTTTTCAATAAAGTGGAAAATTACTGGAGTCTGTGCTGCGCGGTTTAGTCTTTTTCTTTAGTTTTCGAAGTAAGACCCTTTAAGTGTTTGGTTTTATACTTGTTTTGGTGAAGTTTTTCATACAATGATAGAAAAAAGCTCTTTGAGTGTTTAGTTTTGTATCTGTATGGAGCTGGTTTATGCGGCACCATACAAATCAAGGTTGATCCACAATGTGTTGCTACCTAATGAAGTTAGGGGTCAGGCATATTTGCGAAGAGGTTCATATGAAATTGGTTTGTGCAGAATCATATGAATCTAGATTTACATGGAGCTGGTTTATGCGGCACCATATAAATCTTGAGTGATTCGCTACCTTGAAAGAGAGGAGTCAGAGTTACCTTGATAGCTAAACAGATGGATTTTCAGCAATGGTCTGTATAGCTATCGCCCTGGTATTAAAATCTTTGAGTGTTTGGTTTTATGCTTATTATCGTATATCTGTGAAAGGTTTGTATGGAGCTGGTTTATGCAGCACCACATTTATTTGGAAAAATTGTATGGAGCTGGTTTATGCAGCACCGCGTTTATTTTGAAAAATTGCATGGAGCTGGTTTATGCAGCACCATGTTTTTGGAAAACAAATCTTTGGATGTTTGGTTTTGTAATATCTGTGAGGGGTTCATATGGATCTGATTTTTACAGAACCATAAGAATCTGGATTTATAAGGAGCTGGTTTATGCAGCATGGCATATATAAAAAAAATATATCTTTGAGTGTTTGGTTTTATGTTTGTTTTAGTATGTCTAAGAGGAGATTCATATGGATCTGATTTGTGGAGAACCATACGAATTTGGATTTCTATGGAGCTGGTTTATGCGGCACCATATAAAATAAAATTTCTTTGAGTGTTTGTGATTTCAAAAATGAAAGATTGTTTGTGTTTTGTGATTGTTTAGTTGAGTAATGAGCGTTAGAGAGGCTATCTCTTTGAGATGTCATGGTTCCTATTTTTTTTTAGGATTAGTGAGGGATCATTTCCCTATTTGTTTTGAGTCCTGTAGTGTCTTTTTGTTGTTTTATTTTTGTGAATATCGTTTTTCAACCAAAAACCCAAAAATTACTTTCTTTTGTTTTCGGGTCGATCAAAATGTGTTGTCTGTTCGACTTTGGCATTCGCGCGACAAGCCAAGAGAGGACCGTAGTGTAAGCGTGAAAGAGGGGGGTGTAATTAATCAGGATAGGGGCTGTCCATGGGGGGAAAGGAGATAAAAATATCATTTTCGTATAACAGGGGGGTGAATTAGCTCGTCTGAGACGGAGCGGATTCGTGCGCCCATCAAATATTGGCGCGCTCACCATTTCTGTGCGCCCGTTAATTTGGGGTGTGCCAATATCAGTAGCTTTTATTTTTAATATATAAGAAAAATCAACAAAAGAAAAAAGGGACTATTCATTTTTCGTAGAAAATCGAGAGAGAGAAATCTGAGAGAGAAAAATCCCCAAATTCCCTAACCCTACTTTTTCTCCGATCTTCTTCTCCTCTTGTCTCCGGCCAAAACTCCGGCAATATTCCGGTCGTTTGCCATGAGATCCGGTGGCTTTTGTTTAGTCTTTGTTAACATCTTCTTCTTTTTCGATTACATCAAGATCTGTTTTCTAAACTAGGATCCCTAAAACCTTAACCCTAACTTTTGTTGTTGTTTTTTTAACTTCGATCATTTTCTCAGGCAAGATCCGGCTGAATTCCGATCAATTTCGGCCAAAACTCTCTTTTACTCCTTTGATCTACATCCAGTACAGATCTTCATTCTCTATTAAATTTTGTCCCTTTTTAACCTTGAAATTCATAGATCTGTAATTTTCCCTTCCTTGAACCTTAGATCTAAATATAAAACCCTAACTTCTTAAAATCTAGATCCTTGCTTCTAAATAGTTGATTCGAGTTTTAGATCTTTAGACTCAGAGTTTCACTGGTGAGATTCGAAGATTTTGGCTGAAAATTAGTGAGTAAGTGTCGATTCAGATTAGAATTGGAGCATATGTTCCTTTATTGAAAGAGTTCTGCTTCAACATCTCGAAGCTCACTCGCTTGCAATAGAACAAGAGAAGCTCAAAGGAGATTAGGCAAGCTTCTTTAAAATTTTGATCAAAATCAAAAGCTCAAGCTGCTTTTTCATTAGGTATTTTGATATTTCTGTTTCAAGATATGTTTGCTTACATGAAAGTTACATAGAAATATTTTGATCTAACTGTTTGGAAATTGAAAAGAATATTAGCTTATCATGATATGGAACCCTGCTATGTGAGTTATTATTTAAGTCTATGATTTTATTTTATAATATTTAGGGAATAATAGCTGTATTTCTTTAAATCATTAGATAAAAAAATGAGTCAAATGAAGAATGTTTCAAGAGATATCTTCAGTTTTTAGAGCAAGAAAGTTTGTGATTTTTTTTTGTGCTACTATGATTTTAGAAAGAATTCATGGTAAAGATCAGCTCATTTGAACTTATTTTCTTTTTTTGAATGAAAAATGAATAGTGATAATCGTGATTAATTAGTTTTTTTTTATGGAAAATGCCTGGATGATAGGAATTTTATTTCATTTGATTTTGATCAGGCTCATACGTGTTCTTTTAGATCTGAAAGCATAGATAAGTTTTCTTTTGTCCCCTGTTTGTATGCATAAGAGAAAATAATATATATATATATATATATATATATATATATATATATATGTATATATATATATATATATATGTATATTAGAATACTAACTTGTATAGCCTGTATTGAAATAATTACTTAATTGAGTCAAGCATATGATTCAACCTTTCATTTTCACCATTTTGAGTTGAAAGTCATTCTGAAGTTTCCTTTTCCCTATGTAATTAACATTGAATAATTTCATAGAGGCAGGATGAATTTGTATGGTGATGACTTGGGAATATAAGATTTGAGAAACTTTAGTGATTATCATTAAAAGGAATTTGTAACTCATCAAGAAGATATCTTGTGATATTTGTGTCTGATACTTTTTCCTCATGATCATTGTGTGGCATAAGTCAATAGTTTACTTAGAGATTCTTTTAGCACTTCATGTAGCTGTATATTGTCTTAACTTTATCCTAGCTTGAACCGAGATTTCCTTGGGTCCATTGATATTGGCAATGTAGAGAAAGAAGAATAGAATCGTCAAAATGAAAGTTGGTAGCTTTTTCTCATCATGTCAAACCGTGAGCTTTTATGGTCCATTCTACATCATGCTGAACTAGAGATTAATATAGTTACTTTTTCTCTTCATTGTGCCTAAATTGAATGTTATTATAGTTTCTCTCCGTTGTATTTGAAATAAAAATTTCAGCAGATCATCATCACTGTGCATGAAATAAAAATTGATATGGTTGCTTCAAGGGAATTATATTATTGATATTAAAGTAAGATTTGGTTCTATTTCGAAAAGGTTAGGTGGCCTCTATTGGAAGCTATGAGATTATTATTTTTTTAGGTTTTTGAATGCTTATTTGAAACATATATTTCTCTTGTAAGTATATGCACCTGTTTGTGTGGCTGTACAATCTAACAAGATGATTTATTTTAAGTGGATTTTCAAGGACAATTTAGTTGCTCGAGGAAGAGTGAATGGAATTTGAACATTTATCTTTTGTAACAGTGACGATGTCTTAGATTATCCTAATATTTATCTCAAATCAGTTTTATTATTTTCCCCATAACTTGTTTTGCATGTATATATCCCATCCCTGTTTGATACAGTGCAATTCATGATTTATTCTTCTTGTTTTGATACACGTATATATGTGAATGTGTATTGATATGCATACGTATGTATAGGTGTATGTGAGATTGTGTATGTTTTGAGTAAGCAAATGTGCTGTCCTGTAGTGTACAGCTGCTGTCCTAGCAGATTATATACTCAGGGATTCATGATTATAGGTTAGGACTAGATCACATAATTGTTGCCTTGCATGACATAGCTGCTATCCAATCAGAGACTGCATTTAACAGTTGAAATTTTGTTTACACATAGCTGCTGCCCAATAGATTTTGGAACTCTACAGTTATGATTTTGGCAGATTTGAGCTCTAGAGTCGTAAATTTTTATTAAGTTGATTAGGTGATGTCTACTTAAGATGAAATATTCTGTTTCTTAACCTATGCTTGTAGGAAATTTAAGGTCAGTACCAATTAGTTTTGGATGATGGAAAATCATTTTATTATGTCAGAAATACTTTTTATAAGTTTTCAAGGTTCTTTTAAAAACTATGAGGTTGTAAGATTGGATGAAAATCAGTTTAGATCTGTCGGTGTGTTTGAAAAAGGATGGGAAATTTGAATGCATTTATTTTTTAAAACTTATTCTTAACAGATTTATATGCAAATGAAGTAATGTTGTTTTTTGTTTTTTTTTTTGTTCACTGATTTGTAGTTTCTTGATGATTGATTTTCATCTTCATATCAAAATTAGATAGAATTATCAGGCATTTGATGACAACAAAATGATTATGTTAAAAAAAAAAAAAAGAGAGAAGAATTTACAATTTCATCAAAAGAAGAATGTTTTGATTTGGTTGTCTCCTACTTTTTGAGTGGCTAAACAAAACTAATTAGTGCTGATATTCATGCTGATGTAATTTTTCTTTTAAAATTATATGACAGCATTTTTGTGTCATAGATTCTAGTCTTTTGGGTGTTAATTGGTAAGGATAGAATTGCTTAAGCTTTGTTTAAATGTGTTTGATGTGACTCTCATAGTTATGGGTAATTATTTAGACCAATAGTAAATGTTAAGACCCAAAGTTTCTGATGTGTTACTAAAAGCAAGCAAGAGAAGAAATTTTTAGCAATGTTATGTTGGCATGCTACCACTAATTCCCTATTTAGGTTCCTCTGAAACTCAATCTCTGGTAGGTTGAGGTCAAGCTACATGTTCTAATGGATTAGAGTTTAGAAATAAGGGAAGCAGAGTGTCATTTCTATTTAATATGGATAGCTTGAATCCAATTTAGAATTATTTAAGATTAACATTGAAGTGTTCAGCTTTGAATTTTGGGTTTTCAAATATCAGCACTGGTTGCTACTATAAGGCCAAGTAAAAAAAAAAAACGTGGTAGAAGACATGTCAAAATATTATTGTATAAAGAGATGTTGGTATAAGTTTTTAGGTTTGGCATTGCTGAATGTAAATGATTGTACAATTGGTCAATCTATGCCGTCTCCATTTGCTTCTCATAGTTGAATTACCTTGATAGTTTGAGCACAGTTTTTACACAAAATCTGTCCACATTTGAGCACAGTTTTTACATGGTTTTATCATCTGTTGATAAGGAAATGCTCAAATTTGCTTTACTGTTTCAGTTATCTCAATGGTTATGCAAGGTTCATGCTATAAACTAAGCCATTCACTTGTAAATTTAGCCCTTTAACTGCATTAATTTAATCCATGATTCAGTTTGCCTTTTCCTTTGTGACTGATTTAAGAGATCCCTTTGGGATACGTAAAAATGTTGGTAAGGCTTGTGGAAATATCAATAACCTGTTATGTGTGTATAAAAAGAATCTTTATGTTAAAAGTTATTATCACCACATACAATGTTTTCAGTACATTACTTTTGAGAATTTCTATGCGTTAGTATCATTAATTGTAAAGAAAAGTATTAAATCATTCATTATATTGAATTGTTTGTTTGAGTTCTTTAAATGAATTGGATTAATGATTTGGATATTTAGATAATTCTTTATTGTTGTATTGAAACAGCTATTTTGATTCTATGCATTTCAATTTTTTTTTTTTTTTGTTTAAATTGTTATTTGTCCATGTCTATTAAAGTTGTCCTATAATAATACCTATACATTGCTTTGATTTTAACCAAGATTTAATTTTCAACAAAGAAACTATGGGATGACATGAATCAAAATTATTTCAATGTAAATGCAAAAGTCTGTTACATCCTTGTGAGTACCTTGGTGTATTGAAATAATTGTCATAGACATTTGAATTAAAATGAATTTAGTTTTTTATGAAATTGGAAATGTATGAACTATACTTGATACAATATAGGTTAGAAAATTTTAAAAATCCTTGTGATTTATAAGTATATTTGTTTTATGAAACATGGTTTAAGGAATTCCTTAAACTTTTTATTGCTTGATTCAAATGCCGTTGGTAGTGACATAGCAGGTGCTTGATCTCATTGTTTGCAAAATGATATATATATATTTTTTTTTCTATTATTATTATTTAAAAACTTTCATAAATTTTTGTAATGATAGCTTATATAGGTCCTTTAAAGTTTAAAGTTCAACTTTACCTGCTGTCAGTTATACTCTTAAAATTTTTTATTAGTGTGATTCTTCATAATTTGCCTTTTTGAACCAACTTCTGAAGTACTGTAGGATAAGAGATTCCTTTCTCTTAAAATCATTTTCATGAGTCTTATCCATTAGTTAAGATTTCCCTTATTGAATTAGAAATTTATTTTCATTGCAAGACAGAGGGCAATGATGGCGATAGTCGGAGCCTCCCCTTTAAAGAGACAATTTGTGTCTCTATAGAGCAAGCCTAGCCTCAAGGGGACTTACTCAGTCCTAATAGAGTTTTCCCCCTTTTTTACTAGTGGACTTTCCAAGTCTTTTAGACGCCTTTAGATAGATCTTTTCTCTCAGTTAGAAGACCATTGTGGTCTCATTAGTGAGTTCCTTTTTACGAGACATGCTTAGTCTCATTAAGGTGTTTCTCATTTGGAGATAATCCTCATTTAAAGCTTACCCTTAGGGAGTGTAACCTGGTATAATAAAAAGGAATCCATAGGAGGCATACAGTGTCTCATTTATAGAGCCTCCCCTACTTGTACCTCAATTTGTAACTCCTCTTTAGTGTCGTTTGGTTTAGAGGTTTATCCTTAGAGACTAGCTTAGTCTTGTTCGAGTTTGACTTGTTAGAGACCTTATCATTTCTCTTTTACTTTAGATTTTAGTTATTTGTTTGTGCTTTGGTTCAAGTGTCTTTGACACTAGTTTGCTTGTTCGGGATTTCCCCGTAGCTTTAGGGTTTTGCCCTAGTTTGTTGCTTTGTGTGTTCCCTTTGGGTTTTTGACCAAAAGAGTGAAAACGTCTTAAAAATCTAAAAAACACTTGAACACTTAAAAATTCAAAACAAAAACATTAGAAATATCTTAAAATTCAAAAACATATGAAAACTTTAAAAAATGTCAAAAACTTTAAATCATTTCGGGTGTTAAGCTTTTTAGTGGTAATTAGGAGAGTTCGTTTCCGAACTACGTTGGCTTGATCCTCTTTCACGAGGTACGTAGTGCAGCTTGGGATCCACATCTCAGGTCCAGCCAAACCTTTAAAATTAAATTCGTCAAACCTTCCAGAAATACAAAAACTTCTTCAAAACCTTTTTCCAAAGAGATCTTCCCTTAGAGTTAGGAGTCTGTCCTAGCTATTTGGGGTGTTTTAGAGTTAGGGGGCTGTCCTGATTTGTATTGATATAGTGTGTCCTGTCGTGTGAGTGTCCCTAGAGTTAGGAGGCCTCGAGTCGATCGGTTAGACATTTAGTCGAACCGATGGCTAGACTAGGAAGCATGTAGTCAGCCCGTGGTTTTCTTTAGGATGCACAGCCTAGTTACACATAGGATGTAGGATCCACGTGCATTAGCTTAAGGCTAATCAACTTGCATTAGGTATGGCATATAGAGAGTCCTAAAAATTACAATTCACATGAATTTAAGCAACTATACAAAAAGCTTTAAAAATCAGTCGAGTCTAGTGGATCGAGTCTAGGTTAGCGGTTCTAAATGATTAGGCATCATAGTTAGAATAGGTCATCGAACTACGTTGACTCCAATTCTTCCCGAGGCTGGGATACGTAGAGCAACTGGGATGGACGGCCATCTTGGTCCTAGTCAAGTCCTGCATTAGAGTTTTAGGATTCGTCTTGTCTAGTCATGTATAGAGTCAATTTGTGTTGTATGTTTTGCTGTGTTTTCTTACTTCCTTGTACTGATACTATACCTTTAGCTTTAGCTTGCATGTGTATGTCTACCAGAACTTAAACACCCATTAGGCATGTCACTCATAACCTAGCTTTGCTTAGGTGACAAATTTTTCATTTCATTTTGTGTATGTATTTCTTTATTCTCAGGAAATGCATGCTTAGGTAGACGACTCCTGAGAATTGTTCCTATTTCATATGATTTTTGCCCAAAACTCTTAGAAGTTAATAATAAATGGCATAAGAGACCAAGTGCTTGCACTCGGACGAATTGGAGGTGCTCTTCAGACCTTCTCCATTCGTAATCAGGCACGGACCCATATATATTTCTGGTTATCCATGGTATATAAAGCATATTTGTTTAAGGATCCATGGCCGTATACCATGGGTGGCAACTCTGAGTTTGTTTAGGTACGTTTCGAATCCGGACTTGTTCCCGAATCGAGAGGTATCTCTTTTATATCGCCACTCGTGGTATGCTATGAGGGTGGCATCCGTTTCGAGAGTTCCTTGGTAGAGCTCTCCTTCACACGTGGAGGATCCAAGAGGCCGCTAGGGGCTCGTCCCCCACCTCTCTCTCGGATCGGGGTCCACATCAACAAGAAGGTTCGGATCTGAGGATTCAGAGAGGGGATATGATGCTTGGAGAATGTCGATCTTCTGTCTTCGATCCACGGGAAAGTTTAGACCTAACTGGTCTGGCCCCTACATCGCTAATGAAATCCTGTCCGGAAAAGCCATCAGACTTCTTGACGAAAATGGAGATAGAATTTCTGAACCCACCAACCTCGATCAAATCAAAAGATATTATTCATAAATATCGAATGCCTCCTTGTGCTTATTAGAGCCTAAAATGGCTCACCTATTAACTTCAAACCCTTTGAAGATACCTTCAAGATTCGAACTATGCGGATTTGATCCCAACCTCTTTGGAGTACGTACGCAGCCTGATCAAAATGCAGGTTCGGTCACCATTTGGCAAAGCTAACAAAACTCTTCATAATACCCTTCAATCATTTTCCCACAAGAAAAGCCTCGAACTACGCGGACCTGATCCCAATCATTCTTTGGGGTATGTAGGCAACCTGATCACTTCAAGTTCGGTCCCATTTGGCGAAGCCAAACTACCCAAATAGTTCCCCCACAGAAAGCATTGAACTACGCAGACCTAATCCCAACCTTCCTTGGGGTATGTACGCAGCCTGACAAATTTAAGTTTGGTCACACTTTGTAGAATAAGAAAAACCCTTTACCCATTATCTTCAGCAGAAAGCCTCGAACTACGCGAACCTGATCCCAATCCTTCTTTGTGGTACGTAGGCAACCTGATCATCTCAGGCTCGGTCACCATTGGTAAAACCAACAAACCTTTTCTCAGGATTCCCACAAGTCTTCTCAATATCCAGAACAAGAAGATCTGAAGATCCACTAAGTCGGAAACCTGAAAGGACGACTTAGGCAAAAATTAGGGTCGTCATATCTATGGAAACAAACAACTTGAAATATGTTTGTAGCAAAAATTAAGGTACAAACAGTCCGTTAAGTTGAAAATCCACCAAGACAACTTAATTATTGGCAGGGCAAACTTATGAAAATACCAGATGAAGAATTCTTTTGTCCAAAACAAAATGAGTTAATACTAGAAACAATCTAAATGGTCTTTGGACCATGATTGAAAAGCCAGAAGCAGGAAACACTGCCTATGAATAAGAACATTTAAACTCTTCTATCTAGGGGTTCGACTTACCTAAATAAATCGAAAGCATTTGTTTCAGTAAAATTAAGTCTCCTTCCTTTTCTTCCTTTCCTCCCTACATGAAAATTCAAAAAAAGAAAAGCTCCCTTCCCTCAGCTTAAGGCATTTGCCCAGTAAAGGTAATCATACGTTGAAGGAAAACACAACGAATTCTCTCATGTCTCAAAGGATTAAGATCCAACTCAGTACTCCGTTTACAGAACAAGAATGTTCAGAAGAATGTGACTTCATAATTAGGGACAGTCATAATGTATTTCCCTTTCTTTTGCTGCTCTTATTTCTTACCTTATATTTAGCTTTCTTTTGTCTATGGGAATAAATATACTAAGGGCATTTTGTATTATTAATCATAGAAGTATAATTAATAATACAAAAATGCTTGATCAGATCATCAAAGAAACCATGCAAGGGGCATTTTGCATCATTAGCGTTCACTAATAATGCAAAATGCTCAAAATCAAGATTAACCTTATCTAATAATGCGAAATGCTCAAAATCCCAGTTGTTGAAAGAATTAAACTAGGGCCATTTTTGTATAAATATCCACCTAGAATGGGTGTCTATTCATACAAAAGTACACTTTGTCTCAATACAGCAACACAAACAATTGCAGATAAAAGCAAAACAAGTCAAACTGATCCATATAAGTATATGTCTGATCAATACAAAAAGAAAATAAATACATCTCATCCCCAAACTAAGGGGACCAAAAAGATGAACAAATCACTGCTCAGGTGGCAGAAGATCTGTCGAACCCTGCTCCGGAGGATCCTGGACTACCCCTAGGGTGGACGACGGGTCTGCTTTAGGCTGTAAGACTGAAGACTCCCCTTGCTCCCAAAATTCCTCAAGCATGAAATCCATGGCTGATTCAATAGCAAAACAACATGTGGAAGAAATAAGGATAGTGAAATTCTCAAAAGGAGGGAAGCCCAGCCTTCTAACACAAGATCTTCACCATGTTGTTAGGAATATTTTTGCAGACCTCTCTATTGCAAGAGAGCCACGAAGGATGATCCGTTGTACGCGTCAAAAGCGTACCCTGGTACCAAGGAGTGCGATCCTGCACCTCATCCCCGGAGGACTCTCTCCTTATATCCCTCCTCCCTCGTATGTGGGGCGCACGCCATATCAGCTGAGAACTAAGGAAAACTCAGAAACGCACAGAAAGCGCGAAGGAAAACCCAAAATCTCATAGCAGAAACGACTTGAAAAAGTTGAAAATGAACAAAATGAACGTCGTACGTATATTTATATCCGTAAGACGGCCACCAATTTCGCCCCACTCGAAATTGGATTTCGCTCAGAAATTGGATTTCGCCTGGAGCGAAATTCCATCGCCTGGGGCGGAATTGGGGGAATATTCCCCCAATTTCGGGAAATATTCTCCCAGTTTCATCCATTTTGCCTCGTTTCGACCCATCTTGTTGTTGTCCGTCCACGGATTCCTGCAGTCTTTGAATGATGAATCAATCAAGTCTTTGGACATTCCCCAGATCTTCCAATTTCGTTTATTCGGAGTCCTCCCGGTAGAATTAAGTTGTCTGTACTCCCGAATAACCAAGGATTCACATATCATTCCCCACAGAGTCCGCATAGGCCATTATCAAGGCAACCAATGCCTTTCAAAAATCTTTTCCACCGGAATTCCGAGATCCTTGGAGACAATCCAATATATGTTGCCTCATCCCTGACAGAGTCCAATCACTCCAAAGGAGTCTCTTATCATGTCAAATCTGATCCAAGGCACTGAATCATCTAATTCCTCCCCAACTGAGTGTGTCAACAATCATTCACCATTAGAAATATTCCAAGGCAACCTTCTGCCATACAAAGCCTCTCCAACAGAGCCCCGTTTATTCTTTAAAGTCACTCAGAAGCTCTCAACAGAGCCTTCGCCATCGTGACATGCACTCAAAGATTGGTAAACCCTGGTTTATCTCTCGCGAGATCGGATACCAAAATCCTTTTGTCCCCAGTAGACTCAATGCTTTGCATATGTTCGACAGAATGTCGGCTCCCCAACATAGTTGGACCCTCTCATTTTGGCAATCCGAATTCCATTTGATTCAAGGACCTGGATTAAGACAACCAAGAAACCCTAGCTTCTGGAGTTATCCCCATTAGAGTCCAAACGACATGCGACCTCTGCCAAGATGGTTAAACGTCGGAGAATCTCTTTTTATTGCACAGAAAATCCCTGACGGATACTGCTTTTGTTTGTATCATCCTCACCAACAAGTCATTTACGTTTAAACTCATAACAGGGAACGTATACTCTTGGTCCTTCCCCAGCAGATGAACCAATCCGTAGCAATAATTCATCGAGATTTAAGGTGTGCGAAGACCTTTTCAATCACCTTTTGACAGAGATCCCTGCTTGTACAATTCGTCTGTCCACAGATTCATCAAAACTCGGTCGAACTCAACCAATTCTAGCGGATGTTTACATCCCCTTCAAAGTCAATTCCTCAATCCGCCGGTATAACATCGACTCCCCGAAATAGTCAGATCTCCTTTATTCAGAATCAACTCAGATTGACACTCAGCCGATTTAAGGCCCTCAAAGGGCCTCGCTAGCTTCGCTAACTCTTACGGTTTCTACCAAGGTCAAGACAACACCTTGTCACGAAACCTCGGATCTCCATAGAGTCATTCACCTCATATCCCCAGAGATTTATGCGCCTCATATCCCCAGAGATTCGTACACCCCATATCTCCAGAGAGTCGTTCGTACCCAGTCCCTAACAAAGAACGTACGTCCCCAGATTCTCCAGCATGATGTCACCAAACCCCTAGTGGAGTTTACAACCAAATCCCCTAGCAGAGTCTATAACCAATTCCCGACAGATCCATTCAAAGAAATGTTTGAATCATCTCCAATATAAATCCGCTGAGGCAACCCAAACCAATGTGAGTCCCCTGAGGCAACCCAAACCAATGTGAGTCTCCTGAGGCAACCGAAACCAATCTAAGTCCCCTGAGGCAACCCAAAACAATGTGAGTCCCCTGAGGCAACCCAAACCAATCTGAGTCCCTGAGGCATCCCAAACCAATGTATGAGTCCCCTGAGGCAGCCCAAATCAATGTGAATCCCCTGAGGCAATCCAAACAATTATAAGTCCCCTGAGGCATCTGACCAATGTGAGTCCCCTGAGGCATTCCACCCAAGGCAATATAAGTCCCCTGAGATATCCAAGTCAGTAAGAATCCTTTAAAATTGTCTAAACCAACAAAAGTCTCCGTGAGAGCACCTGCCCTGAGCATACAACCAAAGACTCCCTGAGAGCACCTGCCCTAAGCATGCAACCAAAGGCTCCCTGAGAGCACCTGCCCTGAGCATACAACTAAAGTCTCCCTGAGAGCACCTGCCTTGAGTATACAACCAAAGTCTCCCTGAGAGCATCTGCCTAGAATTTCTAGAATATGGAAGCTCACTTAGGCAATTCAAATCAGTGTAAACCCGTTATCACACAGTATCAAATCAGAGTAAGCCCGTTATCGTGCGTTAGCTTTTCAGGGTAAGTCCGTTTTTACACGGTAACCCTCCCAATCAGTGTAAACCTGTTATCACACGGTATCAAATTAGAGCAAGCCCGTTATCGCGCGTTAGCTTTTCATGGTAAGTCTGTTTTTACGTGGTAACACTTCCGTTATCATACGCTATCAAATCAGAGCGAGCCCGTTATCGCGTGTTAGCTCTTCAGGGTTAGTTCGTTTCTAAGGGGTAACCCTCCAAATTAGTATAAACCCATTATCACACGGTATTAAATCAGAGCGAACCCATTATCACACATTAGCTCTTCAGGATAAGTCTGTTTCTACGCGGTAACCCTCCAAATTAGTGTAAACCCACTATCACATGGTCTCAAATCCGAGCAAACCCGTTATCACGTGATAACTCTTCAGGGTAAATCTGTTTCTACATGATAATCCTGTAAATCAAATCAAAGCCCGAGTAAGTCTATTTGTACACGGTAACTCATCAAAATTCATAACCCTTGTAAGTGTTTGTATCCGTTCAAACGCTAATCTTTTGGCCACCCTTTAAGACCGATCAATCTCCAGATGTCAAAGTAACATCTTTTTAAACAATGTTGTTAAAATATAGCATCACATCACATTCAATCATCGGATGCCTCTTCGGCATTTCTGTTATCAGTGCCTGCACTGGATGTCATAACGACATCCCTCGAGATCCCTCCCCAGGTCAGGTTCCAAACCTGACTTCCGATGACCCTCCCGGGCTGTTAGAATTGACGTTTTCCCAAGACTCATTCTGACAATCGTATTTTCAAAATCCCAAAAAGTGTCGGCGAGAGGTTTTCACTCAATGAGATGACAACAAGATTCCTTGGTGAGGGCTGCACGCCTTAGGATCCGATGTGAGTGTTGCAAGCCTATCATTAGTCTCTAGTGACAAAATTTTGTTGTCTCCTTACTTTGGCATTTAGGTGCCTTGCACCCCTACCAAAGACGAGCATCTATAGACACCCAATTTTGTTAAGACGGTACTAATGAAAGGTGTCATGAGGAAGAACCTTACGACGAGTCCCAAAGCACTAGTTAGGTTTCTCTCAATCTCTCTTTAGGATATTTTCGAAACGAAACGATTTCCAAACGCCATTTTTACAACCGGAAAACCTGTTTTTACACAGCACCTGCCTTTTCGGCAACCAAAAACCTATTTTCACACAGCACCCGCCTTTTACGGCATGAACCGGTAAACCCGTTTTCATAGGGCATTTCAATCGGTAAGTTAACTTCGGGTCGAAAACTTTCATTTTCACCCAAACGACACTTCATTTCCTGAAAGCATTCCATATGAGGTTCATTGGAAAGTCCCAAGAACGAGGAATCCAACGGACCTTACCGCGCGTGAATCGAAATTCAATCGGAGAAGTTACGAACATTCGAAACTAACCGATAAAAGACAAACGGGGGAAAAGACGAAACATCATGCGAACCAAGGATGATGTCATCCAGATAAACATCAGGGCGAAATTTGGTCAAATTACCACATTTACCCCCCCCACCCAGGAAAAAAAAACAAAAAACTATAAATACGGAGGGATAAGGCAAAAAAAAGGAAAAGAGGAGGAAAAAAGAAAAAAAGAGAGAAGTTTTTTAATCTTTGGTTATTCTCTCTCTGTCTCTCTCTCTCCTTTGCTTTGAGTAAGAAAACCCTAGTTTTCTGCCCTCTTTTAGCCAAACCAATCCAAACCTCTGCTGAATTTTCAGAAAAAACCCTAGTTTCTTTGTTTTCTAGAAGAGAGAAAGTAGAGAAATCTCTAGGTAGCTTACACCGGATGTTGGCACTCTGCCGAATTTTCGAAGGTTCGGAGCGACATCCTTCATTCAGCGCCGTTGTTCCGTCGAATTTCGCAGAACTACGAACTACTTTTCAATAGTAGCGACGTTATTCTACGAATTTCGCAGAACTACGAGCCACTTCCGCATAGCGTCATTGCGGTGCCGAAATCTCAGCGATTCTGGAGCCTGCACTTCCTCTTAGCGCCGTTGCGCTACCTAAATTCTGCTAAACTTATATTCATTTACCAGCCTTTCTACAATTTCCTTTACATAGTAAGGTACGAGGTGGTCACATTATAAGGTACTCGGCTAAGAATGCCTGGATCTTATAATATAAATCCCTCTACCTTTCTCTTACTTTTTACAATTTCCTTTACAGAGTAAGGTACGAGGTGGTGGCAATATAAGGTACTCGGCTAAAAATGCCTAGATCTTATAATATATATCCCTCTACCTTTCTCTTACTTTCTGCAATTTCCTTTATAGAGTAAAGTACGAGGTGGTGACGTTATAAGCTACTCGGCTAAGAATGTCCAGATCTTATAATATAAATTCCTCTGCCTTTCTCTTACTTTCTCCACTATCTTTTCTGTTAGATTTGGAAACACAGTTGAGATCAGTTGCGAGATCTTTCGGGACTTGTGACATATGATCTCAAATAGGAAACTGCCGCTTATTTTTTATCTTTTTCGTAAATCCACTTTATTTACATCCTAGAATTAAGCACAATCTGAATAAAGGATAAAATGATAATCTATCCTGTTTAAATTCTACAAAAAATGCCAATTGAGGTCGAGAGACCAGATTAATCTGGACAAGAGGGGTGCCTAACAGCTTCCCCGATTGTAACCATAACCCTTACCCGGATATCTGTAACGACCACACCTTAAAGCAAACAGAGCAAAATATAAGGTTCTAGGCCCAGAGCAAAAGAACCCCTTTGGTTACTGTTCCTCCAATGAAACTTGGGTAACACTCTCCTTTTCATCGGAAGAGCAGGCACGGGTCCTAGGCTCTAATCTCGGTGGTGACTCTGAGTTTCTCTTTCTTACGAAGTTAGGACCTCGGTCCCGAGTCCGCAAGAAAAGCAAATCAAACTGATACTCCCAAAGAACCCGATGTGGTGATCCCCTACCGCCTCACGCGCGCGGGAAAAAACCCGCCTCCCACAGTCTCCAACTATTGGGAAAAGAAGAAAATAGTTCTCCTT
The DNA here is from genome assembly GCF_043159265.1 of Tasmannia lanceolata. Taxonomy (NCBI): domain Eukaryota; kingdom Viridiplantae; phylum Streptophyta; class Magnoliopsida; order Canellales; family Winteraceae; genus Tasmannia; species Tasmannia lanceolata. The sequence continues at coordinate 35,593,426 of NW_027518700.1, read as the reverse complement.
TTCTGCCAATGATTCTAATCACAAGAGTTCACTTTATCTAGATTACTAAAACAAATTCTAGAAATCAAGACACCTAAAATAAAAAGAGTGTATGAGAGTCGGTGGTGTTGTTCAAATTTCTCCCTTTCAACACTGACTCATACTCATAAAAGCAACTACAAATCAAACTCGTCAACCCTGCCCCTCCTACGTCGTGCATGAGACAACGACGACTCTGACACTCTACTTTTGCACCGACTCTCTATCGTCACGCCAAGCTCCTTTCAAAACTTTGGAAACTTATTGTAGCTTAGCCCATCGAAAGCAGCAAGGGCTACGAACACAAGGACCATCATAACTTTTGACTACTAAACTGAACGTCTCGTCATAGTGACGCCCGTACTTCTGCAAGAATTCTTGAGCAACAAGTCTCACCTTGAACCTCTCTACAGATCCATCCTCTTTCATCTTTATCTCATACACCCACTTACACGAAATAGGTGACACTCTAGTAAGTATTGGAACTAGATCCCACGTTTCATTCTGCTTCAATATTAGGACCACCACATTGATTGCTTCTTTCCATTCAAAACCATATTGGGTTTCTTAAAAAAATGTCAGTTCAGTAATACCGACTTCTTCAACTGATGTCACCACATACACCACATTTGCAGATTTTGAACCTTCTAAGCTTTCGTTTATAGGCATCACCTCCTCTTGAGGTTTTTTTAATTTGACATCACGCCCACTAGAGTTACTATCGAACAGAATATCTATCACATGATTCGAACATCCCGAATCAACTATTCAATCTCCATTGTTTCTGTCCTCCAAATGGGCGACATCCACAATCTCTGTAGTGGTAAGAGCTACTTAACACAAATCATCATGTTCTTCTTCAATGGAGAGAAAAGCACGCCTCTCCTTGATTTCTTTTGCCTCTTCAAAATAAGTTGACTCCTCCACCTTACAATTTTTTGAGACATTACACTGTATTATAAGTGTCTCCTGATCACAAGTCAAATCTGCTTACAAAATTTTGAGACATTACACTGTATTGTAAGCGTCTCCTGATCACAAGTCAAATCTGTTGTACACTCATGACTCTTGACAATAGGGGATTCTACAACATTCAATGCAAAAGAAACCTCATCCTCAAAGTCATTTTGTAGCAGTCTTTTCCACTAACACATCATAAGCAAAAGAAGCTTGCGTGTCCCACTCACCACCATCATCATCCTCCTTGTATTTCTATTTGACTACAACATTCCCATCATTGGTCTCGATCTTAACCCCAATTTCTTCTAATGTGACCCGGCTTACCACATCAATAACAACAAAAGTCATGTTTTTCTTGTGATTTATTATTGTTTTAGGCTGATCGCCTTTCCTATAGGCATCCTTCGGCTTCTTATTTTTCTGTCACTTCTGCTTACTATTCACCGCAAGCTCTTCCTCACTCTCTTTCGAAGACAATCCGGTCATCTGCTTTGTCGAAATCTCTTGATTAATCAAAGATTCTCCAACTCCAAGAGAGTTGGTTGCTTTATCCAACAATGTATAGCGGTGATAAATCCTCTAAACTTATCCCTCAATCGCCACATCTGGCTTTCACTAATCTTAGATCCTCATCTAGTTGAGGGATCTCATTACACATGTTCTTAATTTTCATAAAATAAGCAGAGGCAAATAAACTACGTTGTGTTAATGAACCAATCTCGTTCTCCAACATTTACAACTGTGCATCGTTCGCTCGTGAAAAGAGAAATGAGAGTGCCTACCATGCTTCTTTCAGAGTTTTCGCATCTCTAATATTCTCAATCAACTCCTTCTATATTCACGCTTTCAATATATGCAATGCTGTTCTAACATGGATCTTTCACTTTCGTAGTGCATCCTCTCCCTCTTCTAGTACCTCGATGTTGGTGTCATTCACTATCTCCCATAGATCCTGGCCTTGAAGGTACAACTCCAAGCATGACTTCCAATGGATGTAGTTAGTATTGTTGAGCTTTTCGATCCCCACAAACATACCAATGTTTTCTGCCATCTCCTTCTTCCAGCCTCGATATCACCTCAAAGCAAACTAAAGAACAAACTGGTATTCCAACCTCGATAGCACCTCGAAGCAAACGCAAGAACAAACCGGTATTCGGATCGACCACCTTGCTCTGATACCACTTGTTATCTTTCGTTGGTGTATTTAGGAAGAAGAAACATTAAAATTAACAAAAAGAAATTGCTTTGCAAAACTTGAGAGATAACACAAATTGCAAAACGTAAAAGCACTATGTAAAAAACGTGAATGCAAAGCAATCTGCATTACACGTTATGCTCTTAGCCATTTATATACAAAACGGATAAAGATAAAAGCTATACCAACTCTATATAAATGTTAGAGACCATACGTCTCCAACTATTGGAAAAAGAGAAACATTGTTCTCCTTTTCTACCGTTGATTCTAATCACAACAGAGTTACTTTATCTAGATTACTGAAACAAATTCAAGAAACCAAGACACCAAAAATAAAAGGACTCTATGAGTAGGTGGTGGTGTTCAAAGAATCTCCGCCAAACTTTTAAAAATCTGCATTCTTGATTGTGATACGTTGAAGATCGCTCCATCCACGACTCTCATTTCACTTTGTTGAAATTCATCGGGCCTAACACAATCTAAGTTGCACATAAATGAGGTTAATAGTAACCAAACCATAAGCCATAAACAATGAAAACACTAGTTTTTTCGCATTTGATAGGAAGTTGTGTAACAACCATTGTCTTTTTGAATTTTCCATTTTGAAATGGACGTGGATGACTTTCCAAGGATTATAACAATTTAGAACCAGAAGTACAATACGTCTCGGGTTGATTTTTGGGGATTCGGCTAGAGCTTTTACCATAAAATCGGGTCGTATTCGGATTGATTCTAATTAATCTTTTAGCATACGCTCAACCCGACCCGACCCAACCGAAGTTGCACCCCTACTTTTAACATAGACAAGTGAAAAACAACTAGAGAAGTGCCATTATTGAAACAAGGGAGTGCAAATACTTTAGTTTCACTTTATGTGGTGGTGTGTTTTAAAGTGGACAATTTTTTTATAAGCAACAACAATCATTGCTAGCAAGTCACTAGGGTTATTTTATTTGAGAACGAATCAAATGTTGAAAGGTGGATGCATTGTATATGTGCATTCTCTTATAGTACGCATTTGCACCATCAAAGGTCCAACTATTGACAAGAGCCGACAATTGAATAATGAAAGGAAATACTTGCATTTACTCACATTCAACGCCGGAAAATATCTTTTATTGGATGGTTTAGATTGTCTAGTGACAGTTGGACAATTGCAGTTGGGCAATAGCACATCTTGCAGCAGTCGATAACGTTGATATTGCATTGTAGGAGGATGTTTCTATTACACCTCCTATCAATGCAAATCTCCTATATAAAATGAGGCATATGAGTGTTTTAAAAAGGCCAACAAGATGATATAAGACAGTAGTAATTGTTCCTACTCCTACTAGGAGTCTAAGTAGGAGACTCTAGCCCTATTAGCAGACGGTAGGAGATTTCTTTTTTGCTTTTATAAAGTTGTTAGGAATAGGTAGGATTTAGTAGGTTTTTGTTTCCTAGTGGTAGCAGTTGTAGGAAGATCTAATTAAGTAGGTGGGTTTCAATTATAAATAAGAGCATTATCGTGTAGTTCTCTCTCTCCCTTCTCTCTCTCTCTCTCTCTCTCTCAAGTGAGTCCTAGGGTTCTTCTTGTTCCCTTGTAAATTCTGGGGTATATTTTTCAGATTGTACACTTCGACTACAGTTTTTCATTTGATCCCCTGCTTCACAAGATAGTCTAGTTGGGATTGACTATTCGATACTCCAAAATGAGATAATATGATAGTGGGAATATCCTTCAACATGTTATGAAGATAAGTACTCTGAATCAATTAAAAGGGTAGGAAACTATCCTTGAATTTTCTTTGATATATTCATCTATCCCTTCCCAAACATTGGAGACATTTTTTAATCAATTAAAGCAACAAAAAATAGAGTATGGATCATAAGCTTCTAAATCAATCTGATTTGGAGCATGAACAGACGAAGAAGAAAATAGTTGATTTAATTCATGAACGATCTTTGGCATAGATTGGATAAGAAGTTCAAGAGATTAGAAAATAAGAAAGGGAAAAAGTTCTTTAATAAGAATTGAAAAGTCACTCCTCGTAATATTATCGAAAGGGTGAGGGTATAGGTGAAGTTTACTATTGTGAAAGCCAAGATATTTTAGACAAATTCTATTAATTTGAAATAGAGAAATGTAGCCAATGAATTATTTATTGGAACGTCAGCATGTTCGAAAGTAAATTTAGTTATTTTCTCTAGTGTAGTCTTTGTATTGTTATTTAGTGAGATATAGTTATTATTAAACTTTAGAACATGTAGGCAGTTTTGGCATCCATGTCGACACGAGAAAAGTTGATCCTACAGTTGGATCGTCTTCAATCAAACCCGTGCTAGTTAGATCTTCCGCCCATCGTCAATAGATCTCGCCTTCAATACGCCGTGTGTTTCCTTTGAACATTCAAGAAAAAAAGTGAATAAAATATAATATCCAGTCAGTAGAAAACGTTTTGTCAAAGAGAAATAGTAGCGAGCATTAATCATGGATTATCTTGTTTTCCCTCTTCACAAGAGTCCTTTTTAGCATGAATTGTATTATGGACGAATTGCATATTTAATGCCAATATCCCAAAAGCATTTTATGGCAATTGGTTAACACACCCAAATCAAGTCGTCCATGCACGCTGACTTGGCAGTGTCCCTATTAATTCTCAAGATGCAAATATGCTTTGTAGTTTAATGAAAATAAATGCTAGTTTTTGTTAATATATATTTAATAAAACATGGTGTGTGTATATGTATAAATGCATGCATGCTAATTTTTATCCAACGGTGAGGATTTATTGCCGGCATTTATCCATCATCCGCGGATCTTGACCGTCGAATGGGCTGTTTGGCCACACGGTTCTACAATCCATCTACAAGATCTCGTAATCATACTGCGCTGTTATAGCAAATAAACTCCTAATGGACTTTGGCATGGCTATCAGCGAAAAGGTTTTCTCATGGTCAATTCTAGCCGACTAACTATAGACTAGACAGACTAGCCATATAGGTCACCACCTCTTCATCTAAGCCTTTATTCCTCTTGAAAGTCCATTTAAATCCAATGGGCTTAAATGCCTTTGGTGGATCTACAAGTACCGAGACCCCATTAGAATACATAGAGTTTGTTTTGGATTTCACCGCTTCTACTCACTAGTCCGCATCAATGCACAACATTGTGTTCCTGTATTTTTGATGACCCGGCTCGATCTTGTCAAAGACCATGCTATATACTTCATCCAAATAGACAAGTTGATCAAGTGCCCTTACCTCCCATAGATTATATCGGTTAGAGGAGTTTTCACATCTCTCTCTCTCTCTCTCTATTCGATTTAGCACCCAATATCAATTGCCATCTTAAATATATATAGTGCTACTAATTAAAGCCATGTGTGTCAAGGCGCCCAGTCTGATTGAAAGGATGCACAGTTTAAAAACATGGAGATAAATATAGGGAAATGATTTCAGCTACCTTGTTTTGTTAAACATGCGCTCCACTTGTTTGTGGTTTGTGGTGTAGTATTTAAAGGTCTTTTAGAGCTTTTTGAGAACCGTAATATTCCTCTGACAGCTCTTTAAATACGACACGATAAAATTGGAACGCCTGTTTATCAAAACATTGGAGTTGAGAAATCATTTCCCTAAATATATTAATGACATGATTTTCACAAACCTGAAGTCCCTCCTGTATGGATTGTGTGAAAAATATTTCCTGAGTAAAACATTTTCCTACGAATCTTTTTCATTTCCAGAAGTTGCAGGGAGACGATAAATTTTAAGAGGGATTTGCTAGGCAATTTCGCAGAAAGCCATTCCCTGGCTGACTTTTGCACGAGAGAATAGCCACCTCAGATGAATTAAATGAATAAGACAAAATCTGCATTCAAAAAGTGAGCCTATGTGGCTGTTCTCTCGTGCAAAAGTCAGCCACGAAATTGCTTTCTGTGAAATTGCCTAGCAAATCCAATTTTAGGAATATCATTATGAATTAATGGTCCTTCAAGATTAAATCTTGAACGGTGGTTGTTCAAGTCCTTTGTTTTATTCTGGAATTCTACAATGGAAAAGTTTTTCTTCTCAAAACTTCTCAACCAAATTCTTGCAATCCAAACAAGGCCATAGAAAAAATGCTTTATAAAATTTCTCTTCTATTACATTTAGAATTCATGATCTCTAAACTTATTAAATAGATTTAATTAGCCCACATAAAAAAGTTGATAGATTAGTAAATTGGCTTGGCTCAACATTCTTGAGCCCACCAGAGTGGTGAAAATTATCCAAGCAAAAGATGTTGGCCTTTTTAATTTGTATTTTTCTTCTGTTCTTCGTGATGATGCTGTTCTTTATGTAAGAAACCTGGCTTTACAGCCAAGGAAACCTTTATTCCTTGTCCATCATCTCGAGTGTACCTACGTACAACCCAAGCATTCCACAGACCGTTCAGTCTCTTCTAACATGTTGTGGGGACCAAATTAACCCATGTTTTTTCATGTGTCTATCTTCCGCACCTCACGTATGAAGAGATATTCAATGTATGCTATCTCTTTTCTAAGTCCATTTTTTGTCTCTTTAGAAGTCTTTTTCTCTTCTCTAAAACGAAATTCGTATTCAAAGATTCCAACAAGCATTGCTTTCGCACTTGGCGACATATTGTGATGCCTACATGTGGTCATTTTCGCACTTGGCGACATTCTCTTTTGCATGGGTGTGGTCCTTAAAGGCTTGATGGCTACCCTTGGACGACGAAATACTAGTGAGTCATGCCGTGCTCTCAGTTGTATCTGACTGTTTAAATAGACTAAATTGATATAAATGCATGTGAACGCACACACTGAGAATGCATTAGATTGTTAAAGGACGTGCATGCATCACTCACCATATGCTTAAGTAGTATCAGCTTTTGCCACACTGAGAAGGTGCATGTGTGGATGCAAGGGATCTATCTATCTATCCATATGATGAATGGGGCATATAAACACGGAAAGGTGGTACCATATAGGGCTGCAACTCGAGCCGGGTAAAACCCGACCCGCATCGACCCGACCCGAAAATAGCCTGGGTCGGGTTCAGGTTTCATGGGTTTCGGGTCGAGCCGGGTTCAGCATTCAAAAGCCCGCATGAATCTCGGGTCGAGCCGGGTTTGAAGGGGCCCGACCCGCCCGACCCGAGTTACATAAGTTATAGTATGTACATTTTTTTCTATTGTTAGTTAAAAGTTAAAGGGATAATTACATTTACACCCCCTCTAGTTTTGGTAGTGTTTGGATTCGGGTAGGGGCCCACATTATTTGGATGATCCAAAGCGTTCATTTGATGGGTCCTGATATAGATATGGTGTGCCCAAAAAATCAGCTCCATCGGATCATCCTAACCCTTCAATCTATGGACGAACCTTCAGCTGAGGGGGCAAACCTTAAACAAATTGAAACTACATGGGTGTATTTGTCACGTTTTAAACTATAGGGGTGGAAGTGGATGTGTGAGAAACTAGAGGGGGTGTAAATGTAACTATCCCAAAGTTAAAAGTGAAAACCCACGCACTCACTGTTACTGTATGTGAGTGTAATTTCTGCTTCTATGAGTTGAGTTGATTCAAGTGTTTGATTCAACATTGTTTGATTGTAATTACAACATTGTTTGATTACAGCATTGTTTGATTCAAGTGTGATGTGAGTGTAATTACATCATTGTTTGATTCAAGTGTAATGTGAGTGTAATTTCTGCTTCTATGAGTTGAGTTGCCTTGCCAAACAAGAATTTTCCTTAAAAATTTGCGTCAACGTGAAAAAACCCGACCCGAACCGACCTGAGATTTATCATGGGTAGGGCCGGGTTTGGGAATCGTGGGTTTTCCGAAAAAAAACCCGACCCGACCCAACCCGAGATATTTCTCGGGTAGGGTTGGGTTCTCCAAAACCCGACCCGCCCGACCCGAGTTGCAGCCCTAGTACCATAGAAGTACCACCCTTGATATTTGATCCAAAAGCAGCTCTTCATAAAGTGAGCTCCTGCTAGATCAAATATCAAGTATGGGATAATCTCTCTCTCTCTCTCTCTTATATATATATATATATATATATATATATATATATATATGAGGAAAGTGTCTCTAGTCTCTCCCCTAGATAAGCTTATCTACTCCTCCCTTTAAAAAAACACAGTGGGCCCACGCTGTTTGGATGATCCAAAGCATTCATTTGATAGGTCCTAACATAGATAGGGTGTGCCCAAAAAATCAGCACCAAAGGGTCATCCTAGAACTTCGTTTTGTGGTGCCTTGTGGTACCCAGAATGGACACGGTGTGCCCAACAAAATGAAGTTCTAGGATGACCCTTTAGTGCTGATTTTTTGGGCACACCCTATCTATGTTAGGACCTATCAAATGAATGCTTTGGATCATCCAAACAGCGTGGGCCCACTGTGTTTTTTTAAAGGGAGGAGTAGATAAGCTTATCTAGGGGAGAGACTAGAGACACTTTCCTCATATATATATATATATATATATATATATATATATATATATATATATATATAGAGAAAACTGTTTGTGCGCTTAAGCGCATGAAATATTGGTGCGCTGAAGGTGCGTTTCAATGTGCGTTCTGGTCATCGTAAGAAAATCGAGGGTTTTGAAAATCCAACGAAGCTCTCTCTCTCTCTCTCTCTCTCTCTCTGAAACCCTTTCTTCTCCAACGAAGAAAGTGAAGAAAACCCAACCTTCACCGCACTCTCTCTCTCTCTCTCTCTCTCTCTCTCTCTCTCTCTCTCTCTCTCTCTCTCTCTCTCTCTCTCTCGCTGAAGTGGGTTTTCCATACGCTGGTTTCAAGTGGGTTTCGAAATAAGAAAAACCACCTTCTTCCATATGAGAGATGTCGGTGGGTAAAAAAACCCAAACCCAAATCCATCGCAGACGCAGACTCTCTCTCTCTAAGTCTCTCTCTCTCTCTCATAGCATCTCTTCTCTGCTGCAAGTGGGGTTTTCCGTAACCACCGAGGTGAGTTTTCCAGACGCGGACTCTCTCTCTCTCTCTAAGTATATCTCTCTCTCTAAGTCTCTCTCTAAGTGGGTTTTGGAAATACAAAAAACCCCCTTCTTCCATGCCTCGATGTCGTTCTGTAAAAAAACCCAAACCCAAACCCAAATCCATCGCAGACGCAGACTCTATCTCTCTCTCTCTCTCTCTAAGTAACGAAATCGAGGGTTTTTGTGAGAAAACCAGAAAAACCCCCCTTCTTCCAAATCGAGGGTTTTTCTTCTCTCGTTCTGTAAGTCTCTCTCTCTCTAACTCTCTGTCTCTCTAAGTCTCTCTCTCTCTCTAACGAAATCTCTGCTGCAAAAACGTGGGTTTGAAAACCAGAAAAACCCCCTTCTTCGAAATGAAAACCAGAAAAACCCCCTTCTTTGTAGGGTTTCTTAGGAATGTGAATTGTAAGCTTGGTACTCTAAACTCTCCCCTTTTCCTTTAAACTTGCATCTTTTCTTAATGCATCTCTTCTTAGGCTTTGGCTTTTCATTCTATCTTCCTGTATTTTTTGTATGTTGTTTTCCTATTTGTTCCCTTTTATTTAGTAGTTCTGTTTGTTTCTATGAGTACAATAGGGCGTAATTGCTGCGCTCTGAAGCGTCTGAATTTGGAGGTTTTTCCCATAAGATCCCATATCTGGTGGGGATTTTGGCAGTTTTCTTTTTCGTCCTTCTAATAGGACCCTTGTGCCATGTGAGATGAAGGGAAAATAAAGAGCTTTCAGCACTATCATTGTTTCAATAAAATGAGTTCCTTATGTACTGCATGGGTTTGTGAACATTGTTTCAAAACAATGGGTTCCAAATGTACTGCATGGGTTTGTTTGTTCAATTCACTACCAACAGAGATGTGAAGACAACATTATTGGAGCTAAAGTGAAGGCCCATGACAGCTGACAATTTCTTGTGAGGCTTTGAATAATGAATTCATCTCATTACACAGAAAAGGTTCCACATTTCAGCATCCAAACCAAGGAAAGGTGGAAAGATCTAAAGAGGAAGTGATGGATTTTTAAAGGTTTCTCTGAAAGCTGTGGGGCAGTTGAAAGGTGCAAAGGGTACTTTCTGACATTTATAAAGGCACCATCTTTCTGTGGAAAAGGTCCAAGGGTGCTTTCCCCATTATAAAAGAAAACAGTTACCCTCTATCTCAAATTTGCTTCTGTTCTTTTCCATGGAAAAAATAAAATGTGTACAAATTTGAGGATAACATGGGCTGTTTTTTACCATTTGCGTCATGGGTTTTCCTTGTTACCCCTCCTCACTTGTGAAAAGGGCTATTTGGAACAACCATAAGTGAGAGCTGTGAGAGAGTAGGGCAACCAAGGAAAGGGGTGACTTGTGAAGAGGGTTACAAAGAGAACAACTAGAGTGACTACAACAAAGTGGGCAGTTTAAGACAATTGCTGTGGAGCATGATGGAATACTACGATCCTAAGTGGTTTAAGGGCATAGTGTTCCATCAGTCTTGGGCTTTTCGCATATTGGTTAGTTACCTAACAACCAAACTGTTGGTGGTGATTCTTTTAGGCATGGCATCTGTTCCGTGAAATGCCCAAAAGAGTCTCAAATGAGATTTAATTGGAGAAGACAAAACCCAGTCTTCATAAAACACAAATAAATCAAGAAAAGATACCCAAAAATTACTAGTTTCAATTAATGTTTATTTGTCAACTCATTACAGAAGGCTCATTCTTTGCTACACACACAGTATGTAAATTAGGCCAGGGGAGACAAATCTTGATGAAGCATCTAACTCAATACATGTTCTCTTCCTTTCCTGTTTTAGCATTCCAGAGCATTACTAAAACAAGCTCCTAATGGGTCTCCACTTCAAACAAGCTTTATTCTGCACACAGTAGAAGAAGTCATTGCATCTAGTAAGGGGTATGGTAAAAAAACAACAAAGAAAAGTATAGAGAAAATGTGTAGGAAGCACCAAAAGCAAAAAATATAGCCAAAATATTCCAGCTGAAGATCAAATTTATTAGACCATATTGTCTAATAAATGCATGTTGTATATTAGACCATATTGTCTTGTATGGCATGTGTCCCTTACAATCCACATAAAGTGAAGCGATGCCGGGTTGCAAATGATACAGCCCCCATATCACGTAGTGCCATGCTAAAAATTAATGGTATGGACAACATTTCATATCATTTCCCTCCACTGAAGTGTTGGTACCGGTATTATCAAGGGCTAGCAATTGGTGTGGAGGAAAGATGGATTTGTGAGTAATTGTAATTTTGAATCTTGAAATAGAAGCCTATGATTTTAGGCTTATCATTGAGTAGTTGCATTTATGTTCCTATAATGGTACAAGTATCATGAAGATTAACGATATTGATTTTGAATTCATGTTTCTTCTACTGAAAATATGATTAAAAAGACTATTGACCATTGGAATTTCTTCTCCAGTCACTCTAGGCAAAAGAAGACCTATATTACACAAGTGTTGGGATAACTTATTTATTGGATTAGGCTCATATGTAAGGCCTAGTAATTGTCCCGGCAAAAATGTTTAACCTATGTGAAGATTTGATATCTGATAACAGATAAAGACACACAAAATTAATCACACTGCTAGTGGGAGAGATGGAACTAAGAAACTACAAATCAAATCATCACAACAACTACTACTTAAGGAATAGATTGGGTGATGTACCCCCATCCCATCCTGCTATATTGCGATGCACGGGACGAAAAAAGTAAATGATTCATAACAAAATGTGGTAAAAAAGTTTTAGAAAAAGAAATTGAAAGAAGTAAAAGTTGTTTAAAAAAATAAAATGCATACATAAAAGGGTGGAAAGTAGGTTATGCCCATGAGTTTTGAATTCTTTTCATTAAGTGAACAGTCTCTATGACAATTGCATTGTTCCTGCATTCATCAAATGATAGCTAAAAGTGATATCTTATATGATTCTTACTCAGAACTGAGAAGAATCGATCAAGAAAATCAAAATAGTTCAGACACAGAAGAAAGAAGAAAAAGAAGAACAGGGAAAAAGGGGAAAGATTTTCTTTATTCAATGATCCTTTGGCTTCAGGACTGACATTACAGTTTGTTACACCTTTTATAGATCCTAACTAACTAATATACTTTCTTTTAATGCTAAAAGCCAAAAGACAACAGAATTAATAACTACTAGTATCTTGTGCTATTAATGACATTTTATTTGCTGACCTAATCCTTCATCCAAGCTAGCTGCTGCTTCACCCTTGTATCTCTACTCTTGTCATAATGCTCAGCTTGACCTTCCACTCCCTCTTCATAGTTAGCCACCTCTATCTTCCCATTACTCTGATTACCTTCCTGTTCAACTTCCACCCTGTTGCTATCATTGCCCAACCCCTGGAAATTGACCTTGTCCTCAAGGTTTAAGTGTGGATAATCAGTTTGAAGGGACGACAAATTTTCCCAAGGAGTGTCTTCTAGTAACAACCCACTCCACTAGATAATTACTTGTGTGACTGGTTTGCCTTGCTGAAGTACAATTCTTGTTCCCAAGATAGCTTAATGTGAAATCAATGGTTGATTATTAACACTGTGTTCAGATAATGTGCAAACTGACTGTGGTGTTGGACCATAAAAGGGTTTGAGCTGTGAAACGTGAAATACATGATGAATTCGACTATCTTCAGGTAGCTTTAGCTTATAAGCAAGTGGTCCTACTTTCGCCAAAATCTCATATGGCCCATAAAATCTTTTGCTTAACTTCTGAGATGTTCGACTAATTAAGAATGTCATAGATGCGATGGCCTACACAAAGTTGGTATGAAATGCACTAACTCCTAACAACTAAGTTAGACTTTGTCCTTGCATAAGTACAAGTTCAGCAAAAATCTTCATGTACAAGCTAATATTGTGAGTAACGAGAATGATAAGAGGACAGTGATACAGATTATGGGTACCAGACAAGCAAGTAGAGCACAAAATAGAAATTTTCTGAATTGCTCAGTGTAAAAATTTTGCACTGCCAATAGGATTTTGGTTTTCAAAAGGCTGCAGATAAGTGAAGCACTACAAATACCCTACAGGTAAAGCTGTAAAGGTCAGAAAATATAGGGATTGAATTGCTATATTTTGGGCAGTGCCCAACAAATGACTGGCTTCGATCACCCAATAATTTAACACTGATAATATGGAAGACATTAAATTTCAAAATCTGTCTCGAGAGTCTCCTTACCAGTACATGTAATTGTGAAGTAGTACTCCTCCCTCATTGACCACAAATGAGCATGAGTAAGTAGCTCATCCCTGCAACTACAAAAACTACATACGAACACTGCTATAACAAAACTGATGCAGCACCAATTAGAAGTACCTGTATCATCTCCACCAAATTCAAAAACAGATAAGAACTGTTGCGAATCATGATAAAAAAAAAAAAAAAATTATACGTACTCCTCCTATGCGTCTTCCTCTTCCTCTGCCTCTACGTCTTCTCCCTCTTGGCGCTTTCTTTTAGGCTTCTATTACCATTCGTCATAACAGAATCAGTATATAAACATTTACAATTACCACTTTAAGAAAGTCCATGTACACATACAAATGAGTAAGTAGGGAACAAAACAAACCTGGCCTTTATTTTTACATGTCGACTTATAATGTCCTTTTCCACCATAGGATTGGCACGTCCGTTTCTTTGGTTCGGATATAGATGTCTCTAAGCCAGATTTGCAGCAGAGATTTCGTTAGAGAGAGAGAGACTTAGAGAGACAGAGAGTTAGAGAGAGAGAGAGACTTACAGAACGAGAGAAGAAAAACCCTCGATTTGGAAGAAGGGGGGTTTTTCTGGTTTTCTCACAAAAATCCTCGATTTCGTTACTTAGAGAGAGAGAGAGAGAGATAGAGTCTGCGTCTGCGATGGATTTGGGTTTGGGTTTGGGTTTTTTTACAGAACGACATCGAGGCATGGAAGAAGGGGGTTTTTCGTATTTCCAAAACCCACTTAGAGAGAGACTTAGAGAGAGAGAGAGATACTTAGAGAGAGAGAGAGAGTCCGCGTCTGGAAAACTCACCTCGGTAGTTACGGAAAACCCCACTTGCAGCAGAGAAGAGATGCTATGAGAGAGAGAGAGAGACTTAGAGAGAGAGAGTCTGCGTCTATGATGGATTTGGGTTTGGGTTTTTTTACCCACCGACATCTCTCATATGGAAGAAGGTGGTTTTTCTTATTTCGAAACCCACTTGAAACCAGCGTATGGAAAACCCACTTCAGCGAGAGAGAGAGAGAGAGAGAGAGAGAGTGCGGTGAAATGGTTTTGGGTTTTCTTCAAAAAAATGAGAGAGAAGAAAGAGATACAGAGAGAGAGAGAGATAGAGAGTGCGGTGAAGGTTGGGTTTTCTTCACTTTCTTCGTTGGAGAAGAAAGGGTTTCAGAGAGAGAGAGAGAGAGCGAGAGAGAGAGAGAGAGAGAGAGAGAGAGAGAGAGAGCTTCGTTGGATTTTCAAAACCCTCGATTTTCTTACGATGACCAGAACGCACATTGAAACGCACCTTCAGCGCACCAATATTTCATGCGCTTAAGCGCACAAACAGTTTTCTCATATATATATATATATATATATATATGAGGAAAAGGATTAGACGGTCGAGCGTATAAAAATTTGGTGCGGTAGAGTTTAAAAAATGGGTGCGGTATAAAAGGATTTGAAACCCACAGAAGTTGTTTCAAGCATAAGCTGTATTTGAAAAAACAGAAAAAACCCAAAACCCACGAAGGAGTTTGCTCCTTCTCCGGCTCCTTCTCAAACAGAAGCTGTTTTTGAAAAAACAGAAAAAACCCAAAACCCACGAAGGAGTTTGCTCCTTCTCCAGGCCGCCGCCGCCTCCTTCTCCGGGCGCCACCTCCTTCTAAGAAGGGCGTCACCTTCGTACACCTCACAGGTATGGGTTTTTTATTTTATTTGAAGAAGAAGAAGAAAAGCCCAAAACCCTTCTTTATACCCACGCAATAGTCGCACAGAAGCTGTTTTTGAAAGAAAAAAACCCAAAACCCTTCGTCGAAACAGAAGGTGTTTTGAAAAAACCCAAAACCCACGAAGCAGAAAAACCCAAAACCCGTACGAAGCTCTCTCTCCCTCTCTCGACAAAAGCTCCGGCGGGCTCTCTCCCTCTCTCCGACGATCGCCGAAGCTCTCTCTCCCCCACAGGTTTGTGTTTCATTTTGGGTTTGTTTGGGTTTAGTTCTATTCTAGGGAGAAAAAAACCCAAAAAGCTCTTTAGTTTTATTCTAGGGTTTATTTATATTTTTTTCTACGATTTTTTTTTCTGTTTCTTTGTGGATGTAGGTCTCTAATTTTTTTAGGTTATTGAAAACTTGTTTCATTTGTTTCTTTTGTGATCTAAGGTTTCGTTTTTGTGTTTTTTTTAGGTTTCTTTTGCGAAGCTCACGCCTTCTACTCGTGGTCTTCTCCACAGAGGTACGTTTGTTCTTCTTCTTACTCATTTTCTTTCTCTTTTCGAATGAAGAAAAAAAAAACCTCTAAAACAGTAAAAAGATGGGTTTCTTTTGATGTGCTTCTTTGTCATTTTCTTTGTCTTTTCCTTCATTAATGGGTTATTGTTACTGATTTGCTGTGGAATGAAGAAAAAAAATCCTAAATAGTAACAAAAGGGTTTTCTTTGTGTGGATTGAATACATGGATTTAGGGTTTTCTTTAACTGAAAAAAAAAACCCTTAAAGACTTTGAAAGGGGTTTTATTTCTTATTTCTGTTGTGCATGCTTGAAAGGAAAATGTCTCCTTTAATCTGATTTTTCGTTAACCTTCAAAGACTTTGAAAGGGGTTTTTTTTTCTGATTTCTGTTGTGCATGCTTGAAAGGAAAATGTCTCCTTTAATCTGATTTTTCGTTTTTTCTTCTTAGTAATTTCCTTCGGTAATTTCTTTACACAAGAGACCCTAAAAATCTAACTTTTCTTACTCTTTTTGTTCAGTGATTTAGCCTTGTTGGTACTGATTTTGCGTGGATTAAAGACTTGGATTTAGGATTTTTATTTTCACAAGAGACCATCAAAATGAAGGTTTTACTCCATTTTTTGTTCACTGATTTAGGATTTTCTGCTACTGATTTTGTGTGGTTTTATTACCTAAGCCTGCTGTTAGGTTTTATATATGCTTATGAATGCATTGCGTGTTTTTTTCTTTTGCAGCTCAGAGAAACTAAATAATGGCTTCCTCAAATAACTCACCTGGTAGCGTTGGATCAAACTTCCATAACTGTTTCTGTCAAGTGCCCGCAGTTCGTAAAATTACCCAAACTAACAAAAACGGTAACAGGACGCCCTTACTACACTTGTGCAGGACTGAAAGTGAGTAAACAATAAATAATTGTTGTGTACTCCTATTCTTTATAAGTTGCCTAATTTCTAACATTTTAAATAAAATGCAGGGAGACAAGTGCGGGTATTTCCTTTGGGGTGATTTAGACAGGACCATACTGGGGAGGGAGGAGAATATGATGTTTGTAGACTGCATCATAGCGTTGGAGAAGGATAATAGGATGTTTCAAGACCGCATCATAGCATTGGAGAAGGAGAATATGATGTTTGAAGTCCACATGAGGGATTTGGAGAAGGATAATAGGATGTTTCAAGATCGCATCATAGCATTGGAGAAGGAAAACACCATGCTAAAGAATGAGATTAGCATTCTTAAAGTTTTAGGAGTCATAGGTGTTTTGTTCTTAGTTTTCTTCTTGAGTAAATGATGTGGTTGCTGGAAATTAAAGAAATTTGAAGAGACTTGTATATTGTGAGTATTGTAGACATATTGAACCCTATTTATGTAGATGGTTTTATAAGAGGTTTTATAAGATGGTTTTATAAGATCTTTTTTATCATATGGTCATGTTCTCATATCCTAACTAGTGCATTTGCAATGATTATTGAAGCACCATCCCAGCTTTTGGTTTACTGTAATTGGTTTGGTTACTTGAATTTTCCAATTGAAAACAACTTTAACATATTTGCATTCTAACAAGTTCTGGTGTTTTGGACCGCAAATTCATAAATCTAACATGTGGGGCATTGTGAGGGAAAAATGATGTAAATAGGGTAAGTATTTTTTTTCTTTAACAGGTGACATTTTGGGAATAAACGAGAGGAGATGTAAATAGGGTAGGTTTTTTATAGTCTAGCTATCCGGCACCTACATGCAAGTAGTAGCAGAAATGTATATAGTGGGCCCACATTATTAAATGATCCTAACCATTCATTTGTTGGGCCTGATTTAAATAGGCCATGTCAAAAAGTTATCTCCATGATATGATCTTAATCCTCCGATCTATAGAGGTTCCTATGTAGGGCCTTCCATTTTCAAACCTTTGGAGATGATTACAGAGGTTCCTATGTAGGGGGGCCCTTGCAGATCAGAGCCCCAAACGTTCCATGCTGTCCTGGGTCTTACTGATTCAACAATGGGTTGCTAGTTAATAGTTTATGAGGAGGAAGAAAGGCAATTGAGGAGGTGCCTAGAATGCAATGAAAATGGGTTATTACGCTGCCCTTATTGCTGCTCTTGAATGAACAAAGAATGCAATGAAAATGGGTTATTCACATTTTTTATTGTTTCTGGTGAGAAGTAGTTGAAGACTTCCATGGCTTTGTTTTCAGTTTATGTTTTGCAAATTCTTGTTGAATTCTACTGTCCTGTACATTTCCTTGGGCAATTGTTGTTCATCATCACTGGAAAGAAATAAAGTTGAACATTTTTTCTTGGTTACTTTGTTTCACATAGTTAGAAAAATGACAAGGTGAGAAATTAGGTGGATTTGAGAATTAAGATTGTTCTTCCCCCATCTAAAAACTGTAAATTGATCACGAATTGCAAGTGAATTTCTGCTCGTTAGAGAAAAATTAGAAGTGAATTCGAGTTACATCCTTAATCTTGGTGGAAATTATACATTGTTTTTCTTATCAAGTGGGCTGTAAAGAGAATGGCGGATGGGAATGAAATTAGCAAGTGGGTTGCTAGTTATTAAGAAAATTATCACTTCTTCAATGGTCTGTGAAAAGATGTTACTCATTACTAATTCACTTGAACATGGAGCTAATTCACATTGGAACAGTCAAAACTAAGCAAAGTGTAAAATTGGCATCACAAGAAAGCTGAGTATAGATGCTTTCTCTTCTTTCTTGACTCTAATTGTTATTGACTGAGAGGAACACATTCGAGTTCAATCTCTAACTCGCCTCGTTCGACATTCTGCAGCCGCAGAGTGATATCTTGTTTGACCTTTCCTTCTGCGAGGCTTATTATACTGTCTTTAACTAAGGTGTTGTCCTCGGTCGCCAGCCATTTGCCGAGTTGCACAGACCCACTAACGGTGGAATTCTCATATGCTTTGGCAGCAGAGACCAGGGGTTGGATGTCGATATTGGCCTCTCCCATACGATCTTCTGTTGAGAATGTATCCTTGTCATATACTTGCTGTGAAAAGAAACACCAAAGAAAATCTGTAGTTATTAATTTATGCTTTTGCATGGAACCAAAATGTAGGCCAAAAATTTGTAGTATGGTGGTATAACGTATGAAGGATATCCTATTTCACAACACAATAGCCCCCTCGCAAGTGAATCAGGGATGTCTATCAGTATCTAAACAGAAAAAGCAAAGAGCAAATCAATTCTATAATAGTTTCTGATGAAATGGGGCTGCTATGAAATGGGGCTGCTATCTAGTGCACCGTCCCCTTCTTTTGATTGATGCACTCCTCATTTATTCTTGTTTTTCTATCTGAATCTGGATGGGCGAGTCGCTAAATGGAAATTAAAATAAATGGGGAAAAAATGAAAAGATTTAATCCCTTCAAATGCCTTCACGTCTCTTTTTCATTCTACAAACTGATTGATTTCTGGCTGAGATTGCCTTGGCAAGATTAATGTGACAAGATTTTGCTCGCGAAGGAAGTTACTGGTTTCCATCTTCCTGTCTAATATATGGGCACTATCCACATGGGCCCCTTTCTCAATCAATATCGCTCATTAACTAGCTAATCATTCTCAGACAATGTATGATATAGTAAGGTATGATATAGTAAGGTATATGCGATAGAAATAAAATTCCATGAAAAAAAATCTGTATATGCGACAGAAAATGTATGATATAGTAAGGTAAATCTAATCATTCTCAGACAAGGATAACAAGTCAGAAGAGGAGATGCTCACATAAACATAAAAGAAAGATGTCATTTCCTCTTCTTTTTGTTAAAAGACACTCCACACAGCAAAGACACTCCACAAAGCAAAAAGACTAGCTCTCTTATGTGAGTTATGTCAACACAGACCCCATTTAGAAAGAGAAGGAAAAAAGGTAAGGGTCTATAATTGATGAATAAGGCTCAATGCCAAATATCAAAAGCCATGCAATTTATATTTGAAAAAACATATCAGAGGCTCCCATTTTCTGTCATTGCACCAACCTTCCTCCTACATCAGTGAAATAAACTAAACATAAACGAAACATCTATTTGACGGTTCAGATCGGTTGGATTGTGCATCGATTGAGCATAGATACGATGTTTAGGCATACATGTAGTTTAAAAGTAGAATCACTCACATAATCATGGATGAATGCGTTAGGAAAAAAAGTGGCAGATGGGGAATATTTGGTAAGAAATTAAGAAAACTTGCTTCAAGGAACGAATATAGCTATTGGTTCAATCTTATAGCTCAGTTTGCCAAAAAGTGATCCTGCAAAAAACAGTTGATCCTGCAAAAAATTGACAAAAATAATGTGAGGGGAAAAAAACACATAAGAACTCGAAATAAAAGCAACACATTCTAACCTACTCGGTGTCTACTCCACCCCCTCCTCCTCTTCCTCCTCCTCCTCCTCCTCCTCCTCCTTCTCTCCCTCTTCTTTCCCTGGCCGCTTTCTTTTATGTTTCTATTACCAAACACGAGAACAAATTATTATTAAGGACTAGTTCAAGAAACTTATAACTTAAAAAAGCACCATGTACAGACCTTGGAGTTCTTTTTACAAGTCAACGCATAATGTCCTTGTTCCCCACAAGATTTGCACGTCCTCTTCTTTGGTTGGGTTATAGAGGTCTCTATATTAGATTTCAAACGTGTAGCATTCTTTGGTCAGCCCTTCGTCTTCGCAACTGGGGGGTCTCGAATAGTAATTTCAGCCATTTGACTGACACAAATGTTAGACTGGACTTGGCTACCAATGACTGGTAACTCACTTTCCACCAACTCATCTTTCTTCCTTACTTCTTCTTCAGCCCAAAGTGCACTGCAAGAATCGTCCATCCTTTTCATTACATCCTCCCTCTTACCTGGTCCATCTAGAAGTCGTTGCCATGTTGAGATTAGGCACCACCTCTTAAAGGGATTCATGCCATTACTCTCTTGTGTGCTTGTAGGTAATACACCCCCCTCTCGATATCTAGCCTCAATAGACCACCTCCTTAACATGTAACGCTTAGGGACCATTCTCAATTGCTTAAGGTAAAAAATACGAAGGATATGTTGACATAATATCCCTTCAATCTCAAACATAGCACACTCACATCTCGCGGTCACTCCGTCAGAATCGTCATATTGTACCCTGCACCATCTACTCTTCTGATCACTTCTAAGACCTACAGAATACTCTTCCACTGTACCTTCACTGCTCAACTGATCATACCAATAGTTGTTACTACCCTTCAACTCATCCTGAAATTTGTTAAAGATAATACTCGTATAGAATTTACCGGCCTCTTCTTCCAATGGGCTATTCGTTTGCATCTTAGGAATTGAATATTTTGACTTGAAATCTTCTTCGGCTTCGGTTTTACGGCGTTGAACAAGTGCCATTTCATAAGCATTCAAGAACTCATGTAACCCGGTGTTGTTGTTTACATATCCGTCGAAGAAAGAATTCATGCTTTCGCTGCGCTGACTTGATTTCATGCCTGCAGTGAAAGTGGTTCTCCAATATGCCCGCATCCAATGCTCTCGTTGCTCCCACATCCTAGACAACCATTCATTCCCACAAATTTCATATTTGACGACCAAATCTAGGCATTTGTCCTCACACTCCTCTATTTTTTTTGAATGAAAACATCGATTATAATCACGGTAAAAATCACTATCGGTATCCCGTATTTATACAACTTTCTCAACTAGATAATTCCATATGTGCCACTCGCAAAACCTATGGCGTGTATCTGGAAAAACTCTTTTAATTGCATTTTTCATAGCCATGTCCATATCAGTAATTATTACACCCGGAGCTCTACTATGCATGCACGTCAACCACTGCTCAAATACCCAACAAAATGTCTCATCCATCTCGTCGGCTAGCAGTGCAGATCCGAAAAGGGTTGACTGTTTGTGGTGGTTCAATCATGTAAACGGTGCAAATGGCAGAGATAGTCTATTTGTTTTATAGGTAACATAAAAAATAATGACATCGTTGAATGTCATGTACGCATCCCTCGCCCTAGCGTCAACCCAGAACATGGATCGGAAGGTCCCATCCGTGTCTAACTCCATCGAGAAAAAGAAGTTTGGGTCTTCTCATCGTTTCTTTTGCAGATGGTTGGCCACTAAGACTGCTTCTTGCCCCAAATTGTTCTTCCTTTTTGCTCTTAAATGGGCAATAACTTGATTTGTTGAGAGCCCACCTGTTACTCCATCGTGGGTCGAATTAATGGCCTTTGCGATCTTAGATTTAGGCATTTGTGTCTCATTGAGACAATCTATCAAAGCCTTAGTACCTTCACTCTTATGAAATCGGTTATAGGAACGAAGCATTTTGGTTTTCAGTGGGGAGGTCAGTTCATGAGAATGGATGTCTTCAAAAGCTTTCACTATCCACTTCTCATCTCTATGTTTGATGATCATCTTAGCTTTACAATTTAGTCGCACAATGCGATGCTCCCTCATTTCCTTGCCATTATCTATCTTGCCCTTATCCCTTTCCCTTTTCAACCCCTCTCTGTCACATACAAACGCCCTCGATATGACCTCATTTGTCTTCATCGAAGAGGATGTACTGGACTTCCGTATCCCAAAGCTAGTGGACAGTCCATAAGCATTGTAAAAATGATAGGCAGATTCCCATCTATCAAACACCTATCCCACAAAAGGCGTATTCACAACACCCTTCTCACCATCAACCTTTTTGGGTGTACTAAATGTACCACTGCCAACCTCATCTATGTCATTCACATCTGTCTCTGCCCATTCAAGATGATCTTCATCCAGATTTACACCATCATCAACCATAAGTAAACCATGAGCATCAACTTCTTCAATAGCCAGGCCGCATGCTTGCGACAAAGCATCGTCAACCAAACCACAGAGTCTACCATCACCTCGCTCAATAGGTACCCCACTTGGTTGTGAAGAAGTTGCATACATTTTAGCTATCTAAAAATATGAAAATTTGATAAATATATCCGTCAAACAACATGAAAATTAATCAAAGATACATCAAAGAAAGCAACTTGAAACCTTAGATTTAAGAAACCCTCAAAACAGTAAAATGATTTAAGAAATCAGTTGGAAGAACCTTAAATCCATAAATCCATATAAGAATCTTTGAAAAACCATTGAAAAACCCGTAACAGTTTCAAAAATTGATAAATATGGTGTCATGAAAACCCTAAATCCAAGTCTTCAATCCACACAAAATCAATAGCAGAAAACCATAAATCAGTGAAGAAAAAGTGGACGAAAACCTAGATTTTGAGGGTTTTTTTTTCAGTTAAAGAAAACCCTAAATCCATGTATTCAATCCACACAAAGAAAACCCTTTTGTTACTATTTAGGATTTTTTTTCTTCATTCCACAGGAAATCAGTAACAATAACCCATTAATGAAGGAAAAGACAAAGAAAATGACAAAGAAGCACATCAAAAGAAACCCATCTTGTTACTGTTTTAGGGGTTTTTTTTTCTTCATTCGAAAAGAGAAAGAAAATGAGTAAGAAGAAGAACAAACGTACCTCTGTGGAGAAGACCACGAGTAGAAGGCGTGAGCTTCGCAAAAGAAACCTAAAAAAAACACAAAAACTTTCCCTTAGATCACAAAAGAAACAAATGAAACAGGTTTTCAATACCCTAAAAAAATTAGAGACCTACATCCACAAAGAAACAGAAAAAAAAAACCGTATAAAAAAATATAAAATAAACCCTAGAATAGAACTAAAGAGCTTTTTGGGTTTTTTCTCCCTAGAATAGAACTAAACCCAAAAAAACCCAAAATGAAACACATACCTGTGGGAGAGAGAGCTTCGGTGATCGTCGGAGAGAGGGAGAGAGCCCGCCGGAGCTTTTGTCGAGAGAGGGAGAGAGAGCTTCGTACGGGTTTTGGGTTTTTCTTCTTCGTGGGTTTTGGGTTATGGGTTTTTTTTTTCAAAACACCTTCTGTTTCGACGAAGGGTTTTGGGTTTTTTTCTTTCAAAAACAGCTTCTGTGCGACTATTGCGTGGGTATAAAGAAGGGTTTTGGGTTTTTCTTCTTCTTCTTCAAATAAAATAAAAAACCCATACCTGTGAGGTGTACGAAGGTGGCGCCCGGAGAAGGAAGCGGCGGCGGCCCGGAGAAGGAGCAAACTCCTTCGTGGGTTTTGGGTTTTGGGTTTCACTACAACAAAAACAACCTTTACTGGCGGTCAAAACCGCTGCTAATATTAGGTAACACCGCTGTTATAAAATTTACCCGCGGTTTCCTTTCCGCTGGTGTATGTCTCGTCGGTGCATCCTTTACCCGCGGTTAAGACCGTAGCTATTAAAACCGCTAGTATATGTCAAAATTACCAGCGGTTATAACCGCTGCTATTAACACCGCTACTGTATTGTCATAATTAGCGGCGGTCATAACAGCTGGTATATCTCAGTGTCGTTAGTTGAACCACAGATATATATCAGCGGTTATGACCGCTGGTATATATCCAGATTTATACCGGCGGTTTAAACCGCGGGTGTAACTGGGATAAACTGTATATAGCAGCGGTTATAACCGCTGCTAAAAGTGTGAAATTTTTTTTTTGAAAAATACAGGAACGTTGAATATCCCAAACCACATACAGAACATGTTCACATATAAGAACCTGTACAAATTAAAACCTGTGACACATAGAGATGCTTCACATATAAGAACCTGTGACACATGCAAAACTTGCTTTACAAAAGTATAGAACCTGTAGACTTTGATAAAAGAACTTTTAATTTATTTAACACAAACGAAAATTTACAAAGGATGGATCAAATCGATGGGGATGCCTTAAAGGCTACAAGTGCGTTATTTAAGTTCCACACCCAAAGCCCGCATTTTTTTCATCCCAGTTTGATAGTTTGGACCGCCTCTTCGAACGTAGATGTGCATTCTTGATGCCTTCAGTTTGGATTCCTGAAAAATTAAGAAGATAGGCATATAAGTAATATATACTGACGAAATTTCACATTTTATCATACAATTGAATACAAAAAACTTGAAATAAATTGAAAACAAAGGTTACCAAAGTTGGCATCGATGTCATCAAACGATAATGATATATTGTTCCCAATCAACACCACAGTTGCAGTAACCCTAAGCAATCCAAATCTTCTCTCTATATATTTATTCCCTAACCCTAAATCAAAATAAATGAAACCCACACCATGGTGGATTCTATGGATCAAAACACCAGCTTCCATGCTTCGTATAGCATAAACTGAAATTTAAAATAAAAGGCGTGTGTTAATATTCAAAATATGGGGGTGAAAATCATTTTCAGTCCTTTGTCAAAAATACCTTCCGCCCTCAACAGGCTTGTAAAGGAGATGAAAATACCAAATAGCCATTCTGAGAGATTCCCATTGGAGCAAAGCTCATAAACAAGAAAACACTCATCACAGTAACCCAGCAAAGTCACAAGGTTTGGATGTCTAACATGTGATAGGCTCGTAACCTCCCTCACAAATGTCTCCACATATTCATCCTTGATAATATGCTTAAGTGCAACATGCTGCCCTTTTGAGAGTACACCTTTATTCACCTTTCCTAATATATCACAGAAAGTCAGACAAAATCAAGCTTGCTCATGAACCAGACTAAAATCCTTAACCAGTGCCTAAACGATTTCTTCAGGCCATAGAAACTTCAAGTGTATGATGTATAACCTACCTTAAGGATCTATACAAGAAGGCCCACTCCATTGTCTAAAAACATTGCCAATCAAGACACGTATTTGTAGTTGTACATCCATAGTAGTTTTACAAGGAATAAAGTGTGCCATTTTACTAAATCTGTCTACAACGACCATGATACTGTCCCACCCTCTTCAACAGCATTTTGTATTTGGCCGAAGTATGTATCCTCCTTGATCTATTCTTTCAACTTTTCAAACCCCAATGTTTCCATTTTCATGGTATTTAACAGCGAAAAACGTCTGCTAAGAGCATCATCTACTTTATTTTGTGTACCTGACTTGTGTTTAATGGAAAAAGTAAATTCTTGCAAGTAGGATACCCATTTTGCATGCCGAGAGTTAAGCTTGTGCTGTCCTTGTAGAAATTCCAATGCCTTATGATCAGAAAATAACACAAGCTCTCGTTGAATTAGATAATGACGCCAATGTTGTAAAGTCTTCACAATGGCATATAGTTCCAAGTCATATATTGAGAAATTGAGCTTACCACTCAATTTCTCTCCAAAGTCTCCAACAGGCTTGTGTTCTTGGCTAAGGACAAAACATATGCCCACCTTTGATGCATCACACTCCACTTCAAAGATTTTATTATAGTCGGGCAGTGCTAGCACCAGAGCACTAGTAAGACATGCTTTAATCTCCTCAAAGACCCTTTGTGCTTGAGAAGTCCACTCAAACTTACCATTCTTCATGCAATCGGTAAGAGGAGCCATGATCACACTAAAATCATGAATAAAGCGTCTGTAAAAACTAGCCAAGCCATGGAAAGAGCGTACCTCATGGACATTCCTCGTCCTTGGCCATTCCACCACAGCCTTAATCTTCGATTCATCGGGTTTGATTCCTTATGCTGAAACTTCATAGCCTAAGAAAATCAATTTCGCTGCCACAAACACACATTTCTTGAAAGACGCATACAATTGCTTCGCCCTTAATGTGTCAGTACCTCCCGGAGGTGTTGCAAATGTGCACTTTCATCCTTGCTGTAGACAAGGATGTCATCAAAGTAAACTACCACGGATTTGCCAATAAACGGTCTAAGCACCTGATTCATAACCCTCATGAAAGTACTAGGTGCATTGGAAAGTCCAAAGGGCATTACCATCCATTCAAATAGGCCTTCCCGTGTCTTGAAAGCTGTTTTCCATTCATCCCCTTGTCGGATTCGAATTTGATGGTACCCACTTTTCAAGTCAAGTTTAGAAAATACCGTCGCCCCACCAAGCTGATCTAACATATCATCAAGTCTTGGAATTGGAAACCGGTACTTAATGTTTATTCGCTTGATGGCCCCGCTATCCACACACATACCTCAAGATCCATCTTTCTTTGGCACTACTAAGGCCGGTACAACACAAGGACTGATACTTTCCCTTATATAACCCCTTTTCAGAAGCTCCTCTACTTGCGTTCTTAATTCCTCATGCTCCTTTGGTGACATCCTATAATGTGCTTTGCTATGCAAGGTAGCTTCTGGCAATAAATCTATTTGGTGATGAATGTCCCTAAGAGGAGGCAAACCTTGAGGCAAATCTTCCGGAAAAACATCATGATAGTCTTCCACTATTCTTTTGACATGTGCGGGTAAAGTGTTTATTTCCTTTTCTCCTTGCATATCAGCCATAGGACTGATTATTAAGGCAAAAACAAGTTCTGCCGCATGGAGTTCCTTCTCAAATTCTTGCCTTGAGAGACAAGTTTTCTTTTTGCCCGAGTTGGATTTTCCGCTGTCTTCTTTTGATGGCACTAAAATTAGTTTCCTTTGGTCTTTATGAAAGGCATACGTGTTGTTTTTTCCATCATGGATAGTCTCTCGATCATATTGCCATGGCCGGCCTAGTAACACATGACAGGCGTCCATCGGCACTAGATCACACCACACCTTGTCGTTATATCTCTCTCCAATGCTAAATGAAATGAGACAGCGTTTAGTTGCCCAATCCTCGTTGTTGTGATTAAGCCATGCTAGCTTGTATGGTTTTGGGTTTGATTCCACCTTGAGGTTTAATTTTTGAGCAGCTTCTTGTGAAATCACATTTTCACAACTTCCCGAGTCAATGATTAGCTTGCACACTTTGCCCTTTATAGTACACTTGGAAGCAAATATATTATTGTCTTAGCCAATCTTCTTCCGGCTTAGGCACAAGGCACAACCATCGAGTGACAAGGCACTCCCCAAGTGCATCTGCGGCTCCTATATATTCACCTTCCTCTTCCACTACCTGTTCCTCCTCACTGATTGGTTTCTCTTCATACATCTCCTCATCAGTTCCTTGTATTAATAAGTGTTGCTGCAACTTTGGACACGAATTAGCATAATGACCCACATTTCCGCACCTAAAACATTTGATATTTGAAGACCTGTTCTGATTTTTCTGTTGTCAAGGCTGGACTGCTGTTTGAGACCTTGTAACAGGCCTATGAGGGATGGATTGAGGAGGCATGGTGCGTGTAGGGGCTGTTGGAGGCGTGGGCTGTATACGGGAAGACATTCCGCCACTATTTGCATAGGAAAATCTGCTAGCAATGCTTCTTTTTTGTTAATCTTCCAATGCTTGGGCTCTTGCACGAGCTTCCTGAACACTTCCACAGTGATGTAACACTAAAGCATATTTCAATGAAGGCTTCAAGCCTTCCACATATCTCGAGACAAGTTGTTCTTGGTTTTCTCGCAAGTTGTTCCGAGCCACCAACATATGAAATTTATTATTGTATTGTGCAAAGGAGCAATTACCTTGTCTCAACTTGAGCAACTTTTATACATGTCTTGCCTGTAATTAAAAGGAAGGAATCCCTTTCCCATTTCTCTCTTCAATTCTGCCCAACTTTTATACATGTCTTTGCTACCGCTATGTTAAATATAATGTCTAGACTCTAGACTCTAGACATTCACATATACTTCTATTGTATTTTATCTCTAAAGTATCTTTCTGCAAGCTATTAGGTGAATGAAACAGAGGGTGAATTTACTGTGGCAAGTAGAAATAGATGTTCACCTGCTATGCCTTGGCCAATGAAGTTCAAAGCATTTAGGTCATTCGTGGCAGCATAGATCTCCTTAATTGGAATTTTCTGACAGCCAAACCCTTCAGATACTAACTCCTTGGAATCTGTATAAGTAAACGAGCCAATGCTCAATTTACTAAGTGTTAAAAGTGGTAAGTTACAGTGGATGAATAATTTAGGAATGGGAAATGCTATGAAATACCATCTTTTCCTTGTGGAATACTGGATATAGACCATTTTTTTGTCGAGTGCCACACGGCCCACACCACAATAATTACCAATATGAAAATCCCTACTAGACCCCCAACTAGTAGCCACAGACCTATTTCATTGCAAAAACTGCCCAGGTTAGAAAAGAGATCAAAATAACTCATATAGAATGAGGTTTTGGTCATCGTTTCGAAGAAGGTTTCACCTGTGAAAATCTTAAAGCTTTCTCTTCTACTTTGTTGTCTGTCTGCAAATAATTGGATGATTCATTACCAAACTATTCTTTAACAAATTAAGGCAAAACACAAAAGAATTCACAGAAAAAAACAACATAGTAAACGTTTCAGTAAGCACATACATCAAAGAACACTGAATGAATAAAAGCAGCATAGAAAGAGAAGATTATGAGCCCAAAGAACCCTAATATAGCAAGCTCACAACAAACGATTATTCCATTTCTCTAAAATAACCCAATCTCCATTTGCAGTCACCTACAGGGTAAACAATTTACATCTATACAAAGTTAACTAAAATGCACCAGCATGATATATGATCTTAAAAGCCTCGAACATAATCAACTAAATGAATCATTTAGGGTACGGAGTACAGCCTACTTCGAGACAGTAGAGGCAACAAGAAAATTTGCTATAGGAACGAGACTAGAGCAGAAAATGGGCATCCCTCACCAAACCCACCCAGAAACACATGTACACCCTTTTCTAAGCTCTCAACCCTCTTCAGAAAACCTCAAATACAAAATAAGCCATAAACCCTTATACAAAGTGGGTCAAAACAAGCTTTTTTCTGACATAAGCGGATTGAATTCAAGACACCCAACTCAACACTCCGATACTACTGAACCACAAGTTCAGAGCACAAATAAAAGATTCTCACATATTTAAAGACTAGGATTAGCAAAACTGAAATCTATTTTGAGGGCTACAATAAGGAAAAGAAGAATTCCTGAAAATGAGAAGGAAGAGAAGTACTATTCAAAGGACTTGATAACATCAATCTCAGAAGCCATCTTGTTCAAACTTTTGAGTATGTCTTCCACTTGTACCCCTTGAACTTAACCAGTACTAAATGGTTCAATTCACCCATGGTTGCACTGTCAAGAGGTCCGAGCATATGGGCATTTTATAAAGGTGAAGGCTCCATACATGCTTTCACAATCTCACTACTGCTTTGTTCGACCCCACTGCTTTGTCGATGATGCCTTTGCTGAGTAGTAAGGCAGCTTGAGGAAATCACTGTTTCGTGGACAACATCTCCCACCTGATATTATTTGACATATCAACTACACAAGGTGGAGAGCCTCAAATCAGCTAATAAATTACACCTTTTGGGGGCCCCATTTGAAATGCAGGAATTTCCAGAAAAGTTAGGAAAAGAAAAACTTACCAGAATTTCTTGCCATTCCATTGATTACAAATGAAAAAAAAAAAAGTTACTTGAACTACAGCAGTTCAAATTTCATTTAAGTGGAGGATTTTCAATTTATACTGATCCCTCCAAGGAAGGCATAACATTAAATCAAGGTAATTAAACAAGTTACTTGAACTACAGCAGTTCCAGGTGTAAGAGTTGTTTAGATAGGTTTCTAGAAGTGGCTATGTTAAGTCTCTAAGATGCTTATTTCCAGATTTACGGACTTCGGTAGAAGTTTAATTACAGCAAGTTTGCTTTATTGAGTCAGAACTATAATTTCAGTACAGGTGAAGTTTAAGCTAGAGGCTCTAAGCCAATATTGGTGGGATTCTATATATATGGCATGCAAGAGACAAAGTTCAAGAACCTTTTGTATGGGAGTCTGATGTTTTCCTCTATATTTCCTGTTACTTTCTGTTACTTTATATTTGAGCACCTCCATAACCCCCAAAAGAACATGAACCAATACAACCTCACAATATGAAAAGATCATTGGTCGATCTTCTAGCAGCTAGATTTTGCAACACTGACTCTTTCCTTACTTTTCCAGCATGCAAGGAGAATACACATGAAAGTGAGGGAAATGGCACTATGTGCGTAGTCTATTTTTAGGGCACACCACTACCCATAAAAAAAAAGAATTTGCAACATTACACTAAACCCTGATGAATGCTAGAAGAAAATGTGTTATATGGATAAATCAGAGCAAACAATGAAAAACATGCATGTGCTAAGAGAAATGAAAACACAGCTTGCTTATCAGGGCAGTGGCAAGGGCCCTGTGATAACTACTTAATAACCCAGTTTTTGGTGTGGGGGCAATCATTGTGGTGATACACAACAAGATGTGGCCCATCTCACTTGACTAGGAGAATTATGCATCTTATGTTCAAACCAAGTAACTTAACTGGAATTTTTCATGGACCATGAGTGAGAATAATGTGTTTTAACCAAGTCCGAATAACCAGTTTCTCATTGTTGAATACTGCATTGAACCAATGTATGCTTAACCAATTTACAATCACATTAAAGAAAGGGTACCTTTTCATCCAATCCGTGAATAAAGCCTTCTGTAGCACTCTAGACTCTACTGAAAGGCAGTAGAAAATCTACACAGTACCTGTGCGGGTTTCCAACACCTCCCACTTCAGCAAGAAAATGTCACCTTCCACTTCAGCTAGACAGTTCATTCTCGCTTGAGATTGATGTAAAGTGTACTTGACGCGGATTAAAGTGAGATTACGTTGTTGAAGGTCGTCCTCCACTGCTTAAATGGAAGAAGAGCCTGAATTGTACGATGGTATTATAGGAGGCTTTCTTCCGTAGAGTGCCTCGAACATTGTTCTGAGTACTCTGGTATGTCCTCCGGAAGGAGTACTGTGTAATTCATACATGAGTTGATGCCGTAGATTAGACTGTGAGTTATGGGAAATGTTGCCTACAAATTGACATTGCCAGAAGATAGTCGGATTCATCCTGTCTTCCATATTTCGCAACTCAAACCATATCATGGACCAACACCAAATCCTCCTTGCATTTTGCCTTCATTAACTGATAACAATCACCCAGTTGTTTCACCACTTGCCATTTTAGGCAGAAGAGTTGTGCTTCAGCAAGATAAACCAATAACTCAGGTGCTCGTTCAATGGCAAGGACTTTTACTAGAGGACACTTCTTGGGAAAATTTAGTCGATCTTCAATCAGATTACCCATCCTTCAACCTTGAGGACAAGGTTATTTTTCAAGGGGTGGGAAATGATAGAGAACAGCGTATATCAGAGAGCCAACAAGAAGAACAGAAGGAGATTGCTGACAAAGAAGGACAATCAGAAGGTCAATCAGATCACGACAAAAGAGTCAGAGGCAGTAGAATGACCAGAACACCCCGGTGGATGAAGGATTATGTCCATCGCTAGATTAACATAATCTGATTCATTAAAAGGTTGTTAAACTAGGATGTTATCGTTTACGCTTTCCATGTAATTCGAGAATAATGCCAGCTAGGCTCAGTTGGTTATGATCTGAGTCAGAGAATCAAGTCCTGTTATGTAAAAGAGGCCTATAAACAAGGGCATCAGGAGAGGAGAAATATAAAGAAATACAATTTTCTCGAATCTTCTTCTTCTGCTCTCCTTCTTTCTCTTTTCCTTCTCTTTTTCTACCTATTTTCGTTCTGTTACAGAGACTTGGTAATCGTCACTACTGGGTCATAACACATCTTCACAATTTCTCGACCCCTTAGATTCTAAATGACCTAACTACCCTTATTTTATGGAAATGCCTAAAATGCATATTAAAGGGCTAAAATGACCAAAGTACCCCTACTTATGCAAATGTACATGAAACAAAAGAACATTTCCTACACTAATGAGCATTCAAAAGCCGATGTAACTTTCTTAAGGGGATGCTCTTGCATTAGCCGGACCCACATCTTTTCCTATTTTAACCTTAATATTTTCAAATCTAAGAACTATTATAGGAGCCTTTTAAGTCTTTTTACTTGCTCAAACATATCGTAGAGTTAAAAACACATAAAATGGCAAGTACATTAGGAATTCCGGAAATATCGTTAGAGAAGAAATATGAAATAAATCACCATCAGAATACAAGACATCTACACAAAAATTTTCTTAATTATTCTGTATTGCTTGTACTTCCAAAACATACTACACTAAAGGGAGGAGTCTTTACCTTCATCAAAGTTTTGCACAATTCATTACTAACTACGCAACCAAAATCAAAACATAAAAAACACAAGGAAAAGCAAAGAATCAATAAATTTATACTAAAACTAACAAAAAATCCCAAATTTGAACCGAAACAACAAATGAAAAAATTGTCCCAACTCAATTACTCCAATAAAAATGTCAAAATTGATTTCCAAATCACCAAGCACAACAAATTCTAACCTAAAACAGAGATCCAAAAACTGAAGGCCGGAGTTAAACAAGATCTGACCTTTTCCGGGCCAGATTGTTGTGGAGAATCCGTCGAAGGAATATCTTCTTCTACAAGAAAAAAAGGCTAATCTAATAAAACTTCAGATCTAAAAAAGAGAAAGGACGAGAGATAATTCTGCATGAGTACTACACTAAAACAAGCAACTCACACAAAAAGAATAGTGATCAAACAATACCAAATACTAAAAGCCCTAAAAACCAAATCCATATAAAAATTAAACAACTCACTAATTTCACTCAAAGTAACCAATATTGCTGATGAATTAAAAGAACCCTACATCGAAAATCAGAAAATGGGTAAAAGTGAAAACAATAAACAGAGCTTTGGCACATATTTATAAAGAAAGAGAGAGGAGGAAAAAAAAACCTACCATGATCTAAGACATAAAATGAAAAAAATGCTTCTAGATCTGAAACTAATAAGCAATAACTTGAAACCCATCTTGAGAAAGAATAGAGGAATCAGGAGAACTCACATGCTTGGAACGATTGTGTAGATCTCAGGCCAGAAGGAATGAACCCTAACCCCAAATGCCCTCTTCTTCGTTTCACAGTAGCCAAAAATAGGGATGGCTTGGGGATGGAGCAAATGGAAAGGGGTGGTCGAAACCTGATGGACATGAAAAAGAGTTAAGAAAATAAGAAAATAGAGATAGAGATTTAGGGTTTCTGATGGCCTTGAAATAAGAGTAAAGAAAATAAAAAAAGAACTACAAATCTAGGGTTTCTGATAGACATGTAAAAAGGGTAAAGAAAATAAATAAAAGAGCTACAGATTTAGGAATTTCCGATGGACATGAAAAAGAGTTAAGAAAATAAGAAAACAGAGGATGGCCTTAAAAAAAGAGTAAAGAAAATAGAAAAAGAACTACAAATCTAGGGTTTCTGATGGACATGTAAAAAGGATAAAGAAAATTAAAAACAGAGCTACAGATTTAGGGTTTCTGATGGACATGAAAAAGAGTTATGAAAATAAAAAAACAGAGATACAGATTTAGGGTTTCTTCTCACCCCTTCTGCTTTCTTCTTTCCTCTCTTCTTCTGTTTCTTCTCCTTCGTCAATCGGCAGTTGAGAGAAAAAGAGGCATGGAAAAGAAGGGGCGGGAGAGAAAAGCTCGTGCGCGGGAAAGAAAAGATTGGGTGTGGGAGAGAAAGTTAAGGCGCGAATCGTTTTTTTAGTCTTTAAGTTTTTCTCCGACCCTATACCAGCGGTCGGATAAATTACCGCGCCTAAAACCCAACATTCAATAGCCGGTTTTAAGACCGCTGGTATTTGATAACTTTGTTGTAGTGTTTTTTCTGTTTTTCCAAAAACAGCTTCTGTTTGAGAAGGAGCCGGAGAAGGAGCAAACTCCTTCGTGGGTTTTGGAGAAGGAGCCGACCGGCGGCCCGGAGAAGGATCAAACTCCTTCATGGGTTTTGGGTTTTTTCTATTTTTTCAAATACAGCTTATGTTTGAAACAGCTTCTGTTTGAAACAATGTGGGTTTCAAATCCTTTTATACCGCACCCATTTTTTAAACTCTACCACACCAAATTTTTATATGCTCGACCGTCTAATCCTTTTCCTCATATATATATATATATATATATATATATATATATATATATACATATATACATGAGAAAACGGTTCCTACACATGTGTAGAGAGTTCTCTACACACTAGCTTAAAATACAGTGGGAGCCCACATTGTTTGGATGATCCAAGCCATCCATTTTAAAGGCCCTCACATAGATAGGGTGTCTACAAAAAATCAGATGCATAGGATCATCCCAACCCTACGATTTGTGGAGGTAAAATAGATGTCTTTAAACCTTCACATATTAGTCCATTTTTTGCCTCCACAGTTCGAATGGTTAGGATGATCCTATGGATCTGATTTTTTATGGACACCCTATCTATGTGAGGGCCTTAAAAATGAATGGTTTGGATCACCCAAATAATGTAGCCCCCTCTGTATTTTAAGCTAGTGTGTAGATAACTTATCTACACATATGTGTAGGAACCGTTTTCTCTATATACATATAAATATGAGAAAATAAGGTATGCAAAGATAAGCTTATCTATGCATGGCTCACAAACCATGGGAGGGCCACATTTTTTTGGGGGATCCAAAGCATTCATTTGGAAGGCCCTTCCATGGATAGGGTGTGTACCAAAAATTAGACCTATAGGATCCTTCTAACCCTGTCATTTGTGGAGGGAAAAAATCGATAGAAACAGTGTCTGTCCATTTTTCCCTCCACCTTTGATTGGGTTAGGATGATCCTATAGGCTGATTTTTGGTACACACCCTATCCATGGAAGGGCCTTCTAAATGAATGCTTTGGATCCCCAAAAAAATGTGCCCCGCTATGGTTTGTGAGCCATGCACAGAGAACTTATCTGTGCAGCTGCACATACTTTATTTTCTCCATACACACACACACACTTATATATATATATATATATATATATATATATATATATATATATATATATATATAGACACACACACACACACACACACACACACACACACACAACCACAACCAAAAAACAAGTATGCTTTAAAACTCTTGGAAAGAAGAAAATATGCTTTCTTAAAAAAAGATGGAAAAAGGACCGCAGTTCTTATAAATTTAAATTTCAAAGGATGATGTGCATCATCCCTAAATGGATAAATCCCCCCCCTCCTCCGAATTCAATTTAAATTTAAAAATATGGAAAAGGACTGTCATATCTGAACTCTGGGTAGCCACGGTGCATCTTTCGACAGTGACAACATTTTTACGCTATATTCACCGCCTCGAATGAATTCTCTTCTAGGATGATGTGCATCAGCTCCATCAACTCCTTTGCTTTCTTCCCAAATTCAATTAATCCCAAAGCCCATTCTGCACAAGAATTATGCCATATGAGTCACAGCAAACCACCAAATTTTCAGGGACAAAAAACAAACCCAGCATTAGTTTTCAGTTACTGCAGGGCCAGGGCTTACTTCATATGGTCCTTAAGGGGCTGTTTGGATAAGTAGATTCTAGAATCCACGTTTTAGTTTGAAAGATGTGTAAAATTCTGCATTTTATCTATATGCCAAGGCGAAAGATACGGATTTTATGATAGCCCTAGACCATAGCAAATGAATAATGTTACAATCAATAAATTGCCCATATGAGTTTTATGAAGTTACAAAGCTTAGTGAACTAGATGGTGATTATTCATGCAAACCAAAGGATTACAATGATCTACAATAAAATTGATATAGCTGAGTGAGAGTAAACCATACAATATAGGAGGAAATTAGATAATTTGTGGAACGCATTGCGAATAGAAAGGCAGAAAAGTGTCCAGAGGGAAGAAAAATCCCAATCCCATAGACTAAATCCAAGAGAAAGAGCTATTAGGAAACTTGTAACTTGAAAATATTGGTCTCTATTTCCTTTTTATATTGAGCTTTTTTTGATAGGTAAGCTAGGATCGAACCTGCGACCTCAAAGTTGAGATACAAAGCTACAGTTGAAACATGTCAAAACCTCGATCCACTTACTTGGTAGTTAGTTTAGAGTTCAAAAAAAAAATAATGACATCCTGAACGCTACCAATCCAAACTAAGCACTAGTTACTCCTAAGGGTAATAGGTATACAAAATATGGTGTGTGCAATGTTTGACAGAAATTAAATAGGAAACCCTTGGTGCCTCCTGGGGCATTTTAGCGCGATTGCCAGCAATTTTGAGCATTGGCTCAAGCAAACCTGAAAGCAAGAATATGGTAAAAAAAGTAAATCTACCCTTGTTTTATTTTGGTCGTGAGGAATCACTATAACTTGCGAGAGATTCGCAACTTACGATTGCCCCTGAGCACAACATAGTGTTAAAATTAATCATAATAAGGATGGAAAAAGCCAAGTCTTTTTGACAATTTTCTAAAAATCTGCCAATCCAAGTCACTCTAGAGCTATAACCTGTATATCCCCAACAGAGTCACCAGTTGTGGGATCCGTTTTTCGGATGCCACGTCAACGGCAGTCATGTCGCAGGATATCGAAGAGAGTGTTACTGTGCGTCTGCGTTCTTCGTGAACTTGGGACCAAGATCCTAATTCCACGGATAAGAGAGTTTTTCATAGTTGCCACCTAGGTGAGGGCCTAGGACCCGTGTCTGATTTTCTGATGAAATAAGGATAAAGATCTGAATTTCATTGGAGGAGCAATGACCAAAGCTGCCTTCTTGGTCGGGCTCAGAACTCGTAATTTTTCTCTGTTTTAAGGCATAGTCCTTACAGAAATCTGAGTAAGAGATATAGTTACATTCGAGGAAGGTGTTAGGCATCCCTCATGCCTGGGTAAACTCGGTCTCTTGACTTGATTGCACAGTTTTAAAGAACTTTATCAAAAGCGTTGACTTTTTGTCCTTTATTACGATTAAGCTTAGTACCTAGTCAGAAAAATACATGGATTTACAAGAAAAGTGGGTTAAATATTATCCTAAGTGTGGGTATATACTGCATGGTTCGGGTTCTGGGAGATTATTCCCGAATCACGCAGCGTACGTCCTAATCGAGATAATTAAAGAGAAGAGACAGAAAGGAAAGAAAGGTGGGTTTTGGTTCCCCAAATTTGTCCAACACTGTCGGAGCGCGAGGGCTCTCGTCTCTTTCTCTTTTGTCAATGGTAGGAGCAGAGTCAGAGTGGCGGGATAAGGAGAGGGAACGTAGCCCTCTTTACAAAGAGAGGTATGTGATTTACGTTATAGGATCCGGGGTAAGAGAAACCTTGGACCCTATAACTACCCTATACCGGGTTTTAGAGTGGAAATACAGAAAGCTGGGAAATAAATGTAATTATACTAATGGAGCGAGAAAGTCTCCCAAAAAGTCGGCGGCGTAATGGCGCTAATTGGATGGTGTAGCCTTGAGTTCTCCGAAAATTTGACAGAACAACAGCGTTAGTCAGACGATGGAGCTCCGAGTTCTACAAAAATTCAGCAGAACAATGACGCAAGTTGAGTGGTGTAGCCTTGAGTTCTCCGAAAATTTGGCAAAATAATGGCGCTAATCGGATGATAGATGTGGACCCCGATCCGAGGACGGTGAGGGAACGAGTCCCTACATCCTCTAAGATCTCCACAACGTGAAGGAGAGCTCTACCAAGGAACTCTCGAAACAGGTGCCACCCTCACAGCATAGCATGAGTGGCGATATAAAAAGAAAGAGATACATCCTGGTCCGGAGCCAGGGTTCGAAACCAAGATATATCTCAAAATAACTCAGAGTCGTCATCCATGGATGCGCCATGGAACCAAAACAAATGCTCTGTTTGCAATGGATAACCAGAGATACAAAAGGTCCATGCCTGGTGACGAATGGAGAAGGTCCGAAGAGCACTCTCAATTCGCCCGAGTGCGAACACTTGCTCTCTTATGCCATTTATTATTAATCTCGAAGAGTTTTGGGCAAAAATCATGTGAAATGGGAACAATCCTCAGGAGTCGTCTATCTAAGCATGCATTTCCTGAGAATAGAAATAATAAGCACACAAAAAATAAATGAAAGAGGTGCCATCTAAATATTGCTAGGTTATGAGTGACATACCTAACTGGTGTCTAAGTTCTGATGGACAAACACATACAAGCTATAGCTAAAGGTATAGGATCAGTACAAGAAAGTAAGAGAACATAACAAAACACGCAACATAACAAATCCTAAGACTCTAAACGATTTAGCCCGAGTCCTTGGATGGTCTGGTATTCATCCAAAGAAGCCTACGTATCCCCGCCTCCACGAGAATCAAGGCAACGTAGTTCTTCGCACCTATTCTAAACTATGATGCCTAAGACACCTAGACCTCTATCTTAGACTCGATCTAAAAGACTGGACTAGTTCTTAAAGCTTCTTGTGCGATTATTTAAATTCCAATGGATTGTAGATTTCAGGACACCCTATATGCCCTAACTAAATACAGGTTAGCCCTAAGCTAATGCAGGTGGTTCCTACAACCTATCTGTAACTAGGCTGTGTGTCCTAAGGAAAACCATAGGACCACTAACGCATCTTAGACCTAGTCATCAATCGGCGATGTGAATTGCCAACTGACCGGACGGAGGCGCTCCTATAACTCTAGGACAGACCCCTAACTCTAAAACAAGCACATAGCAAACAAACAAATAAACAACCTATCAAAAGAAACTCCTAACTCTAAAACTCTTTATCTAGGAGAAACTCCTAACACTAGAGGAAGAGCTTTTTGAAAAACAAGGTTTTAAAGAAAAAGGGATAAAGTATATTTATTTACAAAGTTTGGTTGGACTTGGGATATGTATCTCAAGCTGCACTACGTACCTCGTGGAAGAGGATCAAGCCAACGTAGTTCGAAAATAAACTTTCCTAAACTACGCTCCTAAAACTCAACACTTTATATTTTTTCAAGGTTTTTGATATTTTCAAATGTTTTTGATGTTTTAAATTTCTAATGTTTTTGGATTTTAAAATTCCTCAATGTTTTAGGACCCCTAAATGCTTTCACTCCTACTAGGAACACCCAAGCATAACCACAAACTAGGGCAAAGCCCTGAAGCAAAAGGGGAAACCCCGAAAAAGCAATGAGTGTCAAAGACACACGAATAAAACACAAACAAGTAAACAAGTGCCCCAAATAAAATGAAAAAATAATTTAAGATCCCAAATTAGCAAAACTCTAATGAGACTGAGTTAGTCTCTAACCAAGAGGAATGACAACTCTAAAGGGGAAACTCCTAGCTAACTACACTAAGAAGGGGGGGCAAATGAGTCAAAGACTCTCTAATAACACTACTAAAATAAGAATGAGTCGAGGACTCTTTAAAAGATAGGGGGGCTCTAACACGGGGCTAGGTAAGCCTCCTAAAGGGAAAGCACTCTAAATGAGACAAGGTGTGTCTCCAAACAGGGACTCTATCAATGAGGCAAGGCATGCCTCCTACTAGAAAACTCCATACCAAACTAAGGTAACTCCCTAAGGGATAGGCTCTAAACGATAAGGCTTGTCTCCAAGGGAAGATCGCCTTGATGAGACAAAGTGTGTCTCCTGATGCGGGCTCTAGATGACTCTTTCATTGCCCTTGCAATGAGAGAAAGATTCTATCTAAAGGTATCTAAAAGACTTGGGAAGTTTTCTAAATAGAGAGGGGAACACTACTTGGACTGAGTAAGTCCCCTAGGGATGATTTGTTAACACAACTACAGTCCTTCATCGCCATTGCAATGAGAGGCTACTAATGACTTGAGGTATCTAGAAGACTAGGAAAGTCTATTAATGAAAAGAAAAGAAAAGAGGGGAATGCTACTTGCACTAAGCAAGTCCACTAAGGATGATTTGTTAACACAACTACAGTCGTTCATCGCCATTGCAATGAGAGGCTACTAATGACTTGAGGTATCTAGAAGACTAGGAATGTCTACTAATGAAAAGAAAAGAAAAGAGGGGAATGCTACTTGGACTAAGCAAGTCCCCTAAGGATGGGCTTGGGCTAACGCCTTCATCGCCCTCGCAAAGGAACAGAAGGGTGATGCTCGAGCTCAACGAATAAAACTTCTATTAACGAGCATGAAAGATCAATCAATGAATGCCTTAGAACATGATGGTCCATATTCTGCAATTCACTTAAACGCTTATACCTTCTAACCTTGGACACAGAAATTATAAGAGGGTGTAGAGACCCTAACTCAAAGCCAAAAGGCTACACCTCACTGGATACCTTAACCGATTAGGATATGCTGACCTCTTTTGTCCAAAGGTTAGACAACAGAGCGATGGAATATCGAAGTTTCAAAATCATAAAGCGACAGATGAGATAATAGAGCAAAAGTGGGAGAATATCAAGACATATCCAAGACAACAAATAATAGGACAAGATACTACCTATTCATTGGAAACAAATCAAAATGACTGAATTCCAGCAAAATCTATCATGATATCCCTCAGTTCTTGACAAAATAATTTATTTTCACTTGCCATTTGGATAACATTGAACCTGCTCAACTCTTATCAAATATTATATATATATGACCGCAATTCCCATTCGTGGAAAACAAATATAGAAACTGAACTCGAGACTCATTAAAAGAAGAAATTATTATCACGATAGCAACGCTAGTAGTCGAGCATACAAAGAAGAATCAGGGGATTGGAATCAGTGAACCCACAAAATGCAGAATCAAACAACTTCCAAAAACTAATAGGCAGTTCTACCAAGAAAATCTTATGTTTCAAAAGGAAGAGCAATAAAACCAACCTGGACAATTATCGAATCCACATATTTCCAACAAGATTTGGATCCAAAAATTTAACAATATCCAAGACTTTGCATAAAGATGTCTACTCAGAAAATTAAATCCATATCGAAATATCAGAATGAGCTAAACTCTTCTTTGTACACAGATTTTTGTAACAATTACCTTACTTTTCAGATGATCTCACAAGACTAAAATGGTAAACAATAGACCCTTGATTAGCATGGTAAACTTGATTTTCATCCGGATAAAAATTGAAAGACGTAGGGAGGTTACCAAAACTGATAGCGATAATGACACAGGGTCATCGCGACGTTGATGTAGTGGGGGCTGATATTCCTTGGCTAGAGTTGGGATGCGGCTTTGGTGACCGAAAGCCGGAGTCCAATATCTGCCACTCCCATTACCTATGCTTTGAATGAACCATCTCCTTGCCAAAATCCACAGAAGCTTTAATGGATTAAACCCACCTTCCCAAACCTCCTTCTATTGCCAAATCAAAAGGTCTTAGCGACTAAAAACAGATCTGAGTGCCCAAGAGCTTGAGAATGAAATTGTGGCTGAGATTTTGGGGTGTGAGAGAGCAGATTTATGGGTTGGGAATATTAGAAACGGGTTTAGGAGATGGAATGAGGGTAGAGGTGAAATGGGTTCGGATTTAATGAGGTTTTGGCCGGATTCCGGCGAGATGCCCGGAGAAGATGATGGAGGTGGGTTTCAATGGAGGTTGATGGGGGAAATGAAATGGGTTTGGAGGTGGGTTTGGTGGACTACAGAAATGGGTGGAGATGGTCGGATTGAGAGAGGGGGTATGATGGAGGAAATGAAATGGGTTTTGGGATTTTGGATTTTGCAGGGAAATAGGAATGGGGCTTGTGGTTGTTTGGTTTAGATGGAGGTAGAGGGATGGGGTTGTCGGATTTCGGTGACGGAGGGGATAATGGAGATGGAGGAGGGTTAGATTGAGGGATTGCAAAGGTGGGGTGGAAGAAAGCTAAGTTTTAGTGAGTGGGCTGGAGAAACGAGGAGATGGCCGGTTAGAGGGGGGTGTATTGGGTAAAGAAGGATGGTCGGATTCCGGCAAGATTGCCGGAATCAATGGAGGTGGGTGGCTGGAAAAGAGATGATGAAAATGGGTTTTAAAGGTTTGAAAGGGTTTGGGTCGGGTTTAATGGTGGCGGCCGGAGATGGTGGTTGTGGCTAGAGGTGGGGATGGGTGATGACCTTGGGCTCGCCGGATTAAATGGAGGAGGCCGGATTTGTAGAGGATGTGAAGGTTGATCATGGGGTTTTACTTGAGGGTTTCAAAGAAAGAGATGGTAGGATGGCGGGAGGTAGGAAAAGATGGTGGCTAGTGGATTTGGGTTTAATGGGGAGGGGTTTTGAGGTTGAAGATGATGGAATCGATGGAGGTTGTGGAGGTGGCCGGCCGGAGATAGGGGTCGGAGGTGGGTTTGATGGTGGGTTTGATGGTGGCGGTATTGGAGAAGAATGCTGGAGGTGGTGGTGCCGATGATGGTGGTGGAGGAGTAATCGGCCGGCGGTTCCCTCTCTTTTTCTGCTTCGAACGAAAATGAGGCTCCTCTCCTCTTTTTCTGAAAATGGGATCTCTCTCAAATCCTAATTCGTTTCCCTTTTATGGGAAATGATATATTCATACATCCCCTCCTTTGATCTGGACAGCCCTTACTAGTGTATTTCTTACTCTCTTTCATAGGGGTGGCCAGAACCGAACCGGAACCGAAGAACCGAACTGCAAAAAAATATTTTTGGTCCGGTTCGGTTCCACTGATGAAGAACCGAACTTATTCGGTTCGGTTCCGGGTCTAATGTTCTCGGTTCGGTTCCGGAACAGAAGAACCGAACTTTGAATATATATATATATATATATATATATATATATATATATATAATATTTTTATATTTCTATTATACATATACTTAATAATATAAATTACTTATAATATTAATAAGTAATAGTTAATACTATTCTTATAATAAGAAAGTAACTTATATTATAACTTTAATTAAAAGTTTTTATAAATTATAATTAATAATTAATAATTAGCCATTAGAACCGAAGAACCGGACCGGACCGAACCGATTATGTTTGGTCCGGTTCGGTTCGGTCCTACTGTGTACTACGGTTCGGTTCGGTTCTTACGGTTCATGGAACCGAGAACCGAAAAAAAAGGAACCGAGAACCGAGAACCGAACCGGTTGGCCACCCCTACTCTTTCATCCTAAATGGGGTGGTCTAAGCAGAAAACAAGGCACACTTTCTCTTCTTTTCTGGATTGATATGGGCACCTTCCTGAATGGAAAATCCGCTCCCCCTCTGCCTTTGCACCGTGCACACTGCACTACTCTCGTTTGCTAGGTAAACTCCGACGGTTTTCGACGGCGGACACATTATTGAGGTTCTAAACCAGGTTAGGGCATATTTGGCAACACTAATTCACTTATTTAGAGGAACCTTATTCAAAATGACAATTTGGGGTTCGGTCAAAATGGGGTGTCTACAGATGCCCCTCTTTTGCAGAGTGTGCTTGTCACACGAATGGCAAAGCTGACAAGACAACACATTTTGATCGACCGAAAACAAAATAGAGCAATAAAATTTTGGGTTTTGGGTTCTAAAAATGGTACTCACAAAGGTAAGACTACAAAACAACAGTACGAGACTCAAAGACTGCCAAGCAAAAGGGAGATAACCTCTCACCAACCCTTAACTCGGCAATCACGATATCTCAATGAGATAGCCTTTCTCTAATACTCACGACTCAACTATCTAAACCAAAACGCAAGGACTCTATTAGAGCAAGAAAACACGAAACACATACTCTTTTGGTTTTTTTAAAATAAAGTTTTATGAAAACGAAACACAATGAAATCTCGGAGAGTGTAAACCATTATTTACGCAAATATAAATCAATCACTCAAACAAATGTGAAACAATCACTCAAAGAGTCTGTAACACTCTGAGAGTCCAAAATAATCACTCAAAGAGTCTATCACACTCTGAGAGTCCAAAATAATCACTC
Source organism: Tasmannia lanceolata (assembly GCF_043159265.1). Taxonomy (NCBI): domain Eukaryota; kingdom Viridiplantae; phylum Streptophyta; class Magnoliopsida; order Canellales; family Winteraceae; genus Tasmannia; species Tasmannia lanceolata. The sequence goes on along the minus strand of NW_027518700.1, from coordinate 35,549,209 downwards.
AAAGAGTCTATAACAATCACTCAAAGTGTCTGTAACACTTTGAGAGTCTAAAACAATAACTCAAAGAGTCTGTAACACTCTGAGAGTCTAAAAAAAATCACTCAAAGAGTCTGTAACACTCTGAGAGTCCAAGAACAATCACTCAAAGAGTCTGTAACACTCTGAGAGTCTAAAACAAACACTCAAAGAGTCTGTGACACTCTGCGAGTCTCAAAACTATCACTCAAAGAGTCTGTAACACTCCGCGAGTCTCAAAATAATCACTCAAAGAGTCTGTAATACTCTGAGAGTCTAAAACAATCACTCAAAGAGTCTGTAACACTCTGAGAGTCTAAAACAATCACTCAAAGAGTCTGTAACACTCTGAGAGTCTCAAAACAATCACTCAAAGAGTCTGTAACACTCTGAGAGTCTCAAAACAAATCACTCAAAGAGTCTGTAACACTCTGAGAGTCTAAAACAAACACTCAAAGAGTCTGTAACACTCTGAGAGTCTCAAAACTATCACTCAAAGAGTTTGTAACACTCTGGAAGTCTCAAAACAATCACTCAAAGAGTTTGTAACACTCTGAGAGTCTAAAACAAATCACTCAAAAAGTCTGTAACACTCTGAGAGTCTAAAACAATCACTCAAAGAGTCTGTAACACTCTTGAGAGTCTCAAACAATCACTCAAAGAGTCAGTAACACTCTGAGAGTCTTAAAACAATCACTCAAAGAGTTTGTAACACTCTGAGAGTTTAAAACAAATCACTCAAAGAGTTTGTAACACTCTGAGAGTCTAAAACAATCACTCAAAGAGTTTGTAACACTCTGAGAGTCTAAAACAATCACTCAAAGAGTCTGTAACATTCTGAGAGTCTCAAAATAATCACTCAAAGAGTCTGTAACACTCTGAGAGTCTAAAACAATCACTCAAAGAGTCTGTAACACTCTGAGAGTTTCAAAATAATCACTCAAAGAGTCTGTAACACTCTGAGAGTCTAAAACAAATCAATCAAAGAGTCTGTAACACTCTGAGAGCTTCAAACACACATATAAACCTTTATACTCAAAGAGCCTCAACTACCCGAAGAGTCTGTAACACTCGAAGGGTCTTAACTACTCAAAGAGTCTCAAATCAACACAAAAACATTTATACTCAAAGAGTCTCAACTACCCGAAGAGTCTGTAACACTCAAAGGGCCTTAACTACTCAAAGAGTCTCAAATAGACAAAGGAATTGGTGGGTTTATCGATCTTATATTGAGTTCATTAATAGCATAGCTATCTCCTGCCGAGAATAAATGGGAGTGCATGATCATTGCTGAAAACCAAGCTCAAGTAACTTGAAAGAATTTTAGGGTATTGACTCCTTTTAACAAGGGAACTACATTCTGCTGGATTTGAAAACTGCAAAAGCAGGCTCTAGATTCCGCTAGGGACTAGATTTTCTGAAACATTGACTCTTTCAAATAATGAGTTCAATTGAGGAATTTGATTCAAGAGAGTGTTCAAGCTTCTCTTGCTTCTATTTGCTGAAAATATTTATCTCAATTATCTTGTATTTGATATCTTTTATGACGCAAGTCATAAAAGATGCCCCTAGTATGATTACTTCCATGACAGGATCCATAGGAAAGCAAAACCAGGATAGGTAAGAAAATTTAAGCTTGCATGGGTTCTTTCTCTGGTATATGGGTAAAAGGATATCCACAATGGATGAGTCTGAGAATTTTTTCTTCCATTGCTCACTACTTGAGGCTTTGATGTCTCTGGCAAGTTTGAACAAAATGTCTCTTGCCCTTTCCTTGATTTCTAAACCAGGATCTACTCTGAATTTTTTTTGCATTTCAGAAGGTGTACTCTCGCTCTTCCAGTGCCAAACACTTCGGACATTGAGAGAGAAAAAATGATAAAAATAAGAAAAAGACTTTCAATGACTCAATCAAAGAAGACTCAAATTACTCAAGGGACTTGACTCACTTTTTATTCACCTTTAGATAAAATGTGTTATTGTATTATGGTAAGGCTAGCCACTCTTAGAGTACTCTCGAAAACCATGTCAAGAGGCTCTAGTTTCCTCCATCGGGATTTCCGTCATGGTTATTACCCCATTCAGATTGCTCAATTTTAAATGCCCCTAGTTTAAAAAGGATATCAAAGCAAGTCTCACTGACACTTCTCGGATTCCGGGATCTTGTCCTATTTGAAGACTACTTCTCCATCTCCTTGATTTCTCTCTTCATAGGAAGTCACAACTATTGCCTTCTAGTATTCGATCTAAAAGACCGATGGTGTCAACTTTCGCTTGCACTAGAAGGACTTTCTAGGGGAGCTTGTGTTCAAAAGGGTAGGATGTTCTGGTTCAAACGATTTGGACCGAATCTGGTCTAGCCAGACTACCTACGTACCCCAAAAATGGAGGATCAGATCCGCGTAGTTCGCTTTGGGATTTTTCAAAGAATGGTTTAGCATTTAGCTTCAAAATTTTGAAAGGGGTTTTATCCCAAGGTTTGACCGAACCTGAATTGATCAGGTTGCCTATGTACCCCTGAAGAAATGGGGATCAGGTCCGACGTAGTTCGGGTGCATAAATGCCCCGGGTTTATAATGTGTTTGAAAAGAAATTGTTTAATTTTGCTTTTGGCCCAAAGGGTTTATAGAAGGATTTTTAAACGTTGGAATTTTGGCCATAAAAGTTCAGATGTCCAATGATGACCTCCTGATATATTTGATGTACAAGCTCTTTTGCTTAAGGTTCAAAGACTTAGAATTTTTTTCGAGGAGTCTGACGGCATGTCAGGCAAAACTTCAACCACTGTGCTCCACTCCCATCTCGAAGATCTTAAATTTATGCTCAAGGTTCCACAACTCCTTGTCTCTTTTTTTTTCACTCCATTTTTTTGAAATGGTCTCTTTCTTTTGGACATTGAGAATGTCCTCATTCATGGAATATTCCATCTCGAAATCATAATGAAAATACACAGCCCAAATCTCCTTTTTTTTTTTAGAGCTTATATTTATTATACAACTTCCTTGCCTGAAAGTCTTCTCTCAATATCTCATCAGCTTCACGGGATGTCTGATGCTCATCTCTTTAAAATTTTACTCTTCAACTGGATGTCAAAGCCGATGAAGTCTTGCTTTGCTCAACGACAGGGCCTTCTCCTGGTTTATCCTTACAGGATCAAGCAAGACTACCTCAAACCCCTTTAAACAAGTTTATCAATTCTTTGCGCTCTTCGGGAGATAAAGTTTTGCCACTCCATCTTTCCCGAGTTTCGAATTTCTATACCACTATTAATGGCTTCGATTTCTTCTTCAAGTGGCTAAGCTCGACGCTTTTTCTTTCGTTTGACCTTTTTCAGATCTCGAGGGAAATTTCATCTGCATTCTCATCCGAGAAGGGGGTCTTTAGTTGTTTAAACAATAGATCTAAGAGTGAATCATAAAACATTGAAGATACGGAACCAAATGCTATATTGAATTAAAAACTTTGAAGTACACAGATGACTCACAGACATGCCTCTATGCGCTCTTCATCGGTTCTGATAGAAAACAAAACACTGACTCTATATAAGAAAGACTGACAAACATGACAATTTTTTTTTTCTTTTTTGACATTGACACTACAAGACCCACCAACTTTCAACCTAGGAGTTGGTTTAAACTTGACAAAAAATGTATCTTGAAACAAGATACTTGACATATGACTCTTGCAACATAACAGTTGGACATAGGCAAGGAATTGGCACTGAAGTTCACAAGTAGCACGCCTTCCTCCATGATAATGTTGGCTAAGAAGTTCGACCATGGGTCAGAAACCTTAGAAAGGGTGGTCCTCTGAAGTCCTGTTGACTTGGCCCAAATTGTCTTTGAAAACCATGGTGACAGCACCTTCTCTGCCTCAACATTCTCAAGATATTCAAATTCTGAGGTTTCAATTAGTTATCTCTTTTGATGGCGATAGCGACAATTGCTCACCTTAAGAATCCTAAAATTGAGGTTAAAACACTAGGTTAAATGAATGATAATGGGGATAAAATATAATAGAGACAAGAATAATCCTGAACATGTTTGAATTACAAAACAAGTAAGTCAATCTATGAAGGTCAAAGAAAGGTAGGCACTGATAACATGACCTACACCAACAGGTTCTCAAGGAATCTTCAATTGATCCCTTTGAGTATTTTTGGAATATGGTTGCTCTCTTTTGGGGTATGAAAAAGTTAGGAATGATAAACACCCCTAATCTAAATGAGTTTGGACCTCAGCAACAATCCCGCATTCGTGACAGATAGGCAAGATTTAGCTAATCCATCAATAATCATGATATAAGAAAGGTAAATCCCTGATGGAAAATATGAATAAATTATATGTATAAAAGATAAAAAAAATAGATTATGACTAAAGTCAAGAATCTGATGATAATCCACAAATGGATAAATAGGAATAAACAAAAGGATCACGATACAACAAACTCGTGGTTTATCCCTGACTTTGGAGAATAGCAGTCATGCACAAAATGTTCCAAGTAAAATCCGGCAGCATAACAGCTATACAAGAAGGTCGAAGTAAGGTAAACTCATGGTTTAACTAACTCTAAAGGATAGCGGCCATGCTCAAAATTCGGCAGCATAACGACTAGACAAGAAAGTCAAGGTAAGGTAAACTCATGGTTTAACTAACTCTAAAGGATAGCGGTCATGCTCAAAATATTCTGGACAAAATCCGGCAGCATGACGACGCTAGAAAGGATTCCCACAACTCAACCAAAGGTATATGAATAACGGTGGTAAGATAAGCTCGGAATATGGTTAGCAGATAAAGGTGACCAAATGAAGGACCGACCAAAGGTGAGAGCATATATGACAACTGTGGGACCCGATCCCGCGAGAGGGGTGGGGCGCGAGCCGCCACGCTCTCTCTTGGTCTCTTGTACCCACGCGAATGACGTGTGCTTTTTATTATTGATTTTAATTACCCAACCAAGCAGGCAGCAACCAAGCCATAGGGTGCAAACAAACGTGCAACCCAGTACCCATAAGGGCAGGGGTAAGCCGCCGAGCCTAGCAAGGTGTGATTTAATTCATCTTTTTCGTGAACTTGGGATCCCTAAGGCAATCCGAATTCCACGCAAAAGAGAGTGACAGAGTCGCCACCTAGATGAGGGATCTAGGACCCATTATTGACCAGAAATCTAGACTCGTTACCTGGTTACGAGAATGGAAGGTATGGGGAGTTACCACCACATGCACCATTCCTGCCCGATAATCGGTCTTCAATTCCAAAAGTTAACTCTTTCGAATTTTTTTTAAATGGCTCATTTAACTCTATATTAATGTGCGAACTATGTGACATGCATCCTAAGATCTAATTTCAATGTAATTCCTAAATGTGTATCTTGATTTTCTTAATTTGTTTGAATTCAATCTAAGTGAAAGTTCTCCTAAACTTCTAATTTCATGGAAAGTCCTAAGTGATTTAATTACTTTTAATTTAAGGATTAATGTACAAAACCCCACTTATGTGTGGAGCCGACTCGTGATTGGTATGCCATCAAGCATCCAAGCTGCCTACGTACCCAAGCCTCACTGGGATCAGAGTCGATCGTAGTTCGGTGCACCTAAGCTAAGCTACTTATGCCTAACTCATCTAAGACACCGATCTAGACTGGATTGACTGTTTCAACAGTTTTAAGAGAAGTTATTTAATTCAAGTTGAAGCTTTTATTATCCTATGACTTCATCTAAGATGCTATATGGTCCTATCTAAGTGCAAGACGTCCCTTAGACTAATGCAGGTTAACCTACATCCTAGGTAACTAGGTTTGTCCTAGGGAAAAATTGGATGACTAGTGTAACTAGATCTATGGCAAGGTTGCTATCCATAGCAAACGCCCGTGATGAGGCTGGACTCCTAACTCTAGGACTCCCTAAAACCTAGGACACAACGTGACGTAAGTGTTCCTAAGGGGCCCTAAAGGTTCATACGATAGGAGACCGTAATCCAACGGCTCCTAAGACACGGATCGAGTTAATTTGATTTGTTGAACTTAATGATTTTTAATTTTTGAAGATTTTTTATTCCTAAACATCTAAGGAATACCAAAAGCTCTATGGTTCGCAAGTTTCGGCCTCGAATTACAACCATGGAAGGGAATCGTGCTCTCAACCCTTATATAATTTAGCACGTAAATTATAGTAACTTATTGCCTGGCATATTTCTCAGGATTTCCGTGGACAGTGGACCTCGGAGCCAATATCATACTATAATTTACGCACTCCAATTATGCAGGATTAATCGCAATTGCGATCTCGGCAGTTAAATTGTCACAGAATAGCCAATTTACAAAGGCAATCTATGAACCCTAAGGTTTCTGTTTCACAAAAGTTAGGGATTGCATTTATGATGAAAACTTAAGGTTTTTTGGAGATTTTTACCGACTTTTGTATTGATTTGCTATTAAATTGTGATTTAATATCATTAAGACCAGATTGCTAGGAATACACAGTAACCCTAAGCAATCGAACTCCAAATCACTTGAAACATTTCCAGTAACAAGATATGGATGCATGTGGCTTACTGGCAAATGTTCATGAATTATCATTAAGAGTTGATATAAATTCCCGATTTTTCAAAATCCAAATCAGATTATAGATTAACACAGCAACCTATAACATATCGATTTCAAATCAACTTAAGCTCTTATAGTATAAAGATAATCATGAGATTAGACGACTGTATGACTTTCATGGATTTTTATGACGATTTGATGCCCATTTAAATTCACACAAAAATCAGATGAAACCAAAGAATTACTTAAAAAGCAAACCTAATGGTATCCTAAAATCAAATAAAAAATTTCAGTAGATATATAATAGATTATAGAATTTATTACCAAAATTTCAAAACTTAAAACTTAAATCTCCTCCATTAAATTGGTTTTTAAATATAAGAGATCAATCTGTTTCCTAGGCATTAAAACCCGTTTATTAAAATAAATTGTAAAACCTTATTAAATCTTTGCAAAATTAATTGAAAATATTTCTCTAACATTCCAATAACCAAATTTACTGGTTTGTAAAGAAAATTTTTGAAAATATATTAATTTAATAAGAAAATGAATTATAGCACTTAAAACGGGGAAACAATTAGAAAATAGTAAAAACCATATTTTTTTTAAAATATTTTTCAATGGAAACTTCCATTTATTATTAGGTTTTAATTCTGGAAAGTTTCATCAATTTTTAAAATGATTTGGTATTTATTAAAAATAACCGAAATATAAAATAATTAATAACCCGATTAAATAAACTCCAAAACATATGAAAATTTTTGGGTGATCTAAAAACCTTGTAAAACTACTGGAAACAAACGTTCACTAAATTTGGACATGATTTGATATACTTTTGGCTCAATTCATCAAGAAATAACCCTTTTCGGGGTTATTCTTTGAAAAATAGAATGAAAAATAAAACGGCTGAACCGCGGTTGAAAATTAAGTTTTCAGTAGTTTTGTATTTTATATAAAACCCAGAAAATATCATCTTTTAAAAAGAACCATGTTTTCAAACACTTGCTTTGATAATCTAATTTAAATCCATATTGAATAAAAACAAAAGAAAACCATTTTTAAATGGAGGAAAAGTAATTTTTGGATCAAATTTTGGATTTTGAAAACTCATAATCTATATTATAGCATACTGGAATTTCAAAGAAAAACTCGTTGATTTGATCGATCAAAATTAAAACCCTGGCATGCGTTTTCTACTTCACAAAGATGAGGAATCCTTACCGTTGATCGCGATCCTTGTCTCTAGGGTTGGTGATCCAAGATATACGCTTTGTCCAACCCTTTTATACGCTAAAAAAAGGTAGAAAGAACACTCCAATAATTCTTGATTGTGTGATGCCTTGGAGAAGAAGAAGGAATTTAATAATTCCTTTTGTGAAGAACACTTGAGAGAGAGATCACACTTAAAGAGAGAAAAAAAATTTCTTGGGAGGAGAGAGAAAAATGACGAATTTGGATATTTTCCCCAATCTTTTTTGGATTGTTTGCTTTGATTTTTATACAAAAAAAGTTAGGGTTAAAAGAGAAATAGTAATTTCCAATGTGAGAGCTCCATTTTTGGCTTGTTTCCAATTTTCCCTTCTTGCTTTCTTTCTTTCTTGTTTCCAAATTGGATTTGATTCCAATCTTAATTTCTTGTCAATCAAATGCTACTGACTAGATCTAGATCCAAACAGAGAATGGATATAACCAATTGAAATGAATAAGGAACTCTAACTAAGAGGAGAACCCTAATATACATAATCAGTATATATAGGTATATATACATACATATATATCCTAACCAGGGACACCAGCCCTAATTCTAATCTAACGGAGTCAAGGAAGTCTCGACTCAAGACAGACTGGTGAGTGTACCAGGACCGCGTCGTAGCCATATAAAATGAGCTACCCTAGTCTACAAATGGGACAAAGCTCCTAACTCTAAGCTTTACATGTGTAAGCAACAGATGTTCGACCCTTATATGAATGCAATATACTTATATAAACACGGGTACTTCCTAGTTGGGTTTCACTAAGTCAGTAAGTATATACATAATATATAAAATAAAGTAGGGCTCCAGACTCAATCTATCGGGTACTATGCGTATGAACCATACTTAATATGTATAACAAAAGTACGCCCAATGTTATACATAGTATGCTTCATTGCTCATCGGTTGCTGTAAACACAAGTACGCCTAGAGTTTATGGCTTCAGCACCGGCGCATAGCTTGGAAATAAATACAACAGCACCATCAGGGTATGGTATCCCAGTCGGGCACGCATTGTATCTATCCCGTGGAGCCAATAATGAAAAACAATGAAAGAAATAAAAAATATGATAATGCATGATGTGTAGTGTATGAATCCCTTGTTTTAATTACGCACCTACCTGGTGTCCCTGGATTCTAAGCGAAAAGGTTCCTATTTAAAATAATTTTAACCCAAATTCCTCCAAAGTTAGTAAAAATGGCATTTTAACAGAGTTAGGCAATATTTCATGAACTCCCCAGCAGAGTTGCCAGCCTGTTGACCCCGATCCGAGGACGGTGAGGGAACGAGTCCCTACATCCTCTAAGATCTCCACAACGTGAAGGAGAGCTCTACCAAGTAACTCTCGAAACTGGTGCCACCCTCACAGCATAGCATGAGTGGCGATATAAAAAGAAAGAGATATATCCTGGTCCGGAGCCAGGGCTCGAAACCAAGATATATCTAAAAATAACTCAGAGTCGCCATCCATGGATGCGCCATGGAACCAAAACAAATGCTTTGTTTGCAATGGATAACCAGAGATACAAAAGGTCCGTGCCTGGTAACGAATGGAGAAGGTCCGAAGAGCACCCCCAATTCGCCCGAGTGTGAACACTTGGTCTCTGATGCCATTTATTATTAATCTCGAAGAGTTTTGGGCAAAAATCATGTGAAATGGGAACAATCCTCAGGAGTCGTCTATCTAAGCATTCATTTCCTGAGAATAGAAATAATAAGCACACAAAAATTAAATGAAAGAGGTGCCACCTAAATATTGCTAGGTTATGAGTGACATACCTAACTGGTGTCTAAATTCTGATGGACAAACACATACAAGCTATAGCTAAAGGTATAGGATCAATACAAGAAAGTAAGAGAACAAAACAAAACACGCAACATAACAAATCCTAAGACTCTAAACGATTTAGCCCGAGTCCTCGGATGGTCTGGTATTCATCCAAAGAAGCCTACGTATCCCTGCCTCCACAAGAATCAAGGCAACGTAGTTTTTCGCACCTATTCTAAACTATGATGCCTAAGACACCTAGACCTCTATCTTAGACTCGATCTAAAAAACCAGACTAGTTCTTAAAGCTTCTTGTGCGATTATTTAAATTCCAATGGATTGTAGATTTTAGGACACCCTATATGCCCTAACTAAATGCAAGTTAGCCCTAAGCTAATGGAGGTGGTTCCTACAACCTATGTGTAACTAGGCTGTGTGTCCTAAACCATTGGACCACTAACGCATCTTAGACCTAGTCATCAATCGGTGATGTGAATCGCCAACTGACCGGACGGAGGCGCTCCTATAACTCTAGGACAGACCCCTAACTCTAAAACAAGCACATAACAAACAAACAAATAAACAACCTATCAAAAGAAACTCCTAACTCTAAAACTCTCTATCTAGGAGAAACTCCTAACACTAGAGGAAGAGCTTTTTGAAAAATACGGTTTTAAAGAAAAAGGGGTAAAGTATATTTATTTACAAAGTTTGACTGGACTTGGAATATGTATCTCAAGCTGCACTACGTACCTCGTGGAAGAGGATCAAGCCAACGTAGTTCGAAAATAAACTTTCCTAAACTACGCTCCTAAAACTCAACACTTTAGATTTTTTCAAGGTTTTTGATATTTTTAAATGTTTTTGATGTTTTAAATTTCTAATGTTTTTGGATTTTAAAATTCCTCAATGTTTTAGGACCCTTAAATGCTTTCACTCCTACTGGGAATACGCAAGTATAACCACAAACTAGGGCAAAGCCCTGAAGCAAAAGGGGAAACCCTGAATAAGCAACGAGTGTCAAAGACACACGAATAAACCACAAACAAGCAAACAAGTGCCTCAAAGAAAATGAAAAAATAATTTAAGATCAAAAATTAGCAAAACTCTGATGAGACTGAGTTAGTCTCTAACCAAGAGGAATGACAACTCTAAAGGGGAAACTCCTAGCTAACTACACTAAGAAGGGGGGGGGGGCAAATGAGTCAAAGACTCTCTAATAACACTACCAAAACAAGAATGAGTCGAGGACTCTTTAAAAGATAGGGGGCTCTAACACGGGGCTAGGTAAGCCTCCTATAGGGAAAGCTCTCTAAATGAGACAAGGTGTGTCTCCAAACAGGGACTCTATCAATGAGGCAAGGCATGCCTCCTACTAGAAAACTCCATACCAAACTAAGGTAACTCCCTAAGGGATAGGCTCTAAACGATAAGGCTTGTCTCCAAGGGAGGATCGCCTTGATGAGACAAAGTGTGTCTCCTGATGCGGGCTCTAGATGACTCTTTCATTGCCCTTGCAATGAGAGAAAGATTCTATCTAAAGGTATCTAAAAGACTTGGAAAGTTTTCTAAATAGAGAGGGGAACACTACTTGGACTGAGTAAGTCCCCTAGGGATGATTTGTTAACACAACTACAGTCCTTCATCGCCATTGCAATGAGAGGCTACTAATGACTTGAGGTATCTAGAAGACTAGGAAAGTCTATTAATGAAAAGAAAAGAAAAGAGGGGAATGCTACTTGGACTAAGCAAGTCCCCTAAGGATGATTTGTTAACACAACTACAGTCCTTCATCGCCATTGCAATGAGAGGCTACTAATGACTTGAGGTATCTAGAAGACTAGGAAAGTCTACTAATGAAAAGAAACGAAAAGAGGGGAACGCTACTTGGACTAAGCAAGTCCCCTAAGGAAGGGCTTGGGCTAACGCCTTAATCGCCCTCTCAAAGGAACAGAAGGGTAATGCTCGAGCTCAACGAATAAAACTTCTATTAACGAGCATGAAAGATCAATCAATGAATGCCTTAGAACATGATGGTCCATATTATGCAATTCACGTAAACGCTTATACCTTCTAACCGTGGACACAGAAATTATAAGAGGGTGCAGAGACCCTAACTCAAATCCAAAAGGCTACACCTCACTGGATACCTTAACCGATTAGGATATGCTGACCTCTTTTGTCCAAAGGTTAGACAACAGAGCGATGGAATATCGAAGTTTCAAAATCATAAAGCGATAGATGAGATAATAGAGCAAAAGTGCGAGAATATCAAGACATATCCAAGACAACAAATAATAGGACAAGATACTACCTATTCATTGGGAACAAATCAAAATGACTAAATTCCAGCAAAATCTATCATGATATCCCTCAGTTCTTGACAAAATAATTTATTTTCACTTGGCATTTGGATAACATTGAACCTGCTCAACTCTTATCAAATATTATATATATATGACCGCAATTCCCATTCGTGGAAAACAAATATAGAAACTGAACTCGAGACTCTTTAAAAGAAGAAATTATTATCACGATAGCAACGCTAGTAGTCGAGCATACAAAGAAGAATCAGGGGATTGAAATCAGTGAACCCACAAAATGCAGAATCAAACAACTTCCAAAAACTAATAGGCAGTTCTACCAAGAAAATCTTATGTTTCAAAAGGAAGAGCAATAAAACCAACCTGGACAATTATCGAATCCACATATTTCCAACAAGATTTGGATCCAAAAATTTAACAATATCCAAGACTTTTGCATAAAGATGTCTACTCAAAAAATTAAATCCATATCGAAATATCAGAATGAGCTAAACTCTTCTTTGTACACAGATTTCTGTAACAATTACCTTACTTTTCAGATGATCTCACAAGACTAAAATGGTAAACAATAGACCCTTGATTAGCATGGTAAACTTGATTTTCATCCGGATAAAAATTGAAAGAGAGGTAGGGAGGTTACCAAAACTGATAGCGATAATGACACAGGGTCATCGCGACGTTGATGTAGTGGGGGCTGATATTCCTTGGCTAGAGTTGGGATGCGGCTTTGGTGACCGAAAGCCGGAGTCCAATATCTGCCACTCCCATTACCTATGCTTTGAATGAACCATCTCCTTGCCAAAATCCACAGAAGATCTAATGGATTAAACCCACCTTCCCAAACCTCCTTCTATTGCCAAATCAAAAGGTCTTAGTGACTAAAAACAGATCTGAGTGCCCAAGAGCTTGAGAATGAAATTGTGGCTGAGATTTTGGGGTGTGAGAGAGCAGATTTATGGGTTGGGAATATTAGAAACGGGTTTAGGAGATGGAATGAGGGTGGAGGTGAAATGGGTTCGGATTTAATGAGGTTTTGGCCGGATTCCGGCGAGATGCCCGGAGAAGATGATGGAGGTGGGTTTCAATAAAGGTTGATGGGGAAAATGAAATGGGTTTGGAGGTGGGTTTGGTGGACTACAAAAATGGGTGGAGATGGTCAGATTGAGAGAGGGGGTTTGATGGAGGAAATGAAATGGGTTTTGGGATTTTGGATTTTGCAGGGAAATGGGAATGGGGTTTGTGATTGTTTGGTTTAGATGGAGGTAGAGGGATGGGGTTGTCGGATTTCGGTGACGGAGGGGATAATGGAGATGGAGGAGGGTTAGATTGAGGGATTGCAAAGGTGGGGTGGAAGAAGATAAGTCTTAGTGAGTGGCTGGGGAAACGAGGAGATGGCCGGTTAGAGGGGGGTGTATTGGGTAAAGCAGGATGGTCGGATTCTGGCAAGATTGCCGGAATCAATGGAGGTGGGTGGCTGGAAAAGAGATGATGAAAATGGGGTTTAAAGGTTTGAAAGGGTTTGGGTCGGGTTTAATGGTGGCGGCCGGAGATGGTGGTGGTGGCTAGAGGTGGGGATGGGTGATGACCTTGAGCTCGCCGGATTAAATGGAGGAGGCCGGATTTGCAGAGGATGTGAAGCTTGATCATGGGGTTTCACTTGAGGGTTTCAAAGAAAGAGATGGTAGGATGGCAGGAGGTAGGACAAGATGGTGGCTAGTGGATTTGGGTTTAATGGGGAGGGGTTTTGAGGTTGAAGATACTGGAATTGATGGAGGTTGTGGAGGTGGCCGGCCGGAGATAGTGGTCGGAGGTGGGTTTGATGGTGGTGGTATTGGAGAAGAATGCTGGAGGTGGTGGTGCCGATGATGGTGGTGGAGGAGTAATCGGCCGGCGGCTCCCTCTCTTTTTCTGAAAATGGGATCTCTCTAAAACCCTAATTTGTTTCCCTTTTAAGGGAAATGATATATTCATACACCCCCTACTTTGATCTGGACAGCCCCTACTAGTGTATTTCTCACTCTCTTTCATCCTAAATGGGGTGGTCTAAGCAGAAAACAGGGCACACTTTCTCTTCTTTTCTGGATTGATATGGGCACCTTCCTGAATGGAAAATCAGCTCCCCCTCTGCCTTTGCACCGTGCACACTGCACTACGCTCGTTTGCTAGGCAAACCCCGACGGTTTTCGACGAAATTTGGTGGAGACATTATTGAGGTTCTAAACCAGGTTAGGGCATATTTGGCAACACTAATTCACTTATTTAGAGGAACCTTATTCAGAATGACAATTTGGGGTTCGGTCAAAATGGGGTGTCTACAATAGAGCTCCGAGTTCTCCGAAAATTCAGCAGAACAACGACTATAGTTGAGTGGTGTAGCCTCGAGTTCTCCATAATTCGGCAGAACAATGGCGCTAGGAAAGTCGTGTCGCTCTGAGTCCTTAGAAATTCGATAGAATGCCGACGACGCCCACACGTTTTTTACTGAAAACAAGGATTTTTGAACAGTATTTTCTCTACTTTCTCTCTTTCTGGCAAAGGAACTAGGATTTTTAGACAGTATTTTCTCAAAAATAACAAAAAACCTAGAGGTTTTTTTATATTTAAAACAAGTAATGGTTTATCAAAATCTTCTCTGGTTTTAAAAGAAATTTGATCTTTACACTCACACCCGCTCCCTTTATATAGGGCTCGGGTCCCAAATCGTAACTTTCGATTTTAAAATCGTAAATTGCAATTTAAAATCACAATTTACAATTTTAAAATCGCCTGATGCGATTTGGGTGACACCGGTAGGTCGGTTGGCAGTGTTTTGGGTATTTTCAGAGATTTTCAAGAGTTTTGGCGGGCTGTAACTCCTTCATTTTGACTTTCAATTGTGCCTAGTCAGATCCGTTGGACTCCTTGTGGAAAGGAAAATCCAAGGAACCTAATTTCATGTTTTGAAGTGGTGTAGGCAATTTTGGTGTGTCAAGTTTCGAGGGTTTTTTGGGAGTTTTTTGGAACTTTAAAAGACCGTAACTTCTTCTTTTGGACCCCAGATAGAGCGTGGTCAGGTTCGTCGGACTCCTTTCGGCGAGGAAAATCCAATAAACCTAGTTACACGCTTTGAGATGGTGAACACAATTTCTGAATGTCTTTGACTCAAAGTTAAGTTTAGGCAAATGCCATGTGGAAACGAGCTTCTTTGGTTACACAGTAAAACGCGGGTGCCATGTAGAAATAGGCTTTTATATTTTAACTTTAGGACAAATTCATTTTTGAGAAGTATTTCCTGTTTCGCAAACCAGATAGAGATCGAGAGAAAGAGAACAGGGGCCTTGGGCTCGTCATGGGAGTTATCCTCACAACAAACTATCATTAGTACCACCTTGACAAAATTGGGTGTCTACAGTTTCTAAATGAATTCCACGACAGGGGGAATCTCAATTGAGCGGTCAACACAACTTTCATTACATTGATACCAAAACAGAGGGAGCAACCGAAATCTGTGATTTCCAACCAATCAGCCTTGTTCACGGAGTACAAGCTGCTCACCAAGATCCTCGCGAGTAGGCTAAAGGTGGTGATGGGCGAAGTGATATCCAGATTTCAGGGGGCTTTTGTGAATGATCAATAGATCCTCGATGGAATCCTACTCGCTAAAGAAGTCCTTGATACTCTTAAGAGAAATGGGGAGAGTGGAATCATATCAAAAGTGGACTTGGAAAAGGCATATGACCATGTAGATTGGAATTGCTCCGATTATTTACTTGATTGGATGGGCTTTGGCACAAAATGGCATAAGTGGATACAAGCATGCATTTCTACTGCCTCTTTCTCAATCATTATCAATGGGGAACGCTAGAAGGCTTCTTTGGATCGACTAGGGGGCTACGACAAGGAGACCCACTATCACCATACTTGTTTATAATCATGGCAGAGGCCCTCAGTTACCTATTCATAAAGGTTGGAGAGAATAGGGTTGGCAACGGGGCGGGGCGGGGCCGGATGTTCCATTCCCCGTCCCCATCCCCGCCAGAAGGAAAATTCCCCATCCTCGCCCCGTCCCCGCTTCGGGGATGGTAAGGAATCCCCGTCCCCGCCCCACGGGGAGATTCTAATCCCCACCCCGTCCCTGCCCAGTACAAAAAAAAAACCCGCCGCCCATGAAGAAGAAAAGACAAGCATGATTGTGCACTTATCAAAATATAGTAGTGCCAATATCACTACCATAAAAGAAATGTTTACTGTTCACAAAAAAAAACACTAAAACAATACTAAAATAAAGAGGATATTGATAATATCTTGCATAATGAAACGGGGCAGGGCGGGCCCATCCCCTCCCTGTCCCTGCTGCGGGGAATTTTCTAAATCCCCTCCTTGTCCCCGCTGAGATCGAGGAATCCCCGCCCCATTCGGGGGGGACGGGGCAAATCCCCATTTTTTCGGGTGAAATTGCCAGCCCTAGGAGAGAAGGGTTTTATCACGGGATGAGTATCAGCAAATTTCAACCCGGTAACACACCTTCAGTTTGCGGACGATACTCTGGTCTTCCTAGAAGATGGGATGTCACAGATGATTAACTTAAGACGTTTGTTCATGTGGTTCGAGATAACCACGGGACTATAGACACCCCATTCTGTCAAGGTTGTGCTTTAGGACCCCATCCCGCTAGAGGGGCGGCGCGACCGGCCTCCCCCTCTCTTGGTCTCTTGTACCCACGCGGTTGGCGTGTGCCTTTTATTATTGATTCAATTAATCTTTTCCGTGAACTTGGGATCACTAAATGAAAATCCAATTATAAACCCGAGTATTATGATTGACAACTTAGGAGGATGGAGATTAGGTTATTTATAAAAACAATGTTTAATCTTTTGAAAAACTTTTAACCCAATTTAAAGATTAAGAGATCAAAAACAATTTAAACAAGTAAGTTAAATCTAAAGTGCAATGCAAGCGAAAAGAGTAAGAGTCAAGAAAGAGTGCACCCGATATTTAAAGTGGTTTGGTCCTCAAACACGAGGCCTACTCCACTCCACCAACCAAACACGTTGATGGCTTCACTATGTTGATCTTCTTAACCTTGGCGAAGACCGGTGCCAATCACAATCTCCAATAGCTTTAACCTTGGTGGCAATCCTCACCACGGAGAGAGGGCTTCGCTTCTTCGAACACTCACCCAAATACAATGGTTTATCAAGAAAGAACAAAGAAATATCCCTTCCAAAGGGTTACAATCTTGAAGAGGATGTACAAATGAGAGCCTATGATCCAAATCCTAAATCTAGAGGATGAGAGGCATAAAACAAGCTTAATTCACTCTTAGGATGTTCTAATATGGTTTAGAGTATTAGAATTGATAATGGTGAAGTTTTTATCTCAAATATATATAGAAAAACCCAAATATGACCGTTTGAGGGCATAGTCATAATTCTGTGGAAAACCCCAACGGATATAATTTTTTCCCGACATAGTGTTCTCGGAGTTTCGACAGACTTTCTCGAAGTTTCAAGAATTTCTCTCGGAGTACCGAGAATACAAACAGAGATTTGAAATTTAGTCCCGGGACCATTTCTTGGAGCTCCAAGAACTTTCTCGGAGTTCCAAGAATTCTCTCGAAGTTCCGAGAAGCTTATTTCCAGCAGGTTTTCAAATATAAAATGCTGATTAGTTTTGGGCTTCATGGACTTCCAATTTGTACCTAGTTGGGATTGTTATGAGGGTTCCAAAGTCTTGGAACACCACAAGGACAATCACTTAGACATTTATGGGTGTGTTATTACTTCATTTATGCTTCTCAAAACCTAAACTATGATTGGATCTTTAGAAACTAATAAGACTTCAAAGATATGGTCTTCACTTTGCATTGCTTCAAGTCTTCTAGCTTCTTAGATCTCTAAGGACTTTGGCCTTCCGAATATGGTCCAATAAGAGCGCTTCTTGGACTTGATCCGAGCAACCTTGATGTTAAACTATCATGATCTACAACTAAGACAATCAAACACATTAGTGATATAAAATCACTTGAGTTTGGAATCATAAAAAGGAGATAGGAATGCCAATGTGAGAACCATTGGGCTTACAATCTCCCCTTTTTTTTTATGATGACAAGCACAAGAGATTTTCTAATAAAAGCAAACATATTTTTCTTACTCTTGATTTTTCTCCCTCTTTGTCATCAACAAAAAAGATGGGTCAAAAAAATCAAAGAGATAAAATTTTCAATTTTAAGCTCCCTCTTTTTCAAAGAAAAAATCAAACATTGAACTTCCCCTATTTGGAATACTAATACAACACAAGAGGGGATTTTAAAAACCATAATTGAATGATATTCAAATTTAAGTGCTAGCCCCTAATCTAAAAATGAATATGAATAGAATCATGTGGAGGCTTTAGGAACCCAAGCTTTCTTGGTCCCACCACAATCCCTAATCTTAGATGCACATTGGAATTGATAGTGACCATAAATTCCACAATAATGGCATCTAACAGGAGAGTTAGATAGACTAGTCTTATCATAAAACTCATGCTTAGGTCTATGACTAGCTTTCTATAAGATTATGTCAATGATTTTATCACCATTTAAAAATCCATGAAGACATAATCTTAATCTTTCATTTTCATTATGAAGATGGGTTATTTGATATAAGAAATCATTATTGTCATATTCATAACATTTGGAAGAGCTTGTCACATATTGAAATTTAACTAATTGGCAAGATTTCTCGTCCAAATTACCCTTAAGGGTTTCAAGCTCAAGTTTAAGATTTTCAACTTGCACTTGAGCTAGAGATTTGGAAGAAGATGATTCATTTTTCAACATATCAAGTTTATTTTCTAATTGGAAGTAGATTCTTAAGAACTTTATTTTTTAAAATTTGGGAATGCAAAGTATTACACAATTTATCATAAGATATGCTTCCACTATCACTACTAGATGAACTATGAGAAAGGTTTGAATTTACCTCATCTTCATAGGTGAGTGCCATGAAGCATAAATCATCTTTATTTGTTTCCCTTTCACTTGAGCTCTTGCTTGACGTGCTTGATGCATCCCAAGCGGCTACAAGACCTTTGTTCTTCTTCCAATCATTCTTTTTTCCTTTGTACTTCGAGGATGAAGACTTGAGAAGTGGACACTCCGGTCTTTTATGTCTCGTCTTCTTACAATTGTAACATCTAATTCCACCCTCTAAGTCACTTTATTTTTCTTCTTTTTTCTTTTTTTTATCTTTCTTGTGCTTCTTTCTTCATAAGCTTTTGAATTTTCTCAATATTTCTTCTTCATCACTATCCGCTTCACTTGAGGAAGATAATTTTTCCTTGAAGGCTTTGAGTGCTAGGGACCTACTATCTTTTTCTTTCTCTTTTGACTTCTTCTCCTCTTGACGGCTAGTGAGGAGCATCTCATGAGTGATAAGAGATCATAAAAGCTCCTCCATAGTGAGTTTAGAGAGATCCTTCGATTCTTGTACGGAGGTAACCTTTGGAGCCCAATGTGGAGGAAGTGACTTAAGCAACTTACCCACAAGCTCATCATTAGGATAAGATTTACCAAGATTAGCCAATTCATTTGTAATTTTAGAAAATCGGGTAAACATTTCATATTTGCTCTTTAACAAGTTTACTTTAGAATCTTTGACTTGAGATGTTCCCTCATGGGTAATGGCAAGGGTATCCCAAATAACCTTGGCGGAATAAAAAAGAGCTACCCTATTAAACTCTTCAGTACGTAAGGCACAAAATACATAATTAATAGCTTTGTAATTCAAGTTTGCTTGCCTTTTCTCTACAACATTCCATTCTTCAAATGGCTTGGAAGGCAAAGTATATCCATTGTTAACAATATGCCAAAGCTCCACATCTATCGAAAGAAGATAGATGCGCATCCTTGTCTTCCAATGTCCATAGTTGGACCCATCAAAGAAAGGAGGTCTAGTTGTGGAATGGCCTTCCGGAAGTCCGGTTCCAATCGTGTTTGCCATTTCACAATAGAAAAGTTGCCAATGATCTTTCCCTTGTTAGATTTGAAAAACCTTACCAAAGTTCAAAAAATCTCTTCTAAGAGCCAAGGCTCCAATACCAAGTGAAAATCCAATTATAGGCCCGAGTATTATAATTGACAACTTAGGAGGAGGGAGATTAGGTTATTTATAAAAATAATGTCTAATCTTTTGAAAACCTTTTAACCCAATTTAAAGATTAAGAAATCAAAAACAATTTAAACAAGTAAGTTAAATCTAAAGTACAATGCAAATGAAAAGGGCAAGAGTCAAGAAAGAGTGCACCCGAGATTTAAAGTGGTTTGGTCCTTAAACACGAGGCCTACTCCACTCCACCAACCAAACACGTTGATGGCTTCACTATGTTGATCTTCTTAACCTTGGCAAAGATCGGTACCAATTACAATCTCCAATAGCTTTAACCTTGGTGGCAATCCTCATCATAGAGAGAGGGCTTCACTTCTCCGAACACTCGCCCAAATACAATGGTTTATCAAGAAAGAAAGAACAAAGAAAAATCCCTTCCAAAGGGTTACAATCTTGAAGAGGATGTACAAATGAGAGCCTATGATCCAAATCCTAAATCTAGAGGATGAGAGGTATAAAACAAGCTTAATTCACTCTTAGGATGTTCCAAGATGGTTTAGAGTGTTAGAATTGATAATGGTGAAGTTTTTATCTTAAATATATATAGAAAAAACCCAAATATGACCGTTTGAGGGCATAGTTGTAATTCTGTGAAAAACCCCAACAGATATAATTTTTTCCCGACATAGTGTTCTCGGAGTTCCGAGAATTTCTCTCGGAGTTCTGGGAATACAAACAGAGATTTGAAATTTATTCCCTAGACCATTTCTCGGAGCTCTGAGAATTCTCTCGGAGTTCCGAGAAGCCTATTTCCAGCAGGTTTTCAAATATAAAATGCTGATTTGTTTTGGGCTTCATGGACTTTCAATTTGTACCTAGTTGGGATTGTTATGAGGGTTCCAAAGTCTTGGAACACCACAAGGACAATCACTTAGACATTTAGGGGTGTGTTATTACTTCATTTATGCTTCTCAAAATCTAAACTAGGATTGGATCTTTACAAACTAATAAGACTTCAAAGATATGATCTTCACTTTGCATTGCTTCGAGTCTTCTTGCTTCTTGGATCTCTAAGGACTTTGGCCTTCCGAATATGGTCCAATAAGAGCGCTTCTTGGACTTGATCCGAGCAACCTTGATGTTAAACTATCACGATCTACAACTAAGACAATCAAACACATTAGTGATATAAAATCACTTGAGTTTGGAATCATCAAAAGAAGATAAGAATGCCAAGGTGGGAACCATTGGGCTTACACTAAAGCAATCTGAATTTCGTGCAAAAGAGAATGACAGAGTTGCCACCTAGATGAGAGATCTATGACCCATAAGTGACCGAAATCTAGATTCATTACCTAATTACGAGAATGAAAGGTATGGGCAATTACCACTACATGCACCATTCTTACCCTATAATCCGGTCTTCAATTTCAAAAGTTAATTCTCTTTAATTTCTTTTAAATGGCTCATTTAACTCTATCTTAATGTGCGATTTATGTGACATGCATCCTAAAATCTAATTTCAATATAATCCCTAATGTATATCTTGATTTTCTTAATTTGTTTGGATTCAATCTAAGTGATTGTTCTCCTAAAATTCTAATTTGTGGAAAATCCTATATATTTTAATTAATTAAATTAATTAAAATTAACCTATAAAACCCCACCATTTGTGGTGGGCCGACTCGTGCTTGGTATGCCATTCAAAGCATCCAAAGCTGCCAACATATCCAAGCCTCACTGGAATCAGAGTCGATCGTAGTTCAGTGCCCAAACAAAGCTATATGCCTAAACATCTAGGACACCGATCTAAATTGGACCAACTGTTTCAATAGTTTAAGAGAATTCATTTAATTCAAGTTGAGTGGATTTTATTATCCTAGGACTTCATCTAAGATGCTCTATGGTCATAACTAAGTGAAAGACATTCCCTAAACTAATGCAGGTGAACCTATATCCTAGGTTAACTAGGCTTGTCCTATAGAGAAATGGGTTAACTAGTGTAGCTAGACCTATGACTCGATTACTAATAATAGCAATCGATCATGATGAGGGTGAACTCCTAACTCTAGGACACCCTAAAACCTAAACGTGACGTAAGTGTTCCTAAGGGCCCTAAAGGTTCTTACGATGGGAGACCGCAATCCAACAGTTCCAAAGACACGGATTAAATTAATTCAGTTATCTGAAATTAATGATTTTTTAGTTCTTTAAAGGTTTTCGAATCCTAAAACCTACGGAATACCAATGGCTTTAATACTGGCAAGTTTCAACCTTGAATTGCATCCATGGAAGGAAATCATGCTTTCCACCCTTGCATAATTTAGCACGTAAGTTATAGTATGTTATTGCCTGGCATGTTTCTCAAGATTTCCTTAGACAATAGACCTTGGAGCCAATAACGTACTATAAGTTACATGCTCAAATTATCAAGGATTGATCACAATTAATATACGATTATGAATGCGATCTTGGCGGTTAAACTATCATAGTATTGCAAATTTACAAAGAAAATCAATGATTCCTAAGGTTTCTGTTTTAATAGTTTAAAGATTGAATACATGATGTAGCACTAGAATTCACTGAAAAGTTTTATAACAATTTGAATTTATTTCGATTTTCTTAAGGATTTTAAAAAATTTCAGTTCAGATTATAGATTTACACATCAACTTATAGCAAATCTAATCTAAAGAAGCTGAAATGTTTACAGTAGGTTTCTCTTTACCATAGAAGATTACTGTAAAATTTTCATTGATTTTAAATGTGTCTTGCTATCAGTTTTCTAATGTTGAAGATATCTGTTCAGATTATAAATGTACACACAAACATATAGCAAATCTAATCAAAATAAGCTGAAAGTTTTACAGTAGCTTTCTCTTTACCAGAGAAGATTATTGTAAATGTTTCACGGATTTTAAAGATGATTTACTATCAATTTGTGATTTTAAAGATATCTGTCCAGATTATGAAATTACAACGAAACAAATAGTAAAATTAGTCCAAATTATTATAAACTTTGTGAGAACATGTCATTCCAGCAGTAAATTTTAATAAAATATGTCTAGAATTTTTTATTTCAATTTGCAATTTTTTTTAGATTTCATATAGCATGCTTGATTTGGCATAAAAATGATAAGACATATCTAACAGTAACAAAAAATCTTAAAAAATTCACTCGAGATCAGATCAGGGTTTAGTTACATCTCCTCCAAATTTTACTTCTGTAAACCCTATATACGTTTCAAAATTTGCGTTTTTACAAAAATACCCCTAAAATTAAACAATTTTTTAAACCCCTTAATTAAAGTCCAAGTTTCTGCAAAAAAATTTATTGCTTCAAAACCCTAAAATTCTGTTATGTTTAAATTTTCATTGATTTTGGATCTGTTTTGATGCCTTTTTAAATTCGATCTTTGGAATTTTACCCCTTTAAGGGTGAAGTTCAAAAGGTCAAAACGCGGTCAAAACGAAATCAAAATTCCTGAAAATTCCATATTTCTATACTTTTAATACACAAAAGACTCAGGAATTAAACAATTCAAGAAATTTTAAGGGCTTATTATAGTTGCTTTGTAAAGTGGGTTTAAACCATTTTATTTTCAACAATCAGATTTTAATATTAAAAAAATAGATTTTTCAAAAAAAAATTCAGATTATAAAATAACTTAAACCTGATCTCATCTCCTCAAAATTTCACATGTAAACACTTTCGTTTTGATAACTTTTCAAGGAAAATCCTAATTATACTCCTAGCCTACTTCTAGTTTAAACTACATGAAAGAGGGTTTAGAAAACCAACCTTGCTAGCTCTCTTTGTCTCTAGGGTAAGTGATCCTTAGATATACACTTTGACTTACCATTTTAATCGTAAAAGAAAACCCCAAAGAATAATAATCTAGCCTCCAATATGTTGAATATGTGGAATATGTGAAAGTACTTTGTGTAGAACCAAGTGGAAGAGATGAGCACCAAAGCACAAAAAGGATGGAATGAATTCCAAGGGGAGAGAGAGAGAGAGAGAGAGAGAGAGAGAGGGACAAATTTTCCAGCCTTACCTCCTAGGGTTGGACGAATTTCCAAGAGAAAGAATTGCTTCGGGAAGGTTTGATTTTATAGGTAAAAGACTTTGGTTGAATGATTTTGGAAATTTCCATTGTGAGCACTCTTCCCTTTGGCTTGTTTCCAATTTGTGCTTTGACTTTCTCATTCTTTGATTTCCATATTGAACTTATTTCTAAACCTTGTTTCTTGTAAGCTAAGCAATGCTAAATTACACAATGGAGATCCTTGAAGATCAATCTAGAAGCCTTCTTACATAGGAAACTATAAATGATTTTCGTCTAAAAAGGGTTGTCTGATATTTGAGCTCATTTTTGACCTATTTAGAGGTTAGTTCAGAAAAAGTCATAAACTGAAAAGTTGTAGATCTTTTCAGGACGTTCGAAACAAGTATAATAGTAAATTTTCTGGACTAGAAGGTAAAAAGTTATTATCGTTTTAGTGACCTGGTCATACAAGCCCTTTCTAATTATAACTCTTCCTTTCTTTATTAGTTTTTCAAAACAAATATGATGTCACCAACCACCTCATCTCATGTTGGACTTTTTTGCATGTGGCCTCCTCATGTGGGGCGCCCAGTTATGTGGCCAACCCACATGGGTGGGTCCACATGGACCCCCACCTTGTGGGCTTTAGCACAGTGGGCCTTATGACATGTATTTTGGGTTTTTTCAATGAAAATTCAATAAAATCCTTTAAATTTAAAATTTTTATTGATGAACCCAACCCATATGACATTATGGTGCACCATCGACATATGGTCGAACCATCTCCTTTAGAAAAAATAATTTTTCGGACCAAAATACCCCTATTCGACCATTACACATCCAAATGCGACCAAAATACCCTCAAATTGGTTCACCCCTTAAAGGGGAAAGTTAAAAATGGAAAGTCTTTTTGTGGTCAAACTTCAAAAATAGAAACTTTTAAAATCAGGTCCTTTTGGTGGGCAATATCAAATAGGATCATTTGGTAACCCTGAAAATACCCAAAATGCCCTTGACACATAAAATTTCCATGTCAAGCGAAACCCCTGAGAAACTCTAAATTTATCAGGCTTTCCAAAATTCATGAAATGATCTAAGATTTCTTAGACACGCCCTAGAGGTCAAATGAAACATATTGGAAATGACCAAATTACCCCTGAGGAACAAAATTTGGTGAAACTAGGGAAAACCCTGAGAAATTCCAAAAATAGCAGGTTTTTCAAAATTCAAGAAACGACCTGGGATTTTTCAGACACGGTCGAAGGATCAAATGAAATACACAGGAAAAGACCAAAATACCTCTGGAGTGGAAGAATAAGGGAAACCTTGAGAAATCTAAATTTAGCAGGTCTTCCAAAACTCATGAAATTACTCATGATTTCTCAGCCATACCCTCAAGATGATTTTGGATATATAGGAAATGGTCGAAATATCTACAAGATGATGAAAATATGGATGCCCTATAAGTTTCTAAAAATAGCAGGCTCCTTAAAATACTTGAAATTTTCGAGGATTCTTCAGTCATACCTTAGAGATAATCTTTAGGCACACCATAAATGACCAACACAACCCCAAGTTACACAAAATGGGAAAAATCTTGAGAGATTTTAAAAATAGCAGCTTTTTCAAAATTCACGGAATCTCTCAAGATTTCTCAGACACAACTCGGGGGTCAAACGGGACACATCGGGAATGACCAAAATACCCCTATAGTGCAAAAATAGGCAAAAATGAGGAAAACCCTGAAAATTCTAAAAATAGCTGGTTTGTTCACTTGCTTGGAAACTTGAACTTTCATCTTCTAGATACCATTGGAACACCCTAGAAACCTTTAGGATTGCGAATCAACTTCCAAACACCTAAAATGAGATGAAATCTACCATAGAATGTATGGATGCCTAATCTATTGCGGAATATGGACTCAAGACATGACAAACTACCGAATATTTTACTTTTTAAAGGGTAGCAAAATGGGGATGTCTACACCTGCTAATGATAGGTTGTCGTGAGGACGTTTCCTATGATGAGTCCCAGAGCTTCTCTGGTCTTTCTCTCGATCTCTCTCTAGTTTTCAGAATGAAAATATTTCCTTAAAATGAATTTGTTTCGAAGTTAAACCGAAGCCCGTCTTCGCAAGACACCCGCCTTTTACAACACCACCAAAAAGCCCATTTTTACACGGTACTGAACTAGAAACTAACTCTCAAAGCAAAAAACAGCTTCTCGGGAACTAAGAATCACTCTCGGGACCCAAGAATCAATTCTAGGAATAAAAAATCACTTTTTTAAAGAAAAAAACCCTCTGTGATTTTGACAGAATCGCAATTTGGGATTTGGAAATCGTAACTTGCAATTTCCACTTCTAAATCGCAGGTTGCTATTTCGAATCCCAACCGGCGATTTTCCTTCCGAGCTGGCATTGTGTCAAAGGTAAATCGCAGGTTGTGATTTCAAATCGAAACCTACGATTTCAATTTTTTTTTCTCTATATAGAGTTGAAAACCATATCAAAATTAGAGATCATAACTATATCAGAATCATTTGGTTTTTAATTTTCAGATCAAGATCATCTAGATTTTGAATTCCATCCTTTGTTTCCCCATAAATTAGGTTCCTTCAAAATTTCTAGTTTCCTTTTGAAACGAGAGAGAGAAATATTAGAAAAGCTTCTAAAATTTCCCTAGAAACTAGTATCTCGCCATACCGACTATTCAGTTTCTCCCAAAATTCCTTACAAACCCTGGACGTCGGCACTCTCCCAAAATTCTGAGGACTCAAAGTGACACTAACTACTGTGAGCTCTAGGATGCTGGCACTCCGTCGAAATTCTGAGAGCAACACCACTTGCTTGCTAGGTATGTTAACCAGCTTTCTATATTTCAATTACAATACTCAGAAGTGGGTGGCTATAAGGTTTGGGGATCCTTTGACGCAAACCCTTAACAGAAATCCCCTCCTTCTCCCTATTTTTCAAACGAAGGCTATTTTATTAATTCATGTTATTTATATATAACAAGCAATCTGATTAACCATAGACAATTCTTCTCAGTATTCATCAGTGATACGAGGAAATATGGGCTTCGACCCCCCCCTCTCCGATGTCCTGCATCTGAAATAATGTCTATCACAATTATTTATTATTGTTGTTTATAAATACACTAGATTAAAGAAATTCTCTTCATTAAAAGCTTTTCATCCTTCGTAAAGATTTTCTCAAGTTCTTACTCTTAGCCATCATTAATCAACTAGCTTAAGATCGCCTCCGCTTCTAGGTGCTCATTTGACTTGTTCCAGAGGGCTTATTCCTAGGAAGTAGATTTAGGGGCAATCTCAATCTTGTGAGCATTACCATTTGTCAAAGATTGAACTAAAGAAAATCGTTTACTTTTTCTTTATTCAATAAATAAAAAAGACCTACTTTCCTTACTAGCTTCACCCTCTCTTCTGTTTGAAATCCAATCGGAGAATAAGCTTAATCGTAATAAAGGTTTTAAAACTAATTCTGCTAAGTTTTTCCAAAACCGCCAAGTCAAGTCAAGAGATCGGATTTACCCGGGCATGAGGGGTGCCTAATACCCTCCCCGAATGTAACCATATCCATTGCACAGATTTGTATCGAGACCATACCTAAAAAAACAGAGTTAATTACAGGTTCTAGGCCCTAACCTAAATGGTAACTTTGGTCACTACCTTTCTTATGAAGCTCAGATCTTTATCCCTAGTTCACCAGAAACGCAGACATGGGTAGGCGTTAACCTAGGTGGCGACTCAGAGAATCTCTTTTCTGTGAATTTTGAATCTTTATCCCAAATTCCCAAGAAATGCAAACATGTACAAACACTCCCTGAGCAAAGGAACCAAAAAAGACAATAAACCAATGGGCAACAGCAGCAGCACACATGCCGGGGCATGTGGGGAGATCACGGAGAGGCTCACCCTACAGATCCGGGATCCACAGGGACTAAAAATCAATTTATACAAAAGCCTAATTGTTGGGATTAACATAGAGGACAGATCTATTGATGTGCAGGTTGCGTCGTTAGGGTGTAAGGCCTTGAAGCTCCCCCATCACTTATCTTGGGCCGTCGTTGGGGTTTGGGGCTCCAAGAAGTCCCAATGGGACCCGGTGGTGGAAGAGTAGAGAGGAAACTCGCATCTTGGAAGAAGAAATACTTATTGTTCGGTGGAAGGATAACTCTGATCAAGCGGCATTGTCTAACATGCAGGTATACTTCATGTCCCTATTCGAAATCCCGGCTTCAGTCGCCAATCGCATAGAGTGGCTGCAAAGGAACTTCCTATGGGAAGGCCCGGAGGAAGGAAAAACATTAAAGCATTTGCTAAAATGGGGAAAGGTGTGCAGATAAATAAAGGGGGAGAATTGGCATTGCAAAGATTAGAAAGCGAAATAAATCACTTTTGGGTAAGTGGTTATGTCGCTTCGAATCCGAGAAAGATGCACTATCGAGAAATATTATGGAAACTAAATATGGCAACGGATGGGGTGACTGGATAAGTTGAGAACTGCCTAGAGGAAAGGGATCGAGGGCAGGGAAATCCATTAACTCTGTGCGGCCTGAAGTCTTACCATTGATCCGGTTCAAAGCGGGAAGGGGTGAAAATGTGAGATTCTGGCACGATCTTGTAGACACCCCCATTTTGCTCCACTTTAATCAATAAAGAAGTTAGTGTTTATCTGTTTTTTCCAGTGTTTTTCATTTTTGTGTCCGTCTCTTACATTTTCTCAATCTTTTTGGTCATTCCCGTCACGTTTCACATTTTCCTGCCAAGTGTTGAGAAGGGTTGTTCACAAGAATCCAAACAAGAGAGAATTTGGACCCGTTTGGTGGGCCCTCATTGAACATTTTGATTAGATTTGGATTAAGCAAGTGTGCCCCAAGTTGTTTTGAACTTATTTGGATCAAATAATTAAAATCGCTTTCCACGGGGTTCCATATATATTTCGATCAATATGCAATACGGTCTACCAAGAGTCGGTTTTAGAGAACAATGCAAGGATTTAGGGGGCGTGGCTAATTTATATTAGTGACTTGCAAATTGAACAGTTTAGATCGCCCTATGAACATGATTTATGGGGTACAACATATTTGCGGTGTAACCGGTCAATTGAACAGTTAGGATCATCCTATGGAAAATATTTTGGGCGTCTAATGGATTGAAATGTACACCACATTTTTTTTTATGGAGGAAAGAAAGTTCGTTCAAAGAGTGGGGCCCACCTGTTTTCTTTGAGTTTTAATTATTGAAAATCATGGAATTTTATTCTAATATGGGATTTCGTCCAATACAAGTTGGGCCTACCACATTAATTCTCGAGTTGGAATTTGCAAAGATATTCGGCCAATGCCTGTGGGGCCCGCATATCAAACTTAATCTGAAAGGAGGGGTCCACTGTGTGTTTCGACCATTTGGTGGGGGGCCACCATGCGCCCAACATGGTGTGGACCCATCGCATCATTCCCACCATTTTCACGGAGTTAGAAACATTAAATCTTGAATTCAGTCAATCTTGGAATGGGGCCAGCAATTTGAATATGTTTACATGTATGTTACAAAATAGAAGTGGGACCCACTAAAGGTTGTGATTCATGAAGAGTAGTTTCGGTCAACAGAGGGATGGGGTTTGTCCTAATTATTTTATTATTATAGAAACAAAGGGTCTTGTATTGGCACTGGAAAGGAAGGCTTGAGTAGTTCTGCTCGTGTGAAACTTGGTCATCATTTGGTGGGGGCCATTTTGCAAGCTAGTGTGTCCTTTGTCGTCAAGTGGAGGATACACTGGATCACCTTTCCGTTTCTTCAGTATGATGTGGGTATCTCAAAGAAGCATATCGAAGGTGTTATTGGATTGGTGCGGCGCTTATCACGGTTTCATGGGAAGCACCCTACGGATGTCGCTACCATACGCCATTACTTGGCTCATTTGGAAGGAACATAACAAAAGGATATTCTTGAGCAAAGAAAGACATTGGAACCATATTGTCATGCCCCAAACCCCCACCCTGGGCGTAGGACATGACAACGCTATACACCTGCAAGACAAGTCCCACAAATGTACTAGGCTAAAAGCAATAACAGAAGTAAACCTGGCATTCCGTAACTCAAATATTAAAGTCTCAATAATTACGGACCCAACACAGACAAATCAAAGCTCAGTTCTCCCCTGAGTCAAAACAAAATAATATAATAATATCTTTACATCTTATTTAAAGTTCCCACTTCCTAATGAATAGAAAATAACTAACTACTCTCTAGGCCAAAGTCCAGTTCCAAAGCTAAGCGTCCTATTCCTCGTTAACCTCACGAGGGTCATGACCTGAAAAATGTTATATAACCACAGTCAGCTGAAAAGCTCAGTGCATAATAAAGCACTACTCTAAGTACAGATCTAAGCATGCCGAGGCTCAATAGGGACCAGATAACAGAGTTAAAGCTGAATACTGAGATCTCAAGAGAAATAATAGGCACAAAGTAGATATAAGTGCATGTCAAATATGATTCTGAATTAAAGGTGCAATAAAGCAATTCAATATCTAAGTTCTGGTCCAAGTCAAAGATTTTCATAATTCAAATACACTTCAGAATCATCAACATGGTCCAGAAGATATGTTATTGCTTACACCGACAGTCCACAGTGTTGGAACTAGTTCCTCAAAGTTCAGATACAAGTTGACAGGGCCAGCATTTTATCGCACTAACGGGCGAGAAGTTCCAGTGTACTACCCCCACGGTGGGTTTCAGACATCGCCAATTGTACTACCCCCATACGGCAGGGTTTCAGAAATACCCAAGCCTCCACAGAAGTGTTTAGAAAGTGTCCAAGGTTCATATTGAAAGGTTCAATTTTCAAAACTAAATTTCATAACCGTTATTTCAACTGTTCAGATTCATAATGGTACGGTATTGAATATGTAAGAACAAAATTAGGTATGTTAGACCCAAGCCCATTTCAGAAGTTCAAGGCATCAATACAGGTTTCTAAAGTTAATATCAATTCAAAATGTATAGGGTTTACAAAATACCCAAAGTAGTACGTTATTACGTACCCCAATGATGTTCTTTTCCTTCCTTGAATCCTTTTAGATTTCAATAGTCTCATCTGAACAGAACATAAGTAACAAATAAGGGCCCCAAAAAGTAACCCAAAAGCCAATGGATCGAAGTTCAAAATTCAAAACAAAATTTTCAAATTCAGGTGGGTTCGGATTCCTGACCAAAATCTTCGGACGCTCGGACACTCCATTCGGACGCCCCCTTCGGGCGTCTCTGAAACTTTTTCCAAAATTCAACTCTCGGGTTTCAAATCCCTTCACATTCGGATGCCCGAATAGCCCCTTCGGGCGCCCGAACACCCTAAGTCGAGCGTCCGAAGTGCGGGCTGGGTTTTTCTGACGAAATTCCATATTTTATTCCGATTTTCTCAAGATTTCAAAAATTCATATCTGGTTCAATCGGACTCCAAATTGCACGAGGTTGGATCCGATGGATTCGTATCGACGAGAGGAATTTGCCAAACCCGATTCCATGCCCTGAATTCAAACGAACGATAACTGATAGAATAATCAAAATCTAGGTCAAAGTCGCTAATTTCTGAATTCGATTTCTTAACAATTGATTTTGAGTTCGTTGGACTCGAAGAACAATATCGGATCCAAGAAGTTCAAGATCAACCCAAAGATTCTTATTTCTAACCCATATTAGACACAATTCCCTTCTTTTACTTATCAAACCCTTGTTTTAGGGTTTCTAAATATCCAAGTTCTTTGTAGTTCATAGTTCTTACCTTGATTCGTGGCTTTGACTCCGAAATCGTGATCTCCTTGCTCTTCTCCTTCTCTTCTCTGATTTCTTTGTTTAGGGATGAACAAAACGTTTAGGGTTTGTTTTAGCCACAAAGCGATGAATTTATAGGCTTTCTTAAGAAGCCCTAATAAAAACCAAATTCTGACAGACAAAAAAGCCCCTTTTTAAACAGGGGCGAAGATTTGAAAAGGGGTATTTTGGGTATTTACATTCTACCCTCACAAAAATTTCATCCTCGAAATTTACTTATCACGTACCTGAATTTTCAAATAGGAATGGATATTTCGATCTCATTTTGTCCTCCAGCTC
Organism: Tasmannia lanceolata; assembly: GCF_043159265.1. Lineage (NCBI taxonomy): Eukaryota > Viridiplantae > Streptophyta > Magnoliopsida > Canellales > Winteraceae > Tasmannia > Tasmannia lanceolata. The sequence goes on along the minus strand of NW_027518700.1, from coordinate 35,517,056 downwards.
CCAGGTGGCTTCACATTCTGAGTAATTCCGCCACTGGACTTTCACATATAGAATAGTCCATTCCATTAGAACTTGGTCCTTATGATGCATAATACGGATAGGTTGTTCTTCAAATGACAGATCTTCTCTCAGATTCAGAGGTTCTAATTCAATCACATGATTCAGATCTAATATAAACTTTTGTAACTTAGACACATGAAACTGTGGACCCCGATCCGAGGACGGTGCTGAGGGACGCGAGATCCCTCCTGCAATCCTCTAGATCTCCACAATGTGAAGGAGAGCTCTACCAAGAAACTCTCGAAACGGATGCCACCCTCACAACATAGCATGAGTGGCGATATAAAAAGACGGAGATACATCCTGATCCGGAGCCAGGGCTCGAAACCAAGATATATCTAAAAATAACTCAGAGTCGCCATCCATGGATATGCCATGGAACCCTAAAATCAAATCCTCTGTGCAATGGATAACCAGAAATATATATGGGTTCGTGCCTGGTTACGAATGGAGAAGGTCTGAGAACACCCCCGATTCGTCCGAGTGCAAGCACTTGGTCTCTTATGCCATTTATTATTAACTCCAAAGAAGTTTGGGTAAAAATCATGTGAAATGGGAACAATCCTCAGGAGTCGTCTACCTAAGCATGCATTTCCTGAGGATAAAATAATAAGCACACATAAAATAAAATGAAAGATGTGTCACCTAAGCATAGCTAGGTTATGAGTGATGTTTGGTCTCTCCACTGCCAATTCATTTTTGTCAATCATATTTTGAATGGCATGCTTCAAGGCCAAACAATTCTCAGTCAAATGTCCTGGACCTCTATGATATTCACAATATTGGTCCATCTTCCAGAATGCGGGTAAGGGATTGGGTTGAGGTTTGATATCCGGGAGCCGGATCTTCCTATCTTTCATAAGCCTCTTGAATATCATTATTATAGGATATGGAAGAGGATCAAACTTTCTGTCAAATGTACCTCTCCTGGGTGCTCTGGCAGCTTCTGTAACAACTCTGGCCACAGGCCTGGTGTAACTGACAGCATGAATTTCTTTGGGTTGGACCATAGGTCTTTTTCCTTCTCGGATCTCTGTAGAAACTTTTGCTCTCAGACCCTTTGCTATGGCATCTCCCGTCTGAGTACCCGTCTTGATTAAGTGGTCAAAGCTTGGATAACACTGAGGAGGAAGAAAATGAAAGTACTGAGGAGACAAACTTTTCAAAACCAGCTTTATCTGTTCTGCTTCAGACATTCTCTGGCTCAGCTGAGCAGATTTGCGTTTCCAACGCCTGATAAAGAAAGTAAAGGTCTCCTGAGGACATTGCTTCAGCTGTTTCAGGTCTTTCTTCATGACCTCTATGCCTTCTTCCATCGAGAACTGCTCTATCAGTTTCTCAGAGATGTCTTCTAGGGTTCTTACCTCTTCCGGCTTCAGCCTTAGGAACCACTTCTTCGCAATTCCCGTCAGAGAAATCGGGAACAGCTGGGCCATCTGCTCGCGGCTCAGACCATACTGTTGTGAAAGAATGATAAACCATCTCATGTGATTGCGAGGACACCTGTGGACCCCGATCCGAGAGCGGCGGCCGGGGACGTGCCCCACGCGCTGGGTCTCTATGGATCATCCACGTGAATGGAGAGCTCTACCAAGGAACTCTCGAAAGAAGTGCCTCTCACAGCATGAGTGGGGATATAAAAGGTGAGATACCTCTCGATTCGGGGACTAGCCCAGATTCGAGGCGTACCTTAAACAAAGAAGAGTCGCCATCCAAGGAAGTGGGCCAAGGATCCCATACTATGCTCTGTTGCAACGGATAACCAGAGATTATAAAAAGAGGGTTCGTGCCTGGTTACGAATTCGGAAGGTCGAAAGAGCACCTCATCCGCCCAAGTGCAAACACCTGGTCTCTTATGCCATTTATTTAATAATTTTGAAGAGTTTTGGGCAAAAGTCATATGAAATGAGAATCAATATCTCCGAGAAGACGTCTATCTAATCATGCATGTCTCGGAGATGAATAATAATCACACATAAAAGAAATAAAATAAGTGTCACCTAGGAGTAGCTAGATTCTGAGTGACAAGCCTAAAGAGCTAGGTTATGAGTGTCATACCTAATTGGTGTCTGAGTTCTGGTGTGCAAACACATGCATGCTACAGCTAAAGGTATAGGATCTGCACATGAAAGTAAGAAAACACAGCAAAACACACAGCACAATTCAATTTTAAACATAACTGGATAAAATGAATCCTAAAACTCTAATGCATTGACTCGGACCAAGATAGCCGTCCATCCCAGCTGCTCTACGTATCCCGGCCTCGGGAAGAATCGGAGTCAACGTAGTTCGATGACCTATTCTAAACTACAATGCCTAACCATCTAGAACTGCTATCCTAGACTCGATTCCACTAGACTCGACTGATTTTTAAAGCTTTTTTGTACGATTGCTTAAGTTCAGGTGAATTGTAATTTTCAGGACTCTCTATATGCCCTAACTAATGCAAGTTGATTAGCCTTAACCTAATGCAGGTGGGCCCTATATCCTATGTGTAACTAGGCTGTGCATCCTAAAGAAAACTATGGGCTGACTATATGCTTCCTAGTCTAGCCATCGGTTCGACTAAGTGTCTAACCAATCAATTTGAGGCCTCCTAACTCTAGGGACACTCACACGACAGGACACACCATATCAATACAAATCAGGACAGCCTCCTAACTCTAAAACACCCCAAATATCTAGGACAGAATCCTAACTCTAGGGGAAGATCTTTTTGAAAAGGTTTTGAAGAGTTTTTGTATCTTGGGAAAGATTTGAAATATTTATTTTTAAAGGTTTGGCTGGACCTGGGATGTGGATCCCAAGCTGCACTACGTACCCTGTTGAAAGGGATCAAGCCAACGTAGTTCGAAACAGAATTCCTAACTACTCCTAATGACTCAAGATTTTTAAGATTTTTGGTTTTTGAAATGTTTTTTATGTTTTTGGAATTTTTGACACAAGAGGACAGAATCTTATCATCATAAGGGCAGGACTGACTCCTGATATCCCGCAAAGGTTGGACAGCATCCTATGCTTTGCGGGGGAAAAGAACAGAAACACAGCTATGCAAGGGTTGGACAACATCCTATACCTTGCAAGAGTGGATAAAAATCGCATGATTTGATGAGAGGTTGGGCAGAATCCTAACCCCTATGATGATAGGACTGACTCCTGATAGAAGGACTGACTCTCTAGCTAAGGACAGACTCCAATAATAGTGGAATGACTTGGATGCTAATGAGACAAAGCATGTCTCCTAAAAGAAAGGGAGGACAATTATGACCAATGAGATAAAGCCTGTCTCCAAAGGGGTTGAATTTTATCACATGAGACATAGCCTGTCTCCCTGAGGATAAGCTTTTCTACGAGACAAAGCATGTCTCTCTAAAAGAATGTGACTTTGCTCACCTGAGACATAGCTTGTCTCCCTAAATTGGGGCTCTAAATGACTCTTTCATCGCCCTTGCCTTGATAAGGGCAAGGGCTTAAAGGATGGTGTTGACAAGAAAACATACAAAATCACTTCCCAAGACTGCTATGTTAGCATAAGAACTTAGATGTTTCAATGATATGACATAATGGATTCTCTCATACATTACCAAAGAATAAGGAAAAAATATACAAATTATCTTAACACATAAACCACCAGAAATAAAGGGAATGCTTGAAATTATGTCATTAATGGAAAATTATATGCACACATACATCTAATGAGTTTCTTTTCCAAAACATCAAAATTTGTCAAGGGCAAGCACAACAATCCGTAAAAGCATTTATAAATTCAAGCTACAAGTCATAATCCAAGTCAACCTAAATTTATTAGAGGGTCTCATCCATTTAACATTTCCCTCGAACAAACATCAAAATGACTAATCAGTTCTAGAAGTATAATCCTGAGATGTCCATACATGTAAAGTATCACAGTTCTAGGAATAAGAATTTAGGTACCTTGTAGACAAGTGCTAGAGAAACACCAACGATGAAAAGAAAGAAAGGCATCACAAAATCCGTTAAGTGTACCCCATTCCATGGTGAATGAGAAATAGATGGAAGAATTGAACCAGCATAATCAACAAATATCACGAGCTATTGCTCTTTGTGCTAGAAATGAGCATCAGTGAGATGGGTTCAAGCTGAACTAAGGCATTTCTAGTGAGTATTTATAAGATAATGAACCTCACTTCCTGAGCTGCTGTTGGAAGGGAAAATTAGAGAAGAAGAAGAAGATCCAGCGATTATCAAGAAAATTCTAGTATAGATGAATTTCGTCTTGAGTTCCACCCCTTTTCTTGCTCAGAAATTTCACAAAGCTATAGATCGAATTGAAGAAATTCATGACCAGCAAGCACAAATCTTCATTTACTTTTCTTCACAGATCCTTATCTTTCTTCTAAAAATTGCTTTTCTTCTCAATTTAAGATTTGTAGACTTAGAAAGATGAAAATCACATCAAAGGCTAGCACAAATGGAAGATAGAAATTGGCTGAGATTCTGAACGAAATTTTGGTCGGAAATAGCTAGAATTGATCGGAGAAGATGGAAAACAAAACGAATTAGGGTTTAAAAAAAATCTAAACACTCAATCAACAAAAGAAATTAAGAAATGATGAGATCAGAATGAATTAGTTGGCCGGAGCTCCGACGATGTAGCCGGAGAAGATGACACAGAGGGTAAGGGTTTGGATCTGAAAAATTGGGGATCTCCTCTCTCTAATTACAAATCCTCTTTGCAGATCTTTAGATTAGAGACAACAACCAGTAGCAATCGGTTTCGGATTCGTCGGATCCTTGCCGGAGAAGATGATCGGAATTCGACCGGAGAAAAGGAGAATGAGAGCTAGGATCTAAAATTAGGATCTAGAAAAAGGAATCTAAGATTGAGAAAACTTTAGCCTATGGTTTCTTGTAAGAGAATAAAGAAAAACAATGAAAAGGAGAAAAAGAAAAGCGCACTGGCCGGAGATCTACAGGAGGAGATGATCGAATCGATCGGAGAAGAAGAGGTAAGGTAAGATCTCCTCTCTCTCTCTCTCACTCGCTCGATTTGCAGATCTGAGATTTGGATCGGATCGGAATTAGGCCGGATCTCCAATCAAGATGATCGGAGAAGAAGAACGAAGGAAAATGGGTTTCTTTCTCTCTCTCCCTCCCTCTTTTTTTTTTTTTTTACAGATTTTTTCACTTTTATATAGAAAAATGGGGCTGATAATGGCACTACCATTATGGATGAGCGCGCGGTTGTGCAGAAAATGATAAGCGCACGAACGAATCGTGTCTTATCCGGCCTAGGATCGGCCCTCTCAAGGATAATTTGCCCCCCTTCTGCGAACTTGCACCACGACATTGCATGACTCGTTTACTAGGCAAATGCACTCGGATTTTGACGAAATTGTACAGGGAGCTAGATGGGATCCTACCCTAACTTAGGGTGAAATTTGGGACCCTAATTCATTCATTTGATGGGGGTTTGCTCAAACTTGGAGGATTTAGGGCACGGTCAAAATGGGGTGTCTACAACACCCGGTTCCGTTATATTTATCATAATCAGGGGCTTTGAAGTTAGGCGGCAAAGATACTGTCGAATACAGTATTAATTCAGAAACATCAAATTTCTTTGGCCCCTGTACCTTCATCTGCTCCATTTCATGAGCCATCTTGCTAAATTTCTCAGACATTTCTTTTTCAAAATTTTCAAACTTTTCTTTTTCTCTATCAACTCCCGGAGCACAATACTCTGCAGCATATTGGGCATCATCTATATCAACCTCAAAGGGCGAGATAGCAGGTCTACGCGCTTCCGGAGATGTAGCACGAGTAGGCTGAAGTATAGGTCTAGAGGTGGAAGTCTTATCACTTATCTGGGTCTTCATGTTTGCCATCTCTTCTTTCATACCCGCCATATCTCGGGTGAGATTCTTCATCATCTCTTGCATACTGAGCAGAAGGTCAGTTGGGTCGGCCATTTGGTTCACTTCAAAGGAACCGGAAGACTCTGGTGAAGAAGGTAAATGTACTGTGGATGACACAGGGGAATCAAAATGACGAACGAGTCTAGACACTGAAGTAGGTCTAGACCAGGCGGGTTTAGCTTGGGAGTCCTTTTTGGGAGCGATGGTTGCTATCTTTCAGAATCCTGATTGGAAGTTAACAAACTAGATTAAATGATTGACAAATGAAATAAGATAGTTTGCACCAATAGAGAGAAAAGAAAAAACAAATATCCTTTGTATTGATCATTTTGACAGGTTACAACGCCAACAATTGGTTACATGAAAAATGATGAACCCTGAATTACGGACTGTCTATAACATGTATCAAGTAAAATTTCTTTCTTTAAATTTTCATCTATAATGAAATCAGATTTACAATTTTTGACTCTGATTATATTCAAGTAAAACTAATGAAAACAATAAAAGAAATGACAATCTCGAGCCGAAGATCTTCAAGATTCGGCGATCCGAGCTCTTTTGGCCGCAAGCTTTCCCGGTAATTCCTCACATCAGACCTTAGATGATAAACCAAATCTCTTCTCTACAACCTTATTTCTCCAAGCAGCTATAATGGTTCTGATGAGATCAGGAGACAATTTTTCACAAAGAGGAGGTGTTACAGTCCCAGGAGAACATGGATGTCCTGTGATCTGATGAAGTAAACGGATTGGTGCATAAAAGGTTGACTTTTCTAAACCCATGAGATACACAAATGGATATGGGTAAGTACTGGTGATAACGTGTAAACACGGATGACTCACACAACAAAACTGACTTTTCTCCACGTGCTGTAACCAATTACACCATTCATCAATGGATTGCGGTTGATTGGCCATCGGTTGCCAGGACGGGAAATTTTTCAGGTAGTACTTGCCGCGACTTTTTGGCTGAAGGATAGTGAGTTTTTCACAAAGCCATATGTATAACAATTTAGCACACCCATAGAAACTATTCTGAACCTTTTGATGGTCAATACGGTCTAGTCCAAAAAAAGTTTTTGCCAGCATAACAGGAACCGGATTCCTTCCTTTGTTAATTTGGTCTACTACCCCGAGCAAAGCCAACGGGGCGACACGGGAGTCTCCACGAATGACATGACATGCAAAAACTCCAAAGATTAAGGCGCTACGCCGACAATTCTGGAAATGGGAGTTAGCAGGGTCAATGTTCTTGGAAAAAAGTTTAATGAGATCATAAACTTCCACGTATGTGCCCTTGAAACAAGGTAGAGCATCGACAGTATCATTTTTGAATAGCTCACAGAAGAGGGAAGGGGAGTCCATGCTTGAAGGTCGAATCCAGAGTCCTTCAGGTGGGATTTCTAACAGGGCGCACCAATCTTCAAAGATTGGACAGAATTCGAAAGGACCAAATCGAAAAACATGAAGGATAGGATCCCAGAATTTTGCAGCTGCTTGGAGAAATTTCCAATTCACATCAGATACGCTCAAATGATTGAATGTGCTTATAAATCGATCAACCATACTCCTCTCATGCTCCCGCGGGAGAGCTTTGATAGCCTCACTAATCCAATCCTTCAATACATTATTCGACATGGTTAAACCTTCATAGAGATAAGATAAGATTATCAGAAAATGAAGATAACCTTTAAGTAATCAATAAGAATAAACTTGACAATCAAATATACAGGAAGGATACTATCTGGGACATTGAATTTTTCATCAAAGATGAGAGATCACCAAGAGATCAGACAATAGACCACGGCCATGAAATGACAAAAGTAGGTCGCAAACCGGATCCAAATCTGGCGATGAATATCATCAACTATGCGATCAAGAGGATCAAAATGATAGACCATGGTCATAGGGACAGCGAATGAGCTATCGGCCAGATCTCAAGACAAAACAGGTAAGGATCTAATCCTACTGAGCAATGTATACATAAGATGAATTTATGATACAACAAAAAGGTGGATACATAATCACAGGGTAACAAATAAATTGCGACCACGAGAACGATATGTACGGGCCACTATCCTAGTGAAACTGAAAGGATATAAATATAACTGATCAAATCAGAAGCTCTCACTAAAAAGTGGGTTCCAAACTAATCAAAGCTGTACATGGAAATCAAGACAAGGCAAACTGTCTCCAAAGGATAGCAATCATGCTCAACATGTGTTGCGAAAAATTCGGCAGCACAACGGCTATACGAGGAGGTCAAGATCCCAACTAAGTAAACTGACTCTAAAGAGTAGCCGTCATGCTCAAAATGTGTTGCAAAAAATTCGGCAGCATAACGGCTAAACAAGAAAGTCAGGGAAAGGTAAACTCATGGTTTTCCTAACTCTTAAGAAATAACGGTTATGCTAAATGTTCTGGATAAAATCCGGCAGCATAACGGCTATACAAGGGATCACCCTAGCTCAATCGAAAGTACCTGAATAACGGTTACTAGAGAAAGGTGATCAACAGATGGACTAACCAAAGGTAAGAATATACAACAATGGGTCAAACCCTATAATCAACAGATCAAGGACTAAACAAGGCCGAAGTAATGGCGATAAAGAAGCCACTGATTAGATCTAGATCTGAGTAACAAATGGATACAACTGATTGAAATGAATAAGGAACTCTAACTAAGAGAAGAACCCTAATATATATAATCAGTATATATAGGTATATACACATACACACAAATCCTAACCAGGGGCACCAGCCCTAATTCTAATATAGCCGAGTCAAGAAAATCTCGACTCAAGACAAACTGATAAGTGTACTAGGACCGTGTTGTAGCCATATAAAATGAGCTACCCTAGTCTACAAGAGGGACAAAGCTCCTAACTCTAAGCTCCACATGTGTAAGCAACACACATTCGACCTTTATATGAATGCAATATACTTATATAAACACGGATACTTCCTAAGTGGGTTTCACTAGGTCAGTAAGTATATACATAATATATAAAACAAAGTAGAGCTCCGGACTCAATCTAAAGGGTACTATGCGTATGAAACATACTTAATATATATAACTCAAGTGCACCGAGTGTTATACATAATATGCTTCATTGCTCATCGGCTGCTGTAAACACAAGTGCACCGAGTGTTTACGACTGCAGCGCTGGCGCATAGCTTGGAAATAGATTCAACAGTACCATCAGGGTAAAGACATTCCAGTCGGGCACGCATTGAATCTATCCCGTGGAGCCAAGAAATAAAAAACAAGGAAAAACAATGAAAGAAATAACAAATATGATAATGCATGATGTGTAGTGTGTGAATCCCTTATTTTAATTACGTACCTATCTGGTGCCCCTGGATTCTAAGCGAAAAAGTTCCCATTTAAAATGATTTTAACCCAAATTTCTCCACAGTTAGTAAAAATGGCATTTTTATAGAGTTATGCAACGTTTCAAGAACTCCCCAGCAGAGTCGCCAGCCTGTGGACCCTGATCCGAGGACAGTGCCGAGGGACGCGAGATCCCTCCTGCAATCCTCTAGATCTCCACAATGTGAAGGAGAGCTCTACCAAGGAACTCTCGAAACGGATGCCACCCTCACAGCATAGCATGAGTGGCGATATAAAACGACGGAGATACATCCTGATCCGGAGCCAGGGCTCGAAACCAAGATATATCTAAAAATAACTCAGAGTCGCCATCCATGGATATGCCATGGAACCCTAAAATCAAATCATCTTTGCAATGGATAACCAGAAATATATATGGGTTCGTGCCTGGTTACGAATGGAGAAGGTCTGAGAACACCCCCGATTCGTCCGAGTGCAAGCACTTGGTCTCTTATGCCATTTATTATTAACTCCAAAGAAGTTTGGGTAAAAATCATGTGAAATGGGAACAATCCTCAGGAGTTGTCTACCTAAGCATGCATTTCCTGAGGATAAAATAATAAGCACACATAAAATAAAATAAAAGATGTGTCACCTAAGCATAGCTACGTTATGAGTGACATGCCTAATGGGTGTCTAAATTCTGATGTGCAAACACATGCAAGCTATAGCTAAAGGTATAGGATCAGTACGATAAAGTAAGAAAAACACATCAAAACATATAATGACTATACAACAAATCCTAAGACTCTAAATTATTAGCCCGAGTCCTCGGATGGTCTGGTATTCATCTAAAGAAGCCTACGTATCCCCGCCTACACGAGAATCAAGGCAGCGTAGTTCTTCACGCATATTCTAAGCTATGATGCCTAAGACACCTAGCCCTCTATCCTAAACTCGATCTAAAGACCGGACCAATTATTAAAGTTTATTGTACGATTATTTAAATCTCAGTGAATTGTGGATTTTAGGACACCTTATATGCCCTAACTAAATGCAGATTAGCCCTAAGCTAATGCAGGTGGTTCCTACAACCTATGTCTAACTAGGCTGTATTTCCTAAGAAAAACAAAGGGTTGGCTAACGCATCCTATTCTAGTCATCAGTCGGCGATGTGAATCGCCCACTGACCGGACGGAGGCGCTCCTATAACTCTAGGATAAACCCCTAACTTTAAAACAAACACAAACAAGCACACAACAAATCAAAGACAAACTCCTAACTCTAAAACTCACTATCTAGGACAAAGTCCTAACTCTAAAGGAAGAGGTTTTCGAAGTCAAATGCTGTTTATTCAAAAACGTTTAAAACGCTATTTACAAAAGTTTGGCTGGACTTGGGATATAAATCCCAAGCTGCACTACGTACCTCGGAAGAGGATCAAGCCAACGTAGTTCGAAACGAACTCTCCTAATTACTATTTCTAAAAATACTCGCCACTTTTGGCTTTTTAGAGGTTTTTCAAGTATTTTTGATGCTTTGAATTTCTAATGTTTTTGAGTTTTAAATTTCTGATGTTTTTTGGGATTTTAAAATATTCCAATGCTTTTGGATTCTTAAACACTTTCACCCTTCAAGGGGACACGCAAGCATAACAAAAAACTAGGGCAAAGCCCTAAATCAAAAGGGGAAACCCCGAACAAACAACAAGCGTCTCAAAGAGACGAACCACAACACATAAAGAATTGCCCCAAGAACAGAGAAAACAATCTAAGATCCCAAGCAGGGAAGGCTCTATATGACTGAGTTAGTCTCTAATGGAAAAACTCCTAACTAATAACACTAGGAAGGGAGTACAAATGAGTCAGAGACTCTCTAATAACACTACCAAGTCAAAGACTCGCTCTAAAAGAGGAGGCCACTCTAACATGAGGCTAGGTAAGCCTCCTAAAGGGGAAACTCTCTATATGAGACAAGGCATGTCTCTGAGACACAAATGACGTAAACATCTGATGAGACTGGGCAAGTCTCTTATATACAAAGGAGGGGTATGCTACTTGGACTGAGCAAGTCCCCTAAGGATGGGCTTGGGCTAGCGCCTTCATCGCCCCCAAAAGCGTCAATCTCTATAATAATTTTTTTTTTTACCAAGCGCCACCGGATGTATTTAGGAAGAGAGCCATAAGGATACCAGACATAATCACAAACATAAGCATAGCAGCCACAACCTTAGCTCCCAGTAAAGGATGACTTGTGAAGCACCCCAATATTCGAAAGAGAATCCCTATCACCATGGGCTATATAATTGTCAAAGCATCAGGCTTTATCATCTACCGCAAAGATGCAAACGCCACAATAGAAACACAGCGCCCATAACCTAATTTCTCTTGATAGTTCATGATACCAGGTCTCTCAATGAACTGTCTCCAGACTTCATTAACAAGCTCTTGGGCGGTTCGACCAACGACAGAACAGCCAAGATAAGCATAGAGCCCAATAAGCTACCAATAAAAACCCTCTGGAATTGAAATATCAATCTCCTTAAAAGAGGTGCGAGCAAATGACACTACTTCATCCATATATGCATTAAAAAAAACAAAATGCGGCAGATCCAATCGCAAATCCTTTGGTGGTAGCCTCTGTATTATTCCCAACTGCATCTTAGACATCTATGATCTTCTGAACACTTTCAGGCTGCTGAGTCATCTCAACAATTCCACCAACATTATCAGCTATTGGGCCAAACATATCCTTTCCATAGTAAGAACATAGGCCACAGCTCTAAGCATCCCCCATCGCTGCTACAGCAGTCCCAAACAGACCTCCAGATGGATTTTCAGCTTCGTCTACTAGGCCGGAGGTGCGACCCAGCCAAAAAAATCTGAGAATATAGAAGCACTTACGACAAGAACTGGAAGAGCTGCTGAAATTTGCTGCAAAGACTCCACTCCAATCATGGAGATGCATGAGATAGAAATGTCTAATTCATCTTGAAGGATGAAAAAGACATGCAAGTGATAATATTGATATTCCCCGACCCCATCTTTTATGGCCAACAGGATCCTTGAAATTATTACAGCTTTAAAGCAATTTTTTTTTTTAAAACACCCAGATCAATGGAGAATAAATAAATAAATAAAATGTAATCCATAGAAGTAATACCACATCCAATTTACATTTGCCACAATGGTTTTTACAAGGAAAATCAGCTAAAAAAAAAAAAAAGTAATCAAGTTGGAATAATAAACTCATGACTTGTACAATCTTTTCCCACAAGTTCAGAGAAGTGATGGAACTACTGAACCTGTAATGAATTCGCAAAACATTAAAAATGCAATAAAGCATGCTGAAGGTAACTCATGATTTCAAAATTTAACAAAGTATGTACTGAGGGCAACCAAGTATTATATATTTCATCATTTTTTTTTTTACAAAACAACACTTAAAGACAAGGATTCCAGAAAAGGTAAATCAATAGCTTAGTATCTGCTTCTCATCTCCTTCCAATAACCATGTGACATCAAATGATTAATAAAAGGGAGCAACTAAATTTCAATAAATTTCCACAGACAAACACATGAATATGCATCACTGAATGCTCACCAAGAAGGAATTATCACTGATTATAAGAGACCACTATAAATTCCCGACCAATCCATAACCTCACACAATCAAATGAATATTTGAGAAAATTTGCAATCAAAAGAAAATTTGAGGTGAATTCCAACCTGATCTTCTTCTTCGGATGAATTCCACACCGGAGATCCACAAATACTGCAGATCCTTTAAGATACGACAATCCAAATTCCCCTTGCAAATATACTTAAAAGCAAATGATCGAGAATGAGATTTGCACCTACAAGAGTTAAATCCGCACCAGCCAGAGAATTTCAGATCTAAGATCAGAAGAGAAGAATAGTAGATCTAGGGTTTTAGACATAAAGGGAAAATAGATCTGAGATTTGGACCTCGGATCTGAGATTTGGAACTTAGATTTGAGATTTGGAAGGGAGCCGAGAGAGAGATCTAAGAGATTACAAAAGAGATGAGAATTATAGAATTGGTGATGAAGATAGGGGATGTATCCTGATTGAAATCAGGCAAAGCTTGCCAAATCTCTGACAAATCTGCCGGAAACAGAGAATTAGAGAAGAAATAGAGAGAAGAACTAGGGTTTCTAACTTGGATCTAAGGCTTATGAAAGACAAATGTTAGCTATGAAGAGGTAAAACTAAATTTTCAAAGCAAAACCAACGGATCTGAGGTCTTTGGCAAGTAAAAGAACAAAAATCAGATTTGCACAAGAGAAATTCGGATTTTGGGTTTAAAATGAAGAAAAAGTAATTTCGATGGAGAATATAAAAAGAAAAGGACAAAAACTCTCGGCCGGAGCTCCAGCGAGCTTAACCGGAGAAGCAGATCTGGAAACCCCTTTTTCCAATCTCTCTCTCCCTCTCCCTCTCTCTCTGCTTTCTTAAGAGAATGAAAATCTCTCTCCCCTTTTCCGCCTCTCACAACCTCGGATCGGAGGTAAGGTTTCCGACGAATGATCGGAGGAAGCGATCGGCGGAGGAAGAAGACGAAGAGAAAAACCCCAAATCTCTCTCTCTCTCTTGCTCTCTCTGCTTTTACGAGAAAATGAACAGTGTCCCCCTCTCATTTTCTCGAATTTTTTTTATATATCAAATGAAGGTTGATAACGGCACCGCCCATTGATGAGCGCACAATTATTGATGAGCGCACGAATCGGCTTCGTCTCAGACGAGCTAATTCACCCCCCTTTACATATAAATGATATATATTCCTCCTTTTTTCCTATGGACAGCCCCATTTTTAGATGAATCACCCTCCTTTTAGTCTGCATTGCACCTACTATCTTGACCTGTTTACTAAGCAAACAAGCTCGAATTTCAACGAAATTTTATGGGGATATACTGGGGACCTTAAGCTATGTCGGGGTTAAATTTGGAGCATCAGCTCACTTATTTGACGAGGCTTCGCCCAAGCAACGCGAACTCGGGTCCGGTCAAAATGGGGTGTCTACAGAAACACATTGTGCACTCCAAACAACGATGGAGGTAAGGCCAGTCGATAAGCCACTTTTCCAATCTTTTCTAATATTTCATAAGGTCCCACAAACCTTGAGCTGAGTTTTATTTTAATCCCAAACCGTATCACTCCCTTGGTGGGTGATACTTTCAAAAGTACTTTATCACCGATCTGAAAATCCAATTCTCTTCGTCTGACATCTGCATAGCTCTTCTGTCGGCTTTGTGCCGCGCGAAGATGCTCTCTAATTAATCGAATTTTATCCATAGCTTGCTGAACCAAATCTGGTCCTAAGAGTCTTCCCTCACCTACATCATCCCAACAAATAGGTGATCTACAACTCTTCCCATAGAATGCCTCAAAAGGTGCCATCTGAATACTGGCCTGATAACTATTATTGTAAGAAAATTCAATCAAGGGAAGATGATCATCCCAAGATCCTTTCAAATCCATAACACAAGCCCTGAGCATATCTTCTAAAATCTGAATGGTCCTTTCAGATTGTCCATCTGTTTGAGGATGAAAGGCAGTACTGAACTTAAGGGAAGATCCCATTGCTGAATGTAAGCTATTCCAGAACTGAGATATAAACCGGATGTCTCTATCAGATACAATGACTTTAGGCACACCATGATTCTTAACTATCTGATCAACATACAATCTGGCCAAGCTTTTGGGTGTCAAGCCGGTTCTTATGGGTATAAAATGAGCTGTCTGTGTCAATCTGTCAACAATTACCCACATAGAATCATTGCCTGAGGAAGTACGAGGTAAAGCCGACACAAAGTCCATCGTAATCTCCTCCCACTTCCATTCTGGGATGGGAAGTGATTGCAGTGTTCCGGGTGGTTTCTGAAGTTTTGCCTTAATAACTTGACACGTTAAGCTCTGAGATACATATTGTGCTATTTCTCTTTTCATATTATTCCACCAGAAATGTCCTTTCAAGTCCTTATACATTTTCGTACCTCCAGGGTGCAGTGAATAACCAGAACTATGAGCTTATTTCAAAATTTTATTTTTCAAAATGGAGTTATTTGGAACACAACTGTGGTTACCAAACATTAAGGTACCATAATTGTGAATTCGAAATTTAGATTCAGATCATTCTTCTAACTTATTTATGATTTTACAAAGTTCTAGGTTGGAATGCTGAGCTATTCTGATTCTTTCTTGCAATGTGGACTAAACTTGGACTGCTGCCATCAGTAGCCCAAAGTCGGGACCACGAATTTTTATTTCTGCTCTTCGGAGGTCTTCCAAAATATGCTTCTGAGGAGTAATCAAAGTAAATTCACAGACGACTTCCGACTTAGAGCATCAGCTACCATGTTAGCCTTTCCGGGGTGACAACTTATGGTTAGATCGTAGTCCTTCAACAGTTCTAACCAACGTCTCTGTCTCATGTTGACTTCTTTCTGAGTAAAAATATAATGAAGACCCTTATGATAAGTAAAGATTTCACAAGGTTCTCCCTACAGATAATGCCTCCATATTTTCAGAGCAAACACGACAGCTACCAATTCTAAATCATGGGTCGGGTGGTTCTCTTCATAAGGTCTCAACTGGCGTGATGCATAAGCAATCATTTTGCCATTCTGCATTAATACACACCCTAAGCCTTTCTTCGAGGCATTACTATAAATTACAAATCCCATTCTGCTAACAGGTAGAGTTAGGATGGGAGCAAAAACTAGCCTTTGTTTCAATTCCTGAAAACTCTTTTTGCAATCCTCAGACCAAACAAATTTTGTCCCCTTCCGTGTCAAACGGGTCAGAGGGGCAGCTATATGAAATAAGGGTCTTTAGAACTAAGAGGGGGGTGAATTGGTTTTATCAAAAATTTATACCAATTTAAATTTAAGTATTAATCCTAATTTGATTTTTTCTTCTCTTGATTAGATTTTGGTTAGTTCAAATAATATCAAATCAAAAGGAAATGCCAAACCACAAAAAAATGAAAGTGCAAGATAAGGAAGGAACACATCGATGTATAGTGGTTCGGGCAAAGCCCTACTCCACTCTTCTTGAGATCGTCCTCAAGGATTTCCACTATGTGAGACCTCCACGATGCCCGGCTCCGAGGCAATTACATTCCCAAGGGGTATTAAATGAGGATGCCCTTGACACCTTTACACCGACTCTCCTTCTACGCCAAGTTCTAAGCATTACTCTTTAGGGTATTAAAAATAGGATGCTCTAGCCACCTTTACAATGAATAGAAGATGAAGATTGCTTGGCTTCTCTTGAAAGCTTGATGCACAATGAAGTCCCCTTGAGTGCTCTCCACAATAGGTTGCAAATGAAAGCCCTAAATCCAAACTCAAATGATTTGCAAGTGCAAGGCAAGTTTCGAGGAGAAGAAAAATAAAGTCTCAAGCTAAAAGGAATTTGCAAGCTCTTTGAATGCTTAAGGATGTTTTTCAAATTGTTCAAGAGAGGAAGATAATCCTCTTGAATGTGTATTTATAGCACCTTGAGAAGATATGACCGTTTGGGGGTGTAAGTATCAAAAGACACCAAAAAATAATTTTTAACTTTAAACCCAACGGCTCTTTTTTGTGCTGTTGCGACGTTCTCGGAGTTCCGAGAACCGTTCTCGGAGCTCCGAGAAACATTCTCGGAGTTCCAAGAGAATGGCCAGAAGTTGGAAAATACTACTGGACCATTTCTCGGAGTTTCGAGAAATTGTCCAGAGTATGAAAATACTCCCTGGACACTTTCTCGGAGTTCAGAGGGAACTCTCGGAGTTTCGAGCTCGGAGCTCCGAGAAAAATCTCGGAGTTCTGAGAAGCCTAAAATCAGCAGACTTTTCTGGTTTTGTTGCTATTTGACTTTGGGCTTTTGAAACTCAAATCTTATGATAATTTTGGAATGTTATGAGGGTCCCAGTATGTTGGTCCACCACATAACCATTCACTTAACCAATTAATTTTAATACGGGGAGTGTGGTTAGTTTTGAAAAATACATTTCAAAGATTTTGCCTTGACTTAGAAATCAAAGAGAGAGGATGTACAAGTCTAAATATGGTTACGCTTCTCTTTGGTCTTGGTCTTCATAGATCTTCTATGGTGTGCTTGCATTGCTTGAGTGTGTTGAGGTGAGCTCCACATTGATTGTTCTTCCAAGGTGAGTTGTCTCATGTGTTTTCTAGCTCCTTTGACTCTTGTGTGGTACATCTTCAAGCATGACCAAGTGATGTGATGGTTCCTTCTATGATCACCCTACCTTATCACAACACTTCAAGGCAAATTGATTAGTATTCAAGAACATAATCAATTATGTTTAGAATCATCAAAACAAAATAGGAGAGTAGACCCTTGGGCTTACACTATACGTGAAAAGGCCTCAACAAAACGGCGGTAGTATCCCTCCAAACCCAGAAAACTACGGATTTCAGGAACATTATTCGGTCTATTCCACAATATTACCGCCCCAATCTTCTTTGGGTCTACAGATACTCCATCTTTAGAAACCACATGGCCCAAAAAGGAGATTGAGTAGAGCTAGAATTCGCACTTCTTCAGTGTTCCACACAGTTTCTCTTTTCTTAATGTCTCTAGGACAACTCTCAGATGATGCTCGTGGTCAGACCGACTCTTAGAATATACTAGAATGTCGTCAATAAATACAACCACGAATTGATCTAACAATGGTCTAAATATCCTATCCATCAGGCCAATAAAAGCTGCCGGGGCATTGGTTAATCCGAACGGCATGACAAGAAACTCATAATGGCCATACTGAGTTCGGAAGGCCATCTTCAGAACATCTTCTGATTTGATTCTCAACTGATGATAACTCGATTGAAAGTCAATCTTTGGAAACACACATGCCCCTTGCAATTGATCAAACAAGTAATCTACCCGCGAAAGCGGATATTTGTTCTTTATGGTAACCTTGTTTAATTCTCTGTAATCTATGCATAACCTCATACTTCCATCTTTCTTCTTAACGAACAAGACTGGTGCTTCCCAGGGTGAAACACTGGGTCGCACAAAACCCTTCTCTAACAATTCCTCCAACTGACTTTTCAATTCTTTCAATTCTAAAGGAGCCATACGATACGGGGCTTTAGAGATAGGCGCCGTTCTAGGAGTTAAATCAACAATAAATTCAATTTCTCTGCTTGGAGGTAGACCTGGAAGGTCTTCAGGAAATACATCTACAAACTCCCTAACCACGGGGATGTTTTCAATATTCAAATTATTATCATTAACTTCAACTACTGATGCCAAGAAGGCTTCACAACCTTGTCTTAGAAGCTGACAAGTTTGCATTGTAGACAAAACCATAGGAGTCGAGTGAGCTCCACTCCCTTCAAAACAAAATTTCTCCTCTCAAGGGATTTTAAAATTTACTACCTTCTTATTTCAATATACCAACGCTTAATGGGTTGACAACCAGTTCATTCCCAAAATCACATCAAAGTCAGACAACTCAAGCAAGATAAGATCTGCTAACATTTCTCTATTTCCAATTCTAATAGGGCACATCTTACTGATTCTATTGGCCAAAATTTCCTTTCCTATGGTGTACTAACACACAAGTCATAGTCAAGGGGTAAAGTAGGTAAACAATGAAGTGCAGCAAAAGTAGATGAAATGAACGAGTGTGTCGCACCAGAATCAAATAATGCATGACCATAAGAGGATGATATAGGTAGAGTACCTGATACTACTGTACCAGCAGCCTGAGCGTCTTGATGAGTGAGAGCGTAAGCTCTTGCCGGAACACGAGGCCTATCCGTCCTTTGCTGTCCTTGAGAATTAGCTGGTGCAACTCTGCTCTGAATAGTCTGAGTCTGAACCCGTCTGAGCTTGAGCCGTGGACGTCCCCTAAACTGATTGGGCATCGCCCGCTGGATGTGAACACTCTGCGATTCTATGGCCTACGTCTCCACATCGAAAACAAGCCCCAGTATTCCATCTACAAATCTCAGTAGGGTGGTTCTTCCCACAACGTTCACATTTAGGGGCAACTAATCTATTCGGTGGTAACTTATTCTGATAGCCCCCACGATTTCCTTGCTTTCCTCTAGGCTCTTTAAAAGCAGAAGGTTTGGGCGCTTGCTGATTCGGGGCTGATCCCCTAGGAGCTTGTCCTCCTTTGATTTCATTTTCTCTATTCTTTTCTTTTCCGATTAGCTTGAGCATAGGCTCTTGCTTCCTGATGAACTGCTTCAAGTTTCTTCGACCTTTCCACCAAATCGTCATACGATTCTGGGGCAGTAGATCCAGCTATTCCCTTCTACAGATACATGGATATTCCAAATTCAAATTTGTTCCTCTTTGCTTCATTGCTAGGTACCAAAGAAGGTACAAAGTGAGCTAGCCTGTCGAATTTCACCTCATAATCTTCTACAGTCATATCTCCTTGCACCAACTGGGTAAACTCCTGATGCATGCGGTACAGAGTACTACGAGGAAAGAATCTCGCAAGAAACTTGGTGCGAAACGTCACCCAAGTAAAAGGTCCCTGATGGTGCTCATACTTCCTCTGAATTCCTTTCCACCAATGAAGGGCTCTCCCTTCCAACATATAGGTAGCATATTTAACCCTATCTTCATCTATTGCAGTTCATTGCCTCAAAGGCCTTTTCAGCATTCTCTAACCAGGACTCAGCATCAACTGCCGTAGTCGATTCCTTGAAAACTTTTGGTGAAAGCCTCATAAATTTGGAGATTCCAAACACTTGGTGTGGCTGTCCAGCCACTGGTAGTCCTTAAACTTGCGGTTGTTATTGCGGAGGTTGTTGATGCTGTTGATTTGCCAATCCAATCATGGCTCTCATGAAATTCCTCATCTCAGTCCTTTCTTATTCAATATCATCTTGAGGCGAAGGTGCCTCAGGATTCTCATTCGGTGCTTGACCTCCCTGATTCAAAGGGTCCTAAACAACTTGCTCTTCCTGAACCCCTTGGTCCTGATTTTCCTGAATCTCTAGCTCTTCTTAAGGTAGATTTTGCTCTCTAATAATATCATGGAGGGCTTTAGTACGGTTCACTCAAGTTCCACGACCACCACGTCCTCCTCGAATTGTCATATTCCTAAATCCAATAAAACACTTAATCAGAATACTATCTAAAGCATAGTTACATACATATAATAATACAAACAATTCCTATTTGGAGCTTTATATTTCTTGTGATTCTTACCCAAATGCAAACTCGCATGCTTCCTGTGGACCCCGATCCCAAGGAAACTGGCGAGGACACGAGATCCCCGTCAATCCTCTGAGATCTCCACACGTGAAGGAGGGCTCTACTAAGGAACTCTCGAAAGAGTGCCTCTCACAGCATGACTGCCGATGTAAAATGAGATACCTCTTGATTCGGGGACTAGCCCGGAATCGAGACGTACCTGAAACAAAGAAGAGTCGCCATCCAAGGAAAGTAGGCCCTGGATCCCATACTATACTCTGTCGCAACGGATAACCAGAGACAAAAGTCCGTGCTTGATGGTTAATGGGGAAGGTGTTAAGTGCCCCCAATTCGCCAGAGTGTATACACCCGGTCTCTTATGCCATTTATTTATTAACTTTGAAGAATTTTGGACGAAAATCATATGAGATGTGAATAGATATCCCCGAGAAAACGTCTACCTAAACATGCATGACTCAAGGATGAAAATAATAAACACACACAAAAGATAAATGAAAGAAGCATCACCTAAATATAGCTAGATTATGAGTGTTATACCTAATTGGTGTCTAAGTTCTGATGGACAAACACATGCATGCTACAGCTAAAGATATAAGGTTTGTACATGAAAGTAAGAAAACTCAACAAAACACATAACACAACTCGACTCCACACACGACTTGACACCACAAACCCTAAACTCTAATGTAAAACTTGACTCGGACCAAGATGACCTTCCTGGCTGCTCTATGTATCCCGGCCTCAGGAAGAATCAGAGTCAACGTAGTTCGGTGGCCTATTCTAAACTACGATGCCTAACCCTCTAAGACCGCTATCTTAGACTCAATCAACTAGACCAGACTAGTTTTTAAATCTTCTTGTACAATTGCTTAAGTTCAAGTGAATTGTAACGTTTTAGGACTCCCTATATGTCCTAACTAATGCAAATTGGTTAGCCTTAAGCTAATGCAGGTGGTTCCTGTATCCTATGTATAACTAGGCTGCGTGTCCTAAGAAAAACCATGGGCTAACCAAGTATTTCCTAGTTTAGCCATCGGCTCGACTAAGTGTCTAACCGACCACGACTCGAGGCCTCTTAACTCTAGGGACACCCACACAACAAGACATACAAAGCATCAACATAACCAGGAGAAACTCCTATCTCTGAGACACCATAAACATTTAGGACAGACTCCTAACTCTAGGGGAAGATCTTTTCAAAAACCAGTGTAAAAGATTTGTTTGAAGAATTTTTGTGTTTTTAAATAATTTGAACATGTTTATTTTGAAAGGTTTGATTGGACATGGGATAAGAATCTCAAACTGCCTACGTACCTCGTGGAAGAGGATCAAGCTAACGTAGTTCGAAACAGACTTTCCTAACTACTCCTAGTCACTCATGACTTTTTAGATTTTTTTAAAGTTTTCTGTTTCTGTTGTTTTTGAATTTTTGAGTTTCCAAGTGTTTTTGTTGTTTTGAAATGTTTTCAAGTGTTTTTGTTGTTTTTTACTCAAGAGAACAAATTCCTATCATCATAAGGGTAGGACAAACTTCTAATATCCCGCAAAGGTTGGACAGAATCCTATACTTTGCGGGGGAGACAGAATCCCGACTCTGCAAGGGTTGGACAGAATCCTATGCCTTGCAAGCTCCCTATGAAGGTAGGACAGACACCTGAAAGACCGACTCTCTAACTAAGGACAGGCTCCTATGCTAATGGACAGACACCTAAACCGGTAACCCTAAAAGGAGGTGTTAACTAGACAAAACATGTTTTCTAGAGGAAGAAGAAACCACTATTACTAATGAGACAATGCATGTCTCCTATGGAGGGCTCCAAGTATCCTTATCATCGCCCTTGCAATGATAGAATAGGGGTTTAGAAAATAAAAGACTAAGTTAGTCTTCTAATGAGATGCAGCTTATGAGACTTGAGGTAGTCTCCTATGGGTGACTCACTATTGAGACAGAGCCTGTCGTCAAAGGGTATGACTTTTTCTACATGAAACATAGCCTGTCTCCTAAAAGGGGGCTCTAGATGACTCTTTCATTGCCCTTGCAATGAGGGAGCTAAAAAAATCTAATGGCTTAAGATAAGCATATTTAAGACTGGGCAAGTCTTTTAAGTAAAAGAGGGGAATGCTACTTGGACTGAGCAAGTCCCCTAATGATGGGCTTGGGCTAGCGCCTTCATCGCCCTTGCAATGAGGGAAGGATTCTATTGTCTATGGATGTCTAAAAGACAAAGAAAGTCTTCTAAATAGAAGAGGGGAGTGCTACTAGGACCGAGCAAGTCCCCAAATGATGGGCATGGGCTAACGCCTTCATCGCCCTTGCAATACAGAGAATTTCTAAAAAAAATATTGAATGAATTCAGAAAACCTATAAAAACACCAAGGCCTATAGAAAACTTAATCTGACAAATGCTTTAGCAGAAAAAGAAACATACTAGACTATGAATCATCCTATCAGCACCTTTGTCATAATTTTCTAATTTCCAAATGAAAGTATGCACACACAGTACACAAGGGCTGCATTTGTGATTCCACAAAGAACAAAATTATTCATCTAACTTCCATGAGGCTAATCGACAACCAAGAGAGAATACCCCTAATTAAACTGACACTTAACTGACTTTATCTCCTTGAGTTCTAATAACTACCCAAACCTACCATTGACTCATGAAAGTTCACTTGAAATTGCATTGACTTTCAACAACCATTTAATCTCTACACCCGGTATGCAATGGGTGCTGTGACATTCATGATTGTACAAGATAATTATAACAATTTTGTATTCTGTTGTAGACACCCCATTTTGACCGAATCCCTTTTATACCTTGTTTGTGCAAAACCTTATCAAATCATTGAATTGGAATCCTAAAATTCCACCCTATGGCAGCTTAGGGTCCTAATTAAGTCCCTGCAAAATTTCGTCAAAATCTGAGCACGTTTGCCTAGCGAACGAGCCGAGATAAGTGTCGCAGTGCAAATGCAGAAGGGGGGTGAATTATCCTAGCAAGTGCAGAACAAGGTCCGAATAGGACACGATTGAACCATGCGCCTTATCAATTTTCACGTCATCCGCACGCCCATCAAAACTAATAGTGCCAATATCAACACCCAAGAAAATGCCTATAAATACCAAATCAAGCTTCATTTATTGGGGATCTAAGGTTTTCATTTGCATATTTCAGAGAGAGAATTTCTGAGAGAGAGAGAGAGAGAGAGGAGAAAAACAAAGGGGATCTGAGAGCTTCACCTCCGATTATCTTCGGCTGCCGTTTTCCGGTGAAATCATCTGCTGCAATTCCATTTCTTCTGGCGTTTTTCTTCACCTCAGATCATTGATCTTCATCCTCAGCTGCTATCCAAAGCCATTTTTTTCTATCGATTGCAAAGGAAATCCAAGGGAAAGCCATCACCTTCTTTGTCCTCTCCTGTAGCTGTCAAAACTCATCTTTCCGGCAATATTTTATTCCTTTGGTCAGATCCGGTAGCATTACTGAGGTTCCTCAGTTTTTATTCAAAATCCGGCAATCTCTAGTAAAGAAGACAAATTTCAGGTATGTCCTATTATTTTCCTTATATGAGTAAAATTACATGCATAAATAGCTAGTTCGTTTACAAGCAGTTGATAGATTTATTTTTTTAATTTATTCTTCTATCAAATTTGTAGATGATCTGGAGTGAACATAGTTTCTCCAGATTTTCTAATCAACCTCATTTTAGATTTAGAACTAGCTGAGCAGTTAACATTGGATCAATTTAGATGCTAAAAGTTTGATTCCTTTAGTGAAGGCATAATGAAATTGTCCTAGGATCTTTCCTTATACTCTAATCTTTGCTCTGAGTTTTTTTTATGCACAACATCTATTCGATAAAAGTCCTAAGTGAAATTCAAGATTTCAGTGTTGGAGATTTCATGATGTTAAGCAATTTTTTTTTATCCTGCTAATCATTCTATGCTTATGGTCACGTATACATACGGATAGGTTGTGGTAAGTGTATAAGAGCTATTTGTTTTTTGTGAGACAAAGTGAATCAAAGGACTGAACTCATCCTCTCGATTAGACATGCTTCATTTCTCATAAAACCCCACACAAAGCTTAGCCATCTCAATCTCTAATAGATTTACTCTCCTGCAATATAGCACTATTAATGGCCTCTAGTTTTGATCCAGTTTTTCTCTGAGCCTCTTCACCTCTGTCTATAAGGTCGAAATGGAAGAGAATGGGTTTGAATATAATTGATGTTAGCAGGTGTAGGAAATCAATGGAATTGGGTTAATTAGAGCAGGGATCAAACTAAGGTAAAGAAAGCTAATAGAAGTAGGGATTCAATGGATATAGAAGAGAAATAACATCCATGAAAGAGGGTTTTAGGAATTTAGTGATGGTGGAAGGGCTCAAATTCTTCTATAATTAAATTCAACTTTTGAGTATTATTATCCAAGAAAGGTATGGAGATGATACGTTTTGACTCTCTTTCATTTTAGTCTCTTGAAATTTATAGTTGGGGAACTCATTTACCTTGTTTTTGGCCTTCCCTGTTTCTTTTAGTCTTGTTCTAGTTCATCAGAATGTAGGGAGCCATATATATTAATTCCTAATGGCATATTATGGTTGATAGATTTGAATTTGATATCCTTACCCGAACCTGTGATATTCAAATTTTGACCTATAGAGTTTGTCACTTGATTTGGGTCCTAATGTGCCTATTATTTCTTACCTCTCTGTTTGACTTTATATTTAGCCTGCATTTGGTCCCATTCCTCTTTAGTTTTAATATTGTCCCTTTTTGAGCAAAACCCTATGCTTTTGGTCAAACTAGCTTTATCTCCGGAGGTCTAGGTAGTTGATTTGTAGGGATTTTCCTTGGTTTTCTAGGAATGATTTTATATTTTCAGGATTATTCCTAGCATATTTTTTGAGATCACCATTGACCTTGGGATCCCATCGAATTTGGGCGATGAAGGAGGTATCCCAAGCCCATCCTTAGGGGTTTTGCTATGTCCTAATAGCACTCCCCTCTTGTACATAGTAGACTTAGTCTTTCAGATTCTTTTAGGCAGTAGTCCTTTCACGTGTGGAGGTCTCAGAGGATCGACGGGGATCTCGTGTCCTCGCCACCCTCCTTAGGATCGAGGTCCACAGGCTGACGACTCTGCTGGGGAGTTCTTGGAACATTGCCTAACTCTGTTAAAATGCCATTTTTACTAATTTTGAACAAATTTGGGTCAAAATCATTATAAATGGGAACTTAATTGCTTAGAAATCCAGAGGCATCGAATAGGTGCGTAAAACAAGGGATTCAGACACTGCACAGCATACATCATAATGTTTTTATTTTATTTTATTGATTTTATTTATTGGCTCCATGGGATAGATACAGTACGTGCCAGATGGGATGTCGTTACCCTGATGGTACTGTTGTATTTATTTCCAAGCTATGCGCCGGTGCTGCCCCGTAGACACTAGGTGTACTTGTGTCTACAACAGCCGATGAGCAATGAAGCATACTATGTATAACACTAGGCGTACTTGTGTTATACATCTAAAGTATGGATCATACGCATAGTGCCCGATATATTGAGTCTGGAGCCCTACTTTCATTTTATATATTATGTATATAAATATATTTGTTGACTTAGTGAAAACCCAATTAGGAGTTGCATGTTTATATATATATATATATACATACATATATATATATTGCGTTCATATAGGGACGAACATGTGTTGCTTACACATGTGGAGCCTAGAGTTAGGAGCCTTGTCCTATCTATAGACTAGGATAGCTCACCTTATGTGGCTACAACGTGGTCCTAATACATTCACATGTCTATCTTGAGTCAAGCGTCATGACTCTGCTGGATTATATTTAGGGCTGGTGCCCTGGTTAGGATATATATATATATGTGTATATATATATATTGATTATTAGATTATGGCCTACTCTTTAGTGAGGTTTCCTTATCTAATCTAATCAGTTATATCAGTCTGTTTTTCAAATCTAGACCCGACCAGTGGCTTTTACTTGCCCCTCTCATGGTCGTGGCCTATCTTTTGATATATTCATGAAAAATTTGTCCATATATATCTTGATTATGAGATTGGGACTTACTCTTTAGTAGAGATTCTTGGTCTAATCCAATCAATCGTGAGAAGTTTATCCGTCAGATTTAGACTTGGTTAGTGGCTTCTACTTGTCAAACCTATAGCCATGGTTTTTTTCTTGATCCATTGATGATAAATTGTACATGTATATTTATCTTTCAAATTCAAACCTGATTTATCCATTCTGTTGTTGTGCCATAGATTTATTAGGTTAGATTCTTGTCGATTTCTTTGTTTTGTCTTAGATATGGCCAATGGCTTGTCCGCTGTCTCTATGGCCATAATCTATCATTGCTGATGTTCTTGATCATACAGTTTTGACATCCATCTTCTACATTTATATCCGGTCTATGACTTACTTCTGTCATTTATTGGCCGTGGTCTGCTTTCTGAGCTTCTGATCGTCTTTGATCATCGATAAAAAATTATGTGTCGCTAATTGTATCCTTTCGGAGATTGATTGCGAAGTTTATCTCTATTGTTTGTTTTTCAAGATTATCTTCATTCCCTCATTATCATGTCTTATCAGAGTGTTAGGTCTGATCATGGCGAACATTTTGTTGGACAACTGGATAGCCGATGCTATTAGAGCTCTTCCGTATGAGCATTCAAAGAGAAGTATGGCTGATCATTTCATCAATTCATTCACTCATTTGAATAGTCGTAATATAAATTGGAAGCTTCTTCAAGCAGCTGCTAGACTATGGGATCCTGCTCTTCATGTCTTCCGATTTGGCTCTTTTGAACTCTGTCCCATATTTGAGGACTATTGTACCCTACTAGAGCTCCCGTCTGAGGGACTCTGGATCAAACCTTCAAGAATAGAATCCCCTCGTGACCTTTTTTGCAAACTATTCTAAAATAAAATTGTAGATGCTCTGCCGTGTTTAACGGATACATGCGTGAAAGTTCAAGACCTTGTTAAACTTTTTTCCAAAAACGTCGATCCTACCAACTCCTGTTTTCAGGATTGTCGACGTAACACTTTAATCTTTATGGTCTTCGCACATCATGTTCTTCGCAGAAACTCCTACGTTGCTCCTTTGACCTTACTAGGAGTAGTAGATCAGATCAATGAAGGGAGGAATCCTATACCCACCATGTTAGTAGAGACCTTCTTGGGACTGGACCTTATCGCTAGTCAAAAGATTGAAGACAATTTCTTTGGTTGTGTTAAATTGCTATATGTTTGGTTCTGCGAAAAACTCAGTATCCTTCAGCGACAAAACCACAACCCATACACCTTGAAGAATTTTTGTTTATGGCAACCAATGGCTAATCAACCTCAATTCATCACTGAATGGTGCAATTGGTTGCAGCATGTAGAGGAGAACCAGTTTCGTTGGGTGAGCCACTCTTGCTTCCGGGTTCTCACTAGTACCCACCCACATCCGTTTGTTTACCTCATGGTATCGAGAAATCCTCTTTTTATACACCCGCACGATTTCTCCATCAAGTTACAGGAATTTCATGTCCTCCCAGAGCCGTAACCCCTCCTCTTTGTGAAGATCTCACTCCTGATCTCGTTAGATCCATTATGGCTGCTTAGGGAAACAAAACTATAGAGAAGAGATTTTCTTTAGCAGCTAAAGTCCGACATGGGGAATTACCAAAAGAGGCCGCAAGCCGAAGAGCTCGGATTAGGAAACCTTGAAGATCTTTGTCATAGATTTATCATCTTAATTTCTTCAATTCCCTTTATAATCAGTTGTCTATCCAGTTGTAATCAAAGATTGATATTCTGTCAGTTATAATCGCACTTAGTTTTATCAATGAATTGTGTTCTTATTTTCTCCTATCACTATTTGATCAGAATATTTTATTTCAATTATTAATGTTGTAACCTAGTGTTTATATTTCCATCACATGATTTTGACACTGAGCATTCATAGCTCCTAGAAAAACCAATATTTCAAAACCAACCTGGTGCCGTCAGTCTTCTGATTTCGGGCTGAGTAGACAATCTCTATCACCACCTTCTTTAACTTCTCCTGTGTTACCCTTTTCACACTTTCAGGAAATACTTTCACCAGTTCAACCCACACCTGAACAAATGGCTGAATCTGGAAACACTCTGGCTGAAATGAACGAAATGATGAAGACTATGCTCCTACAGATGAGTAATATGAACGAGGAGATAGCCCGTTTGAAAAGTGATAAAGGATCTACCTCCAAGGAACCTGCACCCTAGCACCCTTCAATTATACCTCCTCCACCTCCTGTGGTAAATAGGCCCATTGTGTTGAATGTTGAGGATGATTTTGACGATGAACAGTATGCAGGAGAGAACTGTCTTCCTCACCTTGATCGGCCTGATAAAGGAAAGGGGTTAGCTGATAAACTAGAAAAAATAACTCAAGAAGTGAGAAATATGAGATTCCAGGGTCCGAAAAAATTGAATATGTCAAACTTTATGATAGCCCCGGGAGTTGTCTTACCTCCCAAGTTTACGGTACCTGATCTGGACAAATATGATGGGACAGGTTGTCCTAGGAGCCATCTAAAGTCGGTCATCCCTCTTCTGCAGCAGCATGGATTGTCTCCAGAACAAATTGCAGTACTATTCCCTAGATCTCTAGTTGGAACTACTAAGAAGTGGTTCCTGTGTTTAAAGTCTAGGGAGATCAGGACGTTGGAAGACATTGCTAATAAGTTTGTCGAGCAATTTTCCATGGAGGAAGGAATAGATGTTACCAAGAGAGATCTGAAGATGTTGAAGCAAGGCCACAATGAAACAGTCACTTCCTTCATCCGCAGATGGAGAAGGAAAGCAGCTCAGATGACCCACAGATTGTCAAATGGGGATCAAATCAAGATTGTCGTTAAGAATATGTCCCCGCAATTCTATCACCATATGGCCATCCAGTACTTCCTTGATTTCAACCATCAAATCAAGACTAGAACCCAGATAGAGGATGCATTGGTCAAGGGCCTAACGACAAGGAACTACTCTGAAATTAGAGAAGGGAAGAAACCCATGGTGGCGCCGAAAGAAGTACATAATGTCAATTATGGTAGACCACCAGCTAAGACAGTGACTGAGGTAAGGAGACCAATGGAGAAGAATCCACCTCATCACTTTGATCCTCTTCCTTATCCCTTGTCTGTTGTCTTAATGAAGCTTCTGAGGGATAAAAAGATCAAGTTGCCTGATCCAAGAGCTGTACCAAATCCTCTACCCAAATATTGGAGAGAGGATCAATATTGTGATTATTACCGAAGTACAGGCCATCTTACTGACAGGTGTAGCATTAAGGCACCAAATTCAGAACATGATTTATCATAGGACACTCGCTGTTGAGCTACCGAACGTAACTAGAAATCCTTGGCCAACACATGCACCACCACCTCCAGCTTCGATCAA
The DNA here is from genome assembly GCF_043159265.1 of Tasmannia lanceolata. Lineage (NCBI taxonomy): Eukaryota > Viridiplantae > Streptophyta > Magnoliopsida > Canellales > Winteraceae > Tasmannia > Tasmannia lanceolata. Next base: position 35,487,093 of record NW_027518700.1, on the reverse strand, counting down.
TGTCATCAGTGCTGAAGAGTCTACTATTGATCCAGCTTCTTTCATATCTGCTGTTGAATCTGAGGAAACATATATTCTGAAATTCGAAAAAGAAGATGAGTGGTTAGAGAAGGAAGAACCTTATATGTTGTCATGGAAAGATTCTGATTTCGCTGAGTCGTTCAACATTTCATATGTCCTCCAGTGTGAGGATGAAGAGAAAGAAAGTGAAACTCTGTATGTCTTAAGGGTAAGTGATGACGAAGAAGAAATAATTGAAACACCTTACATCCTTAAGGTAGAGGATGACGGTCTGCTGCTTTTAAATGATCAATGTGATGAACTCCGCCATGTCACACGTGGTGGACTCGTTTTTAAACCAGCAGAGTTGAGAGTTGAAAATCCTGCCGAAGTTGCAAGAGCCACAGAAAATCCGAAGCAGAAACAGAGACCCGATGAAGAGGAACCTGTTGAATCAGCTCAAGAAGACGCAAGCTAATGTTTCTATCTGGGGCTTATTGATGGCGTCGCCAAAACACAGGCAGGTTGTGCTTCGTGAGTTAAATCCATCCCAAGTGTCAGTTGAAATCACTCCAGACGAATTGGTCAGCTTGGTGGCCATGGTTAGAGCTTCAAAAGCTTTATCTTTCTCATATGAGAACTTGCCTCTAAAAGGAAAAGACCATACCCGTCCTCTCAAAATTACCCTACTTTGCAACAAGAAGAAAGTGTCGGAAGTGCTAGTAGACAATGGGTCAGCTCTGAACGTATGTCCTTTGAACACTGCCACTACTTTAGGGTTTGTGCCTGAAAACTTCATACCTTCTGAGCAAGGTATATTGGCATATGATGGCACCAGAAGGGATGTTATAGGAATATTGGCTACTGAGATTGAGATTGGAGGAGAAACCTTTAACATCGAGTTCCAAGTGTTGGACATTAAAATTTCCTTCTGTCTTTTACTTGGCCGGCCTTGGCTATATAAGGTCGGAGTTGTTCCCTCAACGTTGCGTCAAAAACTGAAGTTTGTCAAAAATAACGAAGTTATCACAGTTCGAGGGGACCCTGAACCAGAAGTGGGACAAATTACCTTTGAGCCAGTTAAAGAAAATTCTAGAGATGTCAGCTTGACAAGGTTCTCACTAGAAGTCTCTTCTATCACTTTAGAGGACGCTATGAATGAGCAGATTATGTTTTTGTCAAGCACTAATGTTCAGATAGTGAAAATGATGCGATGGTATGGTTATGTCTAGGGAGCCGGTCTGGGAAGAAATCTAAAGGGTCTGACTGAGTGGCCAGAGATGAAAGTAGGTGATGGATTGTTTGGGTTGGGATACAAGCCAACTCGCAAGGAGGTGCAGGAAATGAAAGCCTACATGTTGAAGTAGGCCGAATGCCGCCGCTGGGGCTTAGAATTTTCGATGGGACCATACAGCATGGTTATGAATGGCCGATTAAGAAAACAGTGAGCTGGTTGCCCGTATTACAGTTTTCCTAAGCCATGGTATGATGAAACTGGAATAAAACTGCCAGGTTTTGAGATCTTCTTCGCCGATGAGTTGCCAGAGGACTTTTTCACTGAATAGTTCACAAAGACAGAGGAACCAGACACAGATTGGGTTGAGAATCTTGAGCCACAGCTCCTGGGCTCTCTATTTCAGATCGAGTCACCAATCATCGCGATGATTGGAGGAGATACGCCTTTCATAAACCGAAAAGACTGCATTACCCCAGTTGCAGGACCTCTGGATACCTGGACCACACAGGTTATACGCCTTTCATAAACCAAAAAGACTGCATTACCCCAGTTGCAGGACCTCCGGATACCTGGACCACACAGGTTATACCCAAAGTAGTCCTCCAGTATTAGTCCGGTTCCCATAAAAGAGTCAGTCGTTTCAAAACGAGTGTCGGTTTCTGAGTCTAACCCAGAGTATGTCATTTCTAACTTTTCTTTTGATGTAGGTACTGTAGAGGTCAGGTCGGTTTCCGGAGTCGGTGACAAAAAATTTCTACGAGATGCAGGGTCTGGTGAGATGTTATCTGATGAGTCTAACATTTCATCTATATGTAGTCATATTGAGTCTGTTGATGTCAATGTTTTCATTGAGTCTATAAATAGTAATAGTGAGTCTGTTGTTGATGTTTCCAATGATGTTGTAAGCAATTCTGCTTCAAAGTCCATTATAACGCCTGATGTGGGTGAGTCATCTGATGTAATCATTGATTCTACTAATGAAATGAAGGACTCTTTCGTGTACATTCCTGTCACTGCTTCTATTTCTGATTCTGCTTCTAAATCTGAAAAAAAAATCAATAATGACCATCAAGACTCCCCCTTTGATGAGGAATCCGACGAAACTCCCCTCAAAATCAAACACATGATTCAACAAGAGGAGAGTCACAGAGCTAAACCACTTGAACAAGAAATTGAACCTGTAAATATTGGTGACGAATCCTTAATTCGGGAGATAAGGATTGGCAAAACTTTATCTCCTGAGGAGCGCGAGGAATTGATCACCTTGCTTAAAGAGTTTAGGGAAGTTTTTGCATGGTCTTACAATGACATGCCAGGATTGAGTGAGGATATTGTACAACACAGATTACCTCTAATCCCTGGAGTTAAGCCTAAGAAGCAAAAACTTCGTAAACTCAAGACAGAATGGGAGTTGAAAGTCTATGAGGAAGTAATGAAACTTTTGGAAGTAAAATTCATCCAGGTGGTGGAATATCCCGAATGGCTTGCAAACATTGTACTGGTGCCCAAAAAGGATGGTAGGGTAAGGATGTGCGTCGATCCCAGAGACTTGAACAAGGCAAGTCCAAAAGATGACTTTCCTCTTCCGAACATCGATCTCCTGATGGACAATACTGCTGATCATGCACTGTTATCCTTCATGGATGGGTTTTCAAGTTACAATCAAATCAAGATGGCACCTGAAGATATGATGAAGACAGCGTTTATAACTCAGTGGGGCACGTATTGTTATAGAGTCATGCCTTTTGGACTCAAGAATGCTGGAGCTACCTATCAGAGGGCCGCGATTACTCTTCTTCATGAGATGATTCATAAAGAGGTCGAGGTCTATGTAGATAATATGATTGTTAAAGGAAAAACTAGACCAGAGCACACGGTTGCTTTGAGAAAATTCTTTGAGAGAATAAGAAAATATCAGCTTCGCCTAAATCCGAGTAAATGTGTATTCGGGATTACATCAGGAAAGTTGCTTGGATTTATGGTTAGCGAAAGAGGGATCGAAGTGGACCCTCAAAAGATCAAAGCTATCCATGAGATGGAACCGCCAAAAACAGAAAAGCAAATTCGGGGTTTTCTTGAAAAAGTGCAGTATTTGAGAAGGCTTATATCTCATTTGACTATGACATGTAAACCTTTCTTTAAGCTTCTGAAGAAGAATTCTCCGAAAAAGTGGAATGACGAATGTCAAGAGGCGTTTGAGAAAGTTAAACAATGTTTATCTTTGCCTCCTGTCTTATCACCAGTTATTTCAGGTCAACCATTATTGTTGTACATTTCAATCACAGACACGGCAATGGGTTGTATGCTTGCTCAGCAGGATCCTGAGTCTAAGAGGGATAGGCCTACTACTATATCCGCAAGAAAATGCTAGAGTCCGAGATCAAGTACACTATCTTGGAAAAGACATGTCTAGCATTAGTTTGGGCAACCCAGAGGCTCAGACATTATCTGCTATTGAATAAAGTACTTCTGCTCTCACGGATGGATCCGTTGAAGTACTTATTCGAGAAACCCGCTCTTACTGGAAGAACAGCTAGATGCTTATTGTTGTTGTCAGAGTTTGACATCACTTATGTCACTCATAAATCCGTTAAAGGGCGAGTTATAGCTGAGCAGTTAGCTGATGCTCCTGTTGAGGAGAATGCTTTTCTAAGGGCTGAGTTTCCTGATAAGGAGATCATGGAGCTTGAAAAAGAGACTCCAAGTACCAGATGGTTAATGTACTTTGATGGAGCTGTAACAACCGAGGACAGGGAGTAGGGCCAGTGCTTGTATCATCGAAGAAAGAATACATTCTGATATCCATAAAGTTGCAGTTTGAATGCACGAATAATATGGCAGAGTATGAGGCATGCATTGCAGGACTTGAGGCGGCTTTAGCTCTTCGAGTTCCAGATATAGATGTGTTTGGGGATTCAATCTTGATCATCTGCCAAATTAATGGGCGATGGAGAACAAGAGAGACGAGGTTAATCTCATATAACACATATTTAGAATCTTTGGTCAAGAAGTTCAGGAGTATCACTTTCAATCATCTGTCAAGGACCAGGAATCATTTTACTGATGCACTAGCTACTTTGGCTTCAATGTTAGACATTTATGTGACAATGGAGGTTCAGCCTTTAGCTGTGAAGTTACAATGGGCTCCGGCGCATGTGAATGCCATAGAGATATCTGCAAGGTGTCCAGATGGAAAATCGTGGTATACAGACATAAATAACCTCATTTTAGGCAAGGGGCATCAGCCTGAGGCTTCCAATAAAGAGAGAAAAACTCTTCAAAGGTTAGCTGCTAACTTCATCATCTATGGTGAAGAGTTGTACAGGAGGTCATTTGACGAGATACAACTTCTGTATGTTGATGAGGATCAAGTTGCAGAACTCGTAGAGCAAATACATGAAGGTGTTTGTGGCCCTCACATGAATGGAAAAATGTTAGCAAGAAAAATCCTTAGACTTGGTTTCTATTGGCCCACAATGGAAGCAGATTGCTTCGCATTCGTGAAGAAATGTCACAAGTGCCAAGTCTATGCGAATCTTATTCATGTGCCTCCGTCAGAGTTACATTCTTTGACCTCGCCATGGCCATTTTCAGTATGGGGGATTGACATCATTTGAAAAATTTATCCAAAGTCGTCAAGTGGACATGAGTATATTCTGGTAGCCATCGACTACTTCATGAAGTGGATAGAGGCAGCTTCATATGCTTCCATAACCTCCAGCACAGTTGCGAAGTTTATTCGAACAAATATTTTATGCAAATATGGAGGACCTCATGAGTTGATTTATGATAATGGGTCTCATTTCAAGAAAGAGGTAGTGCACCTGTGTGAAGAGTTCAAGATAAAGCATCACAAGTCATCTCCCTACAGGCCTCAGACCAATGGTGCTGTAGAGGCTGCAAATAAGAACATCAACGTTATTATCAGCAAGATGACAGAGACTTATAAGGACTGGTCGAATAAGCTCCTGTATGCCTTGTGGGCTTATAGGACATCGATCAGATCCTCTACAGGTGTAACTCCGTACTCTCTGATGTGCGAAACGGAAGTCGTTCTCCCTGTTGAATTGAGAATCCTGTCTCTAAGAGTCATGATGGAGGCGAATCTGCCAGAGTCTGAGTGGGCCGAAACTAGACATGATGAGTTACAGATGATCGATGAAAAGAGACTGAGAGCCTTGTATCATATCCAAAGGTATCAGAGAAGAATCGAAAGGGCATTCAACAAGAAAGTCAAGATTCGAGACTTGAAACCAATAGATCTTGTCCTGAAATCTTATCGGGCACCAGTGTTTAATCCCAGAGAAAAGTTCAGGCCAAATTGGTCTACTCCATTTATAGTTGATGAAGTCCTGCCTGGAAAGCCGTAACACTCCTCGACGAAAATGGAGAAAAATTAAATGAACCTACAAACCTAGACCAATTAAAGAAATATTATGCCTAGAAATACCAGGAGGCCGTCCTTGGTCGATCAGAACCTAAAAGCCAACAACCCAAATGTCAAAAACCGTTTGCAAACCCTTTAAGCTAAAAAAAAAACCTCTTTCGTTGTCATACACAACCTAGGGGCATCTTTAATGACTTACGTCATAAAAGATAATAGACTTGAACTACGTTATGACCTAATCCCTTTCTACAGGGTACGTAGGCAACCTAATCAATTCGGGTTCGGTCAAATCTTTCAAATCCTTAAAAAAGAAAGAAACAAAACAAACAATCCTTGAAACCCAAATGGGCGAACTACGCAGACCTGATTCCCATTCTCTTTGGGGATACGTAGGCAGTCTGGAGGGCCAAATTCGGTCAAAATGCATAAAAACAAACCAAAGGTTTAACCTGTTCGAACCCAAGCCTACCTAAAAGTCCTTCTGGTTTATTTATGCTTAGGTTTGTAGAGAAACAGAAAGAAAGAAAAATGATGGAGTCTTAGACCCGCTAGAATGAAAACCCGAAAGGGCGGTCTAGGCAAAAGTTAGGGTCACTCACCCGCTAAGTTGAAAACCCGAATGGGCGGCTTAGGCAAAAATCAGGGTGCTGAGCCTGCTAGATGGAAAACCTGCAAGGGCAGGCAGTCCAGGCAAAATATAAGGCATGCGGTCCGCTGAATCGAAAACCTGAAAAAGCGATTTGGTTATGACAGTGACTTCATAAAGGACAAGAACTTCTGAAAGCCAACAAGACTTTTGTTTCTTCTGAGGCATTATCCCAAAGTCTGAGTAAGTGCCATCAGAGCTTCGTCTGACACTCTCTAGGTTAGGAGATTGAAGCTAAGCAATCCAAAGGGATAATAACCATGACGGGAATACCAAAAAATGAATGAAACACATTTAAATATGGTTTTCAAAAGATTCAAAGAGTGGTAGACTGTACCATTTTTAAACACTTATCAGGCTAAGAAGCAGATTCAATCTCTCTTAGAGTCTAAGACATGTGTTTGTCAAAATCCTTGTTTGTTGCTAGTCAAAGTCCTTTCTCTGTCAAGTCAAGGTCAAGTTAGTCAAGGTCCTCTCTTTGTCAAGTCAATGTCAAGTTTCAAAGTCCTGTGTGGTCGGTATCCTTTCCAAAGCTGGGGTGATGGGTAAAAAAATGAAGAATATGTGTCTCCTCGAAGGTGATACAAAGCAGAGTAGGTTCAGAAGAATGGCAAGTTCTCAGACCCATTCGAAGCACATGCAGCTGGTAGAATCGAAAGGAAGTCATCAACCAAAGTCCGTATGTTGTACATGAGAAAACTTTGTAACCTCAAACACTCAATGAAATGAAAATCTCTTGGCCATGTCATTGTGTTTTGCTCTCTTATGAATCTATCGTGAAAGTAAAATCATACTAGGGGCATCTTTTATAAACTAAGCAATCAGGTCATAAAAGATATCAAGCCAACAATGATGATTGAGATAGCTATTCTCAACAAATAAAGATAAGAGGAGCATGAACACATTCTTTAAATTCAGCTCTTCCGTCATTTCTCTCAACAGAGTTAGTGTTCTAGAAAATCAGTTTCTTACAGTAAAATCTTGAGTCAATTTCCAAAATCTCACTAGAATGCAGTTCTCATAAAGGAAGGAGAGATCAACTCCTGAGAATCATGTCAAGATCTTCGAGTCCAGTTTTTGGTAAGCATCATGCAATCTCAGTCATTCTTGGCTGGAGATAGTTATTTTCTGAAAGTTGGTTGTTTCATTTATCATGCTGTCATCAATAAGTAGTCTTCTCAAATCTTGGTTCTGGTGTCTAGTCGGTGAAATGCCAAGCTGTGACCCGTCTAGATGTCGTCTGGTGAAATGAGGTTTCATCGTTGAGTTGGCAGTTCAATAAAATGTTGTTTTATTGATACCGTTGGTCAGTAATATATTGTATTACCAGAGTTAGTAAATTGGGTGAAATGCAGTTTCACTGTTGGGTCTACGGTTTGATAAAATGTTGTCTTATCAATATCGTTATGAGGTAACATGCAGTGTTACCAAAAATAGAGAGGCAGGTGAAATGCAGTTTCACTGTTGAGTCTACGGTTCGATAAAATGTTGTCTTATCGATACCGTTAGGAGGTAACATGCAGTGTTACCAGAAATAGAGAGGCAGGTGAAATGCAGTTTCACTATTGAGTCTGCAGTTCAATAAAATGCTGTCTTATCGAAACCGTTAAGAGGTAACATGCAGTGTTACCAAAAAAAGAGAGTTGGGTGAAATGCAGTTTCACCTTGAGGTTGGCGGATCAATAAAATACAGTTTGATTGATATCATTGAGTGGTAGTAGACTGTATTACCATGGAGGTGCAGGTCTTGAGGAAGACGGTTTCTCGCAGAGATGAAGAATTAGAGAAAGGCGGTTTCTCCCATAAAAGAAGGTTTAGTGGAAGGCGGTTCCTCGTAGAAGTGAGGATCCGGAGAGAGGCAGATTCTCATGGAGATAAAGATTCAGGAAAAGGCAGTTTTTCGCGAAGAAGGTCTAAAGGAAGGCAGTTCCTTATAAAGATGAAGATCCAGAGAAAGGCAGTTTCTCGTGGAGGTAAAGATTTGGAGAAAGGCAGTTTATCCTGAAGATAAAAGTCTAGAGGAAGGCAGTTCGTGAAGTTGAAGGTCCAGAGAAAGGCAGTTTCTCTTGGAGATGAAGGTTGGGTGAAAAGCAGTTTCCCCTAAGAAACGGAGTTTGAGCGAAAAGCAGTTTCCTCTTGGATATGATTGTTTTCTAAAAAAATATTTTTAACTGACATGATATGAATGCTGAGTTAAGAGTCGGAGAGAGGCTATCTCACCAATGTTTGCCAAGTTAAAATCTAATGGATGAAAGTTTCATCAATATGATAAGTTTTTGCAGAGTCAGAGTCCGGTGAAAGGCTATTTCATCATTTTACCCTTGTGAATATCTTTTTCAAAACCAAAAATCCTAAAATTAACTTTCTTTTCATTTCGAGTCGGCCAAAATGTGTTGTCTAGTTAGCTTTGGCCTTCGCATGACAAGCACGCTCCGCAAAAGAGGGGCATCTGTAGACACCCCATTTTGACTGAATCCCTTTTATAGCTTGTTTGTTCAAAACCTTATCAAATCATTGAATTGGACCCCCAAAATTCCACCCTATGGCAGCTTAGGGTCCCAGTTAAGTCCCTGCAAAATTTTGTCAAAATCTAAGCATGTTTGCCTAGCGAACGAGCTGAGATAAGTGTCACAGTGCAAATGCAGACGGGAGTGAATTATCCTGGCAAGTGCAGAACAAGATCCGAATAGGACACGATTGAACCGCGCGCCTTATCAATTTTCCCGTCATCCGCGCGCCCATCAAAACTAATAGTGCCAATATCAACACCCAAGAAAATGCCTATAAATACCAAATCAAGCTTCATTTCTCAGGGACCTAAGGTTTTCATTTGCAAATTTCAGAGAGAGAAGAGAAAAACAAGGGGATCTGAGAGCTTCACCTCCGATCATCTCCGGTTGCCGTTTTCCGGTGAAATCATCTGCTGCAATTCCATTTCTTCCGGCATTTGTCTTCACCTCAGATCATTGATCTTCATCCTCAGCTGCTATCCAAAGCCATTTTTTTCTACCGATTGAAAAGGAAATTCGAGGGAAAGCCATCACCTTCTTCGTCATCTCCGGTAGCTGCCAAAACTGATCATTTCCGGCAATATTTTATTTCCTTTGGTCAGATCCGATAGCTTTACTGAGGTTCGTCAGTTTTGATTCAAAATCCGGCAATCTTGACTAAAGAAGACAAATTTCAGGTATGTTCTATAATTTTCCTTATATGAGTAAAATTACATGCATAAATAGCTAGTTGGTTTACAAGCAGTTGATAGATTTTTTTTTTAATTTATTCTTCTGTCAAATTTGTAGATGATCTAGAGTGAACATAGTTTTTTTCGGATTTTCTAATCAACCTCATTTTAGATTTAGAACTTGCTGAGCAGTTAACATTGGATCAATTTAGATGCTAAAAGTTTGATTCCTTGAGTGAAGGCATAATGAAATTATCCTAGGATCTTTCCTTATACTCTAATCTTTGCTCTGAGTTTTGTTTTTTTTTATGCACAACATCTATTCAACAAAAGTCCTAAGTGAAATTCAAGATTTCAGTGTTGGAGATTTCATGATGTTAAGCAATTTTTTTTTTCTTGCCAATCATTCTATGCTTATGGTCATGTATGCATATTGATAGGTTGTGGTAAGTGTATAAGATCTGTTTTTTTGTGAGACAAAGTTAATCAAAGGACTGAACTCGTCCTCTCGATTAGACGTGCTTCATTTCTCATAAAACCCCACACAAAGCTCAGCCATCTCAATCTCTGATAGATTTAATCTCCTGCAATATATCACTATTAATGGCCTCTAGTTTTAATCCAGCTTTTCTCTGAGCCTCTTCACCTCTGTCTATAAGGTCGAAATGGAAGAGAATGGATTTGAATATAATTGATGTTAGCAGGTGTAGGAAATCAATGGAATTGGGTTAATTAGAGCAGGGATCAAACTAAGGTAAAGAAAGCTAATAGAAGTAGGGATTCAATGGATATAGAAGAGAAATAACATCCATGAAAGAGGGTTTTAGGAATTTAGTGATGGTGGAAGGGCTCAAATTCTTCTACATTTAAATTCAACTTTTGAGTATTATTATCCAAGAATGGTATGGAGATGATACGTTTTGACTCTCTTTCATTTTAGTCTCTTGAAATTTATAGTTGGGGAACTCATTTACCTTGTTTTTGGCCTTCCCTGTTTCTTTTAGTCTTGCTCTGGTTCATCCGAATGTAGGGAGCCATAGATATTAATTCCTAATGGCATATTATGGTTGAGAGATTTCAATTTGATATCCTTACCCGAACCTGTGATATTCAAATGTTGACCTATAGAGTTTGTCAATTGATTTGAGTCCTCATGTGCCTATTATCTCTTACCTCTCTGTTTGACTTTATATTTAGCCCGCATTTGATCCCATTCCTCTTTAGTTTTGATATTGTCCCTTTTTCTTTTTTTAGTTCTCGAGTTGATTACCTGAATTGAGCAAAACCCTATGCTTTTGGTCAAACTAGCTTTATCTTCGGAGGTCTAGGTTGTTTATTTGTAGGGATTTTCCTTGGTATTCTAGGAATGACTTTGTATTTTCAGGATTATTCCTAGCATATTTTTTGAGATCACCATTGACCTTGGGATCCCATCGAATTTGGGCGATGAGGGAGCTATCCCAAGCCCATCCTTAGGGGTTTTGCTATGTCCTAATAACACTCCCCTCTTGTACATAGTAGACTTAGTCTTTCAGATTCTTTTAGGCTGTAGTCCTTTCTTATCATTATAGGGGTGACGAAAGAGCTATGTAGAGCCTTCCATGGGAGACAGGCTATGTCTCATATATTTTAGCAAACATCTTCTTTAAGAGACAGGCCTTGTCTCATCTGCACCCTCTTTCAGAGAGTCCAGTGCAAGGCTTTATCTTCTAGTTCAGTTCCTCTTTCATCTTTTTGGGTCTAGCGTAGTCTTTTAGGGTTTTCACACCTTCTCGGGATTTTACCCATTTTTATCTTTATCTGAGAAACTGATATACTTGTTTAGGACAACCCTTAGGCTAAAAGGTTTTTTTGTCCTCATTTCCGACACTCTTCCAGGCTGTGGATCATATAGGAGTGTTGCTTTTTCTTTTTTTTTGCTTTCTTGTTGGTCTCTGTGTTTTCGATTGGCTAAATGGGTGGAAAATAATAATAATAATAATAATCTCAAAAACACTTCAAAAACATAAAAACATCTGAAAAATCCAATATAATATTCTCAAAAGTTATGAATCGTTAGGAGACTAGTTAGAAGAGTCTGTTTCCGAACTACGTTGGCTTGATCCCCTCTCACGGGAGTACGTAGGCAGCTTGAGATCCTTATCCCAAGTCCAGTCAAACCTTTCAAGATAAACATTTCAAACCTTCCAAAAATATAAAGAATTCTTCAAAACCTTTTCAAAAAGATCTTTCCCGAGAGTTAGGAGTTTGTCTTAGAAGTTTGGGGTGTCTTAGAGTTAGGAGTCTGTCCTGGTTATGTGGATGCTTTGTGTGTTTTGTCGTGTGAGTGTCCTACGAGTTAGGAGGCCTCGAGTCGTGGTCGATTAGACACTTAGTCAAGCCAATTGCGAGACTAGGAAACACTTAGTTAGCCCATGGTTTCTCTTAGGACACACAGCCTAGTTACACAGAGGATTTAGGAACCACCTGCATTAGCTTAAGGCTAATCAACTTGCATTAGTTAGGGCATATAGGGAGTCCTAAAAAGTTACAATTCACTTGAACTTAAGCACTCGTACAAAAAGTTTTAAAAACTAGTTGGGTCTAGTTGATCGAGTCTAGGATAGCTGTCTTAGATGGTTAGGTATTGTAGTTTAGAATAGGTCACCGAACTATGTTGACTCTGATTCTTCCGGAGGCTGGGATACATAGAGCAGCCGGGATGACCATCCTAGTTCGAGTAAAGTATCACATTAGAGTCTAGGGTTTGTTGTATCGAGTCGTGTGTGGAGTCCAGTTGTGCTGTGTGTTTTGTTGTGTTTTCTTACTTTCATGTACAGACCTTATACCTTTAGCTGTAGCTTGCATGTGTTTGTCCATCAGAACTTAGACACCAATTAGGTATGACACTCATAACCTAGCTATGTTTAGGTGACACTTCTTTCATTTATCTTTTGTGTGTGCTTATAATTTTTATCCCTGAGTCATGCATGTTTAGGTAGACATTTTCTCGGGGATATCCGTTCCCATTTCACATGATTTTCGCCCAAAATTCTTCCAAGTTAATAAATTAATGGCATAAGAGACCGGGTGTTTACACTCGGACGAATTGGGAGCGCTTAACTCTGGTTATCTGTTGTGACAGAGTATAGTATGGGTTCCAAGGCTTACTTCCTTGGATGGCGACTCTCGGTTATTTTAGGTACGTCTCGGTTCCGAGCTCGTCCACGAATCAAGAGGTATCTCATTTTACATCGCCACTCATGCTGTGAGGGGCACTCTTTCGAGAGTTCCTTGGTAGAGCTCTCCTTCACGTCTGGAGGTCTCAGAGTATCGACGGGGGGGTGTCCTCACCACTTAAATATGGGTCTATGTGACCAAGAGGGGGTGAATTAGTTTTAACAAAAATTTATCCCTTTTTTAATTCACAATTTTAACCTAATTCAATTTTTCTTTTTCTTGCTTAGTTTTGGTTAGTTCACCTAATATCAAAATACAAAGGAAGTGCTAAACCAAATACAAAAGAGAAAGTGCAAGAATAAAAGAAAAACACACCGATGTATAGTGGTTCGGACAAAGCCTTACTCCACTCTTCTTGAGATCCTCCTCAAGGATTTCTACTATATGAGAGCTCCACGACGCCCGGCTCCGAGGCAATTACACTTCCAAGGGTATTAAATGAGGGTGCCCTTAAACCTATGCACCGACTCTCCTTCTTCGCCGAGTTCTAAGCACTTCTCCCTAGGGTATTAAGAATAGGATGCCTTAGCCACCTTTACAATAAATGGAAAGAAGATTGCTTGGCCTTTCTTGAAGGCTTGATGTACAATGATTGCTCCTTGAATATTCTTCACACAAAGAAAGGGTTGCAAGTGAATGTCCTAAATCCAAACACTAATGATTTGCAAGTACAAGGCAAATTTGGTGGAGAAGAAAACAAAAGCTCAAGCTAAAAGGGTTTGCAAATGCTTTGAATGCTTAAGGTTGTTTTTTTTTTTTAAATAGCGCTTAAGGTTGTTTTTCTAATCGTTCAAGAGAGATAGATAGACCTCTTGAATGTGTATTTATAACCCCCAATAGATTTATGACCGTTTGGGGGTGGAGGTAACAAAAACACCTCAAAAATTAATTTTCCATTTGAAACCCAACGGCTATTTTTTGTGCTGTCGCGACGTTCTCGGAGTTCCGAGCAAAATTCTCAGAGTTCCGAGAAAATGACCAGAAGTTGGAAAAATACTTCCTAGACCATTTCTCGGAGTTCCGAGAAAATGACCAGAAGTTGGAAAAATACTTCCTGCACCATTTCTCAGAGTTCCGAGAAAATTCTCGGTGTTCCGAGAAATTGTCCAGAGTATAAAATATACTTCCTAGACTATTTCTCGGAGATTCGTGGGAACTCTCGGAGTTCCGAGTAGCCTAAAATCAGCAGAATTAACCTATTTTTGTTGCTGATTAATTTTGGGCTTTTGGAACTCTTATTCTTATTATAATTTGGAATGTTATGAGGGTCCCAACATGTTGGTCCACCACATAACCATTCACTTAACCAATTAAGTTTAATACGGGGAGTGTTAGTTTTTTGAAAAATACATTTGAAAAGTTTACCTTGACCTAGAAATCAAAGAGAGGGGATGTACAACAAGTCTAAATATGATTACACTCCTCTTTGGTGTTGGTCTTCATAGATCTTCTATTGTGTGCTTGCTTTGCTTGAGTGTGTTGAAGTGAGCTCCACATTGATTGTTCTTCCAAGGTAAGCTGTCCCATGTGGTCTCTAGCTCCTTTGACTCTTGTGTGGTACATCTTCAAGCACGGCCAAGTGATGTGATGATTCCTTCTATGATCAACCTATCTTATCACAACACTTCAAGGCAAAATTGATTAGTATTTAAAAACGTAATCAATTGTGTTTAGAATCATCAGAACAAGATAGGAGAGTAGACCATTGGGCTTACAATCTCCCCCTTTTTTATGATGACAAATAAAATTGATTATGAGGTGTGTGTGGAGTGACATAATAGGCAAGTGAATGCAGGAACTCCCCCTCAATATATGCACAATGATAAACGATAACAAGTAAAAGCATATAATGCATATGGAATCAATTTTCAAACTTCTCCCCCTTTTATCATCGACAAAAAGGCGAATTTATCAAGTTTTAAGCACATACATGAACAAGGATATATTCAAGAAGTAATTCATGTTGATTAGTTATAAAACTCCCCCTTAGGCTTTTGAATGAGGCAAAACTAAGATGTATAAGCATGTGGTAGTAAATTTAGCCTTCAAACTCCCCCTTTTTTTATTTTTTTATTTTTTTGAAAAGAAAAACATAGCATGAGATATTACAAGTGTGAAACCATAGCATGATAAGCAGGAGTAAATGATGATTGAGTTAGGTTCTTTCCCTAAATCATTGCTTATGCTATAAAATATATAGCCAAGTAATGCACATATACCTGTTCATGATCGAGATGTTGGCATAATGCCAAATTGTTAGGTATTTTAATTAAGGTGAAGGTACATCTCCATCTTAGAGAACTAAGAAGGCTAAGAGTACCAATTGAGTGATTTTTAAGATTAAGGTTTGACATCTCATTCATGCAGATACTACCAAACAAGGATGAGATATATACTATATAGATAGGCAGGTGAAAGGCACAAAGTATTTATCTGGCAATTTCTTTGACTTGATCCGCACTCCAAATGTTCAAGGCACTTCGGATATAACATATTCTTCATCACTAAGGGGTTTCGTAAAGATATCAGCCAATTGTTCCTCAGTGTTGATATACTTTAAGCAAATGTCCCCTTTTTGTGAGTGATCTGTAATGAAGTGGTGCCTAATCTCAATATGTTTGGTTCTAGAGTGTTGTATGGGGTTCTTTGTCAAGTTTATAGCACTAGTATTGTCAAATTGGATGGGAATATTTTCCAATTTAATTCCATAGTCCATCAATGTGCTTTTCATCAATAGGAGTTGTGCACAGCAAGCTCCAGCTGCCACATATTCTGCTTCTGTTGTGGATAGAGCCACTGAATTTTGTTTCTTACTAAACCATGAAACAAGTGATTTTCCCAAGAAATGACAAGTCCCACTAGTGTTTTTCCTATCCACTCTACAGCCGGCAAACTCTGCATCTGAATATCCAGTGAGAGTGAAGGCAGTAGATCTTTCATACCATAGTCCCAGACTTTGGGCTCCTCTTAAGTACTTGAAGATCTTCTTGACTGCAGATAGGTGAGACTCCTTTGGATTCGATTGAAATTGAGCACAGAGACAGACAGTAAACATAATGTCTGGTCTGCTGGCTGTCAAATAGAGTAGGCAACCTATCATACCCCTATACATCTTTTGGTCCACAGATTTGCCAAATTCATCATTTTCTAACTTAGCAGTTCTACTCATTGGAATTCTTGATGTCTTAGTGCTATCCGTACCATACTTCTTTAATAACTCATTTGTATATTTTTCTTGATTTATAAATATCCCATTTTGGTATTATTTGATTTGGAGTCCTAAGAAGTAGGTTAACTCACCCATCATGCTCATTTTAAATTCATTTTTCATTAGAGTTGCAAATTCATCACATTTTTTATTAGTCGAGCTACAGATGGTGTCGTCCACATAGATCTGGACAAGGAGGATATCTTGATTTTCTCTTTTGATAAATAATGTTTTATCCACCTTTCCCATCTCAAAATTTTTTTCTACTAGGAATGTGCAAAGCCTCTCATACCAAGCTCTAGGAGCTTGCTTCAATCCATATATAGCCTTATCAAGCTTGAAGACATGATTTGGATGTTTGTGGTCCTAAAAACCTTGAGGTTGCTCAACATACACTTCCTCTTAGATATAGCCATTTAGGAAGGCACTTTTGACATCCATTTGATATAATTTAAATCCTTTATGAGATGCATCTGCCAAAAGTATCCTAATAGCTTCCATACGGGCAACAGGAGCAAATGTCTCATCATAGTCTATTCCTTCCTCCTGATTGTACCCTTGGGCTACAAGCCTAGCTTTATTTCTAATGATTATTCCATTTTCATCCATTTTGTTTCTATACACCCATCTTGTGCCAATGACTGGATGATCACTAGGCCTAGGCACTAGCCTCCACACCTTGTTCCTTTCGAATTGCATCAACTCTTCTTGCATAGCCATCAACCAATATCCATCCTTTTCAGCTTCCTTGATGGTCTTAGGTTCTAATTCGGATAGGAACGCCAAGTTGTTACTCACACTTCGATAGTATGATCTAGTTCTTACCGGCGATGTGGCATCACCTAAGATTTGGGATTCAGGATGATCTACCAATATTCTTCTATCCCTAGGTAAAGAGTTATCCTCTACACTCTCAACTTTCTCACTAGGTAATGTATTACTTGTAGATGCATGGGGAGGAGCATTTGTCTTAGGTAAGAGGTGTTCAATAGGTTCATCCTCATCATGTAGCATTTCTTGAGGTGTTGGCTCTCTCTCATCAAATGTAACATGCATGGATTCTTCTACAACTAGGGTTCTTCTATTAAACACTCTATACGCCTTGCTATGTGTAGAATACCCTAAGAATATGCCATCATCCGACTTCTTATCAAATTTATACAAGTTATCTTTGATATTCAAGATGTAGCATCTACAACCAAACACCATAAAATAGCTTCTTTTTGGTTTGAAGTTTTTCCAAAGCTCATAAGGTATTTTCTTAGAAATTGGCCTCATATACACCTTATTTATGATATAGAAAGCGGTGCTAACTGCCTCCGCCCAAAAGTATCTAGGGAGACCATTCTCATGTAACATTGATCTAGTCATTTCTTGAAGGGTTCGGTTCTTTCTTTCTACAACTTCATTTTGTTGAGGTGTCCTAGGTGCCGAGAAGTTGTGTTTTATACCATGATCATTACAATAAGTGTCAAAGTATATATTTTCAAATTTCGTTCCATGGTCACTTCTAATGTAAGATATGGTAATACCTTTTTTATTTTGGACTTGATTACATAACTTAAGAAAATTTTCATAGGTTTCATCTTTATGTGCTAAAAATATAACCCATGTAAATCGTGAGTAGTCATCCACAACAACAAACACATACTTCTTTCCACCTAAGCTACTTGTCTTCATTGGTCCAAAAAGATCCATATGAAGTAGTTGCAAGGGGTAAGTAGTTGAGATCATATTTTTAGGGGCAAAAGAGTTCTTCAATTGTTTGCCTAATTGACAAGTTCTACAAATGTGATCTTTGGTGTACTTGAACTTAGGCAATCCTCTAACAATGTCTTTTGAGGAGAAGGTTGAAATGAGATCCATTCCGGCATGACCCAACCTCCTATGCCATAACCAAGAATCTTCACTGATGGCATTAAGACAAGTTACGTTTTGGAGTCTAAGATCATCTAGCCCAATAGTGTAAATGTTATTGTCTCTAGAACCTATGAATTGCCCTTTTCCATCTATCTTATTCTTAACAATGCATTTGTCGGGGTTGAAGACTACTTCAAAACTGTTGTAACACAATTGACTAAAGCTAATAAGATTATGAGATAAGCCATCAACATAAAGTACATCATGTATGGGAGAAGTAGAGTTACCTATGGTGCCTTCTCCTTTAACTTTTCCTTTCTTATCATCTCCAAAGGTAACATCTCCACCATCCTTGAGTGAGAGGGATGAAAATTGAGTGAGGTCTCCGGTCATGTGTCTAGAGCATCCACTATCAAGGTACCATGTGTTCTTCTTGTTGTGGCTTCTAAGGCATACCTACATATGAATAGGCAAGTGAGATTCCTTAAGTACCCAAATCTTCCAAATCTTGCTAAGTCCATTTGTTTTTACTTTAGCATTCAATTTGATTTTATCTTTTTTAGCACACATGCAAGCAACCTTATAATGTCCTTCTAGACCACAATAAAAATAAGTTTTAGTACCACTAGAAGGAGCCTTCACAAATTTGTTCTTATAGTTTGAAATTGTAGTATCCCATTTATGTCCAAGTCCACTCTTATCATGTGACAATCTTTGAATATTAACAAGCCTATCCAATTTTAGTGAACCATTTTCAAACATTTCAAAAAGTTTCTTTAACTCATCATATTCATGAGATAGTTTACTATTTTCATGCTTTGGTTTGTTGTTTTCAATGGATAGCTCTTGCCGATTTTCATTTAAAATCTTGATGGTAGCATTTAAATTATGAATTTTAACTTTACATTTTTTATTTTCATCTTCTAAAAAATCATGATCTTTCTTTAACCAACCAAATTCTTTTGTCATGCTAGAAAGTGAATTTTCAAGAGATGCATTTTTATCAAGTTTAATTTCAAGTTAATCATGTGCATTTTGCAAGGAATCAAGAACTTCTTTTAAAATAATAACATCATTTAACTTGCTTACCTCTTGATTGTCATTTGTTGAAGCCATGAAGCACACATTTTTTACTATCATGCAATCTTCTCCATCATCCGGCTCACAGTCACTTTCATTGTTCTCATCCCATGTGGCGGTCATTACTTTCTTGCCTTCTCTCCTCTTGAATCAATTGTTTGGAGTAGGCTCATTGTTGAGTAGACAATCCGGGCGAATGTGTCCAAGTTTCTTGCATCCGTAGCATCGGGGTTGAGATGATCCGTCACCGAGCTCTTCTTTCTTCTTGAATGGAGGATTGGCCCTTCTATTTCTCATGCCTCCCATATTCCTTTTCAAGAACTTGATCCTTCTTGTTAGGAGGGCTACCTCATCTTCCATGTCTCCCTTCGCCTCTTCATCATCACCTACATTGCAAGCAAAAGTAACACCTTTTCCTTTTTTCATTTTATTTTCAATTTCGGGTGCTTTTGTTTTGAAAATCATCTCATGGGTTATCAAGGACCCTATTATTTCATCTAGATTTAATGTGTTCATGTCCTTGGCTTCGGTGATTGCGGAGGTTTTGGATTCCCATGATAGAAGTAGGGATATTAGAATTTTGGTCACTAAATCTCTATTTGAAAATTGTTTCCCAAGTCCCCTTAGTCCATTTACTAGGTTAGTGAATTTAGTGTACATGTCGGCAATGGTTTCATCATGTGTCATTTGAAAGAGTTCATATTGCCTAAATAGATGATTCATTTTAGATTCCTTAACTTGGTTAGTTCCTTCATGGGTAACCTCTAAGGTGTCCCAAATTTTCTTAGCCGAATTTAAGTTTGAAACTCTATTGAATTCTCCGGGTGACAAAGCACAAATTAAAGAATTCATGGCTTTGGCATTATAGTTTGAGGCTTGTTGTTCGGCTTCGGTCTATTCATTTAGATTTCTAGTGGGCAAGGTATATCCATTATGAATGGCTCTCCAAATTTGGTAATCTTGGGTTAAAAAGATTTTCATTTTGGTTTTCCAAAATCCATAATTTGTTCTATCAAAATAAGGTGGCCTAGTGTTTGAGTATCCTTCATGGTGTTGGGGGTAGTTTGCCATTTTTAGAATCTTTTCTCTAGACCGGTTAGGGTTTTAAACAAAGTAGAGACGAGGCTTTGATACCAGTTGAAATATGGGTCTATGGGACCAAGAGGGGGGTGAATTGGTTTTAACAAAAATTTGTCCCTTTTTGAATTCACAATTTTAACCTAATTCAAATTTTCTTTTTCTTGCTTAATTTTGGTTAGTTCACGTAATATCAAAATACAAAGGAAGTGCTAAACCAAATACAAAAAAGAAAGTGCAAGAATAAAAGAAAAACACACTGATGTATAGTGGTTCGGGCAAAGCCCTATTTCACTCTTCTTGAGATCGTCCTCAAGGATTTCCACTATCTGAGACCTCCACGACGCCCGGCTCCGAGACAATTACACTTCCAAGGGTATTAAATGAGGGTGCCCTTAAACCTTTACACCGACTCTCGTTCTTCGCCGAGTTCTAAGCGCTTGTCCCTAGGGTATTAAGAATAGGATGCCCTAGCCACGTTTACAATAAATGGAAAGAAAATTGCTTGGCCTCTCTTGAAGGCTTGATGCACAATGATTGCTCCTTGAATATTCTCCACACAAAGAAAGGGTTGCAAGTAAAGGTCCTAAATCCAAACACTAATGATTTGCAAATACAAGGCAAGTTTGGTGAAGAAGAAAACAAAAGCTCCAGCTAAAAGGGTTTGCAAATGCTTTGAATGCTTAAGGTTGTTTTTCTAATCATTCAAGAGAGATAGATAGACCTCTTGAATGTGTATTTATAACCCTCAATAGATTTATGACCGTTTGGGGGTGGAGGTAACAAAAATACCCCAAAAATAAAATTTTCATTTGAAACCCAACGGCTATTTTTTGTGCTGTCGCGACGTTCTCGGAGCTCCGAGAAATTCTCGGAGTTCCGAACAAAATTCTCGGAGTTCCGAGAAAATGACCAGAAGTTGGAAAAATACTTCCTGGACCATTTCTCGGAGTTCCAAGAAAGTGTCCAGAGTATGAAATATACTTCCTGGACTATTTCTCGGAGTTCCGAGCTCAGAGCTCCGAGAAAAATCTCGGAGTTCTGAGAAGCCTAAAATCAGCAGAATTAACCTGTCTTTGTTGCTAATTAATTTTGGGCTTTTGGAACTCATATTCTTATGATAATTTGGAATGTTATGACGGTCCCAACATGTTGGTCCACCACATAACCATTCACTTAACCAATTAAGTTTAATATGGGGAGTGTTAGTTTTTTGAAAAATACATTTAAAAAGTTTGCGTTGACTTAGAAATCAAAGAGAGAGGATGTACAAGTCTAAATATAATTACGCTCCTCTTTGGTCTTGGTCTTCATAGATCTTCTATTGTGTGCTTGCTTTGCTTGAGTGTGTTGAGGTGAGCTCCACATTGATTGTTCTTCCAAGGTAAGCTGTCCCATGTGGTCTCTAGCTCCTTTGACTCTTGTGTGGTACATCTTCAAGCACGGCCAAGTGATATGATGATTCCTTCTATGATCAACCTATCTTATCACAACACTTCAAGGCAAATTGATTAGTATTCAAAAACAAAATCAATTGTGTTTAGAATCATCAAAATAAGATAGGAGAGTAGACCCTTGGGCTTACAGCCACCTTCCTCGGGATTGGGGTCCACACATGTGTGCGTGTATGTGATAACATCAAACTAAAAGGAACTAAAATTATTTATGCAGCTTGCTGTATGGCAGCACTACCCAACACAGGTAGTCCCTATACATGAAAACATAGTTTCACATGGCAGCCACATGAAAGAAATATGAAGACACCAATGAGGAAATTATGCTACTTAAATTAATTCAGAGTCTTCTTATTTCTAATGGCTTCAAAACAATAGGAAACAAAGTTATCAAGACTCGTCCAACTATCTAAATACAAATATATATATATATATATATATATATATATATATATATAACAAGAACCATGTCATGAACTGAATAAGAATCAATGTTGATAAAAAAAATCCAAGAGAATGGAGATAACTAACTGACAGGCCTGTAATGGCTAGGATCTCAAATCAGGAGAGAATTTATACTGTTTATAAGGTTAACAACAGAGTAAATGAACAAAAAATTATTACAGGTCCATTAACACTATAGACAAAATTACACCAAAAGGAATACGAAGCATCAAAAGGACATAAAGCAGAGGACACAATGCCCATCTTTTTTATTATGAGACTACCACCATTGAAGGACAGCTTCTAAAACACAACAGTACTCTTATCAACTACAAAACTACTACAGGCATCACCATAACTTAACAATAGAGGAGCTGCTATGCATTACCTTAACTCAGTAATAAAAGGGGAACTGCTACGAGCACTATCATAACTAGGCAACAGAGGAGGGGCTGCTATTCAAAAACAGGGGCAGAAACAGGGGTGAATTAATCCAATTATTCAATTGCCCGGTAGGATGATATGAGCATTCAAACCTGGGGTATAAATTAAACACATAAAAGATAAATGATAGGGGAAACATCTTCTGACCTTCTTTTTACCTTGTTTAAACATGCACCACTATAACTAACTAAAAAAACATGGAAGGGATAACACAAAAATCTTTCATCTCAAGTCTTGTATAGAGCAGCAGCAATCATGAGATAAATTTCATGATAGAAAACCATATTAAGACAAGACACTACACAACAATAACAACTATTGACATCCATGAAACAGTCAAAGAGGTATAATAAAAGACACAAGCCTTCTGATGAAAATTATACAACTAAAGAGAGCAATCAAGCAGGCATAAAGAATGAACAGAAATGAGGCATATTACCTGATTGAGGAACTGCTAGTTGTAATGAGTGTGAGATCACTTGAATTGATGATATTGGCCGATGGTTCGACTTAAATTGCCAGAGATGATCGGAGCAAAAATTTGAGATGATGCTTCACAACAGAGAATATAGTCCGATTTAATGCTAGCTAGCTCTTCAGATCTCCTTCTCTTGATGATCGAATTTCAAAAAGGTTTGGGCGGATTCCGGCAAAATTGCCGAAATCAAATGAAATGATGGTCGTGGATTGAGAATGAAGATGGAGCTCGAGCTTCTTTTCTCTCCTTAGCAATTTTTCTAGTTTTTTCCCTCTTTCAGATCTCAGATTTAGAGATTGTAGAAGTTGAATATGAAAGCATCAATGGAAATAGAAGTGATGGAGGTGGAGATGAAGATGGGATCTTAAGAGAAAAATCTACAGATATGAGGGTTTCTAATCCAAAAGCCTCAGATCTAAGAATTTTAGAGCTTTGATGTAAGGTTGGTGAAGAGGATAACACAAATCTAAAGTTTTAGGGGGAAATTTAGGGTTTATAAAATAGAAAACAGAAAATGATGAGGAATTAGGATTTCTCAAGCTTGAAGCTAGGGTTTGTAGTTAAGATGATGAAGAAAATTACAACCACTAAAGTTAGGGAGAAAACAAGATAATCGGAATGAAAATTTGACCAAAGCTCCCGTGATTTCGCCGGAGGGAGATGATCTGAGAAGACGAACAAGGCTAGGGTTAGGGTTTAAGTGATCTTTCCCTCTTTCTCTGTTCATTGAAACTTAGAAAATGAAAGACCTCCTCCCAAAATGAGAGTGGCACCTCTATTTATAGGTGTGAGTGGGTGAGTTGTGGCTAATGGGGAGAGAATCGAACGAAGGAGGTAGTGGCGGCCATGGAAGAGGAGAAGGAGCGATGGGATTAGGGCTGAGTTCCTCTCTTTGTCTCCCATAATTTTTTGATGAAAATGAGTATTCCCCTTATGCACTAATTCGATGGGGTTAAATGAAGGGAAGTGATATTTCAATCCCCTTTTTTTCAAGGACCGCCCACTCAAGTGTATTGTGGCTAGTCTTTTTGCACTAGAGGGAGGTGGTCTGGGAAAGAATATGGTGTTTGTGATTTAAAGTAACCGGCACGGATCGTGTAAATACGGGTCGAACTCAGGGAAGAGAAATCTAGTTGTCAATCCTATTCTTTTACCGATTAGAATACTAGCTATGATATAATGTTGCCTGGAATGGACTCAGGATTTCCGTGGACTTAGACCTCGGAGCCAACACTATATATAAGTGTATATTCTATCAATCTAAGAATCAAATTCAACTAAGATATTTTTTATTTAAAATCCTAATTTAGGCAAAGTATACCAAATTTTAATGATCTCAATTAACTACTTATCTAATTTAATTAGAAAACTAAATTCTAAGGGCTTAAGTGAATTGAAAAATTGCAAATGTAATTTGGAATAGTGTAAAATCATTAATTCAATATAAAAGAGTATTTAGGGTTAGAATCCACCATGAGTTTGGATAAAATTGATTAATTAAAACAATCCATTGAATTAGGTTAAAAAGCCAACTAAACAGTCAATAAGTAATAAGATCTAAAAATGTGTCATTATTTATGAGAATTTAATCGAATTAACCCTCTAATTTATATTAATTATATAGAATTTAATCTTTGTTAATCAACAATCATCCATACGAAAGGGGAAAGCCAATGGCATGAATGATTGGGATTTGTACAAAAGCAAAACCCTACATAATTTCTTACAAAAAGTTTGGATGGAATTAATTGAATATTTTTCTCCTCCCCCATGGTTTCAACTAAACCCTAAGTAACTAGGATTTAGTTATTCATGAAAAATGAAAAAAAAACAAAAATAAAGGAGACAGAAAAGAGAAGAATTGCCATATAGAACTTCAAAAGGAAATGAAACAAAAGCAAATTACTCCACTAATTTGAATTGAAACAAAAATACATCAACTTGAACTTGAAAATAAATAACAAAAATAAAAAGAACTTATTCTTTTTCTCCTCCAATCTTTGGCCAAATCCTCCTCTTCAAGCTTTAGTGTCACCTTGGATTGAACGGTGGATGAATGATCCTTGGTTGAGAGTAGAAAAGAAAAAGAAAAAGAAAAAGAACAAGAGAGAACAAGAAAACTTAAGAGAGAGAGAGAGAGAGAGAGCTTGATAGTGGTGGAGAAGTAGAGAGAAAGAGAGTGTGTAGAGAGAGGAGAGCATGGGAGAGAAAAGAACTTTTAGAGAAAAGAGGGCATAGAGAGAGAGAAAGAGAGTATATATAAAAAAAACCAAAGAGAGTCTGTAAGAGGGGGTATATAAAAGAATGAGAGGTTGAAAAGAATTTCCAAATTTAAGCTAAGAGAAGCAAGGGTTGTGATTGAATAGATAAATTTTTGGAGTCCAATTTGAGGGCGAGATGAAAAAAAATGCTCGAATGTTCTCTTCTCCTTGGATGGCCACAAGTTTTAAAACTTGGTTAGAAAGAGTTCTCAAATGAGCATCTTCCTAATTAAAGAATCACCAATGAGCATTCTTTCCTTCTTGGTAAAAAAAATCGCAAACATATATCAACGAGATGAGGGCAGTTGCTAAAAACAAAGAAATTGCCACTTATACATTCAGTCACTTTCTTTGTAATAGCAGGTTTCCAAGGTATCCATCTTAAAATAAGAAAGTCTACACGCATAGCTTTTCCTCAGAAAAATCCAAGAGAGAAAAAGTAGCAGGTTTCCATTCCACTTGAAATACCTGCTAATAATTGAACGATGCACCTAGCTGCTGATGGGACACAAATACGGCGTCGCCCTCACACATCGCCACGTGTCGTCCATGCACAAATAAAGCCTAACCTTCATGTAGAAAGGCGTTGGAAAACGGCAAGACCATACGATCATGACACGTGTCACTCCCTCGCCGTCCAAGCCTCATCATCACAAGTTATGGAAGGAAATATCCGGCAAAACCACGCGCGCCGGCGGAGCAGGGGAACGGCCCAATCCTGCAAAGGAAGGTTTTCTCTCCATAATGATGAAAAGGCCCGTGCGCCTCCCTTTAAAAAGGAAGGAAGGGAAGAGAGACGGGAGGCTTTTGAAAGACATCCCCTTTTCTCAGCTCCCGCATAACAACCGGAAAAAGAGGCGAGGCAGCAACAGAGGAGACTAGGAACTTAATCCTACTCTCCCTGCTAGTCCCCTCTGACCCACTCATCCGCACACCCAGAAAAGAACCCGTGCGCCTTGGTCCTGGTAACCCTGATCAAAACCCTTCCCTCTTCTCGCTGTCCTTTATATCGATTGGTCGAAGGATCTGACTTAGGTGTCGAAGTGGTCGTCCGGGACCCACCTCGGACCCCCTGACCCCTTTGTTTGTGATTACAGATTCCGCGGAGGCCCTCTACCGACCTCGCGATCGCAGACCCGGATTCAGACGCCATCATATTTGCGCCATCCGTGGGACTCGTCGAGTACTGAACGCCTTATGGCGATGAGAAACCACACCCAACAGCAAGAAATAGGGGTAATGACCAGGAGCCAGGCTCAACGCGCACAAACCCACACCTCAAGCTCCCGGGAGCCTAACTCACCGCTTTCGGGCCGACACCAGCCCTCCTCCAGCACACCGCAGATGGTCCCCACCATGGAAATGTTCAACGAACTCCGCCAAGAGCTACTCCAACGCTTGCCTCCACCGGAACCTCCGGCCCCGGGGAGGCCCCTGACAACACAGGACCAGACGGAAGCCTATCACGAAGGCGACGAGGAGCAGCCAGGGGTGCGTCATCCCCGGCGAAGGCGAGCACCAACCCGTCGGATGCCATCCCCGTCGACAAATAACCCTTTGCCCCCCACAGCTAGGGGACACCAGCGAGACAACGGAAAGCAAGCTACGCTAAGCCGCGCTCCCCCTGCCCGGACCGCTCATTTCCAGGAACCGCGCCCAACTCGGGCGGAGGAGGTAGCAACCTCAGCGCAACCCCCCGGTATGGATCCCATCGCCGACCTGCAAAGGCAAATCCGAGAAGTAAAACTGGAAATGAAAAAACCCTACGCCCACAGCATCCTCGATGAATGGGAGAGGGAAACAGCATCCCCGTTCACCTCGAAGGTCTTAAAGACCCCAGTAGAGGCAGGAATAGACCTCTCCCGATTCGGTCTGTAAGACGGAAGTACAGACCCCCTCGAGTTCCTCCAAACTTTCAAAAGGGTAAATGACGCTCCGGGGAACGTCGGACGGATTTATGTGCAAAGCCTTCGCCTCCCTGTTAAGAAAAACCGCTACCGACTGGTACATGAGATTGGAGCCCGACTCCATCGCATCCTTCCACGAATTCGGAAGGAAGTTCAGCACAAGGTTCGCCAACAACCGCCTCCGCCACGATCCAGCGGACGCCCTCCTAGCCCTTCAACAAGGAAGAAACGAGACCCTAAGAGACTTCATGTTAAAATTCAACGCCGAATTGGCCCAGCTTTCTAACATGGACGTCGAAATAGCGGTCGCAACACTAAAGCATGCCACCACCGATCCAAATCTCAAGCTGCATCTTACCCTCAAGCCACCACGGGACCTGCAGGAACTTGAATCCAAGGCTGAAAAGTTCGTACGAGCAGAAGAAGCCTGTGCCTGAGAGTAGGGCCAGGCCGGCCCAGATGAAAGAAAAAACGACGGCCGAAGGGCCATGAGGCCACGGGCCGAGGAAAAACAGGCAAGCCGGAACCCCATCCCCTTCTTCGAAAGACTGGGAAGCGCCCCACTGAAGGTACCTCTCTCCCATGTCCTGCTAGCTATCAGAGATCAGGGTCTCCTGACCCCCCCAAGAGAATGGCCACGGACCCAAAGAAGCGGTCCGCAAGAAAGTTCTGCAAATTCCACGGGGACCACGACCACGAAACTGACCGTTGTTTCCACCTCCGCCTCCAGCTAGAAAAGCTCGCCGAGGAAGGGCACCTAAATCAATATCTCAGGAGCTCTGGCAAAAGCTCACGCGAGGCCCAACACCCGCCCGACGAACCCAGAGGCAGGCGTCAGTCACCCAGTAGGCGCCGGTCCAGCAGCCGCCACCGATCCACAAGCCGACACCGATCCCCGAGCAGGCATCACTCCCGAAGCAGACGTCGATCCCACAGCAGACACGACACACGCCGCCACCAACGCCCCAAGAAAGAAGAGCCCCCTGAACAGCCGCAAGCCCACGAACAGCCGCCCACCATTATCGAAAAAATTAACATCATCACGGGCGGGCCGGCAGCGGGAGGGCCGACAACAGCTGGTCGGCGGGCGTATGCAGAGTGGGTGTTTTCCATGGAAATGCCATCCAAAAAGGCCGGGGCAGATCCGCCCCATAAAGATCAGGTCATCACTTTCTCCCACGAAGACCTCAATGGACTACAAATCCCGCACGACGATGCACTGGTCGTCAGGCTAGTCGTCGCCAACTTTGACATAGGAAAGATCCTGGTTGACACGGGAAGCTCCGTCAACGTGTTACACCTCGGAACCTTCGAAGAAATGAAACTGGGCCAAGAGAGGCTGGGACCCGCAGAGTATTCCATCTACGGGTTCTCCGGGGCATCGGTGCGGGTCAATGGAAAAATCGACTTGCACGTGACTTTCGGGACGTACTCCCTCCAAAAGACCATCCTGACTACCTTCATGGTTGTGGACATACCTTTCACGTACAGCGCCATCATAGGGCGCCCCACTCTGAGAGACTTGGGAGCGGTAGTCTCCACCCCCCACCTCAAGATGAAATTCCCCACCCAAACCGGAGTGGGGGAAGTTCGGGGGCAGCAGATGATAGCCCGCCAATGCTACGCGGGAAGCCTAAGAGGAACCAACGCCCCGGCCGAGAACTTCACGATCGGTAGTGAAGACCCCCGGCAACGGGCCAGCACGATCAGAGGAGAGCCGGCCGAGGAGCTAGACTCCATCCCCATAGCCCAAGATCAGCCGGAGAGACAAGTCCGGATCAGTTCCCTGCTAAAAGGCACCTTGCGAGACCAGATGATCGACTTCCTCAGAGCCAACAAAGACATATTCGCATGGTCCGCTAAGGACATGCCCGGGATACCCAAGGAGTTGGCCGTTCACAAGTTAAACGTGGACCAAACCCTTAAAACCGTCCGACAGAAGAAAAGGAACTTCGCGGTAGAACGCCAAACTCACATAAAGTCCAAAGTAGAGAAACTACTACAAGCCGGGTTTATCAGAGAAATCCGGTACCCCGAGTTGCTGTCTAATGTCGTCATGGTCAAAAAGGCGAGTGGAGGCTAGCGGGCCTGCATAGACTTCAAAGACCTGAACCGGGCCTGCCCGAAGGACCCCTACCCCCTCCCGCGCATAGACCAGCTCATCGATGCCACATCCGGGCACGAGCTCCTCACCTTCTTAGATGCCTTCTCGGGTTACAATCAGGTGAAATGCACAAACCAGACATCCCAAAAACAACGTTCATTACAGATCAGGGCGTCTACTGTTACACCGTTATGCCCTTCGGGTTAAAAAACGAGGGCGCCACCTACCAGCAGCTCGTAAACAAGCTATTCCGGGCGCAAATCGGAAGGAACATGGAGGTGTATGTTGACGACATGCTGGTAAAAAGTTTGGAAGCCTCCAAACACATCTCCGACCTTCAGGAAACTTTTAACACCCTGCGACAAGCCCGGATGAAGCTGAATCCCGCAAAGTGCGCCTTCGGGGTAACTTCCGGGAAGTTCTTGGGGTTCATGGTTAGCCAGAGAGGCATCGAGGCCAGCCTCGAAAAGATCCAGGCCATCCTAGACATGTAGCCCCAGGCAACAGCGGTAGAAGTACAGAGGCTCGTAGGGCGAATCACCGCCCTCGGCCGATTCATGCCCAAGTCGGCGGAAAAATGCCAGCCCTTCTTCAAACAACTGAAAAATATACGGGAATTTGAATGGACCCCGGCCTGCCAAGAAGCCTTCGACGCCTTGAAACAATACCTCCAGACACTGCCCGTACTCGCCAAACCTAAGCCGGGAGAAGAACTATTTCTGTATCTGGCCATCAGCCCCACAACGGTAAGCGCGGTATTAGCCAAACAAAGCAACAAGAAGGAATGCCCGGTGTACTATGTGAGCAAGACTCTCCACGGTGCGAAGGTCCGGTACCTAAACATAGAGAAATTTGCCCTCGCATTCATCAGCGCCGCCCGGAAACTCTGCCCCTACTTCCAAGCCCACCCCATAGTGCTTCTGACTGACCAGCCCCTGAGAAAAATTCTCCAAAAACCAGAGACATCGGGCAGGATGGTAAGTTGGGCCGTCGAGTTGGGAGAGTTCGACATACAGGTGCGACCGAGGCCGGTCATTAAATCCCAGGCCCTCGCCGACTTTATGCTGGAATCTACAGCCCCTGCCACGGAACCAGCAATAATGGGAGATGACAGGGGCCCCGCCGAACAGACGACTCACGAAGACATGAGGCCAGACTCAGCAGAACAGAGCGGCAAGATTCACTGGACCCTGCACATTGATGGCTCAGCAGGTAAAACGGGGCACGGGGCGAGAGTGGTCCTCCACGGCCCCAAAGGATTCACGCTAGAATACGCCCTCCGGCTAGATTTCAAAGCCTCCAACAAGGGTCCGGCGTATAATACCACCAGACGAAAAATTCCAAGCACAGCGAAAAGGGCTCGGGTCGCGTGGCAAAGGCCCGGTCTTACTTCTAAAGCCCTGCTCAGAATAAATCGGCTACTATGCGGAGGGAAAGCAAACATAAGACACAAGTCGTAAAAAACCAAAAAAGAGCCATTCATAACTATTTCCTTCTGGCCCACGGGCCTACAAAAAGAGGAGAGTGAAAACAAAAAGATAAGGGCAGGCAGGCCCGGGCCCCCAAGACCCCCAACAACAACAAAAAAAAGGGGGGAGGGAAAAAGGCCTCCTCCAAAATCCCGCTCACCCCACCGCCTCCAACTCAGAGCGACTGACCGCTGAAGGAGTTTTCTGCGTCGGAAAGCTTCTTATCGCTATGCTCCTCCTCTGAAGAGCTCCCCCAACCTGGATCCTCGACAACTCTGGTCTGGTCATTCAGCCACCTCACCCATTTCCTCAACAAATCATTCTCCGCACGCAAGGCTGCTATCTCTCGATCCATGTCGATTATTCGGCTACAGACCTCCATTTCCCTACGATGGACATGAGAGAAGAACGAGCGGTGGCGATGAAAAAAAGCTTCATGGGACTCCATCTCGTAAAGGGGAGGAGGATGAGAGCGCGGGGGAAACCCTGGAGGCGGGTTCCTCTCAGGAATCGTTTGCTGAGGCCCCAACCCGTCAGGGTTTGTCTCGAGGCTACTGGGAGGACTCCCCTCGATAGCGACTCTCCCCTCGCCACTTATAAAGAGACCCTGGAATGACGACGACATCTCTGATGAGCCCGAAGAAGGGCCAAAAGAGAGCAAAGAAGGAAAGAGGAACGAAAAAAGCAATCTGCATAAAAAGCGGAAGGACTCACCCCTTATAAGCCCTATGGAAGACCCTTGGGTAGGAAAACGAAGCGACTCGCCCTACGCGTGTCCGTTTCCCATTGGATGACCAGCCAGCACCACGCGATGGCACCACAATTCATCGGGAAGGAACCGGCGGACGAAACAGCACGTCCTCTCGTACCCCAAGCTCCCATAAATGCTTTCGTCATGATATTCCTTAACCAGGTAAACAAGCCTGCTCCCTTGGACCATTCAATGAACCAAAGGTAGTATTATGATAAGACATAAAAACAGTGCTGCTCTCAGATCCCGCCACATGTCGCCCATACGCCCATACAGCCTAACCTTCATAAAGAAAGGCGATGGGAAACGGCAAGACCGTTCGAAATTCGACACATGTCACTCCCTCGCCGTCCAAGCCTCATCATCACAAATCACTCCCAACCCCTCCCCACCTAATGCAAGGGAAGGGTCCGGGGGTGGGAAACCATGCAAAGAGGTCCGACCTCAATCCCACAAGAGGAAAAGCGCGCGCCCAGACCCGGAACCCCGGCACGAGACCACGACGCACAAACAAAACAGGCGAAGGAAACTAAACGCACTAGAAAAGGGCTCGAATAAAACGTCACAATTCCTCACAACAAAGATAATTTATGTCAAACAGAATGGGAAAAGCAACACAAAGAGACACGGCACAAACTCATAAAGATCGTCCATTCACATCCTCCTGGCCCACAGGCCTACAAAAAGAAATGGAAATAAGAAACAGAGCATAGGGCACGCAGGCCCCAAAATCCCCAATAGGAAGGGGGAAGAGAAAAAAAACACACAGAAAAATAGGAAAGGCCAGAGACTAATCGGAAGAAGACTCCTCCCCCGAAGGGTTCCCCTCCCCTCCCAGGAGCTCTCCAGCAGGGGATCCACCTCATATTCAAACAGCTGCTCATTGAGGAAGCGAACCTTTTTCTGCAAAGCCTCGTTCTCCCACTTCAAGTCCTCGATCTCCTTACCAATCTTCAAGACACGGCCACGCAGTTCCATTCCCTGGTGATAGGCTCGGGAGAAAAAAGACCACTCCCTGGCAACGCGGGAGCGAGACGACTAGTTCCCCCTAGGCAAGGAGGAAAGGCGAAGGGGGGGAAAGCCCGAGGAAGGGCCCGAGTCCCTCCTAGCCCTCTTCCAACGGGCCACAAGGTCCTCCTCCGAATCAGAAGACAAGTCAGGGTCACTCGACGATTCCTGGGAAAGACAGGCCTTGCCCCCTACTCGCGAAGGGGAACCCGACATGTTGTTGAAGAAGACACGGAGAAACACCTACTACAAAAAAGGGTGGAGAGAGAGGGCCGCCGGATAAAACGGCACGTCTCCTCGTACTCCGGAGCCCCCATAAATGCCCTCATCATGACGTCGCTCGAACAAAATGTTACTCCCTTGGCCCATTCAATGGACCAAAGGAGTAAGGGGGAGTTATGATGGGACACAAATATGGCGTCGCCCTCAGACATCGCCACGTGTCGTCCATGCACAAATAAAGCCTAACCTTCATGAAGAAAGGTGTTGGAAAACGGCAAAACCATACGATCATGACACGTGTCACTCCCTAGCCGTCCAAGCCTCATCATCACAAGTTATGGAAGGAAATATCCGGCAAAGCCACGTGTACCGGCGGAGCAGGTGAACGGCCCAATCCTGCAAAGGAAGGTTTTCTCTCCATAATGATGAAAAGGCCCGCGCGCCTCCCTTTAAAAAGGAAGGAAGGGAAGAAGAGACGGGAGGCTTTTGAAAGACATCCCCTTTTTTCTCAGCTCCCGCATAACAACCGGAAAAAGAGGCGAGGCCGCAACAGAGGAGACTAGGAACTTAATCCTACTCTCCCTGCTGGTCCCCTCCGACCCACTCATCCGCACACCCAGAAAAGAACCCGCGCGCCTTGGTCCTGGTAACCCTGATCAAAACCCTTCCCTCTTCTTGCTGTCCTTTATATCGATTGGTCGAAGGATCTGACTTGGGTGTCGAAGTGGTCGTCCGGGACCCACCCCGGACCCCCTGACCCCTTTGTTTGTGATTGCAGACCCCGCGGAGGCCCTCTACCGACCGCGCGATCGCAGACCCGGATTCAGACGCCATCAGCTGCCAAAAAGAAACGCCTCTTGTAGACAATTTTGGCCGAATTCCATTTGCGTAAAATATCCAACTTGCCAATAGTGGGCCATCCATGCAATGAGTCATTATGTGGCCTTCTTTTAGAAAGGATGGAGTTAACTCAAAGTAAGCCCTACTTTCAACAAATTCTATATTGAATTACACCCAACACAGTAACAATATAGATTTCTACTTACCATATAGATTGATACCCGTGAGCCGAATCCCACTTACCAAATTTGTGATACTTTCCAATATAAAAATTATGGAAAGTAAGAAAATTCCAACGTTGTAATTTCTTCCAAATTCAATAAAAAGTAATGAACGTGGCCTTGCTATTGCTATGTCACAAATTGTTGGGATGGAAAGAAACTGTATACGTGTAAATCATGTAGGGCCCACTTTCAATTCCTTTAGAATTCTTGCTGCCAACGTTACTTGCATGTATATGCTTGATTTTTTTTTTATCCTTGAAATTTTCTCATGTAACATTCCTATGTTTGGGAATTACCAATTCATGATATGTAAACTAGAGGACCTCACTTTCGTTTTAACCAAAACGTTTTTTTTTTATATATATATGCACGCCCATTCCAGGTAGGTGATCAAAACCGTTCATTTGCAAGGTCATTGCATAGGTTAAAGCATGGACACACGATATTCTAATATTGTGTACTTCTCACTTGAATTTAGTAAGGGAATAACCCATATTTCGAATTCAGACAACCAAAACATGCCAATTAGTAATTTTTTCTTTCTTTCTTTAATGGCAACTCCTCACGTGAGATGATGGGACCCATAATAGCCTTGCATAATCGGCAAGTTTCACACACTTTGACGAAATTGTGTCTAAACAATGTGGGCCCACTAAATCATTTCTAATTTGTGATCTAAACGGTTCTCATTGGATTATCACATCTAAACGAGCCGTGCCCTGTAAATTATTTCCATAAGCTGATCTTGACCATCCATTTTAGTATCCGCTATTTAAATTAATTGTTGCTTCCAATTCCATCCCATGAAATGATAGTAATCGTCTACTTGATGGGCGACAATGTAAAGTAATAGTGCCCCTCAAATCATTTCCCAAAGCCGGTCCATGGCGTTCATTTGATGAGCAATTGGTTCAATTTGTCGTACCCCCACAAATTGGTTTCATGTCACAGCCGTAGGACGATCCAAACTCTCCAATTGATAAGCCAAAATGGGCAGTGCAAAAATATTGGTGGGAGCTTATCTTGTCCGGATATTTCAACAAATCCAATGGTTGGGTTACCAAACGAATGGTCTGAATCATCATATTTTTGTGCCATGAGATAATTGGGCTTGTGTATAATTCAGCCACCTTGGTCTCTTGTGAAATTCGGTCAATATTAGAAATTGGTTGTTTCTCTTCAAAATTTCATCTTTTAGGTTAAATTTCCTTCAAAACTCCAATTAGAACCCTAAAACACCAAAAACACACAAAATACCTTAGTAGTACCGCTCTAAATATAGAAAATGCATGTTTTTCCTACCTAAAATTCACACATAAATGTGCTCATCACATGGGTCAGCATTTAGGCCTTATTTCATTTCATACAGTGTTAATAATGGCACACCTTGGCTGGATAATTCACCTCTCTTTTTCTTTGGTTTTGGGATTAAAATACGGATTGGGGTGCAACTCGGTTTAAATTTTTCAGGATTTAGGTTGGGCTTTTAACCTGAGATCATGCCGGGTTCGGGTCAATTCAGTTCGTTATTTTGAGCAAAAAAAAATTTGACTCGATCTTACCCAAGTTGCACTCTCAAACTTGAGACACGTACGCCAAAAATTCCTGGTTTAAATAAAGAGGTGCCAATATCAGAGCTTTTTGATCTTCGCAACAATGAACGAGGAAGTTAGGGACGATTAAATGCAGGGTTCCAAGTGGGTTTAGGGGATTGATCTTGGAACATTCGGGAATTGGTTTCAGAGAATTGGAAATTGGTTTGGAGCTCGCGTCTTCATTTTTTCGAGAATTTTGAGATTCGGTTTCAGAGTTTTGTTCATTCTTTTGTTTTAGGGTTCAGTCAAAATGGGGTGTCTACAAATGCCCCTCTTTGGCAGAGCGTGCTTGTCACGCGAATGCCAAAGCTGAACAGACAACACATTTTGACCGACCCGAAAATAAGAGAAAGCTAATTTTTGAGTTTTTGCTTTTGAAAATGATATTCACAAAGGTAGATTGGATTTTGGTTTTAAAATTTCAACATTCAACTTGACTTACAAGTAATTTGGTGAAACGCTGGACACATAACTCAACATTCAAAACATATTAGTGAGACAGCTTCCCACCAAACATATAACTCGAGTAACACATCGGTCACACAGGTGTTCCTGACTCCGCAATTGGATGGCGGTACACTGTAGAACGATAAATCATGACTTGACTTTTCATTACTAACAACAAAATAACTGGATAGATCTGCGGTCCAGCTTTTCATCAAATTAGACAAGAAAGAACAACTGTTGAATGAAAATTTTGATCAAGGGTCCATGGCGATAAGCCACGAAGAGCCTTGCAGAAATCAAGGGTCCACGGTGATAAACCTCGAAGAGCCAACTAAGCGGGAATCGAGGGTCCGTAGCTATAAGCCACGAAGAGCCTCTCAGAGAACGAGGGTCCTACAAGCTACGAAGAGCCAAGAAGTAATCGAGGGTCCACGGCAACAAGCCGTGAAGAGCCAAGCCATAATCTGGAGTCCGTGGTAATAAGCCGCGAAGAGCCCAGCAAGCAGAAATTGAGGGTCCATGGTGGTAAACCACGAAGAGCCTCACGAAAAAAACACAAATTTTTTTTTAGGAAATTGTATATCGAGGGTCCAAAGCAATATGCTACGAAAAGCCAAGAAGTAATCGAGGGTCCACGGTAATAAGCCGTGCAGAGCCACGCGACGAATCTACAGTCCATGACAATAAGCCATGAAGAGCCCAGCACTAAATTTGGGGTCCGTGGTAATAAGCCACGAAGAGCCCAAAAAAAATAACAAGTAATGGGGATGAATGAAATGAGCATGGATAGTGGATCCATGATATACCCTAAAGGACATATCACGAAGAGTCACTCAGGAAGCAAGGGTCCATGATGTGCCTGCCTGGCAAACCACGAAAAGCCAAGAATGAATAAGGATAGTGGGTCCATAAGACAAAGGACCGATCATGAAGAGCCACTAGGGAAGCAAAGGTCCATGGTGTACCCAAATGGTAAACCATGAAGAGCCAAGAATGGACAAGGATAGCAAGTCCATGATACAGCCTAAAAGACAGATCACGAAGAGGCACTCAAGAAGCAAGGGTCCATAGAGTACCTGAATGGTAGACCACGAAGAGCCTTGAATGAATAAGGATAGTAGGTCCATGATGCAACCCAAAAGACAGATCACGAAGAGCCACTCAAGGAGCAAGGGTCCATAGTGTACCTGAATGGTAAATCACGAAGAGCCTTGAATTAATAAGGGTAGTGGGTCTGTGATACAGCCTAAAAGACAGATCATGGAGAGTCACACAGGAATGCAAGGGTCCATGGTGTACCTAACTGGCAAACCATGAAGAGCCTTGGGAACCAATAGGTGTTGTTGAAAATTTATTGATTTTGAATGATTTTTCTGGGATTAAATGTCTCTTGCCGAGAAGATTGGGGAGTACGAGTTCCTTGCTGTGGGTCGAACTCAAATAACTTGATGGGTTTTTCTAGGCATTGACCCTTTCAACAGGTGAAAAAGCATTGCGGGAGCAAATTCTAGACTCCGCTGGGAAAATTAATTTTATTTGAAAGTTAACTCTTCTAGAGAGTGGACTCATTTGAGGACTTTAGAGATTTGGCTTGAAATATGCGCGTATCTCTCTTATCTCAACTTGTTGTAACCATGGGCACTGATTGCCACTGATTGCCTTTGTGTGTTTGATATCTTTTATGACGTAAGTCATAAAAGATGCCCCTAGTGTATTGTACTTCCATGACAAGAGTCTCAAGGAAAGCAAAACCAAGGTTGGTAGGGGAATTTGGATTTGCGTGGGTTCTTTCTTCAGAATAAAGATCGTATAATAATTGAGCACAAAAATTTCTCCTTTTATTGACCTTTGCTTGATACTTGACATCTCCATCATGTCTGAACAGGATATTTCTTGCCTTTCTCTGATACCTAAACCAGGATCTATTCTGAGTTTTTTTTTTCACTTCGGAAGGTATACACCCATTCTTTCAGTGCCAGACAACTTGGACCTTGAAGAAAAATGAATATGAATGAGAAACAGACTTCCAAGGACTCTATCAAAAAAAATGTACATTATTCGAAGGACTCGACTCACTTTTTATTCACCCTTGGATCTGATGTATTATTTTTTATGGTAAGGCTAACCGCTCTCAGAGTAATCTCTAAAACCATGTTAAGAGGCTCTAATTTCCTCCATTAGGATTTCCGTCATGGTTATTACCTCCTTCGAGTTGCTCAGTTTCGATGCCCTAGTTTAAAAGAGTATCAAAGCAAGTCTCGCCGACACTACTTAGATTCCAAGATCCTGCCCTGTGTAGTGATTGTTTTTCCAACTCATTCGAGTCTCCGCTGATGGGAATCCATGACTATTGTCTCCAGGGTTTCGATTTTGCAGATCTCTTGTCTTGACTTTTGCCTGGATCACTTGTATTACTCAGGCTTTGGAATTCTTCATGAGTAAGGAATTCTTTTTGTATCTCATCAACAGTCTGTTTATGGGATCCTGCCCTGCTTAGAGATTGCTTCTCCATCTCACCAATTACTCCTTGCAAGTACTCATGACTTGTTTTTCAGGTTTCTAGTCCAACAAACCACTTTTCTCAGCTTTTGCCTAGAATTCTCATACTACTCAAACTTTGGAATTCTTCATGATTGAGGAATTCCTTCTGTATCTCATAAGCTCATTCTTTGTGGGAAGTCGTTGCATCTGACTGGATTGCCTCTTCAAGTTTTCAATCCAGCAGATCATTACCCTAACTTTTGCATAAGCCAACCACTTTTGGTTGTTGACTTAGCAAATACATGAATCTAGGCCGCCATTTCGGGTTTTCAATCTAGTGGGTCTTCAGACTCTCGTCCTTCTTTTCTTTCTGTTTTTGTTTCATACGCCTCGAACCTTGCTTGTTTCACCAGAAGAACTTTCTAGGTAAGCTTGGGTTCAAGAAGGTTAGATATCTAAGGTTCTAAAGATTTGGACAGAATCTGGTCTAGCCAGACTACCTACGTACCCCAAAAATGGAGGATCAGATCTGTGTAGTTTGCTTTGGGATGTAAGAAAGAATGGTTTAGCTTTTTAGCTTTAAAATTTTGGAAGGGGGATGATTTAGCATTTATCCCAAAGGTTGACCGAACCTGAATTGATCAGGTTGCTTACGTACCCCTAAAGATATGAGGATCAGGTCATAACGTAGTTCAGGTGCAAAATGACCCTAGCTTATTATGTGTTTGAAAGAAATGGTTTGATTTGACTTTTTTGGCTCAAAGAGTTTACAAAATGGTTTTTAAACACAAGGATTTTGGAAATAAAGGCTCAGACATCCAAGGATGGCCTTCTGATGTTTCGACGTACAAGCTTCTTGAGGAATAAGGTTCAATGATTTTGAATATTTTTGTCGAGGAGTTTGGCGGTATTCTTAGGCAAGACTACCATCACAATGCTCTCCCTGAATTTATACTCATCTCAAAGATCTTGAATCTGTGCTCAAGATTCTACAACTCCCATTTGTCTCCAAATACTGAAGATGATTCTCATATCCAATCTATCACATTGACTCCATCATCTGGGTCTTTGTAAGCCCAATGGTTCCCACCTTGGCATTCCCATATTCTTTTGATGATTTCAATACACAAGTGAGTTTATATCACTAATGAGTTTGATTGTCTAAGTTGTAGATCATGATTGTATAAAGACAAGATTGTTTGGATTGAGGCCAAGAAGCTCTCATTAGACCGCAATCGGAAAGCCAAAGAAATCGGAGATCCAAGACACATGAAGACTTGAAGCATCGCAATTGAAGATCAAAGTCGTTTTAGAATGAAAAGATCCAATCCTAGTTTAGATTTTTAGAGGCATAAATAAAGTAATCTGACACACCCTAAATGTTTAAGAGATTGTCCTTGGGGTGTTCCAACACTTTGGAACCCTCATAACAATCCCAACTTGGTGTAGAGTTGGAAGCCCAAAAACAAGAATTAAAAATATGCTGGAGATAGGCTTCTCGAAACTTCTAGAGAATTCTTGAAGCTCCGAGCTCGGAACTCCGAGAGATTCCTCGGAGCTCCGAGAAATGGTCCAGTAACATTTTCCCAACTTCTGTTTGTATTCCCGGAACTCCGAGAGAAATTCTCGGAACTCCGAGACCACTATAACAGGAAAAAATTATAGCCGTTGGAGATTTTGCCAGATTTACCACTATGCCCCTCAAACGGTGATATTTGGTTTTTCTATATATATATGGGTATTCTAAACTTCCCAATTATCAATCCTAACACTCTAAAAACCTATTGAAAAATCCTAAGAGTAAATCAAGCTTGTTTATGCCTCTCATCCTCTAAAATTAGGATTTGGATCATTAGGCTCAAATTTGTACATCTTCTACAAACCTTGTAAACCCTTGTGAGGAATTTCTTGTTTCCTTCTTTCTTTATTCTAAAGATTGTATTCGGGCGAGTATTCGGAGAAGCGGAGCCCACTCTCCGTGGTGAGGATTGCCACTAAGGTTAAAGGCAATTGGAATTGTAATCGGCACCGATCTTCGCCGAAGTTAAGAAGATCAAATAGTGAAGCCATCAACGGGTTTGGTTGGTAGAGTGGAGTAGGCCTCACGTTGGAGGACCGAACCACTTTAAATCTCGGGTGCAATC
The DNA here is from genome assembly GCF_043159265.1 of Tasmannia lanceolata. Taxonomy (NCBI): domain Eukaryota; kingdom Viridiplantae; phylum Streptophyta; class Magnoliopsida; order Canellales; family Winteraceae; genus Tasmannia; species Tasmannia lanceolata. The sequence continues at coordinate 35,446,925 of NW_027518700.1, read as the reverse complement.
TCTCTTATCTCTTGCTTTACATTTGCATTGCACTTAGGATTTAACTTGCGTGCTTAATTTTCATTCTTGATCTCTTAATCTTCAATTTTGTGTTAGAGTTTTCAAAAGCTTAAAACTTGTTAGTAACCTAAATTTCACCGCCTCATAAGTTGCCGTAAAAGTAAGTACTCGGGCCTACCCTTGGAATTTCACTTAGTATCAGAGCCTTGGCTCTTAAAAGATTTTCTTTTCTTAAAATCTTTGGTAAATTTAAAAAAAAAAAAATTTAACAAGGGAAAGATCATAAGATCTTTGGCAACTTTCTAATTGTGAAATGGCAAACATAAATGGAACCGGACTTCCGGAAGGCCATTCCACAACTAATCCTCCTTTCTTTAATGGGTCCAACTATGGACATTGGAAGACAATGATGCACATCTATCTCCTTTCGATAGATGTGGAGCTTTGGCATATTGTAGAAAATGGATACACTTTGCCTTCCAAGCCATTTGAAGAATGGAATGTAGTAGAGAAAAGGCATGCAAATTTAAATTACAAAGCTATAAACTCTTTGTTTTACACCTTATCTACGGAGGAGTTTAATAGAGTAGCTCTTTTTTATTCCGCCAAGGTTATTTGGGATACTCTTGCCGTTAACCATGAGGGAACATCACAAGTCAAGGATTCCAAAATAAACTTGTTAAAGAGCAAATATGAAATGTTTAGAATGGATCAAAATGAAAGTATTTCCGAAATGTATACCCGATTTTCTAAAATATCAAATGAATTAGCTAATCTTGGTAAATCTTATCCTACTGATGAGCTTGTGAGTTAGTTGCTTAGGTCACTTCCTCCATATTGAGATCCAAAGGTCACCGCTATACAAGAATCAAAGGATCTCAAGACGCTAACAATGGAAGAGCTTGTAGGATCTCTTATCACTCATGAGATGCTCCTCACTAGCCGATAAGAGAGAAGAAGCCAAAAGAAAAAGAAAAAGAGAGTAGATCCTTAGCACTCAAGGTGAAAGCGGACTCATCTTCCTCAAGTGAGGCGGATAGTGATGAAGAAGAAGCTTTGAGAAAATTCAAAAGCTTATGAAAAAAGAAGCACCAAAAGGATAAAAAGAAGAAGAAAGAAGAAAGTGAAGTAGAAGGAGGAATAAGGTGTTACAATTGTAAGAAGACGGGACACAAAAGACCGGAGTGTCCACTTCTCAAGTCATCTTCCTCAAAGTACAAGGGAGAGAAGGATTGGAAGAAGAACAAGGGTCTTGTAGCCGCTTGGGATGCTTCTAGCACTTCGGGAAAAAGCTCAAGTGAAAGGGAAGCTAATAAGGATGATCTTTGCTTCATGGCACTCACCCATGAAGATGAGGTAAATTCTAATTCCTCGTGTAATTCATCAAGTAGTGATAGTGGAAATATATCTTATGATGAATTGTGCATTACCTTGCATTCTCAAATTTCAAAAAATAAAGTTCTTAAAAAATCTATTTCAAAATTAGAAAATGAACTTGATGTTTTGAAAAATGAGTCATCTTCTTCCATATTTCATCTCAAGCATAAATTGAAAATTTTAAACTTGAGATTGAAACCCTTAAGGGTAGTTTGGATGAGAAATCTTGCCAAATTGCTAAACTCCAAAATGTGGCAAGCTCTTCCAAATCTTATGAAGATGACTTTAATGATTTTGTAAATCAAATAACACATCTTCATAATGAAAATGAAAGGTTAAGATTATGTCTCCATGGATTCCTAAATTGTGATAAAATTATTTACATAATCTTGAAGAAGGCTAGTCATAGACCTAATCATGTATCTTATGATAGGACTAGTCTATCTAACCCTCATGTTAGATGCCATTATTGTGGAATCAATGGTCACTACCAATTCCAATGTGCATCTAAGATTAGGGATTGTGATGGAACCAAGAAAGCTTAGGTTCCCAAAGCCCCCATATGATTCTCTTCATATGTGTTTTTTTATATTAGGGGCTGACAATTAATAATTTGTATATCTTTATCTTTGAATTTTAAAATCCCCTCTTATATTGAATTTGTTTTCCCAATAGGGGGAGTTCTATATTTGTATTTTTCCTTGAAAAAGGGAGAGCTTAAAATTGTAAATTTCATCCCTTTGTTTTTCTTTTACCCCATCTTTTTGATTGATGCCAAAGGGGGAGAAAATTCTAGTGTAAGAAAATATGTGTGCTTTTATTGGAAAATCTCTTGTCCTTGTCATCATCAAAAAGGGGGGAGATTGTAAGCCCAATGGTTCCCACCTTGGCATTCCCATCTTCTTTTGACGATTCTAATACACAAGTGAGTTTATATCACTAATGTATTTGATTGTCTAAGTGGTAGATCATGATTGTATAAAGACAAGATCGCTTGGATTGAGGCCAAGAAGCTCTCATTAGATCGCATTCAGAAGGCCAAAGACATCGAAGATCCAAGACACATGAAGACTTGAAGCATCGCAATTGAAGATCGAAGTCGTTTTAGAATGTAAAGATCCAATCCTAGTTTAGATTTTTAGAGGCATAAATAAAGTAATCTCACACACCCTAAATGTTTAAGAGATTGTCTTTGTGGTGTTCCAACACTTTGGAACCCTCATAACAATCCCAACTTGGTGTAGAGTTGGAAGCCCAAAAACAAGAATTGAAAATATGCTGGAGATAGGCTTCTCGGAACTCCGAGAGAATTCTCGGAGCTCCGAGAAATGGTCCAGTAACATTTTTCCAACTTCTGTTTGTATTCCCGGAACTCCGAGACCACTATAACGGGAAGAAATTATAGCCGTTGGAGATTTTGCCAGATTTACCACTGTGCCCCTCAAATGGTCATATTTGGTTTTTCTATATATATGGGTATTCTAAACTTCCCAATTATCAATCCTAATACTCTAAAAACCTATTGAAAAATCCTAAGAGTGAATCAAGCTTGTTTATGTCTCTCATCCTCTAGAATTAGGATTTGAATCATTAGGCTCAAATTTGTACATCTTCTACAAACCTTATAAACCCTTGTGAGGGATTTTTTGTTTCCTTCTTTCTTTATTCTAAAGATTGTATTCGGGCGAGTGTTCGGGGAAGCGGAGCCCACTCTCCGTGGTGAGGATTGCCACCAAGGTTAAAGGCAATTGGAATTGTAATCGGCACCGATCTTCCCCGAAGTTAAGAAGATCAAATAGTGAAGCCATCAACGGGTTTGGTTGGTGAAGTGGAGTAGGCCTCACGTTGGAGGACCGAACCACTTTAAATCTCGGGTGCAATCTCTCTTATCTCTTGCTTTACATTTGCATTGCACTTAGGATTTAACTTGTGTGCTTAATTTTCATTCTTGATCTCTTAATCTTCAATTTTGGGTTAGAGTTTTCAAAAGCTTAAAACTTGTTAGTAACCTAAATTTCACCTCCTCATAAGTTGCCGTAAGAGTAAGTACTCGGGCCTACCCTTGGAATTTCAGTCTTTGATGATCCTAAGAAGTTCTTTTAGGGACACATTCCCTTCTCTTTTGTGTTTCTCTCTTACTTTCATTTGAATATTCTTTTTCATTTTTCTTTTGCCTTTAGACATTAGGAATGTCCTCATTCTTGAAATGTTCCACCTTGGAATCATACTAAAAATACACAGATGTTTTTTTTAGGGCTCAAGTCTATGACTTCGCCTTTCTGAAAGCCTTCTATCAAATTTTTATCAGCTCCACTAGATGTCTGATGCTTTTCTTTCTTGAATTTTGCTTTTCCACTGATGTGCAGAGCCAATGGAGTCTTGCTTTGCACCATACAGGGCATTTACCATATTTATCCTTATAAGACAAACAAGACTACCTCAAATCCCTCTAAATAGGTTTATCAATTCTTTGCGTTCCTCGGGAGATAAAGTTTTACCAATCTATCTTTTTCGAGTTTCAGATTTTGATACCACTATCAACAGCTTTGATTTCTTCTTTGAGTGGCTATGCTCGATGATCTTCCTCTCGTTTGATCATCTTGCAGATCTCGAGGGGAATTTCGTCTGCGTTCTCATCTGAGAAGGGTGTCTTTAGTTATTTAAACATTAGATCTAAGAGTGAATCACAGAACATCAAAGATATGAAATCAACAACTTTATTAAATTGAAGACTGGAGTACATAAGTGGCTCTCTTCCTTTTCGACGCTCCTCAATGGGCTCTACATTGGACTTGACAAAGGACGGAAACAACAGACTCTGAATGAACACAACTGACAAACATGACACACATTTTTTTTTTTTGACATCGACACAATAAGACTTACCAACTTTGAAGGAAGAAAGTTGGTGTACACTTAGTGAAAGACAAACCTAAAACACAAGACACTTCTTCAATGGTAAATGAACTGGCACTGAAAGGTTATGGGTAGCACTCCTTCCTCCATGATATCCATAACTAGGGGTTCAACCCTGGTGTAGGTCCTGTTGACCTGGCTTAAGCTAATCTTCAATAACTGGCATCGGCGACATTTTTCTTGGCATATAACCACCTCCTGACATTTCAAGCTTTAACACTCCCAAGTTTGAAGATGAAGAACTCCAGACTCAAAAGTGGGACAGGTGATAATAATTGGATCTTCAGAAGGCTCAACTGTCGAGTTAGCTTTAGCAACAGTTAGAGGAATTGCAACATGTCTAGGCAAAGAATTCTGAGTAGCATTAAACCCAGGCTAAATGGGACGGTCCCTATCTATGAGGTCCTAGATCGCAAATCTGAGGGAGTGACAACAATTAGTAATGTGACCAGGGCCTTGGTGATATTCACAGTATTCTTCCTTGTTGTAGAACCTTGGAAGAACCCTAGGAGGTGGCTTCGGTGCCATGAGTTTCAACTGCCCATCATTGACAAGTTTTCAAAGAATAACCACTGGAGGTCTTAGTAATGGGGTGAACTTCTTCTTAGGTTTATGTGCTGGTTTCTCCTCTCCTTGACCAAACTTATGCACGATAGCTTGGGATGTTTGATGAGATGACTCAATACTGCCGATCTTCTAGGAATAAACAACGGGTTTGTCATCATTCTTTAAGTTCTTCCCGCTTTGGTGATTAAGGTTCAACTTCTCAATCTCTTTAACACGCTCTTTCACCTTCCCTACTGAAGTGAGAGATGGGAGACACTTCTCTTCAACATGTTGCTTACCTTTAGAATCGCCAATTGACGCTACCATGGATGGGATAGGAATAGAGGTTAGAGGAAGCAGCTTCTCACCCTCTTTAACAAGTTCTTTCTCTTTTCCTACTGTTGTGGGAGGTGTAAAACACTTCTTTTCAGTAAGTTGTTCTTCCTTAGAATCACCAACATGTGCTACCATGGCCTGAATAGGAACAAGGGTCACAGGAGGGGATTTTGGACTACAGGCTCCTCAGAAGTTATAGGTTTCTCCTTAGCTTCGTCTTTCATAGGAGTTGTTTCTTTATTCCAAGAATGTATTATTTCCCACATTTCAGCCACGGATAGCTTATTGTTCATAGTTAGCTCGGCCATCTAGGTTGAGGGGAAACAAATGAAGTAAAGTGGTGACTTAGCCTCAAAGGTTAATGGGATCCAATAGGTTCAGAAATAAAGGCTTTTTTTTGTGTCAACTGCAAGCGAATGGCTAAGACTCCTGTCATGGAAATGATAAATACCAATTTTAGTATGAGGCAACCACATGACAATGTTATACACAACTTGAAATAAGAGATAATACAAACACTTCTCTCCCCCCGGTAGGAACCAACAACATAACAATTGTAAAAAGGATCATGGTATGGTAAACACATGACTTATCAACAACCCTAAAGGATGGCGATCACACTGAAAATGTATGGGGTAAAGTTTGGCAACATGACAGCCCTACACGAGAATCACGATAAGGTAAACTCATGGTTTGTCAACTAACCTAAAAGGATAACAATCACACTAGGTTAGGTAAAATTCGATAGCGTGACGGCTACATAAAGAGATCCCCACAAGTCATCATAAGGGTATGTGAATAAGCTCTGTAGTATAAGGCCCTCAGCAAGGATATTTGTACCCAAATGATGGTGGGAAGATGGGCTTATGAGCGGTAAATAGAATATGGTCCAAGAGAGATGTAATCAAATGAAGGACTGACCATGAATGACGACATTTAGCAATGGGTCGGATTTGCGATCAAAAGACCAAAAGATAGATCATGGCTAATGATGATTTAAAAGCCGTCGATCTGATCATAATCCAAAAATTGAATAGATAAGGATAATTGATTAGATTAGGAAGGACAACCTAACTAAGAAGTAAACCCTAATCGAATAATGTAAATCCACGATAGAAATACATGAATCAATTTCATGAACAATAGATCAAGGAATATATTATGGATAAAGAAACAATAATCTAATGATAATCCACATAATGGATAAATAGAAAGAATTGATTAAATTAGAAGGAAAACCTAGAAATAGGCCCTAATCTAAATATGCAGAAATAGATCAATGATACAAGGTATGAATCAGATCTATGATCAAAAGATCAGACAATAGACCATAGCCATAACGATGACAAGTAGAAGTCACCAAAAGATTAGACAATAGACCATTGCTATAATGATGACAAGTAGAAGTCACTGGCCAGATCTAAATCTCAAATGATGAAAGAATATAATTGATTGGATTAGATAGAAAACATTAGTAAGGAGCAAGCTTTAATCTAATAATCAATATATATATATATACACACATATATCCTAACCAAGGGCACCAACCCTAGTCTAACCTAGCGGAATCAAGAAAATCTTAACTCATGACAGACTAATGAGTGTACTAGGACTGCGTTGTAGCCACATAAGGTGAGCTACCCTACTCTATGGATAAGGACAAGGCTCCTAACTCTAAGCTCCACATGTGTAAGCAACACATGTTCGTCCCTATATGCAAACAAAAGGACAATGCAATATATAGAAAGGGTAACGCTGTGAGGTTCACCTGGCCGGTTGCATAGTTACTTGTATACTGTGAGTTCCCTCCAGTATACAAACTATGTCCGTTTTGCACATAAAGTGTCCAGGTGCTGAGTATACTACTAGTGCAGTGGCGCTAGAAGGCGGGTATAGCCCTCACGGCTCCTACTTATAGTATCTCTCCGAAATAGGTAATCTGATATCACATCCACAACAAACCATAGCAAGAAAATAACCACAAAATAAGATATATATGCAGAGGATTAGAGTGAGTGTGTGACCCCTTGTTTTTATTTACGCCCCTATTTGGTGCCCCTAGTTTTCTAACGAAAAGGTTCCCATTTATAATGATTTTGGCCCAAATTTCTTCAAAATTAATTTAAATGGCATTATAACAGAATTAGGCAATATTCCAAGAACTCTATTCCCAAATGCGGAACTATATAGAATTCTCCTTTATTTGTTGATATCCGATCCTGAGACCTACAAACTTTACTGAATATATCATCACTAACCACAAGAGGAACTAGCAAGGGTTGGACAGAATCATATGCCTTGCAAGGATTGGACAGAATCACATAACTTGTGAAAGGTTAGACAGAATCCTAGCTCCCTATGACGGTAGGACAGACTCCTGAAAGACTGACTCTCTAACTAAGAACATGCTCCTATGCTAATGGACAGACTCTTAAACTGGTAACCCTAAGAAGGGGTGTTAATTAGACAAAACATGTTTTCTAGAAGAAGAAGAAACCATTATTACTAATGAGACAATGCATGTCTCCTATGGAGGGTTCCAAGTATCCTTATCATCGCCCTTGCAATGATAGAATAGGGGTTAGGAAAATAAAAGACTAAGTTAGTCTTCTAATGAGGTGCAGCTTATGAGACTTGAGATAGTCTCCTATGGGTTGACTCACTAATGAGACAAAGCCTGTCTCCAAAGGGTTTGACTTTTTTCTACATGAGACATAGCCTTTCACTAAAAGGGGGCTCTAGATGACTCTTTCATTGCCCTTGCAATAAAGGAGCTAAAAAAATCTAATGGCTTAAGGTAAGCATATCTAAGACTGGCAAGTCTTTTAAGTAAAACAGGGGAGTGCTACTTGGACTGAGCAAGTACCCTAATGATGGGCTTGGGCTAGCGCCTTCATCGCCCTTGCAATGAGGGAAGGATTCTATTGTCTATGGATGTCTAAAAGACTAAGAAAGTCTTCTAAGTAGAAGAGGAGAGTGCTACTAGGACATAGCAAGTCCCCTAAAAATGGGCTTGGGCTAACGCCTTCATCACCCTTGCAATACGGAGAATTTCTAAAAAATTATTGAATGAATTCAGAAAACCTATAAAAACACTAAGGCCTATAGAAAACTTAATCTGCAAAACGCTTTAGTAGAAAAAGAAACATATTAGACTATGAATCATCCTATCAGCACCTTTGTCATAATTTTCTAATTTCCAAATGAAAGTATGCACACACAGTACACAAGGGCTGCATTTGTGATTCCACAATGAACAAAATTATTCATCTAACTTCCACAAGGCTAATCGACAAGCAAGAGAGAATACCCCTAATTAAACTGACACTTAACTGACTTTATCCCCTTGAGTTCTAATAACTACCCAAACCTACCATTGACTCATGAAAGTTCACTTGAAATTGTATTGACTTTCAACAACCATTTAATCTCTACACCCGGTAAGCAATGGGTGCTGTGACATTCATGACTGTACAAGATAATTATAACAATTTTGTATCCTCTGTGCGTGTATGTGATAACATCAAACTAAAAAGGACTAAAACTATTTATGCAGCTTGCTCTATGGCAGCACTACCCAACCCAAGTAGTCCCTATACATGAGGACATAGTTTCACATGACAGCCACATGAAAGAAATAAGAAGACACCAATGAGGAAATTATGCTACTTAAATTAAGTCAAACTCTTCTTATTTCTAATGGCTACAAAACAATAGGAAACAGAGTTATCAAGACTCATCCAACTATCTAAATACAAATGGTATATATATATAACAAGAACCATGTCAAATTGTCATGAACTGAATAAGAATCAATGTTTGTAAAAAAAAAAGGTCCAAGAGAATGAAGATAACTAACTGACAGGCCTGTAATGGCTAGGATGTCAAATCAGGAGAGAATTTATAGTGTTTATAAGGTTAACAACAGAGTAAATGTAGAAAAAATTATTACAGCTCCATCCACACTATAGACAAAAAATTACACCAAAAGGAATACGAAGCATCAAAAGGACATGAAGCAGAAGACACAATGCCCATCTTTTTTATTATGAGACTACCACCATTGAAGGACAACTTCTAAAACACAACAGTACTCTTATCAACTACAAAACTGCTACAGGCATCACCATAACTTAACAACAGAGGAGCTGTTATTCATTAGCTTAACTCAATAATACAAGGGGAGCTGCTATGAGCACTATCATAACTAGGCAACAGAGGAGGGGCTGCTATTCAAAACAGGGGCTGAAATAGGGGTGAATTAATCCAATTATCCAATTGCCCAGTAGGATGATATGAGCATTCAAACCTGGGGTACAAATTAAACACATAAAAGAAAAATGATAGGGGAAACATCTTCTGACCTTCTTTTTACCTTGTTTAAACATGCACCCCTATAACTAACTAAAAAAATAAGGAAGGGATAACACAAAATTCTTTCATCTCAAGTCTTGTATAGAGCAGCAGCAATCATGAGATAAATTTCATGATAGAAAACCATATTAAGACAAGACACTACACAACAATAACAACTATTGACATCCATGAAACAGTCAAAGAGGTATAATAAAAGACACAAGCCTTCTGATGAAAATTATACAACTAAAGAGAGCAATCAAGCAGGCATAAAGAATGAACAGAAATGAGGCATATTACCTGATTGAGGAACTGCTAGTTGTAATGAGTGTGAGATCACTTGAATTGATGATATTGGCCGATGGTTCGACTTAAATTGCCAGAGATGATCGGAGCAAAAATTTGAGATGATGCTTCACAACAGAGAATATAGTCCGATTTAATGCTAGCTAGCTCTTCAGATCTCCTTCTCTTGATGATCGAATTTCAAAAAGGTTTGGGCGGATTCCGGCAAAATTGCCGAAATCAAATGAAATGATGGTCGTGGATTGAGAATGAAGATGGAGCTCGAGCTTCTTTTCTCTCCTTAGCAATTTTTCTAGTTTTTTCCCTCTTTCAGATCTCAGATTTAGAGATTGTAGAAGTTGAATATGAAAGCATCAATGGAAATAGAAGTGATGGAGGTGGAGATGAAGATGGGATCTTAAGAGAAAAATCTACAGATATGAGGGTTTCTAATCAAAAAGCCACAAATCTAAGAATTTTAGAGCTTTGATGTAAGGTTTGTGAAGAGGAGAACACAAATCTAAAGTTTTAGGGGGAAATTTAGGGCTTATAAAATAGAAAACAGAAAATGATGAGGAGTTAGGATTTCTCAAGCTTGAAGCTATTGTAGTTAAGATGATGAAGAAAATTACAACCACTAAAGTTAGGGAGAAAAAAAGATGATCGGAATGAAAATTTGGCAGAAGCTCCGGTGATTTCGCCGGAGGGAGATGAACGGAGAAGACGAACAAGGCTAGGGTTAGGGTTTACGTGATTTTTCCCTCTTTCTCTGTTCATTGAAACTTAGAAAATGAAAGACCTCCTCTCAAAATGAGAGTGGCACCTCTATTTATAGGTGTGAGTAGGTGAGTGGTGGCTAATGGGGAGAGAATCGAACGAAGGAGGTAGTGACGGCCATGGAAGAGGAGAAGGAGCGATGGGATTAGGGTTGAGTTCCTCTCTTTCTCTCCCTCAAATTTTCGACGAAAATGAGTATTCCCCTTGTGCACTAATTCGGTGGGGTTAAATGAAGAGAAGTGATATTTCAACCCCCTTTTATTCAAGGACAGCCCACTCAAGTGTATTGTGGCTACTCTTTTTGCACTAGAGAGAGGTGGTCCGGGGAGGAACATGGGTCAGCATTTAGGCCTTATTTCATTTCATACAGTGTTAATAATGGCACACCTTGGCTGGATAATTCACCTCCCTTTTGGTTTGGTTTTGGGATTAGAATACGGACTGGGGTGCAACTCGGTTTAAATTTTTCAGGATTTGGATTGGGCTTTTAACCTGAGATCATGCCGGGTTCAGGTCAATTCAATTCGTTATTTTGAGCAAAAAAGATTTCGACTCGATCTGACCCAAGTTGCACTCTTAAACATGAGACACTTACGCCAAAAATTTCAGGTTTAGATAAAGAGGTGTCAATATCAGATCTCCCTTTCTCAGATCTCCTTCTCTTGATGCTCAAATTTCAAGAAGGTTTGGGCGGATTCCGGCAAATTGCCGGATTCAAATGAAATGATGGCCGTGGATGGAGAATGAAGATGGAGCTCGAGCTTCTTTTCTCTCCTCTACAATTTTTCTAGTTTTTTCCCTCTTTCAGATCTCAGATTTAGACATTGTAGAAGTTAAATATGATAGCATCAATGGAAATAGAAGCGATGGAGGTGGAGATGAAGATGTGATCTTAAGAGAAAAATCTACAGATATGAGGGTTTCTAATCCAAAAGCCACGGATCAAAGAATTTTAGATCTTTGATGTCAGGTTTGTGAAGAGGAGAACACAAATCTAAAGTTTTAGGGGGGAATTTAGGGTTTATAAAATAGAAAACAGAAAATGATGCGGAGTTAGGATTTCTTAAGCTTGAAGCTAGGGTTTGTAGTTAAGATGATGAAGAAAATTACAACCACTAAAGTTAGGGAGAAAACAAGATGATCGGAATGAAAATTTGGCCGAAGCTCCGGTGATTTCGCCGGAGGGAGATAATCAGAGAAGATGAACAAGGCTAGGGTTAGAGTTTAGGTGATATTTCCCTCTTTCTCTGTTCATTGAAACTCAGAAAATGAAAGACCTCCTCCCAAAATGAGAGTGGCACCTCTATTTATAGGTGTGAGTGGCTGAGTGGTGGCTAATGGGGAGAGAATCGAACAAAGGAGGTATAGGTGGCCATGGAAGAGGAGAAGGAGCAATGGGATTAGGGCTGAGTTCCTCTCTTTCTCTCCCTCAAATTTTCGACGAAAATGAGTATTCCCCTTATGCACTAATTCGGTGGGGTTAAATGAAGGGAAGTGATATTTCAACCCCCTTTTTTCAAGGACAACCCACTCAAGTGTATTGTGGCTACTCTTTTTGCACTAGAGGGAGGTGGTCCGGGAAAGAACATGGGTCAGCATTTAGGCCTTATTTCATTTCATAGTGTTAATAATGGCACACCTTGGCTGGATAATTCACCTCTCTTTTTCTTTGGTTTTGGTATTAATATACAGATTAGGGTGCAACTCGGTTTAAATTTTTCAGGATTTGGGTTGGGCTTCTAACCTGAGATCATGTCGGGTTTGGGTCAATTCAATTCGTTATTTTGAGCAAAAAAAATTTCAACTGAATCTAAACCCAACTTGCACTCTGAAACATGAGACACTTGCACCAAAAATTCCAGGTTTAGATAAAGAGGTGCCAATATCAAAATGTTTTGATCTTCGCAACAATGAACGAGGAAGTTAGGGGCGATTAAATGCAGGGTTCCAAGTGGGATTAGGGGATTGATCTTGGAACATTCGGGAGTTGGTTTCAGAGAATCAGAAATTGGTTTGGAGCTCACGTCTTCGTTTTTCTGGAATTTTGAGATTCGGTTTCAGAGTTTTGTTCATTTTTTTGGATTTTTAAGGTTCATTCAAAATGGGGTGTCTACACTTCCCAAGCGTCCCCAAATGCATTTGAATTTTTAATTAGGCCCTAATTGCGCGACTGATTTGTGTTATCAAGCGTCCCCGAGATACACTGAACCATCAAGCGCTACCTAAATGCTCCTTATCTAAATCCAAAATTCACACAATCAAAGTCCTTTGTTCAAATGATTCTACTTAGGACCTAAAGCCTAGGCTTTTATACCACTTTTCTGTCATGCCCCAAACCTGTGGGCGTAGGACATGACAGCGCCGTACACCTGCAAGACAAGTACCACAAATGTACAAGGCTACAAGCAATAGTAGAAGTAAACCTGGCATTCCATAACTAAAATATTAAAGTCTCAATAAGTGCGGACCCAACACAGTCAAATCAAATCTCAGCTCTTCCCTGAGTTAAAACAAAATAATATAATAAGATCTTTACATCTTATTCAAAGTACTCACTTCCTAATGAATAGAAAATAACTAACTACTTTCCAAGCCAAAGTCCAGTTCCAAAGCTAAGCGTCCTATTCCTCGTTAACCTCATGAGAGTCAAGACCTGAAAAATGTTATATAATCACAATCAGCTGAAATGCTCAGTACATAATAAAGCACTACTCTAAGTACAGATCTGAGCATGCCAAGGCTCAATAGAGGTCAGATAACAGATTCAAAGCTGAATACTGAGGTCTCAACTGAAATATTAGGCATGAAGTAGATATAAGTGCATGTCAAATATGATTCTAAATTAAAGGTGCAATAAAGCAATTCAATATCTAAGTTTTGGTCAAATTCAAAGATTTTCATAATTCAAATATACTTCATACTCATCGGCATGGTCTAGAAGACATGTTATTTCTTACACCGACAGTCCACGGTGTTGGAACTAGTTTCTCATAGTTCAGATACAAGTCGACAGAGCCAGCATTTTATCCCACTGACGGGCCAGAAGTTCCAGTGTACTACCTGCACTGTGGGTTTCAGAAATCTCCAATTGTACTACCCCCATATGGCAGGGTTTTAGAAATACCCAAGCCTCCATAAAAGTGTTCAGAAAGTGTCCAAGGTTCATATTGAAAGGTTCAATTTTCAAAACTAAATTTCCTAACAGTTATTTCAAAGGTTCAGATTCATAATGATATGGTACTGAATAGGTAAGAACAAAATTAGGCATGCTAGACCCAACGCCATTTCAGAAGTTCAAGGCATCAATACGGGAATCTAAAGTCAATATCAATTCAGAGTGTATAGGGTTTACAAAATACCCAAAGTAGTACGTTATTACGTATCTCAATGATGTTCTTTTCCTTCCTTGAATCCTTTTAGATTTTAATATTCTAATTTGAACAGAACATAAGTAACAAATAAGGGCCCCAAAAAGTAACCCAAAAGCCAACTGATATAAGTCCAAAATTCAAAACAAATTTTCAAATTCAGGCGAGTTCAGACGCCCGACCAAAATCTTCGGACGCCCAGACACCCCATTCGGACGCCCCCTTCGGGCACCTCTGAAACTTTTTCCAAAATCCAACTCGCGAGTTTCAAATCCTTTCACATTCAGACGCCCGGACCAGACTCTCGAATGGCCCCTTCGGGCGCCCGAACACCCTATGTCGGGCATCCGAAGTGCGGGCTGGGTTTTTTTGACAAAATTCTAGATTTTATTCTGATTTTCTCAACAGTTCAAAAATTCATATCTGATTCAATCGGACTCCAAATTGCGAGAGGTCAGATCCGATGGATTTGTATCGACGAGAGGAATCCGCCAAACCCAATGTCACGCTCCGAATTCAAACGACCGATAACTGATAGAATAATCAAAATCTAGGTCCAAGTCTCTAATTTCTGAATTCGAATTTCTTAACAATTGAATTTGAGTTCGTTGGAATCGTAGAACAATATCGGATCCAAGAAGCTCAAGATCAACCCAAAGATTCTTATTTCTAACCCATATTAAATACAATTCCCTTCTTCTACTTATCAAACCCTTGTTTTAGGGTTTCTAAATATCCAAGTTCTTTGTAGTTCATAGCTCTTACCTTGATCCGCGGCTTTGACTCTGAAATCACGATCTCCTTGCTTTTCTCCTTCTCTTTCTCTGATTTCTTTCTTTAGGGCTGAACAAAACTTTTAGGGTTTGTTTTAGCCACAAAGCGATGAATTTATAGGCTTTCTTAAGAAGCCCTAATCAAAACCAAATTCTGACTGATATACACATTGTTTTAGAAACCAAACTCATTGTAATCAAATGGTCCATAGTTAAGGGTGGGCTCTCGTCGGAATAGCCCTGAGGCATTGGAATACAATCTTGAATGAAAGAAGAAAAGCAACCCAATTTTGTCGGCATGGTGCGCACCAAGCGAGGGTTGGCTCAAGATCAACTTTGACGGGAGCTCGCTGGGAAACTCGGGTAGGGCTGGTTTCGAGGGTGCTATTCATAACTCGGCAGGTGGCTTGATCATGTCCTATTCGGGTGGTACGGGCAACTGCGATGCTAATGAAGCTGGGGCGAGGGGCCTCCTTTTCTGCCTCAAATGGTATGTGGAGCACAACCTGGGGCCATTGGTTGTGTAAGGGGATTCTGCTAATGTTATAGCATGGGCATCAGGTCGTAGCAGTGGACCTTGGAGGATGTTCCACATTTTAGATGAAATCATAGATTTGTTTCGCATTCTTCAGATACAAATTGCCCATAGGCGCAGATCCGCTAATACTATGGCCTATGTCCTGGTTCGAGAGGGTCTATCCCTACCATCCACTACTATAATATGTACCGAATTGTTGGAGGGTCTGCTGTAGTTCCCCTTGTACGCTTTATTGTAGGTGGGCCTCATCTTTTGACTGGGACTTCTCGTCCCTCTTTGTAAGTCGGGATCTTTTTCAATAAAATTCTATTAATTTTCAGAGAGAGAGAGAGATGGAAAAACATCCCTTTCCCTGTCAGTATTTAACCAGTGATTGGTTCACAAACTTCTGGAAATGTTATGGGCCATAATCTTACCACAAGTACGAGCTTGGCGATGGATGTTGATAGGGTATAAAAACACCAGCCAATTAGCGGTTGACACGTGGCCTTAGGATGGCCCACCACAAGCCTAATTGCTGTACAGGGGTATTATGGTAATTACCTCGGAGTAGGTAAACTCGAACCTATGGCAAGCCGACACCTGTCCTGGGGTAGGTAATCCAACCACCCCAGGTTTCCCTCTATAAAAGGGCTTTCAAAGCTCAAACCAAGGGTAATAACTTCTCACCCACCACTCTTAAAACTAGCTCTGCACTCCTGCTCATAATGACTTGAGTGTCGAAGGGCCTCTCCGGAGCAACACTCCGGGTTGGTCTTCTGACCTCGTTTGCTCCTTGTGCAGGACTCAGCTCCTCAGCCTCTCCACTTCGATCCCTCAGAACTCGGCTCCTTCACTTCGGCTCCTCGGGTCCACCAGCTCAGCTCTGACTTCACTGCTGTATCTGTTACCTATTTTAGGCCTAACAGATTGGCGCCATCCGTGGGACAACGAACTAAAAGCTGTTCAAATCCCTTTACAAAATGGCAGGACGGAGGAATGCTCGGGTACCAACTACACGGACTACTCGCGCCGTGCTACCTCGTAGGACCCGGAGTGAGCGAATCGCCTCGCAGGTGGTGGCTAGTTCTGCCACAGCCGAACAGAGCCCGGCTCGTTCAGACCACCTCAATCCTACACCCACTCCGGATCAAGTTCAAGCTCTTTTTCAACAGATGACGGCTCTCGTTGGTCAGTACCAACAGCTACTCCAGGCGCCTCCCCTACCTCCTCTAGAAGCTCCACGACCTGTACAGGAAAGGTCGAATATCCACAGGGGAGAGTCAGCGCGCCACGGTGAAGACCGGACTCACCACTCCACAAGGCGAGTCCATCACTCCAGAATCAGGCATGCCCATATAGAGCCTCACAGCCGCCGGAGGTCGCGGTCCCGCTCTGCACAAAAGCATCGAGCCCACGAAGACCACGCACCGCAAGAAAAATCCCGGCCTCGTCAAAGGAGCCCGGAAAGTCAGTCCAGCTCTACGGCGAGCCCGTCAGTGGAGAGAAACAGGTCGCTGGACCGACCAAACCGTAAAGCTGATCCGATGCTTCGAAGGATGGAAGAAATGGACCACCGCATAGAAGAGCTGGCAAAAGATCAGAGCCGGCCTGCTGTGCGGGTGTTCTCAAGCAGAACACCGTTCACCGACGATGTCATGAGCGCCCCAACTCCCAGGGGGTTTAAAATGCCCACCGTCCCGCAATATGACGGGACCTCTGACCCTGTGGACCATCTGGAAATATTCAGAACGATGATGCTCCTCCACGGCGCGTCCGATGGCTTCATCTGCAGAGCATTCCCGACCACACTGACTGGTGCGGCCCGGGACTGGTACTCAAGGATCAAACCGAACTCCAACAGCAACTTTGAAGATTTTGGATACGATCTAGTCCGCCACTTCATGAGTAGCAGGAGGCCAAGGAAAACAACAGCATCCTTGATGGCCTTGCGACAGGAGGATAATGAACCTCTGAAAATATTCGTCAGCCACTTCAACAGGGAGGCACTCCAAGTGCCGAATTTGGACCCTCAACCGTAATGAACGCGCTCCTCGCGGGCGCTAGATCCAACGACTTCCGCCGGTCAGTAGCTCATCAAAATCCGCACTCACTGGCAGATCTAATGGCCGGAGCTAAGGAGTATATAGCAGTTGAAGAGACACTGGCGGCCCTGGACTCGAATCGGAGGAGAATCTCTGAAGACAAGAATCCTACCAAGCAGCGTAGGGATGATAGGAGCCCCTAGAAGAGAGAAGTCCCCCCAGAAGAGGGAAGAGAACTTTACTCCTCTCAACACCTCCCGGAGACACATACTGGCCGCGATCAAAGGAGAAGAGTTCGTGAGATGGCCGACCAGAAGGATCTCCAAAGGAAATAAGAGAGACAAGTCGAAGTACTGTCGGTTCCACAGGGACCACGGTTACGACACAGACGAATGCTGGCAGCTCAAGGAAGAAATCGAGCTGCTGATTGGCCGGGGCTACTTGAAAAAGTATGTCCGAAGTGACGACCACACAAGAGAGCCCAGAAGAGAGAAGAGTCCCCAAGGCAGGAGCCCACGACGGTCACAGCCGCCCCCTGCCCGGGGTCAATCTCCTCTGCCATCCAGTCCTCAACCAGAGGCACACTGATCCCAGCCAAGGGGAGTCATTGGCACAATTATGGGCGGACCAGCCGCTCGGGGCACATCGTCTGCTGCTCAAAAAGCATATGCACGCCGAGTCAACGCCATACACAGATGCAGCAAAAAGATGAAGACAGAGAATGAGATCTCCTTTTCAGATGCGGATCTCGACAACTTGATATTGCCACACGACGACGCCTTGGTCCTGACAATGCTCGTCGTGAACTGGGAGCTGAAGAAAATCCTTGTCGACAATGGGAGTTCGGCTGATATCCTTTATTATCATGCTTTCGAGAGAATGATGATCGGAGACGATCATTTGAGGCCGGCAAACTCCGATCTCTTCGGTTTCTCAGGGGAGGTCGTGAAAGTGGCAGGGCAGATTGAACTCCCAGTTCTCGTCAAAGAGCCGTCGTGCCGGGCCTTCGCGATGGTCAACTTCCTAGTAGTAAGGGCCACTTCGGTCTATAATGCTATCTTGGGGCGGCCCGGCCAGAACTTAATCCGCGCAGTTGCTTCAGCGTATCACCAGAAGATGAAATTCATAACGTCAAACGGCGTGGGAGAAGTCCGAGGAGACCAACCCCAGTCCAGGGAGTGCTATGCTATGGCACTCAAGGGCAAAAATGCAGTGGAATCGCTGCCGATTGAGCTACTCGATCTGAGGGATGAAGCCCAGGGGACTCAGCCCGCCGAAGACCTCATCTCCATCCCCTTGTACAAAGATGATAATGAGAAAGTCGTTCAGATCGGCTCCTCTCTCAGCAGCAGCGTCCAGTACCGCCTCACCCAGTTTCTTCAAGACAATGCAGACGTCTTTGCGTGGGCTCCCGTTGACATGCCCGGCATCGACCCGGAGGTCAGCACGCACAGACTTGGTGTTGACCCAACCTGCAGGCCGGTGAAACAGAAAATAAGACATTTCGCCCTTGAAAGGCGGCAGGCGATAAAAGAAGAAGTGGAGAGGCTCTTAAGGGCTGACTTCATTCGAGAAATCCAATACCCGGACTGGTTGGCAAATGTGGTCCTGATGAAGAAGACAAATGGAAAATGGAGGACCTGTGTTGATTTCACTGATCTGAACAAGGCCTGTCCCAAGGACAGCTACCTGCTCCCGAAAATTGATCAGCTCATTGATGCCACCGCAGGTCACGAATTACTAAGCTTCATGGACGCCTTCTCTGAATACAACCAGATCAGAATGTATGAGTCAGATATACCAAAGACTTCCTTTGTGACGGATCAGGGGACTTATTGTTATCGTGTCATGCCCTTCGGCCTAAAAAATGCCGGGGCCACGTATCAGAGGCTCGTGAACAAACTCTTCCAGAATTAGATCGGCCGTAACATGGAAGTCTATGTCGACGACATGGTGGTCAAAAGTCGAAGTGCACAGGATCATGTGTCTGTTTTGAGAGAAACATTTTAGGTCCTAAAAGAACATAACATGAAACTTAACCCCACCAAGTGCACTTTCGGCGTCAGCTCGGAAAAGTTCTTGGGGTTTATGGTAAGCCAAAGAGGGATAGAGGCGAATCCAGAGAAGATCAAGGCCGTGGTGGAGGTCACTCCACCAAAAACCATCAGAGAAGTACAACGGCTAACAGGAATGGTGGCCGCACTGGGGCGCTTCATCTCAAAATCTGCAGAGAGGTGCCTGCCCTTCTTCAACGCAGTCAAATGACTCAAGACTGCACCTTGGACAGAAGAGTGACAGGCCGCATTCGAGGAGTTGAAGCAGTACTTGTCCTCTCCACCACTGTTGACAAAGTCGGAACTGGGTGAGGAGCTACTCCTGTATCTGTCCGTGAGCCCCATGGCTCTAGTAGCTGTCCTAGTTCGTGAAGAGCACAACCAACAAAAACCGGTCTACTATGTTAGCAAAGTCCTGTAAGATGCCGAAATCAGATACTAACGGGTTGAGAAATTGGCCTATGCCCTGATCATGGCAGCCAGGAAGTTGAGGCCGTATTTTCAAGCCCACACAATAAAGGTCCTGACCGATCAGCCGCTCAGGCAGGTCCTCCATAAGCCGGACACCTCAGGACGACTTGTGAAGTGGGCCGTGGAGCTGAGCGAATTCGATATCCAGTACATGTCAAGACCGGCAATCAAGGCTCAAGTGCTGGCAGACTTCGTGGCTGAATGCACCATCCCCTAGCAGATCACCGAATCTGAAATTGTCCAAACCCCAGCTGTGGAAAGGGTAATCACAACTGAGGAGCGACCAGAAGATGGAACTGAAACAAAAATCACCCCCGTACCAGCAGGACAGGATCCATCGACCGCCAAACCGCTCTGGGAAGTATACGTGGACGAATCTTCGAATAAGGGTGGCTGTGGAGCCGGTCTGGTTCTAACCGGGCCTGACAACTTCACTCTAGACTACGCCCTAAGATTCGGATTCCACGCGTCCAACAATGAGGCAGAGTATGAAGCCCTTCTCGCCGGCATGAATCTCGCAGTCCAGACCAGCGCCCAAAGGCTAAAAGCGTACTGTGACTCCCAGCTGGTTGCGAACCAAATTCAAGGGGTCTATGAGGCCCGCGACGAAAGTATGATCAAATACCTCTACACAGTCCGCCAGTTAGCCAGCAAGTTTAGCAGTTTTAAGGTCGTTAGAATCCCCAGAACAGAAAACACAAAAGCAGATGTGCTGTCTAAACTGGCCGTATCAGGATACACCACTCTCGAGAGGATATGTATGGAGTTTCTACAGAAATCCAGTATCGAAAGTGAGGCCACTGAAGTAATGCAGGTGGAGAACGAATCCTGCTGGATGGACGAAATCATTGAATATCTACGCAGCTGGAAGCTTCCCGAAGCAAAGAAGGAAGCCCACAAAGGGACACAGAGAGCATCCCGGTTTTTCCTCGACGGTGAGAGCCTGTACAAAAGGTCGTACACCCTCCCATACCTAAAGTGCCTCCGGCCAAGCAACGCCGCATACGCCCTACAAGAGACGCACGAAGGGATTTGTGGGGAACATCTGGGGGGCAAGGCCCTGGCGATCAAAGTGTTGCTAAGAGACCTGTACTGGCCTACATTAAGACAAGACGCACTGAATCTGGTCAGAAGGTGCGAGAGATGCCAAAAATTCTCTCCCACCATCCACCAGCCTGCTGTATCCATGGCCCCGATCATCAACCCACTCCCCTTCGCAGTATGGGGGATGGACATCTTGGGCCCCTTTCCACCGGCCTCCGGAAGGCAAGCGTTCGTAGTGGTGGCCATCGACTATTTCACCAAGTGGGTGGAGGTCGAACCTCTAGCCCAGATCACAGAGCAAAACGTGTAGAGGTTCTTTTGGAGGTCCGTGGTCTGCAGATTCGGGATCCCACGCGTCTTGATAACAGACAACGGAAGACAATTCGACTGCCGGAACTTCCGAAAATTCTGCTCTGACTTGAAGATCGAGCAGAGATGTACTTCAGTGGCGCACCCTCAGACGAATGGGCAGACAGAAGTGACGAATAAAATCTTGCTTTAGGGAATTAAAAAGAGGCTGGACGAGAAGGTTGGCCAATGGGCGGATGAGCTTTATCATGTCCTGTGGGTGTATCGTACCACCCCGCGCACACCAACAGGGGAGTCACCATTCAACTTGTCCTTTGGGACGGAGGCCGTAATACCGGTTGATGTGGGCGCCCCATCTCCCAGAATCACCAACTTCAATGAGCACCTCAATGGAGATGGGCTCCGTGCAAATCTCGACTTACTGGAAGAAGCCCGGGAAGATTCCCGAATTAGGGTCGCCGCCTGCAAGCAGAAAGTGTCCAACTATCATGATTTGAAGATACACCCCAGAGAATTCCGAGCAGGGGATCTGGTCCTAAGGAAAGCTGCTGTCTCTCAACCAAAAAAGGTCAGAAAACTCTCCCCGACCTGGGAGGGGCCGTACCGAGTGAAAGAGGTGATTCGCCCGGGGAGTTATAAGCTGGAGACACTGGAGGAGCACCTACTGCCCCATGCCTGGAACTCAAAGAACCTCCGAAAATACTACCAGTAATAGACCACCCGGCGTGAAACTGACTTTGTAAATATACAGTGAATGTGAATGATAGAAGTTCTTTTGCAAATCTCCCCACACAACTTGGCTCGCCACGGCTCGTCTCCGCAAGGACCGGGAGCGCACTCCTTGTCCGGAACAAGCCCGGACGCAAAAACCAACATCACTCAGAAACCCAGTTCACTAAAACTAGGGTACTCGCTGCTTGGTTCGCCACGGCTCGTCTCCGCAAAGACCGGGAGCGCACTCCTGGTCCGGAACAAGCCCGGACGCAAAAACCAACATCACTCGGAAACCGAGTTCACTAAAACTAGGGTACTCGCTGCTTGGTTCGCCATAGCTCGTCTCCGCAAAGACCGGGAGCGCACTCCTGGTCCGAAACAAGCCCAGATGCAAAAACCAACATCACTCGGAAACCCAATTCACTAAAACTAGGGTACTCGCTGCTTGGTTCGCCACGGCTCGTCTCTGTAAAGACCGGGAGCGCACTCCTTGTCTGGAACAAGCCCAGACGCAGAAACCAACATCACTCGGAAACCCAGTTCACTAAAACTAGGGTACTCGCTGCTTGGTTCGCCACGGCTCGTCTCCGCAAAGACCGGGAGCGCACTCCTGGTCCGGAACAAGCTCGGACGCAAAAACCAACATCAGTCGGAAACCCAGTTCACTAAAACTAGGGTACTCGCTGCTTGGTTCGCCACGACTCGTCTCTGCAAAGACCGGGAGCGCACTCCTGGTCCGGAACAAGCCCGGACTCAAAAACCAACATCACTCTGAAACCCAGTTCACTAAAACTATGATACTCGCTGCTTGGTTCGCCACGGCTCGTCTCCGCAAAGACCGGGAGCGCTCTCCTGGTCCGGAACAAGCCCGGACAGAAAAACCAACACCAGTTACTAAAGCTAGGGTACTCGCTGGTTACTTCACCACGGTTTGCCCCCGCAAGGACCAGGTTCAACCGAAGCTCGAAACGCCTGTCTGGAGTATTATCGACACAGTGTATTAGCCAGAAATAGACAAGTGGAAAAGGGGTGGACAACAAAATTTAATTTCCATTCATGAAGTAAGGCCTCAAAAGGCTGTTACAAAAGTTGGGCCTCCAAAGGACCATTACAAAAAAAAATCAAATCAAAAGAGAGGAAAGAAGGGGAGCTCAAGGCACCCCATGGCTACCACCCCGTGATGGGTCCGCCTCCGGAACTACTGCGGCAGCGGTGGTGCCCGGCTCATCGTCGTCAGGCGCCAGTGGGTCAGGGAGAACCAGTCCAGTCAAGATCACGGCCGGGTTGGATTCCTTAACCTGCTCAAGGCAGTCAAAGAATCCAACGTTGTAGGACTCGCTGGACAAACTGAAGAGTTCATCCTCCTTTTTCTGAACGGCCGCTATCAGCCTCTCCCGAGCTCTCTCCCTCTGTGCGTTGAGGGCCTCTGCTGCCTTCTCCTTCTGAGCGGCCAACTCTTCTTTGAGCCGCTTGTTCTCCTCGACCGTCTTTCCAATGGACCTTTGAAGCTCTTCTGCCTCCTTCATCAGCTGTCCGCTCTCCTCCTCGAACTTTGTTATTGCCTCGGAGAACTTTTTGCTCTTCTCTCGAAGGTCGTTATAGTACAATCTAATCTACAGGCAAGCAAAGTGTTAACACAAGAAAACGAGGCAAAAGACAAAGACAAAAAAAAAACAAAAAAACTCTCACGAGCCATCTTACCTGGTAAAGTGAAGAGAATATGGCCTCGTCGGCCGCAGCTGGAGGTTCGTTCAGAACCTAGAGCTTGTCCTTGCTGAGGAGAACTTTGGTAAGGAGCTCCGCAGCTACCCAACTCTCACCAAGGCCGGAGTCGTTTCTTTGAACGGCCCAGTTCTGCCGAAAAACACTGTCTCCAGATCTCGCCGGGGGTGGACGGGCTCCGGTGGATGTTTCACCCGACTTTGAGGACCCCATCCCCCGACCATAGGTGCCGACCAGCTTCACCGTAGTCTTACTTTTGGGAGGCGGCGTCTCCTGGGTCGGAGCCGGACTTGATATCTCAGCGGCTTTTCTTTTCTGGCCCTGCTGGGCCCTCCCGAATGCTCCCTGCCTCACTCTCTCCATCTTTGTCTGTTTCTGCATCTCTGAAAGTCAACACAGACGAACAAACCAGTCAGAAACAACAAAAAGAGGAAAAGGAGTTTAAAAGCAGGACTAGCCACATACGTGCCGGGGTCGCGGTACTAAGGCCGAGCCCGACCAGAACCTCTTCCCCATGGAACTTCGAACAATGAATGAGGCCCTCACAGTCCAGCTCCTCCTGGACTAAGGCGAACGTTTTCAGATCCTTACCTTCAAGGACTGGCTTGCGGCTCATCGCAATTGTATCTGGGGTGTCCCACCTAAGAGGAACCGGCCAGGGCTCAGTGGACTCCCTGTCCTCAACGTAGAAGAACCTGTTTTTCCATAAATGTATGGAAGAAGAGATGCCAGTGATCTTTTTCAGCTCCGGGCGCTGGCTAATGTAAATCCAACGGCCGTCCTTATGCCTCTTCAAGTGCGCACAAGCGCAGAACAACGACACAGACAAACTTCTCTGAAGCCGACCCTGGACGAGATATACGAACCCAGTCAGCGTCCTCCACGAGTTCGGCGCAACCTGAGCCGGAGCCAGCCCGTAATATCGAAGGACCTCGATGAAGAATGGGTGCAGAGGAAACCTGAGTCCGGCCCCCAACGACTCATCGTATATACACACGTCGGAGCTTTCGTTGCAAGCCCTATCTCCCTCTATCGCCTCCCTCAGCCCAAACTTTGGGGGAATACAGTACCTATCTCTAATGTCCACCATCATGGACTCATCAAGGTAGTTCTCCTCGTAAAGAGCCCGTACGTTGTATTGAGGATTGGCGTCCATCCGGGCCCTAGCTACGACCTCGACGGCCCGGCCAGGGAGAAATGTTGTGGATGCCTCGGCAGCGTCACTACCAACACTCGCCTCTGCTCGAAGATAACTATCCATTGGGAGCGGGGTGGTATTCAGATCCAAAATCACCTCATCCTCAATCACCTCGTACTCACTATCTACGATTTCCACACTAACATCAGGACTTGCCATTTTTTGCCCTGGAGTCCTGATCGGCTTATTTTGGGTCTTACCTGACGAACTAGACCCCGAGCTACTGGAAGAGGACTCCCCTGAACCGGACTAAGAGCTAGAACTACTACAGGACATGAACGCAGAAAAAGAAACGAATAAAAGATGCGCTCAAGAAGATTACCTGTCCGAACAGAGAGAACAGAGAAGTGCTCCAAAGTCAGCAGACGTTCACAACCTCGAGCTACACGAGCCGAACTGGCAGAGCGAAAAGCAGAAAGGAGAAGGCGAAGGTAAAAAGTGAAAAGATAAGAAATGAAGAGTGAAAACCTCCTTTTTATAAGCCTTGTCTAAGGTGGTTCGCATTTAATGGAGGGCACGCACTTCGAAAGCCCTTGTAGGGTGTCACGTGTCTTTCGTTAATGACGGACACACACTTCGAGGCAAGGGCGTAAACAAATACGCGCGTATCTCCAAGGGGCTAAGGGACATCCAGAAGGTGCTCGTGTACGGGATAACTTTTAAGGCCGTTGTGTCCCTAAAAAAACCAGTCCGGCCCAAGCCGGACAGAATATGGCGCATCCGCTACGCAACAAAAACCAGCCCGGCCCAAGCCGGACAGGATATGGCGCATCCGCTACGCGACAAAAACTAGTCCGGCCCATGCCGGACAGGATATGGCGCATCCGCTACGCGACGAAAACCAGTCCGGCCCAAGCCAGACAGGATATGGCGCATCCGCTACGCGACAACAACCAGTCCGGCCCAAGCCGGACAGGATATGGCGCATCCGCTACGCGACAAAAAATAGTCCGGCCCAAGCCGGACAGGATATGGAGCATCCGCTACACGACAAAAAATAGTCCGGCCCAAGCCGGACAGGATATGGCGTGTCCGCTACGCGACAAAACCAGTCCGGCCCAAGCTGGACAGGATATGGCGCGTCCGCTATGCCACAAAAACCAGTCAGGCCCAAGCCGGACAGGATATGGCGCATCCGCTACGCGACAAAAACCAGTCCGGCCCAAGCCGGAAAGATGGCCCAGGCCGGACTGACAAATTTCCTGACTGATTCCTAGGTCGGACTGACACATTTCCGGACTGATTCTCAGGCCGGACTGACAAATTTCCGGACTGATTCCCAGGCCGGACTGACAAATTTCCGGACTGATTCCCAAACCGGACCGATTCCCAGGCCGGACTGACAGATTTTCCGGACTGATTCCCAGGCCGGACTGACACATTTCCGGACTGATTTCCAGGCCGGACTGACACATTTCCAGACTAATTCCCAGGCCGGACTGACAAAATTCCGGACTGATTCCACGGGCTGGACAAACGGCTTCACCGGAGAGACTCACACCGATCAGAAATGTAACTCACCACACTTCCCCAAATCACCACAATGACTTGGAGAACTGGGGGGCAACTGATAGGGAATAAAAACACCAGCCAATTAGCTGTTGACACGTGGCCCCAGGATGGCCCACCACAAGCCTAATTGTTGTACAGGGGTATTATGGTAATTACCTCCGAGTAGGTAAACTCGAACCTATGGCAAGCCGCACCTGTCCTGGGGTAGGTAATCCAACCACCCCAGGTTTCTCTCTATAAAAGGGCTTTCAAAGCTCAAACCAAGGGTAATAACTTCTCACCCACCACTCTTAAAACTAGCTCTGCACTCCTACTCATACTGACTTGAGTGTCGAAGAGCCTGTCCGGAGCAACACTCCGGGTTGGTCTTCTGACCTCATTTGCTCCTTGTGCAGGACTCAGCTCCTCAGCCTCTCCACTCCGATCCCTCAGAACTCGGCTCCTTCACTTCGGCTCCTCGGGTCCACCAGTTCAGCTCTGACGTCACTGCCGTATCTGTTACCGATTTTAGGCCTAACAGATGTGGAGTAAGCAATTTCCTCTTTCAATGTATTTATTTCTTTTCCGATTCAGATCTATTCAAGGGTTTGTAAAAACTTGCAGAAATGAATGGATCAACTAATTTCAATGTCTTTTTGTTTTGATTTTTGGATATTTGGGGATGTTCGTAATGGTTTCTTGAAAGTGAGTGTAGGCATGTGTATTTAAAGGAATTGGACAAGTCCATTGAAGAGACAATTCTCTCGAGCATTAAAAAATACTTGACATTTTGTATAAAAATAAATTTTGAAAGGGAAATGATTTCTCCACTCCAATGTTACCTTTAAATACTATACGACAAGCAAGTGGAGCGTGGAGCGCATGTTTATCAAAACAATGGAGTGCTTAAATCATTTCCCTTTTGAAATTCTAAATGATTATTTTTAAATTAAAAAGAAAAAGGTGAAAAAACCAAGGCACTATTTCAGACTTCCAAGAATCTATGAGAATATGCCATGTGTTGGAAAAAAATTTACTTTTTTCAGATTTCACTAAAACGATGGGTTTGCTCATGTCACTTGTGATGTTGTGGCGTGAATCAATTTGATGGTCCCCTTCTAGGTCCTATTCTCGGTTTCCCTAGCATTACTCATTTAGGAATTGATTTCCTTTCAAGTTTATCCCTCCTAAGATATCTCTCCTAATCACTCATTGTCTTAGAAAATTAATTAGGTATCAAAGGGATTTCACCTTGTTTCCAAAAACAACTATTTTTGTGGCATTTTTAAAGCATTTAAGATCTTCATCTCTACCATTCATTCTAAATTTCAACACCTAATATGTCTAGGCCTCTAGGGTCCAAGAGCAAGATACATTTGGAGTAGGAAGGAAGGGGAGACAAATATTTAAAGGGAGAAAAATAAGTGCATAATTGTGTCCATTTTTTTATGGTGTGTGGGAGTAAAGTCCATTATTTTTTCAAAAAGTAAGTTGGGCCCACTTCATAGGATGATCCAAACCGTTCATTTGTTGGGCCACAACCTCAATAAGTTGTAGCTGTAAATCATCTCCATAGGATGACCCTAACCCTCTGATTTGTAGAGGGTAATTTTATAAATCCGAGGGTTAGGATCATCCTATCAAGATGATTTACGGGGTACAACCTATTTACATTGTGGCCAAATCCAACGGATAAATAGTTTGAATCATCTTATGAAGTGGGCCCACTATACTTTTTGAAAAATACTGGACTTTAACCTCAAACACCGTATAAAATCTCCCCTTGTTCTAACCATGAATCCTATTTCCATATTCCAATTGTATTTATTTTTTATTTTTTATAAAAAAAAATGTCATAAAATTGAAGCCCCAGTTGATTATTACAGTACACAAATAAACAAGAGAAAAATGAGTGTTTTCATCACTAAATGGGGTCGAGAAATGAATGATAATGATTTTCTTTTTAAATTAAAAGCAATTTTATTTGAAATTTATGTCAACCTTTGATATTTTTTTACTTTATATTAATTTAGTAATTGTTATAAAACCACCGTATACCCCCCCCCCCCCCCAAAAAAAAAAAAATTCCTTGCTCCGTCCCTGCATAGATGCGATCGAATTGTCAGATTTTTTGTGCTTTTCATGTTTTCATGGATTTGCTAGTGGTTACCACTAAACCCACTAGCCCACTAGCCTGTCACGTGGAACATTAACGACCCACCTTTATCACCGGACCTTGCAGACCCAGGTCTTTAGGGTGAGAGATTACCCATCTGCTCGATCCCATGTTATTGATGATAATTCATTTTAAACACCCCTCTTTGCCATTCCTTCTTCCTTCTCTGGCCAACGCCCTATAAGTAATGGGAGTTGAACATGAAGAACCACAGAGAAGATAATGGTTATGATGCAATGATGATCTAAATGTTGGGATAGAAAGAAGATGAGGAGAGGGCATGGATCAATTCCAATTACTGATCAGAATGGGCTACAGTGCATAGGGTTTTGTCCTCTGTTGAAGGGGCTTTCTTTCGGTGTTTGTTTAGTATTTAATTTTGAACACTTTCATCCAGATTAATCATCTTTGGCATTTTATTCTATTTGTGCCTACTAAATTCAAATTAAACTAATTGGTCTTGCCTACATTATCTAAATTTTAAACTCGGCCTATTTGGATTCATTTAGAGAAATGGAATTAATGTATATACTTCCTTATCTATTAACCGTATCGATCTGATCCAATGGCTAACAACACGCCCTTTATGATATTACAGACCATAGCAGGCAGAGCGCGTCCATCCCCGCACGGAGGTTTAGTGACTTTTTCTTAAAAGGATAGTTGGTGCAATCAAGCCTGATCAGAATTCTTACAAGTGCCTATATCCTACTTACCTTTTAAATATAGTAAGGCATACCTACCAAAATAATTTAAATATGGAAAGGGTTAGTTGTGGTCACCCACTCTTAGTTTGGAGACGTGAAAGGCACTAGCAATCACGCCACCTTTATTTTTCAATCACCTCCTAACAAACTTCCCTCTTAACGAAACTGAAAAGCAATCCAACCATCTCTTCCTAACTTCCAAACAAGGAAAAGAAACAAAAGCAACTAAAGCCACCATCCCTTTTATTTTCTTCGACCTCACTCCCCCATTATTCCAAAATGCAAATGTCACTTACCTTTAAATCCAAGCTTCTCAAGCCATGCAGAAAACTCCTCCAAATCTTTAAATTCCCGTTCAAAAGACCTATCTTGAGACCCTTCAGTCCATTTCGAAAACTACGGCGAACTCCCACCAAGACTACCCGCCGGAGAAGAAGGTTTTGTGGGCTAATATCGGCTTTCCGGTCATCGGAAAAGATGGACGGAGTTGGGGAGCTAAGGAGCCTGACGGAGGTGGGGAGGGAGCAGGTGCTCTTCCCATCGCCCCTCACTCCGGCATATGTGAAGATGGGCGGCGACATTCGCCGGATGGAAGTCGCATGTTCTGGCGAAGTCGAAGACGCCTGCCAGAATTTTGAGAATTATTTGGTGGAGATGATTGTAGAGGAAGGAAAGCTTAAAGATTTGAGGGATGTTGAGGAACTGCTCTATTGTTGGAAGAACTTGAGGTGCCCTGTTTTCCATGATTTGGTTTGTAGGTTCTATGGAGAGCTTTGCAAGGATTTATTTTCCGGCCAAGAGGAGGATGGTGATGACTCTGAATGACTCTTTTGGTAATAATTGTTTAGAGGGATTATCTTGGGTATAAACTATCTGCCAAAACTTGGTGTATACACTATCTCTATTAATTTAGTGGTGCACATTTGCCTAGAGGTAGTTTATATACTATGATTTGGTGTGAAGTTTATATATACGGGTTCTTAATTTGTTCAAAATTCAACAGGGGGATGTTTGTTCGTTTTTGTGTGTCTTTTATTTTTCTTCTTTTATCTTTTGTTGTTTG
Organism: Tasmannia lanceolata; assembly: GCF_043159265.1. Classification (NCBI taxonomy): domain Eukaryota; kingdom Viridiplantae; phylum Streptophyta; class Magnoliopsida; order Canellales; family Winteraceae; genus Tasmannia; species Tasmannia lanceolata. The sequence goes on along the minus strand of NW_027518700.1, from coordinate 35,416,680 downwards.
TGTTTGTATGGAAATTTCTTCGTCAACCTATACATTAACAAAGATAGCCTTTCTTTTAAAATAGGAATTATTTTCTGTTTCAGTTCCCAATTATCAACACTGCAATGTAAGTGCATTACAGCATGGAGAAAAGCTCTTCAAATATTTCCATGGGTCAAGCAAAGATCTTGATTTGCTAGCTAGTTATGATTGTTTGGTCAATGCATAGTACCAAAACTTATTGTGTCAACTCAAAACCCGTACGAGTGGACTTGGATAGCTTCTAAATCAAGTTGAATCAAACATGCAACCTTTGATTTAGAACAAAATCACTTAAACCAAACCATCATAGCTTGCATCATTAAAAGTGTTACAATATAAGAACCATAGAAGCGAGTGCGAGAAGCGATGCGGGAAGCGAAAAGCAAGAAGTGAGGAGTTGAGAAAGGAATAGATTCGGGAAGCGAAAAGCAAGAAGTGAGGAGTTGAGAAAGGAGTAGATGCGGGAAGCGAAAAACTCCAAAGAAGCTAAAGAAAAATATGTGGGAAGCGTCAAGAAAGTCAACATGAAGAACATAACAAGCCTCAACGTTAAGCTTTTAGAAAAGAACCACATAATTTTCATTTTAAACTTAAAATGAGTTTTCAACATTCGCTGGACGGAAGTTGCATGTTCTGAGGAAGTTGAAAGTGCCGGCCAGAATTTTGAGAATTAATTGGTGGAGATGATTGTGGAAGAAGGAAAGCTTAGGGATTTGAGCGATGTTGAAGACTGCTCTATTGTTTGAAGAACTTGAGGTGCACTGTTTTCCATGATTTGGTTTGTAGGTTCTATGGCGAGGATTTATTTTCTTGCCAAGAGGATGTTGATGACTCTGAGTGAAAGTAATCTATCTCCTTTCTCGGTTTAAGGCCTTTAGCTACAAGCCTTCCTTTAAACTGATCAACTGCCTCATCTGGTCTTAACTTCTTTTTAGAGAGTTTTTATATGGTGACCGCCCATCAAGTATAAAGGGCGGAGAGAGAAAAAACCACCTACCCTTGATTTTTGACCCAACATGAGCCCCATTTTTTTACTTTTTGTTGGATCAAAAATCAAGGGTGGGTTTTTCTCTCTCTCTCTCTCTGCCCTTTACACTTGACGGTCGGCCACATTATAATTTCTCCTTTTAAATATCCACTTACTGTCTAACGCTTTAATTCTAATTGAAAGGTCCACTAGCTCCCATATGTGGTTTTCCCTTATGGAATCTAATTCACTTTCTATAGTTTCTTTCTAGAACACGACATCTGGAGATGTTATAGCTTCAATGTAAGTTTAAGGATCATTATCTAATAGATTGGTGAACATCATTAGTTTTCTTTCATTGTCTTTTATTTCTTTTGAGTTCTTGAAAATTCAGTAACAATTCCTTATCTGTTTCAATTTGATTCCCTGAATCATTATTAGGTTCTTTAGGAATTACTTTCTTCATAGGGAAGTGATGTTGAAAGAACTTTGTAGCCCTTGATTCTATAATATATTATGTTATATTCTACGATATTTTCTACTGATATTAAGACTAGAAATCTATAAGTTGTATTGTTTTGTGCATATCGTATATCACATGTTGTAGGTCCCAATTTTCTTTTCTTAGGTTCAGGAATTCCATCCTTAGCCAAACAACCCCTCGCTATTAAGTGAGTCAAACTAGGCATTTTTTATGCCATAATTCATATGGTATATGGCCCTTCTTCTTTGGAGGCATTCTGTTATACATATAACATGCCGTTAGAAGCGCCTTTCCCTACAAGTTCAAGGGTAAACTAGAACTTATCAACATGGCATTGAACATGTCCTTCAAGGTTATGTTCATTCGTTCTGTTATACCATTTGATCCAGGTTTATACGGGATCATGGTTTCATGGACAATACTATTACCATCACAAAACTTAACTATAGCATATTCAGTTTTCGATCTCTCATAAGTCTTTTAATTCTTTTGTTAATTGATTTTTCACTTCATTCTTATATTTTATAAAGGCTTGTTCATGCACATCTTTGGTTCTAAGTTAGTATACTTTAGTGTAACTAGAGTAGTCATCTATAAATGTGATGTAGTATCCTTTTCCTCCTCTAAATTCAAGTGATTTAAAGCCACCTAAATCACTTTGTATAATTTCTAATAATTTAGTTTTCCTTTAAACACTAAAGTGTTGTTTCTTAGTGAATTTTGTCTCAACAAAAATTTCACACTTTTCGTTACTAGGTTCAATATTTTCATTTATTAAACCTAAGTTACATAGTCTTTTAATATATGGTGCACTTATGTGACCTAATCTACCATATCAGATATCAAAAGACTAAAGGAGAAGAAGAAGCTGATGACTTTCACTCATAATTTCAAGTACATTCAGAACAACCAAACCATTTGGCATTGTAGCCCTTTCCTACAAAAATATTATTCTTGCTAATAATAGCAATATTGGCTTCAAAGGTGAGATTCAGTCCATTCTTGTTGAGAAGCGTGCCTGACACAAAGTTCCGCCATATATTTGGCACATGCAGCACCTCTTGAAGTGCAAATATCTTTTATTGAAGTTAACTTAGGAGAACTTTGCCTTTGTCAATGACTTTTGAGGTCCATGAGTTGCCCATGAAGACTTGATCTCCTTCTTTAATAATAATGTAGTCGTAGAAGGAATTTCGGTCTCCACATATGTGCTTAGTAGCACAAGTATCCGGCACCAACTCTTTTGGATTTCAACAAAGTTCACTTCAGTCACAACCGATGCAATCATATCAGCCTCGATTAAATTAACCTTGTCGTTGGACGAACCATTCTTCTTTCAGTGTCAGCAATGTGTGGGTTCTCCACATTCAAAACATACCCGTTTTTTTCTTCTTTGGTATAGGTTTCTTAAACGTGTTTTCATTTTTCACTTTCATGTTCTTAAACCTGTCATTCTTCATTTCAACTTTGTTTTCCTTAGAGCTAATGTGAGATCCCACATCGGAAAAGGAGGAAAAAGTTTCTAGGCTATTTATGTGGATTCTCCCTCTCAATGTGTAGACTTGTTTTCATCGTCTCCAAAGGGGGGGGGGGGCGTGGAGTGGGTCGGGCAAGGTTAGTGCTGTGAGAAAGCAAAACCGGGGAGGGTGGGAAAACCCAGAACCGGAACAATTTTACATAGTGGGGTCGAGCATGACAAAATGGTATCAAAGTGGGAGTTCCCTTTAGTATGATGTGTCAACGAGGACACTGAGCCTCGAGGGGGTGTGTAAGTCAAATGGCTATCGATCACCTAAGTTTTGATTGGAACCAAACCCGAATTGATTGTTAGTTACATCTAATGTCGCTTGCCAATCAAGTTATCAGGTTATAATATGTCACCACCATGCAAAGTGACTCGGATAACGTAAGACCCACGGAGCTTTGGCACACATGCGTCAGCATGGAATGAAGTCCAAAGATGTATGAAGATCAGGAAGAGAAGATCACTTAAGGCAAAATAAATTTTTTCATGTAGGATCTCTCTTGATAAGTTTGAATGGTTTTGGCACTTAGGGAGTCCACCCATTAACCATAAATATGTCTAGGAAGAACACTCCCCAAGTAAGTTAAAAGTTTGCTGATGATTCCCCTCAGAAATGCAAATTCAAGTTTCCAGGGAAATCAAGGACGTCCGGGACTTTGGCAGACGTCTGTCTGTATCCTGGTCATTTAGTAAAAAATAACTGAGCGGATCGCGGATGTTCGAGAAATCCGCGGACGTCCATCTCTAGGTGAACTTTGAAAATAAAAAAGGCCGAGCCAGTGGCGGACGTCCGTCTAAGAATTGATTTGAAAATAAAAAATGGCCAAAATAACGCTGGACGTCCGAAAAACCGGCAGGTTTCCGTGACGGACTTAGGCGAGCTTTTGAAATTTAAACGGCACTATTTGCCGAATGTCCGGACTTCGTCCTCGACGCCCGTGAAAACCTAAAATTAGGATTTTCTTGCTACGCCACTATATATACACTCTTAAAACCCCTAAAAAAAACACTCTTGCACATCAAGCCTCCATTGTCTATCTTTACTCTCTACCTACACTCCCTTTACTCAATGATTCAAAGAGAATCTACATTTACTTCTCTCTAAGTGCCATTACCTTCATCTTCTAAAGAGATTAATTAGGGATTTATGTTTTGAGAGAGACAAGAGTTATTATACTAGCATATTCCTTTGTATTAGCCTAAAGAAGAGGCAAGAGAGCTTTATCTTCTTTTTTTATTGTAAAGAAGGATTGTGACCCTTCGAGAGTTTGAAGACTCGTTGATTGTAAGGAGGCCTCGGACCCGGCCGTGGTGTGGTGTCTGGAATAGTGAAGAAGCCCAATGATGACAAACTTGGAAGAGTGGAGTAGGTCCTTTGAGAAGACCGAACCACTATAAATCTCAGTGTACTTGTGGTGTGATTCTCTGTTTCTCTCATTGCTCCGTGTGATGGGTAATATGATTAAACACTACTCCTTACATTCTTAAAGTAATAAGGGTTAGATATAGTTTTTGAAAAGAGTTGAAAACGGGTGTTTTGCAAAAATAAGTTTTCTAAACAACGAAAGTTTTCATTATACCCAATTCACCCCCCTCTTGGGTTGCTTAGTTAAAATTCATTTGGTATCAGAGCGAGGGCTCTTACTATAAGTTTTTGTTTTTCAAAATCTTAAAAGAGTAAAAGATCAACCCCTCTCGGAAATGTCGAAGGACAATCCGTGACGAGACCACCCTATTTTAATGGATCTAATTATGGGTATTTGAAGAGCCGAATGACCTTCTTCCTTCAATCTCATGATTATAAGATGTGGGAACTAATTGAAGATGGATGCATTCATCCCACAACCGATAGGAGTGAGTGGTCAGCCGCCCAAAAGAAGAGGGCCGCCTTAAATGCCAAAGGAGTTAATACAATCTTATGTTCGTTATCTCCCTAGAAGTTCAATCGTGTCTCCACTTGTAAAACAGCCAAAGAAATTTGGACAACCCTCAAGACTATTCACGAGAGAACCACTCAAGTCAAAAAGACCAAAGTAAATTTTCTTGTTAGTGATTTCGAAGCTTTTAAAATGAAAAATAGTGAAACAATTTCGTAAATGTATACTTGGTTTTCTATTATTGTTAATGAGTTAGAAGGATTAGGTAAAACCTATTCAAATGAAGAAATCGTGAACAAGCTATTTCGATCACTTCCCGCCTCATGGGATCCAAAGATCACCGCTATTCAGGAATCAAAGAACCTCGACACCATTCTACAGAGGAACTAGATGGCTCCCTCATTACACATGAAATGAAAATGAAGAAGAGAGCAGATCAACAACAAGTTCAAAAGGAAGACACCAAAAAAAGGATATTGCCTTCAAGGCAAAAGCGGATAGCGAAAGTGAGAGTGAAGAAGAGAATCTCCAAAACCTACGAGAAGGTCTTGCTCACCTTACTAGGAGGTTCCACCATTTCCCAAGGAAGAAGGCAACTTTAAGAAGGACAAGTCATCTTGGAGGGAAAAAGAAGGGAAAGATGATGATCCACCATGGTAAGCTTTGGCCCAACTTGGGATGGCCTAAGTTGCTCATCCAGAAGCGAGTCGAGTGAAGAAGAAGATCCAAACGTGTGCTTCATGGCAATCCAATCCCATCAAGATAAGGTATGGAATCAATCCATTGATGTTGATAATGAACTTGTTGATATTGACAATGATGCTAGTAAATCTTTCACAGATGATGAACTCTTCGATGACTGTGAAAAGTTTCAAGAAGGTCTCCTTCTTGAAGTTTCAGAGAACAAAATTTTGAGAATTTCACTTGAAAAAATAACTAAAGAATTTGGAATTCTAAAAAGAGAATTGGACTCACATGATTTAACTATTGGAAATCTTATCTATGAAAACAATTCTTTGAATGAAAGAATTGACAATCTTATTTTGAAAAACAAAGAACTAAAGGATGAAAATGACAAGGTGTATGAAGAGATTGAACAACTTCATTTCCACAACAAAGAATTAAGAGAAGACAATGAAAAGCTTCAACTAAAGTTCTCCTATGGAAAGAGTAAACTTGACGAAATACTTGAGAGAAATATTTCTAATGGAATGGTTAGTATAGGCTACCAAAGATTCCAAAAGAAGGAACCTCACAAAAACAAGTTGTTGGATCGCATAGACATAAAGTCACATCAAATTCATATGCGAATTCTGACACATTTGTCCCCACATGCCACTACTGGGGAAAAATTGGACACTACAACTATGCTTGTAGTATGAGAAGACAAGTTAACATCAAGTATGTATGGATTAGAAATGATGAATTATATGATAATAACATGGAAGGACCCAAAAGAACGTGGGTACCTAAGTCAAGGACACAAATCTTGTTTTGTAGGTTTGCTTGAGAAGCAAATTCAAGTCTGACAAATGGTACTTAGATAGCAGGTGCTCAAGACACATGACCGGAGACCCTACCAAGTTCTCATTGATCTCCATGGAGAATAAAGGTAAAGTCACCTTCGGTGACCATAAAAAGGGAAAGATCATCAGTGAAGGTACCATTACTTTTAAGGACATTACAATATCTAATATTTTGATTGTTGATGGTTTAGCTATGGATTTGCTAAGTATAAGTCAATTATGTGATGTTGGCAATGAAGTTACTTTCAAGAATGATAAATGTATTGCTAAGGCCACACATAATAATTCACTACCACTAGAAATGATAATGTTTACACTCTTGCACTAGAAGAACTCACTAGTCATAATGTTAAATGTCTTACTTCTATCGATAATAATTTTTGGACTTGGCATAGAAGACTAGGACATACACATATGGAGTTACTTTCTGAACTTTGTAATAAAGAAATTGTTGATGGCTTGCCCAAGCTCAAATTCTCAAATGATCATGTGTGTAGAGCTTGTCAAAAACGAAAGCAAATTAAAGATTCATTTAAACCCAAAAGCTTTATGTCTACCACTAGACCTCTACAACTTCTTCATATGGATCTCTTCGGTCCTATGAAAACTTGTAGTATCGGTGGCAAGAAATATGTGTGTTATTGTTGATGAGTTTTTTTAGATACACTTGGGTTATTTTCTTGAGTAGCAAAGATGAGACCTTTCAAATGTTCTAAAAGTTGTGTAACAAAGTTCAAAATGAAAAAGGTACAACCATAACATCTATAAGAAGTGATCATGGAACCGAATTTGAAAACATAGACTTTGAAACATATTGCACCGAACATGGAATAGAACATAATTTCTTTACCCCTAGAACACCTCAACAAAATGGAGTAGTAGAAAGGAAAAATAGAGTTCTTCAAGAAATGGCTAGGACTATGTTGAATGATTATAGCACTCCTAGACATTTTTTGGGCTGAAGCCGTTAATACGGCATGCTATGTCATTAATAGAGTATTAATTAGAACTAAAACTTTCAAAACCCCCTATGAACTATGGAAAGGTAGAAAACCAAACATAAGTCATTTTAAAGTCTTTGATTATAAATGCTATATCTTAAATATCAAAGCTAATCTTCATAAATTTTATCCAAAGTCAGATGGTGGGATATTTCTAGATTACTTTAATAGAAGCAAATCCTATAGAGTATATACCAAAAGAACCCTAGTTGTAGAAGAAGCAATTCATGTTCAATTTGATGAATCTCATGATCACATAGCATCCCTCAGTGATGGTGAAGAGGAGGATTCCACCAAGAATCAAGAAATGATAATATCAAGGAGGTTGTAGAGAAACTAGAAGAAACCACTCTTGAAGAGGATAAAAAAGAAGAAGAAGAAGAAAACATTATGAAGAAAAGAAAAAGAGTCATGGCAAATCACCTTAGCTCACAAATCCTAGGTGACCAATCTCATGAAATCAAAACTAGATCTCACTATAGGACTGTGTGTGGAGAGTTAGCCTTCATATCTCACATTGAACCCAAATCTATAAATGAAGAAGAGCAAGATAAGTTTTAGATGATTGCAATGCAAGAGGAACTCAACCAATTCGAAAGAAATAAAGTATGAAAGTTGGTTCTTAGACCAAAGGATCATCCGGTAATTGGAACTAGATGGGTTTATAGAAACAAACTAGATGAGCATGGAGATATTCAAAGGAATAAGGCTCGACTTGTGGCTCAAGGCTACAATCAAGAAGAGGGCATTGACTATGATGAGACATTGCATTGGTGGCTATATTAGAATCCATTAAAATGCTCCTTGCGTTTGCATGCCATAAAGGATTTAAACTCTATCAAATGGATGTCAAGAATGTGTTCTTAAATGGATACATCAAAGTGTATGTAAAACAACCCCCATGATTTGAAGATTTTAAGTATCCCGATAATGTCTACAAGCTAGAAAAGGCATTATATGGCTTGAAACAAGCCCGTATGGCTTGGTATGAAAGATTGACTTCTTTTCTTCTAGACAAGGGATTTGAAACTGGAGAAGTAGATAAAACACTATTCATTAAAAGAAAAAAATGACATTCTAATTGTCCAAATATATGTTGATGACACCATCTTTGGTGCCACAAATAAAAGTATGTGTGAAGAATTCTCTCAATGCATGAAAAATGAATTTGAAATGAGTATGATGATTCGAGAACTCAAATTCTTTCTTGGTCTTCAAATACATCAATTAAACAATGAAATTTTCATTAATCAAGAAAAATACACAAAAGAACTTTTGAAAAGATTTGGCATGGATACCTCTCCTATAAAACCCACTCCCATGAGTACCTCTACTAAATTAGCTAAAGAAGATAGTAGTGCAAAGGTAGATCAAAAGAAATTCAGAGGTATGATAGGCAGTCTCTTGTACTTAACTACTAGTAGACCTGACATCATGTTCAATGTATGTTTGTGTGCAAGATTTCAATCAGACCCAAGAGAGTCCCATCTCTTTGCAGTAAAAAGAATTTTCAAATATTTGAGAGGAAATCTCTCGTTTGGTCTTTGGCATGAAAAGTCAAATCTCTTTGACCTAGAAGGCTACTCGGATGCCGATTTTGCCAGATGTTGAGGAGATAGAAAAAGCAAGAGTGGAACATGTCAATTTCCTTAGAGATCATTGGTCTCCTGGTTTAGTAAGAAACAAAACTCTATTGCTTTGTCTACTACCGAAGCCAAATACATTGCGGCTGGAGCATGTTGTGCACAAGTTCTTTGGATGAAAAACACTCTTATGGATTATGGTTTAAACTTCTAATGTGTGCCTATTCATTGTGATAACACTAGCGCCATTAATTTCACCAAAAATCTAATCCAACATTCAAGAACTAAACACATTGAGATTAGACATCATTTCTTAAGAGATCATTCCCAAAAATGAGATATAACAATTGAATATATTAATACGAATAACCAACTAGCGGATTTTTTCACAAAACCACTTAATGAAGATCGTTTTTGTGATATCCGAAGTGGTCTAAATGTTTGGGGTATGAATCAAGCTTAGAGTTTGATAATCACACTTGATATAACACACTCTTTTCATGACCAAGATGCTCAAAGCATTAAATTAAAAATCATTCAATTGGTGCTCATGCCCACTTGTGGGAACGGCACTTTCACTCTAAATCAAATCACTTAAACACTTGATCTTTGTGTCGGCATCTATGTCACAAAAGATCCTTCTTTGGATTGTTCGTACAAGTCTCCTTAGCTATTTTGTATAATTTAAGGTGTGTGTATATGCCTCTATATTGTATAATTCTTCTACACATCATTATGTGCCTTAAATCTCCTTATCATGTTCGAAAACCATCACAGAATTGAGCAAAATGGCCCAAAAATTCAAAATATATTACTTCTGGGTTCGCGGATGTCCAGGATATGTCGGACATCCGGTGACGTGCGGAAGAGGCGCACGCGCCTGATGGATGAATATAAAAATGTGAAACTTCATCTTTAACTCATTTCACTTTTCACTCTCTCACATTTTTTTTACTTCCTTCTGCGAGTCTCCTTCCAGCAACGTACATCCATCCGTTGCACCATCAATCTTCGTCCTTCGTCCTCCATTTCTTTTTCGTTTCTTTCACGTGTTCATCATGCCTCGCACTCACTCCGCTCCCGGCGAAGGATCGTCACGAGGCCACAACAAGGGAAAAAGGGTTAGGGAACGAGATCAATCTCCCTCTCCTCCTCCGACACAACCCAAGAAGTACACGGACCTCATGATTGCACAAATTCCACGTAGGAAGATCCTGAGCCGTCACAGCGTCGATACGCTCGCCTTCTGCCTTTCCCTCTCGTTGAATACTTCACTACCCTCGGATGGCATGGCATTGTCACTTTTGAGGATCCATGGTATGTATGTCCTTCCCTTGTTTACGATTTTTACACAAATCTCCGTGTTTCCATAGAAAACAAAACCCTTATCTCAAAGGTTAGGCACCGTAGGGTTAAACTCACCCTCTCCGAGTTTGCAAACATTCTCCAACTCTCTAATGACGGGTCGAAAATTTATTTTTGGCCGGACGACGACATCGCCTCTACCGGCATCCCGCCGTCCACCGTCTATGCCAGTATTTGCAAAGCCTACGACCCCTCCACTATAGTCAAAACTAATCACCTCACTGACACCGCCCAAATTTATCAATTAATCATTTATAGCAACATCACTCCTAGGTCCGGTTGCAAGGATGAAGTACGCCCTCTCGAGGCGTTCCTCACCTTTGACCTTCTCACGGACACCCATGTCAACCTTGCCTACATCATTTTCCGCCATATGGATCGTGTCCAAACAAAGGCTCACACTCACCTTCCATATGGTCTTCTAGTCAACCGTCTTTTTACCCATCTCTCGATTGACCTTGACATTGAAAAGAACTCTCCTGCCTCTGTCGACATCGACAAAACCACCCTTCGTCGCATGCACATTCCTCAATTTCTTTCTGATCCCCCTATTCCGCATGACTATTCGGATGCCCCTGAGGACACTCACAATGAGGACGATGCTACCGATCCCCAGCTACTCACATACCTCCTCCACAGTTTCCCTATTCTGGTGCGCCTCCACCTCCTCAATTCACTGGCACGACTCATGATTTCAACATCCTGTACCGCGGTCTCCAAGGCTCTTTTGTGCACCACTATGATAGGCTCCAACATTCTATGGAGCAACTGCATTTGGAGAACAAGGCTCAGTACGACAGCCTTTCCGGTTCAATTGAGTCGCTATAAGTAGACGTCGCGCATCTCCAGGAGGTTTTCACTGCTTTTCAAGGACGTTTCTTCCCAACACCACCGCCACCACCACCATCTATGGATTAGGACTTCGGGTCCTGTTACATTTATTTACATGCCCTTTTGATCACTTGCACTTCATTTCTATTTTTTTTGGCATGTATTATTCAGGTTCACAAACTACTTTTACTTTCTGCATGTTGATGTTTGCTACTATTTGAGGTGCCTTTTAACTCCTTCAGTTGGTTGTTATTTTACTTATGGTTGGATGCTAGGGCCTCTGCCCTATCTTGGATGTTATCACTTGTGGTTGTTTATCTCCATAGATATTATCATTATTATCCCTATGTTTAGTGTCTGGATGTCTTTTTTATCGTATGAATAGCTATATCTCATTATCTTCATTGGTGTATCCTGCTTATTGTTGCTCTATATCTATTGCTCTGTACAATGCCATTCTCTTTCTTGTAGCTCCCGTTTTGTTTGTGTCAAAAGGGGGGAGAAATAATGCAATATTATAGATTGACTTGTAATTGAATTGCCCAAGATTTCATGGCTATTATTCAAGGGGAGCTTCAGTTGAGGGGGCGCAAAACTTAATGTATATTTATTCTCTTACCTCTCAATCAATCTGGGTTTTTCATCAATCAAAAAGGGGGATATTGTAAGCCAAATGGCTATCGGACACCTAAGTTTTGATAGGAACTAAACCCACATTGATTCATCAGTTACATCTAATGTCGCTTGCCAATCAAGTTATCAAGTTATAATATGTCACCACCATGCAAAGCGACTCGGACAACATAAGATCCACGGAGCTTCGGCACACATATGTCAACATGGAATGAAGTCCAAAGATGTATGAAGATCAGGAAGAGAAGAAGAAGAGAAGATCACTCAAGGCAAACTAGATTTGTTCATATATGATCTCTCTTGATAAGTTTGAAAGGTTTTGGCACTTAGGGAGTCCACTCATTAACCTTAAATATGTCTAGGAAGAACACTCCCCAAGTAAGCTAAAAGTCCGCTGATGATTCCCCTCAGAAATGCAAATTCAAGTCTCCAGGGAAATCATGGACGTCCGGGATTTTCGCAGACGTTCGTCTGTATCCTGGTCATTTAGTAAAAAATAACTAAGAGGATCGCGGACGTCTGGGAAATCCACGAACATCCGTCAGTAAGTGGACTTTGAAAATAAAAATGGTCGAGCTATTACTGGATGTCCAGGAAGCCGGTGGACATCCGTCTGAAATTGATTTGAAAATAAAAAATGGTCGAACCAACGCCGGACGTCCGGAAAACTGGCAGACGTCCGTGACAGACTTAGGCGTGCTTTTGAAATTTAAACGGCACTATTTGCTGGACATCCGTACCTCGTCCGCGACGCCCATGAAAGCCTAAAATTAGGTTTTTTCTTGCTACACCACTATATATACACTCTTAAAAACCCAAAAAAAAAAAAAAAACTCTTGCACATCAAGCCTCCATTGTCTATCTTTACTCTCTTCCTACACTCCCTTCACTCATTGATTCAAAGAGAATCTACATTTACTTCTCTCTAAGTGCCATTACCTTCATCTTCTAGGGAGGTTCATTAGGGATTTAAGTTTTGAGAGAGACAAGCGTTATTATACAAGCCTATTCCTTTGTATTAGCCTAAAGAAGAGGCAAGAGAGCTTTATATTTCTTTTTTTATTGCAAAGAAGGGTTGTGACCCTTGGAGAGTTTGAAGAATTGTTGATTGTAAGGAGGCCTCGGACCCGGCCATTGTGTGGTGTCCGGAATAGTGAAGAAGCCCAAGGACGACAAACTTGGAAGAGTGGAGTAGGTCTTTTGAGAAGACCAAACCACTATAAATTTAGGTGTACTTGTGGTGTGCTTCTCTCTCTCTCTCATTGTTTCGTATGATTGGTAATAGCATTAAACAGTACTCCTTACATTCTTAAAGTAACAAGGGTTAGATATAGTTTTTAAAAAAGAGTTGAAAACGGGTGTTTTGCAAAAACAAGTTTTCTAAACAATGAAAGTTTTTATTATACCCAATTCACCCCCCCCCTCTTGGGTTGTTTAGTTAAATTTCAGGGTGGATTGTGAGATCCCACATCGAAAAGGGAGGAAAGTTTTTCTAGACTATTTATGTGGATTCTCCCTCTCCCTGTGTAGACGCATTTCAGCATCTATAAGGGGTGGGCCCACGGAGTGGGTCGGGCACGGTTAGTGCTGCTAGAAAACAAAACCGGGGAGGGTGGGAAAACCCAAAACCGGACAATATTTACACACTGGGGTCGGGATGTGATAGCTAAATTCTTTGGCCTTCTCTTTTTGTCTTTGAGTCTGTTTTTCACTTCAATTTTGACCCGAACCACTATTTGGTCTAAGGTCCATTATTTTATCTGGTGTTTCATTCCGGTCTTAAAATCCCTTCAAGACAATGACAAATTTTCTATAAAAGAACCTGCCACGAATGTATTAGGTAACTTCATACCTTCCTTAGCCAGTTCACCAACTATGAACTAATACTCCTCAATTTGTGCAAAAATTGCTTTATCATCTTTCATGGAAAAATCCAGAAAGTTTCCTAGCACATACTTCCTATTTCCAACATCTTCTAGTTTATATTTTGTCACTAAGGCATTACAAATATCACTAGCATGCTCATAGGAATAGTATACATTATACAGTTCATTTAACAGTCTGTTCAATATGTGATTGTTGCAGACATAATCATCACTTTCTTTCTTCGGTTTTGATTGTATAAGAACAAAAGTCGCTCCAATTTGTTGCAAGGCAAATAGACTCTGTTGTTTCCACTCTAATAATTCGAATCATTAAACTGTTCGATTTTTTAGAAATCAGGAACAATTGTTATGATTCTATTTGCAAGGAGTGGGAAAAACAGAACTTGAAGTTTGATTCATGGAAGCCAAAAGATCAGATTAAATACGATTCTTATTATAAGAAAAGTAATAAATCTTAATGATTCAATTCTTAAGTTTCTTAGTAACAGAAAGATGATTAGAATACTACGATTCTTAAGACTGTTGGAAATTGATAATAAAAGAGGGACTGATCTATGGCTTATAGAAAACCAAAAGAAGTAAGTCAAACCCAAATTGGTTACTCGAACCCATGTTGGTTACTCAACCCTAAATTGGTGTAACTCGAACCCAAAATTTGTGTACTCTTAAAAGTTCTAGAAATTTAACTTGTAAATACATATGGCACTTATTGTTTTGATGAAAACCCTTTGCAAAAATCAGATTGTTGATGATGGAGGAAGGAAGGCCAAGTCGTGCCACATGCGGTGCAACCGGATCTGCAAATCAACACTCCAAGATAAAATAGTCCAAACAGGCTCCACTCCGCGTGCACTCGTTGACTGATCAACTTCGAATAACCTTGAAATTGTACACCTACATGGAACAGAACAAGGGAGAAAGAGACAAAATTATGTTTCTGTAAAGAAGCGGTAAGAAATCTTAATGGGTGTAATTATAAAACCGTCTAGGAAATAATGTTTAGAAATTGATGAAAAATCAAATATGATTTTTACCAAAATGATATTTTTACCAAAACGACATAAACACACACCCGTGTGAGGTCACCCAACAAATTCCAATGTCCCATGAAAGGCCTAAGCCTTCCTCTACTCTACTTCTTATAAGGAGGTGAAATTTTCTCGAAAGCTTCAATGTGGGACTAAACATTTTTGCATTGGGGTTGAAACCCACTCTACACACCCCTAGGTCTTGGGTTCAAGTCAGAATAAAATACAAAAGACGAGAGCTTTTGAAAACAAGAGGGATATTTTAATTTTGAATCTTTCCTCCAAATTTTAAGTTCAAAAAAGTAACTTTTGACTTTAAAATTTCTAACAGACTGTAGCCTATCATTATGAGTTAATTTCTAAACTATCTAATTCTATTCTTTAGTTGCTTCTGCCATTCAACTTGGTCACAAACTGGCTGCCTAAACCTTTAACACTTCTACCTTTACTACACGGTTCAACGATTAAGTATCAAGCAAAGGCTAGGGGTAATTGTTTTTTTGTTACCTTTTCTTTTTGCTTTCGGTTGTGCAATTTGTTGTTTTTGTGGTTGGATTAGCCGCCAGACAAGTCTTCTATGCTTTAGGACATCATCAACTATGTGAAATTCCTCTAACTCCAACTAAAGGTAATTTTTTAATTATCTATAATATAATTTATTTATATATTTATTTTATTCTCTGCACTTAATCAATTTCTTTAATTACTGTCTATACATGAGTATGAGCAGGCTTGGGTAACTTCACTCTCAATCTCTCTGTTTTTTTAGGAGGTCATAAATGCATACAGACAAGTAGGATGGGACAAAATAATAGTAGCTCAAGGATGGAGTCAAAGGACCAACTGATGGTGACGGAGCAGCAAGGAGCTGTTTGAGGAAGACATTGACTAATTGTGACAGACTGCACACAGATTTTATGTGTTGTTGGCATTGGTTACTTCTTTTATCTTTTAAATGTAATTTTATGCTTATTTCTTTGTTCTGTTTAATTTTTTCTGATATGTTAATGGAGTTTTTTTATACCATGAATACTTTATGAAAATGAGACGGAACCTAGATTCTTGTCACTGTGTGCAAATTTACAAAATATTGCATGTAACAATAATGGAAAGGAAGTTAGTTTTCAGTTTTAAACCTCACTCTCTCTCTAATGAGATAGTTGACTAAAATCGTATTGTCTATTATTAATGTATATGCTTGTGGGAGCCGGTTTTTTCCCGTGTGCGCTGGGGCATCAGGGGATCACCACATCGGGTTTTCTAGGAGTGTTAGTTTATCTACGTTTCTTGTGAACTTGGGATCGTGGTCCGGATTTCACAAGAAAGAGAAACTCAGAGTCACCACCTAGGTTAGGGCCTAGGACCCGGGCCTATTCTTCCGATGAAAATGAGATAGGTACCCTTCATTGGAGGAACAGTAACCAAAGGGGTTCTTTTGCTCAGGGCTTAGAACCTATAATTTTGCTCTGTTTGTTAAGGCATGGTCCTTACAGATATCTAGGTAAGGGTTATGGTTACAATCGGGGAAGGTGTTAGGCACCCCTCTTGCCCGGGTGAATCCGGTCTCTTGACTTGATTTGACATTTTTGAAGAATTTAATCAGGATAACTTATCATTTATCCTTTATTTGGATTACGCTTAATTCCAGAATGTAAATAAAATGAATTTACAAAAAAAAAGAACGTAAATAAAATGAATTTACAAAAAAATAAAAAAATAAACGGTTGTTATCCTCATTTAGATCGTATGCTGTGATATGAGTCCCGAAAGATCTCGCAGCTGACCACAATCAGGTTAACTAAATCAAACGAAAAAGATAGTACAGAAGGGAAAAGAAACTCTAGGTTTATGATTCCCTCCGTTTGTCCAACACAGTGGAGCGCCAGGGCTCTCGTCTCTGTCTCGTTTGTCTATGGTAGGGCTGGAGACAAAGTAGTAGGATAAGGAGAGGGAATGTAGCCCTATTTATAGAGAGGAGAGGGGTTTACGTTTCAGGATTTAGGGTAAAAGGAGCCCTAAATCCCATAACTACCATGCACTGAGTTTTGTAATAGAAATGCAGGAAGCTGGGAAATAAAATTTACTAGAGGAGCGAAAGAGCTTGTCGAGAAATCGGGGGTGTAACGGCGCTGATTAGACGAAAGGGCTTCTATTTTATCAAGATTTTGGCAGAACAACGGCGCTGCTTAGACGAAGGGGCTTCGGGTTTGTCGAGATTTCGGCAGAACAACAGTGCTATTTAGATAATAAGGCCTTGCGTTCTCCAAAATTTAGCAGAACAACGACACTATTTTAACGAAGGGGCTTCGGGTTTGTCGAGATTTAGGCAAAACAACGGCGTTATTTAGATAATAGGGCCTCGCATTCTTCGAAATTCAGCAGAGCAACGACGCAATTTTGATGAAGGCGCTACGGATATGCCGAGATTTCGACAGAACAACGGCACTATTATGAAAAAATAGCTCGTAGTTCTGCGAAATTCGACAGAATAACGACGCTATTTGAAGGATGTCGCTCCAAATTTTAATAAATTTGGCAGAATGACAATGCCCAGTATGCGCTACCTAAGAATTTATCTGCTTTCTTTCTTCTAAAGTAAAGAAACTAGCGTTTTCTGAGATTCAGAAGGAAAAACCAGAAGGAAATCATTTAAAAATAAAAAACCAGAAGATTAAAACTATTTCAGAGAATTAGAATTCTCATTTTACTCATACCCCTCCCCCATTTATAGGGGTTCGGGTAATGTAAGCCCAAGGGTACATCCCACTCTTGTTTTGATGATCAACAAACCCAAATTGATGGTAGTTTGTTAATGGCTTTTCTAGTATTGTGTTTTAGACAGGTTTCACTCAAGTCAACACTTGAAACTAGAAGAACAAGGCTAGTCTTGGAGAAACTCAAGTATTGCTGGTTAACCTTCAAGCCATATGGTGTATTGAAGAAACAAGGGAACCACAAGCACAAGAACATGTTCAAAGACTATCTCAAGACAAAGGAAGACTCATGCAAGCAGCCAAGAAGATCGAAGATCAAGAAGACTCAAGGTTCATATGTTTAGAATGCATGGGAGTCCTCGTGGCATTTAATGTTTGTATGTTTTGATATTTTTAAATCATATTTAAAACTATTTTTCTAAGTGTATTAATGTATTTGAAAACACATATTTAAAGCCCAAAGACCAAGGCCCTAAGTCCATCTCACAAATATCTTAAAAATAAGTTTTTTAAAGCAGGGCTAGTCGACCGGGCTAGGCCGGACGACCGCGGGATGCTACCTGGAATTCCAGGGCATCTCGAAATTTATCGGGCCAACTCGGTCGACCACAGGATGATTTTTCAATTTTGAGAAATCATCTAGATTGGTCTCTGCGGACAACCGCAACCCCCTCGGTCGACCGCGATATTGTTTTCAAGCCAAAATATTTTTCAAACAGGTAGCCCTCGGCGAGCGATCGCGGTGACCCCAGTCGACCGTGGCGATAAAATTTTAAAAAATAAAAATGAGGAGCCGGATGAGGGCAGGCAACAGCGGTGACTCAGTCGACCACGCCGGTTTGGCGAAAGAACCATTTGAGCTTGTCAGTGGTAGGTGCAACTACCCCATTACCCAGTTTTATTACAATTTTGCCATTGAGGTTTTCTAAATCAACTATGAGTATTTAAACATGAAGAAATACCTCATTTCACATCTTTTGAGTACTTTTAAAATCCTAGAGCTTTACTCTTTGAAAAAAAATGATTCTTCTTCAAATCTCTTGAGCATTCAAACTTGGATTCATTTCTTGCCAAGAGGTTCTCCCTAAGCTTTTAGTTTCAATCATTGGGAGTCTTGTGAGCTTTGAGAGTTGTATACGCCTACAAGAGGCTTGAGCGTGTTTCATTTTCCTTCATCCTTCTTTCATTTGTATTTGAGATTGCGAAGAGGAGTTTCTTACATCAAGGCCGGAGTAGAACGAAGAAGAACATCCTTGGTGGTGGATTTGTAATACAAGGGTGTGCCCCCTTGTTGAGGTAGTGAATATTGTATACGCTTTGTGAGGCGGCGTTAAGGAGTCTCATCATAGTAGAGAAAATCCCAAGGAAAGGCAAAGTACTTGGGTATTGGAGTAGGTCAAGTTGTGACCGAACCACTATAAATCATTGTGTGGTCTCCTTACTCTCTCTCTTCTCTCTTGTGGTCTTGGTAATCTCTTTCCCTTTTATTTTGAATATAACTTGAGCAAGGGTTGGAACTAATTAGGCTAATCTCAGTTGCCCTAACTTTTCAAATAAAAAAATTTAAAAACACCAATTCACCCCCCTCTTGGCTGTTGCCCTTTGGGATTTCACTTGGTAACAGAGATTTAGGCTCTTATAGAGATTTTTAATCTAAAAATCTACAAGAGAAAGATCCATGGCAACCGAAGAGACCTCCTCATCTATTCCTCCTCCTCCTCCGGTAGCTCCTTCCGGGTATGTTGAGGGTCATGCCTCAAATAGAACTCCATATTTTAATTGATTAAATTACGGATATTGAAAAATTAGAATGGCTTTTTATTTAAAATTTGTAGACTTTGAAATTTAGGAGCTAGTCCAAGATGGGTATATTGAACCCACAACGGATAGGAAGGAATGGAGTCCAGTCTACAATTGAAAGGCTACATTGGACACCAAATGAGTGACACTATTATTTGCTGTTCTATCTCCCGAAGAATTCAATAGAGTCTCAACTTGCAAGACGGCATGGGAAGTTTGGACCTCACTTGAGACAACCCATGAAGGGACAACTCAAGTCAAGAAATCTAAAGTTAAAATGCTTATTAGTGATTTTGAAGCCTTTGAGATGCATGAAGGAGAATCTATCTCCAACATGTTCACAAGTTTACTAATATTGTAAATGAGTTGAATCCTTTAGGAAAAACCTATACAAATTATGAATTGGTCCAAAGGCTCCTAAGATGCTTCCCGGACTCATGGGATCCAATGGTCACGGCAGTAGATCAATCTTGAACTCAATGACCTCATGGGTAACCTCATCACTCATGAGATGAAGATGAAGATGAGGGAAAGCAAAAGAAAAGGAAAGAAGAAAAGATCTAGGAAGAAGGAAGTAGCTTTCTAACCAGGGTGGAAAGCGAATAAGATGACAGTGAGAGAGAGTTAACTATGAAAAACTTAACTTTGGAAATGACTCTCCTCTCCAAAAGGATCTCTAGGTTTAGGAGATTCAATCGGAAAAATAGAAGCTCAAGAAGGAGCACCTCTCCAAAGAGAGATAAAGACAGAAAAAAAGAGATAATGATGGTGATCCTATTCGGTGCTTCGAGTGTGGCAAAGAGGGACACATTCGTACTTACTGTCCATTATTGAAAAAGAAGGAAGATAGAAGAAAAGGAAAAGATGACAAGAAGAAGAAGAGTTTTAGTGCTAATTGGGATGGTCTGAGCTACACATCAGAGAGCAAATCAAGTGGAGACGAGAAATCCAACTTTGTATGCTACATGGCAAGTGATTCCTCCAAACTCAATGTAAGTCAAATCTTAGACTCGTTTGTTCAAAGTAGTGATAGTGATATAGTAGTGGCAGTGAAAGTGATAATGAAAATGAACAACCTACCATGAATGAATTAATAGACACTTATCAAAAATTAAACAAAGCACTACTTCTTGAAGTTTTCAAAAATCTAAAATTAAAAAAATCTCTTGAAATGATAACCAAGGATTTTGACAACTTGAAGAATGAGCTTGATGAAAAATCTTCTATAAATGATAAAATTTTCATGGAAAACACCTTACTCAAAGGAAAATATGAAAATCCAAAGTGCAAGTTTGATCATTTAATATAAGAAAATGAAAAATTATATGTTGACATTGAAAAATTATATGTTGAGAACAAAAGACTTACTAGCGAAAATGATAAAGTTGTTCTTAGACATGCATGTAGAAAGGACAAACTTGATGAGATTTTAGCAAGCAAGGTTTTTATTGGGAAACAAGGTGTTGATTATCAAGATTCCCAAAAGAAAGTTGCTCATAAAATCAAGTTTGTTAAGTCCAAAACCCCATACAAGAATTTTAACACTTATTCTTCTACATGTTATTATTGTGGAAAACATGGACATTATAATTATCAATGTAGATTGAGAAAATCATCTAACCTTGTTTGGGTAAGAAAGGATAAGGTGTTTGATACTAACAATGGAGGACCCAACATAGCTTGCGTACCTAAGGGCAAGACTTAAATCCTCTTTGTAGGAGTGCTTGAGCTCAAGATCCACAACAAACAAATGGTATTTGGATAGCGGATGCTCAAGACACATGACGGGAGACCCTACCAAATTCTCAAGCATTATCATGGGAGACAAAGGACATGTCACTTTTGGAGATAATGGCAAAGGAAAAATCATTGGAGAAAGTACTATTAAATTCAAAGACCTTAGCATAAAAAATATTTTTCTTGTTGAAGGCTTGCATCAAAACCTGCTAAGTATTACAAGTTGAAAAAGGTTGCAAGATTTCAAAAATTAGGAGTGATCATGGAATCGAATTTGGAAACATTCACTTTAGTTCATATTGCAAAAAACAAGGAATTGATCACAACCTCTCAACACCTAGAATCCTACAACAAAATGGTGTAGTGGAGAGGAAAAATAGAGTTCTTCAGGAAATGGCTAGGTCTATGCTTCATGACAAAAATGTTCCTAGAATTTTTTGATGTCTTGAATATAGAAAACAACCTTCACAAATTGATGATAAATCCGATGAAGGAATTTTTCTTGGATACTCTACTAGAAGTAAATCATATAGAGTATTCAATAGATGAACACTATGTGTTGAAGAAGTCATTCATGTGAAATGTGATGAACTTAGTGAAGAAATGAAAAGATCTAACGCATGGGCGTAGTGGCGGATTGAATTGAGGTGGCAAAAACAAGCAGCAGATGGCTTGTTGTAGAGATAGCAGCAGGTGGCTCTAGTGGACGTTCTCTAAAAAGCAACAATAGGCAACCAAATTTTATTCCAATAATGATCAAAACGTTTTACAATGAGGCCTATTTATAGGCTTTTGAAAAGACTAATCATAATCCTAATCATACGTTAATTAA
Organism: Tasmannia lanceolata; assembly: GCF_043159265.1. Taxonomy (NCBI): domain Eukaryota; kingdom Viridiplantae; phylum Streptophyta; class Magnoliopsida; order Canellales; family Winteraceae; genus Tasmannia; species Tasmannia lanceolata. Next base: position 35,394,870 of record NW_027518700.1, on the reverse strand, counting down.
TTTCCTACTCTAAAGAAACTTCCCAAAACAATAAAACTCCTAACCTCAGTCAAATTCCTAAAAATCCTCTAACTAAATCTATATAAAAGTGAAACTATTAACTAATTCATTTTCTTGGATGCCACATCTAAAGAAAATTGCTAAAAATAATTAAGGCAAATCTTAAATAAAATCAAACTAAGATAGGACTCTCTTGAAGAGTAGTAATCAACGTAGACTGTTGATTTGAACGCATCATAATATCTTCTGATTAGAGGGATTCTGACGGTCCGATCAAGTTTCTAATAATCTTGATCGTTGATCTTCTTGAGTGCGCAAGATGCACTTGCATCAGACCCCCTTTCTTGAAAAGGACTCGACCACGAGTTCCGATCAAGGTTGCTAGATGTGGCTCCGACTTCGAACTGGAGGCCTTTCCAACGGATTAGATATTTCCACTTGAAAATTACTTTGGCATGAATCGACGGACGGTGGGATTTGATTCGATAGGAAAGTAGGCCGTCGATGTGGTCTTCGAATTTTGGCGGCGAAGGCAGAAAGTAGCTTTCACATTGATCGGGATCAAGGGCTTCGTATTCATCGAGGCAGACATGATGTTTTTCTGATGTGAGATCGTTTTTAATCGATTCGTTATCATCGGCATCTTGAAGAGATTCATCTATTTTCGGTGGATCTTCTTCTTGAATTTTATCTTCTTCAAGGGAATCTTCAATATCCTTTGTTGACGAACTGAACGTTGATCTTTCCTTTTCATCAAGATGTTCATTCAACCGTTGGATCACTCCATGAAGCTGTTGAATCATATTTTCTCTTCTCTCGTAAATCTCTTCCTGCCTCGGATACATATCTTCTTGGATCTTAAGAATATTCTTCATCTTCTCCAATATTAGATCTAATTGAAATCGTGGTGAAGGCATGGTGGCGGCTTTTCTTTTTTTCAACACAAGATTACAAAGGAGATGGAATCCTCTATTCCCTAAGCTTTGATACCAAATAACGCATGAGCATAGTGGCGGATTGAATTGAGGCGGCAAAAACAAGCAGCAGATGGCTTGTTGTAGAGATAGCAGCAGGTGGCTCTCTCATAGAGGGTCAAAAGAGCAACAAGTAGCTCTAGTGGACGTTCTCTAAAAAGCAACAATAGGCAACCAAATTTTATTCCAATAATGATCAAAACGTTTTACAATGATGCCTATTTATAGGCTTTTGAAAAGACTAATCCTAATCCTAATCATACGTTAATTAATTTCCTACTCTAAAAAAACTTCCCAAAACAATAAAACTCCTAACCTCAATCAAATTCCTAAAAATCCTCTAACTAAATCTATATAAAAGTAAAACTATTAACTAATTCCTTTTCTTGGACGTCACATCTAAAGAAAATTGTTAAAATTAATTAAAGCAAATCTTAAATAAAATCAAACTAAAATAAGACTCTCTTGAAGAGTAGTAATCAACGTGGACTGCTGATTTGAGTGCAGCATAATATCTTCTGATTAGAGAGATTCTGACGGTCCGATCAAGTTTCTAATGATCTTGACCGTTGATCTTCTTGAGTGCGCAAGATGCACCTGCATCAGACATGATGATGAAGATTACGATGTTACCCCCCGAAACACAAACCAAAACAAAATTGAAAATGAAGTGCCTGTTGATAATATTAGTGAAACCTTAGAGACACTAGAGCTACAAAGTCCTCCTAAAGAGATTGATGATCAAGGGAAAGGGAAACGGATTCTATCCGGTCACCCAAGTACTCAAATCATCGGTGATACCTCTCAAGGAGTCCGAACAAGGTCTCATTATAGAAATGTGTGAGAGTTTGCTATTTTTTTATCACATATAGAGCCTAAGAGTATAGATGAGGCGGAGAAAGATGATTCTTAGATTATTGCCATGCAAGAGGAACTAAATCAATTCGAAAGAAATAAAGTTTGAAAATTAGTTCCTAGACGTAGAGACCATCCCATGATTGGTACTAGATGGGTCTATAGAAATTAGTTGGATGAACAAGGGGAAATTCAGAAGAACAAAGCTCGATTGGTTGCCTAAGGTTACAATCAAGAAGAAAGAATCGACTATGATGAAATCTTTGCACCTGTAGCCCGGTTAGAGGCCATTAGGATGCTTCTTGCATTTGCTTGCCATAGAAGATTCAAGCTATATCAAATGGATGTCAAGAGTGCATTCCTAAATGGATACATAATGGAGGAAGTTTATGTTGAACAACCTCCCGGATTTGAAGATTTTAAATTTCCTAACCATGTCTATAAATTGGACAAAGCTTTGTACGGATTAAAGCAAGCTCCTAGAGCTTGGTATGATAGGCTTAGTTCATTCATATTAGACAAGGGCTTTGATAAGGGTAAGGTGGATAAAACCCTTTTCATTAACGTCAAGGAAATGACATACTCATTGTACAAGTATATGTTGATGATACAATCTCTGGATCAACAAATCAGAGTATGTGTAACGAGTTTCCTCAATGCATGCAAGATGAATTTGAAATGAGCATGATGGGAGAACTCAAATATTTTCTAGGTCTCCAAATTCATCAATTGAAAAAATGGCATATTCATTAATCAAGAAAAATACACAAGAGAATTGCTTAAAAAATTTGGGATGGATAGCTCTCCAACAAAGCCTACTCCTATGAGTACATCCACCAAATTAAGCAAAGATGAACTCGGTCCATCTATTGATCAAAAGAAGTATAGGGGTATGATAGGGAGTCTACTATATTTGACTGCTAGCCGAATAGACATTATGTTTAGTGTTTGTTTATGTGCTAGATTTCAGTCAGACCATAAGGAATCCCATTTGTAACGTGTCAAAAGAATATTCAAATATCTCAAGGGGACTCCTAGCCTAGGTTTATGGTATGAAAGTTCCAATAATTTTAACCTAGTAGGGTATTCGGATGCTGACTTTGCAGGATGTAGAGTGGATAGAAAAAGTACAAGCGGCACTTGTCAGTTCCTTGGTAGATCCCTTGTATCTTGGTTTAGTAAGAAGCAAAATTTGGTCGCCTTATCCACTCAGGAGCTTGTTGCGCACAAGTCCTTTGGATGAAGAACACCCTAGAAGATTATAGTCTCAAATTTGATTGTGTTCCAATTCATTGTGACAACACAAGTGTGATCAATCTAACCAAGAACCTTATTCAACACTCTAGGATAAAGCATATAGAAATAAGGCATCATTTTCTTAGAGATCATTCACAAAAAAGTGACACATTAATTGAGTATATTCACACCGATGCTCAACTTGCTGACATATTCACCAAACCTCTAAGTGAAGAGAGATTTTGTGATCTTAGATGTGGTTTGAATATGTGGCCACTTCAACAGGTAAAAGAATTTTAAACTAGGCATGCATATACATATATTCTATATACTTAATGGTTATGTGTTATGGAGTGCATGGTCATGATGTTAATTTAATTTTAAAAAATCTACTCAATTTGTACTCTTAGTCCTCTTACTTTGTAAGATGGAGAGTGTACACTCATTTTCTAATTAAAACATTTAATCAGTTGGCTTATTGCCTCATCAAGACCATGAACATGTCTATTTGCTTGATTAATACTACAATTACTTACGCATGTATTCTATAAAATATGGGGAGAATAAAGTTTTACAAAAGGTTTTACATTAAAAAAAAAGGGGGAATTTTCATTTGTTTTATCTTTCCCCATTCTTTTTACTGTGACGAAAGGAAGAGAAGAAGGGTAAATTGATTATGTATGCATGTATGCTCTCTCATTCCATTTTTTGTATTCAATGCATATGCATGTATGCTCTCTCATTCCATTTTCGTATTCCATGCATATGATTTTCCTAAGTCACCATGTTAGCTCTACCTATGCTTATCTTGTGCTCATTGTTATATGCTCTAAATGATTGCATAAATATCTTAATAATCATATTTATGATAAGCATACATTGAGGGTATAAATGTGTTATTAAGGGGGAGCCTCCAACCCCATAGTCAATTTAGGTTTGTCATCATTAAAAAGGCGGAGAATGTAAGCCCAAGGGTACATCCCACTCTTGTTTTGATGATCAACAAACCCAAATTGATGGTAGTTTGCTAATGGCTTCTCTAGTGTTGTGTTTTAGACAAGTTGCACTCAAGTCAACACTTGAATCTAGAAGAACAAGGGCTAGTCTTAGAGAAAGTCAAGTATTGGTGGTTAACCTTCAAGGCATATGGTGTATTGAAGAAACAAGGGAACCACAAGCACAAGAATATGTTCAAAGACTATCTCAAGACAAAGTGTAAGCCCAATGGTTTTCACCTTGGCATTCCCATCTTGTTTTGATGATTCCAATACACAAGTGATCTTTTATCACTAATGTGTTTGAATGTCTAAGTTGTAGATTATGATAAAGTAAGATCAAAGTTGCTTGGATTGAAGGCCAAGAAGCTCACATTGGACCACCAATTGGAAGGCCTAAGTCATCAAGTAAGAAGTCATGAAGACTTGAAGACATGAAGAAATTCATATTGAAGACCATTTTTTGTCTTTTAGAATGTATTTGATCCAAACCTAGATTAGGCTTTTAGAGGCATAATTAAGTTAATCTCACACACCCTAAATAAACAAGTGATTGTATTTGTGGAGTTCCAACACCTTGGAACCCTCATAGCAATCCCATCTTGGTTGAGAATTGGAAGCCCAAAACAGAATTGAAAATCTGCTCTGCATAGGCTTCTCGGAACTCCGAGAGTTTTTCTCGGAACTCCGAGAATTCTCGGAACTCCGAGGATTATTCTCGGAACTCCGAGAAATGGTCCAGTAGACTTTTTCCAACTTCTGTGTGGCTTCTCGGAACTCCGAGATTTTTTCTCGGAACTCCGAGAATTCTCGGAACTCCGAGATTTATTCTCGGAACTCCGAGAACACTCCAACGGTCTGAAAAAGAGCTGTTTGGAATTTTGCTGGAATTACCTCAATGCCATTGAACGGTCATATTTTGGTTTTCCTATAAATATGGGTGTTCTAAACATACAAACCATCAATCCTAATACTCTAAAACTTCATTTGAATATCCAAGAGTGAATCAAACCTCAATTGTGCCTCTCATCACCATCTTTAGGATTTGGATCATAGGCTCAAATTTGTACATCCATTTTGTAACCCTTGTGAGGGATTTTTCATTTCTTTCTTTCAACCTTCGAGTGTTGTATTCGGGCGAGTATTCGGAGAAGCGAAGCCCATTCTCCGTGGTGAGGATAGCCACCGAGGTTAAAGCTATTGGGGTGAGAATAGCCACCAAAGTTAAAGCTATTGTAATTGGCATTCGATCTTCGCCAAGGTTAAGAAGATCAAATAGTGAAGCCATCAACGGGTTTGGTTGGTGGAGTGGAGTAGGCCTCGGATTTGAGGACCGAACCACTTTAAATCTCGGGTGCACTCTTTCTATCTCTTTGCTCTTTTATTTGCATTGCACCATTAGATTTAACTTGTATGCTTAAATATTGTTTTTGATCTCTTAATCGGTTTAAGGTTTTCAAATTGGTAAATTCTAGTTTTCTTAAACAACCGTATTCTCCCTCCTCATTGTGTTGCCATTATAGTATAACTTGGGACCCCCCTACATCGGATTTTCACAAAGGAAGACTTATGCAAGCACCCAAGAAGAATGAAGATCAAGAAGACTCATGGTTCATATGTTTAGAATGCATAGGAGTCCTCTTGGCATTTAATGTTTGCATGTTTTGATGTTTTAAAATCATATTTAAAACTATTTTTCTAAGTGTATTAATGTATTTGAAAACACATATTTAAAGCCCAAAGACCAAGGCCCTAAGTCTCTTTCACAAATATTGTAAAAACAAGTTTTTTAAAGAAGGGCCGGTCGACCGGCCTAGGCCGGACGACCTCGGGATGCTACCTGGAATTCCAAGGCATCTCGAAATTTATCGGGCCGGTCGACCGCGGGATGATTTCTCAAATTGAGAAATCATCCAGGTTGGTCTCTGCGGACGACCGTGACCCCCTCAGTCGACCGCGATATTGTTTTCGAGCCAAAATATTTTTCGAACAGGTAGCCCTCGGCGGGCGACCGGGGTGACACCAGTTGACCGCGGCGATAAAAGTTTTGAAAATAAAAATGAGGTGTCCCATAAGGGCGGGTGATCGCGGTGGCTAGGTCGACCACTCTGGTTCGGTGAAAGAGCCATTTGAGCTTGCCAGTGGTAGGTGCAACTACCCCACCTATCCATTTTTATTACGATTTTACCATTGAGGTTTTCTAAATCAACTATGGGTATTTAAACATAAAGAAAAATCTCATTTCACACCTTTTGAGCATTTTTATAACTGAAAATCCAATGTAGGGGGGTCCCAAGTTATACTAGATTGGCAACACAATGAGGAGGGAGAATATGGTTGTTTAAGAAATAGAATCTACCAATTTAAAACCTTTAAACCGATTTTAAGATTAAGAGATCAAGAATCAATATTCAAGTTAAATCTAATGGTGCAATGCAAATAAAAGAGCAAAGAGATAGAAAGAGTGCACCCGAGATTTAAAGTGGTTCGGTCCTCAAATCCGAGGCCTACTCCACTCCACCAACCAAACCCGTTGATGGCTTCACTATTTGATCTTCTTAACCTTGGCGAAGATCGAATGCCAATTAAAATAGCTTTAACTTTGGTGGCTATCCTCACCCCAATAGCTTTAACCTCGGTGGCTATCCTCACCACGGAGAATGGGCTTCGCTTCTCCGAATACTCGCCCAAATACAACACTCGAAGATTTGAAAGAATGAAATGAAAAATCCCTCTCAAGGGTTACAAAATGGATGTACAAATTTGAGCCTATGATCCAAATCCTAAAGATGGTGATGAAAGGCACAATTGAAGTTTGATTCACTCTTGGATATTCAAATGAAGTTTTAGAGTGTTAGGATTTCATAATTGAATGTTTAGAACACCCATATTTATAGGAAAAACAAAATATGACCGTTCAGTGGCATTACGGTAATTTCTGGAAAATTCCCAACGGCTCAAAATCCGACCGTTGTAGTGTTCTCGGAGTTCCGAGAATATTTCTCGGAGTTCCGAGCAAATTCTCGGAGTTCCGAGAAAAAATCTCGGAGTTCCGAGAATACACACAGAAGTTGGAAAATAGTCTACTGGACCATTTCTCGGAGTTCCGAGAATAATTCTCGGAGTTCCGAGAATTCTCGGAGTTCCGAGAAAAACTCTCGGAGTTCCGAGAAAAACTCTCGGAGTTCCGAGAAAAACTCTCGGAGTTCCGAGAAGCCTATGCAGAGCAGATTTTCAATTCTGTTTGGGCTTCCAATTCTCAACCAAGATGGGATTGCTATGAGGGTTCCAAGGTGTTGGAACACACAAATACAATCACTTGTTTATTTAGGGTGTGTGAGATTAACTTAATTATGCCTCTAAAAACCTTAATCTAGGTTTGGATCAATTACATTCTAAAAGGCAAAAAATGGTCTTCAATATGAATTTTTTCATGTCTTCAAGTCTTCATGACTTCTTGCTTGATGACTTTGGCCTTCCAATTAGTGGTCCAATGTGGGCTTCTTGGCCTTTAATCCAAGCATCCTTGATCTTAATTTTTCATGATCTACAACTTAGATAAACAAACACATTAGTGATAAATGATCACTTGTGTGTTGGAATCATCAAAACAAGATGGGAATGCCAAGGTAAAAACCATTGGGCTTACAATCTCCCCCTTTTTGATGATGACAAGCACAACAGATTTTACAAATCAAAGCATATAGTCTTTTCACATTTTTCTTACTCTAGAGACTTTACTCTAAATTCTTCTCCCCCTTTGTCATCAACAAAAAGAAGGGGTAAGAAAAACAAAGGGTTTAAAATGTACAATTTTAACGCTCCCCATTTTTCAAAGAAAAATTCAATTTTAACTCCCCCTAGTTAAAATAATTTTACAATACAAGAGGGGTTATCAAAAAAAATATACAAATGAAATATATTCAATTTTAAGTTCAAAAAAACCCCTAATATACACAATATGAATAAAATCATATGGGGGTTTTGGGAACCCAAGATTTCTTGGTCCCACATCTAGCCCTACTCTTGGATGCACATTGGAATTGGTAATGACCATTCATTCCACAAAAATGGCATCTAACAAGAGGGTTAGATACACTAGTCCTATCATGATAAGCATGTTGAGGTCTAAGACTAGTTTTACTTAGGATTATGTCAATAATTTTATTTCCATTTAGAAATCCATGTAAACATAATCTAAGTCTCTCATTTTCATTATGAAGATGGGATGTTTGAACTAAAAGCTCATTTCTTTCATCTTCATAAGAATTGGAGGAGCTTGCCATATTTTGAAATTTTACAAGTTGGCAAGATTTCTCATCCAAACTACCCTTCAGGGTATCAATCTCAAGTTTATGATTTGCAAGATTAACTTGTTCTTGAGATTTGGAAGAAGATAAATCAATTTTCAAAAATACAAGTTCTTTTTCTAACTTTAAAATGGATTTTTTAAGAACTTTGTTTTTGGAAATTTGGGAGTGCAAAGTGTTACACAATTCATCATAAGATATTTTTTCACTATCGCTACTTGATGATTTACAAGATGGGTTAGAGTTTACCTCATCTTCATGGGTGAATGTCATGAAGCAAAGATCATCCTTTTTATTTTCTTCCCCTTCACTTGAGCTTTTGCTCGATGTGCTTAACGCATCCCAACCGGCGGCAAGAGCCTTATGCTTCTTCCAATCCTTCTTACCCTTGTACTTAGAGGAAGTTGATTTTAGAAGTGGACAATCCGGTCTTTTGTGTCCAATCTTCTTGCAATTGAAGCATCTTAAGGCTCCATCAACATCACTTTCTTCTTTCTTCTTCTTATCTTTCTTATGCTTCTTTCTCCACAAGCTCTTGAATCTTCGTAAAGCTTCTTCTTCGTCACTATCCGCTTCACTTGATGAGTCTTCCTTGGAAGCCTTGAGTGCTAGGGATCTACTTTCCCTTTCCTTCTCCTTTGGCTTCTTCTCCTCTTGACGACTTGTTAAGAGCATCTCATGGGTGATGAGAGATCCTACAAGCTCCTCTATGGTTAGCGTCTTGAGATTCTTTGACTCTTGAATCGCGGTCACCTTTGGATCCCAATGGGGAGGAAGAGACCTAAGTAACTTACTCACAAGCTCATCGTTAGGATAAGATTTACCAAGATTAGCTAGTTCATTAGAAATTAGAGAAAAACGAGTATACATTTCGGAAATACTCTCGTTTGGACTCATTCTAAACATTTCATACTTGCTCTTTAACAAGTTAATTTTGGAATCCTTGACTTGTGATGTTCCCTCATGGGTAATAGCAAGGGTATCCCAAATAGTCTTGGCGGAATCAAAAAGAGCAACTCGATTGAACTCCTCGGTAGCTAAGGCACAAAACAAAGAATTTATTGCTTTGTAGTTCAAATTAGCTTGCCTTTTCTCTACCACATTCCATTCTTCAAATGGTTTGGAAGGTACATTGTATCCATTTTCCACAATGTACCAAAGTTCCACATCTATCGACAGAAGGCTTTGATACCAAGTGAAAATCCGATGTAGGAGGGTCCCAAGTTATACTAGATTGGCAACACAATGAGGAGGGAGAATATGGTTGTTTAAGAAATAGAATCTACCAATTTAAAACCTTTAAACCGATTTTAAGATTAAGAGATCAAGAATCAATATTCAAGTTAAATCTAATGGTGCAATGCAAATAAAAGAGCAAAGAGATAGAAAGAGTGCACCCGAGATTTAAAGTGGTTCGGTCCTCAAATCCGAGGCCTACTCCACTCCACCAACCAAACCCGTTGATGGCTTCACTATTTGATCTTCTTAACCTTGGCGAAGATCGAATGCCAATTACAATAGCTTTAACTTTGGTGGCTATCCTCACCCCAATAGCTTTAACCTCGGTGGCTATCCTCACCACGGAGAATGGGCTTCGCTTCTCCGAATACTCGCCCGAATACAACACTCGAAGATTTGAAAGAAAGAAATGAAAAATCCCTCTCAAGGGTTACAAAATGGATGTACAAATTTGAGCCTATGATCCAAATCCTAAAGATGGTGATGAAAGGCACAATTGAAGTTTGATTCACTCTTGGATATTCAAATGAAGTTTTAGAGTGTTAGGATTTCATAATTGAATGTTTAGAACACCCATATTTATAGGAAAAACAAAATATGACCGTTCAGTGGCATTACGGTAATTTCTGAAAAATTCCCAACGGCTCAAAATCCGATCGTTGTAGTGTTCTCGGAGTTCCGAGAATATTTCTCGGAGTTCCGAGCAAATTCTCGGAGTTCCGAGAATACACACAGAAGTTGGAAAATAGTCTACTGGACCATTTCTCGGAGTTCCGAGAATAATTCTCGGAGTTCCGAGAATTCTCGGAGTTCCGAGAATTCTCGGAGTTCCGAGAAAAACTCTCGGAGTTCCGAGAAGCCTATGCAGAGCAGATTTTCAATTCTGTTTGGGCTTCCAATTCTCAACCAAGATGGGATTCCTATGAGGGTTCCAATGTGTTGGAACACACAAATACAATCACTTGTTTATTTAGGGTGTGTGAGATTAACTTAATTATGCCTCTAAAAACCTTAATCTAGGTTTGGATCAATTACATTCTAAAAGGCAAAAAATGGTCTTCAATATGAATTTCTTCATGTCTTCAAGTCTTCATGACTTCTTGCTTGATGACTTTGGCCTTCCAATTAGTGGTCCAATGTGGGCTTCTTGGCCTTTAATCCAAGCATCCTTGATCTTAATTTTTCATGATCTACAACTTAGATAAACAAACACATTAGTGATAAATGATCACTTGTGTGTTGGAATCATCAAAACAAGATGGGAATGCCAAGGTAAAAACCATTGGGCTTACAATAACCCTAGAGCTTTACTCTTTGAAATCAAAAGGATTCTTCTTCAAATCTCTTGAGCATTCAAACTTGCATTCATTTCTTGCCAAGAGGTTCTCCCTAAGCTTTTAGTTTCAATCATTGGGAGTCTTGTGAGCTTTGAGAGTTGTATACGCCTATAATAGGCTTGAGTGTGTTTAATTTTCCTTCAGCCTTCTTTCATTTGTATTTGAGATTGCAAAGAGGAGTTTCTTACTTCAGATTGCAAAGAGGAGTTTCTTGCTTCAAGGCCGGAGTGCAACGAAGAAGAACATCCTTGGAGGTGAATTTGTAATACAAGGGTGTGTCCCCTTGTTGAGGTGGTGAATCTTGTATACTCTTTGTGAGGCGGCGTTAAGGAGTCTCATCATAGTGGAGAAAATCCCAAGAAAATGCGAAGTACTTGGGTACTAAAGTAGGTCAAGTTGTGACCGAACCACTATAAATCATTGTGTAGTCTCCTTACTCTCTATCCTCTCTCTTGTGGTGTTGGTAATCTCTTTCCCTTTTATTTTGAATATAACTTGAAAAATGGTTAGAACTAATTAGGCTAATCTCACTTGCCCTAGCTTTTCAAATACAAAATTTTGAAAACACCAATCCACCTCCCTCTTGGATGTTGCCCTTTGGGATTTCAACTAAAATGGACCTGACGGTCGACAACATTTCGGGAAATATGATTTTTGGGTCTCGAAAAATGTGATTTTTCGTCTCTTTGACTGCTTTTCAGGGAGTTTCGGCAGACTGTAACTCCATCGTTTGGACTCCGAATCGCACGAGATCAGATCAGTTGGATTTCTCATTCTGAGGAGATTCCAATGAACCTAATATCGATGGTTTTCGGAACACTGAGTGTTTTTGGGTAAAAACGAATATTTTTTACTCAAAGCTAACTCTTGGTTGAAAGGCCGTGTGAAAACGGGCTTTTTGGCCGTGCCGTGAAAGGCGGGATACGGTGTAAAGACGGGCTTTTGTTACATCTCTGGGGTAAAGTTCTTTTTAAAAAAATCTTCCTAGTTTCATAACCTCAAGAGAGATTGAGAGAAAGACTACAGGTGCTCTGGGACCCGTCATGACACTCTTCCTCGCGACAACCTATCATTAGTTCCACCTTGACAAAATTGGGTGCCTACAAAGCTGTGTTTAAAAACATCATAACAAGAAGTAAAATATAGATATAGTAACTTTATGCCTTGTCCGTTTGGGATTATGACAACCGATTGCCACCCCCCCCCCCAATCTGATTATTGAACCCAAAATTACATTAATTTTGGGTCCAGTAATCGGACCAGGGGTGACAATCGGCCTTGGGAGAATTTTATACTAGGATTGATGTTCTTTCCCTCATTACATGTCACAAAAATATCAGTCATGCGTAAAGTGGGAAAAATTCAAGAGAGAAAACCAAAACAAACTGATAAATTATATATCTACTACTATAAAGCTAGAGAAAAAAGGAATTTCTTTTCTTTTTATGTGAGATTTACACATCAGCATTACTCTTTTACCATTAACCCCTTTGCTGATAACTAACATCTATCTCTATGATAAATTATTTGAGGGTAAAATCGTAATCTACATACGAAAAGTACCGACCTAGGGTACCTGTCTATGACAATTACGAAAAAAAACTACCAAGAAGAGGTAAAGACATATGACAATAATGAAAGAACTACTTTATATTACTCATCCAGGACACTTGTAAAATATTGACGAATTCCGAGCACCTGAAGAGAAACAACAATTATGGAAACCTCCATCGATTGAAGGGCTAGGATCAACCTATATCGATTGGAGGGCTAGGATCAACCTATGGAAATGATTTTACGGGCACAACCGATTGATGTTGTGTTCCATCACATGGACAGTTTGGATCTACATATAACTCGCTATAGATCGGAGGGTTCAGATCAACCTATGAAAATTATTTTTGGGGCACAACCTATGTAGGCAGTGGCCCATCTAATGGACGGTTTGGATCATCCTATGGTACGGGCCATACCATACATTTTAATAAAGTGAGGAGTGCGATCATCAAAATACGGTGAATAGTGCCATTATAAAATATGGTAGTGAGGACATTCGCAATATATATAATTTGAAACCATCGTTGTTACTTGGATGTTCCCACGCAGGTCGGGTTCAACCCAAATTTGGATTTGGGTTGGGTCGGGTTAAGCTTTTTCGCAAAATCGGGTTGGGTTGGGTTGGGAAAAATCAACCCGAATTGGAAATCAGGTTGGGTCGGGTTGGGCTGCTATCGGGCAACCCGACCCGACCCGAAACCCGAATTTGGGTTCCATGTGAAGAAGTTCTGTATATGTGTTTTTCTTTTTCAACACTGAAATAGTCTCAACAGTCCATAATGGACGGTTTGGATAATCTTATGGTGCGGGCCATACCGTACTTTAATAAAGTGAGGAGTGTGATAATCAAAATATAGTAGAGCGGATAACATTTCCCTTTGTTAATTGTAAGTCCCTATTTGGTTTGGATTTTGAGAACCGATTGTGAGTTAAAAACTTATTATTGGTGACTCACTATGGGTTCACAAAATCCAAAACAACCCGGCTTGAGTTGAGGTGGTCAACAATTGGTACCATATCAAATCGGGTCAACCCGACCCAACCCAGCCCGAATTAGAAATCAGGTTGGGTGGGGTTGAGGAAATTGCAAATCGGATTGGGTTGGGTTGAACCCAGTCGGGTTGGAAATCAGGAACTACTTTTCCTTATTCACTATGTGCGGGTCAAATTACAGAAAGTTTGATATTACGAATGCAGGAAACCTATAAAAATATTAACGAATTCTGGGCACCTTATGAGGAAGAACAATTATGGAAACCTCTATAGATTGGAGGGCTAGGATCAGCCTATGGAAATTATTTTACGGACACAACCTATTTATGTTGTGTTCCCCTCCTTTCTGCTTTTTTAATAAAAACTCTATAGGGCAATCTTAACCATCCGATTTAAGAGGAACAACATATTATGGAAACCTCTATAGATTGAAGGGCTAGGATCAGCATTTGGAAATGATTTTACGGGCACAACCTATTGATGTTGTGTTCCATCATATGGACGGTTTGGATCAACCTATGATGTGGTCTGTACAGTTCTTTGTCGGCCCGTGCATCGCACGTGGTTTTTTACTAGTATATATATGGGAGTTACTAGCATCCATCCCCGAACGCATATCACGAATGGTCTGTTGCATGTCAGAGCAGCCACCTAGGCTGACTTTTCAGTGGATTTTGTCTTCATTAATGAGGTGGCTGCTCTGACATGCAACAGACCATTCGTGAAATGCCTTCTCCAATGGACGCTAGAAAATCCGATATATATATATATATATATATATATACTATCTATCTACTACTATAAGCTGGGAGGAAAAGAAGAGGATTTTTTGATTTTTTTGAAAATTATATGAGAATTACACATCACTTTTTTTGACTTTTTTAAACAAATGCACCCATTCAACTCACATATTTTCAATCCTACCCCCTCCTTTATGCTTTTAACAAAGGCACCCATTAAAGCCATATAATTTCAATCTTACCCCCCTCCTTTATGGTTTTTTAATAAAAAATCTATAGGGTGATCTTAACCATCCAATTTAAGAGGAATTATGAAAACATCTATAGATTGGAGGGCTAGGGTCAGCCTATGGAAATGATTTTTGGGGCACAACCTATTTATGTTGTGTTCCATCACATGGACGGTTTGGATCAACCTATGACGTGGTCCGTACAGTTCTTTGTCGGCCCGTGACTACTATAAGCTGGGAGGAAAAGAAGAGAATTTTTTTATTTTTTTGAAAATTATATGAGAATTACACCTCACTTTTTTTTACTTTTTTTAACAAATGCACCCATTCAACTCACATATTTTCAATCCTACCCCCTCCTTTATGCTTTTAACAAAGGCATCCATTAAAGCCATATAATTTCAATCTTACCCCCATCCTTTATGGTTTTTTAATAAAAAATCTATAGGGTGATCTTAACCATCCGATTTAAGAGGAGTTATGGAAACATCTATAGATTGGAGGGCTAGGATCAGCCTATGGAAATGATTTTTGGGGCACAACCTATTTATGTTGTGTTCCATCACATGGACGGTTTGGATCAACCTATGACGTGGTCCGTACAGTTATTTGTCGGCCCGTGCATCGTACGGGTTTTTTACTAGTATACTATATAGCAGAAGAGAAAAGGAGAGAATTATTTGAATTTCTCCCAAAATTCTATAAGAATGACACATCACTTTTTTTGACTTTTTTTAACAAAGGCACCCATTCAACCCACATACTTTCAATCATACCCTCTCCTTTATGCTTTTTAACAAAGGCACCCATTAAATCCACATAATTTCAATCATACCCCCCTCTTTTATGCTTTTTTAATTATGGAAACCTCTATAGATTAGAGGGCTAGGATCAACCTATGGAAATGATTTTACGGGTACAACCAATTACTGTTGCGTTCCATCACATGGACGGTTTGGATCAACCTATGATGTGGTCCGTACAGTTCTTTGTTGGCCCGTGCATTGCACAGGGTTCTTTACTAGTAGTATATCATAGGAGAAGAGGAAAGGAAAGGCTTTTCTGAATTATATGAAAATTCTATAAGAATTACACATCACTTTTTTTGAATTTTTATAACAAAGGCACACATTCAACCCACATATTTTCAATCATACCCCCTCCTTTATACTTTTTAACAAAGGCACCCATCAAAGCCACATAATTTCAATCTTACCCCCCTCCTTTATGTTTTTTTAATAAAAAATCTATAGGGTGATCTTAACCATCCGATTTAAGAGGAACAACATATTATGGAAACCTCTATAGATTGGAGGGCTAGGATCAGCCTATGGAAATAATTTTTGGGGAACAACCTATTTATGTTGTGTTCCATCACATGGACAGTTTGGATCAACCTATGATGTGGGCCGTACAATTCTTTGTCGGCCCGTGCATCGGACGGGTTTTTTTACTAGTATATATATATATATATATATATATATATATATATATATATATATATATATATATATATTAAAGAGGAAGGGGCGTTTTACGTGTCGGCCTCACCTTCCTCCTCACGTCAATTTTGTTATTAAAAAAATTCCGAAAAAAACCTAAAACTCCCTCTTATTGCGATATACTCTTTTGAGATTTTCACAAAATCTAAGATAGAATCTCTCTCTCTCTCCCTCCGTATTCTCACGATACGCACGAGAGAAAATCTCCCCTCCCTTCGTACCACGTAAAAAAACTCCCGAAATCTCTCGTGATTTGATTTGAGATTAGGATACAAGAGAAAATGTCGCCGCATTCAGCATTCTCTCTCCCTCTCTGTACCGCCCGCATTTCCCCTCTTATTTCATCTCCTCACAGTCCCTCCACCATCACCTCCCTCACCTTCACCATACCCTAGAACCTAACCATCATGCTACTGTCCCTTCCCTTCCCTTGGGTTTTCTGATTTCAGTAACCCTAATCCGATTGCAAGCTTTGAATCTCCCTCTTCTCTTTCCAGTTCCACAAATCGGCTGACCTCCAATTAGTTTCTTCCAGATTTTTAGGCATTTACTTCCAATTCGTTTCTTCTAGATTTTTTGCAAATCCTCCATGTTTTCCTCCACGATTTTTATAAAAGGGAACTTTTTCAATTTTTTTCAAATCTCGCCAAATCCTCTGCAAATCAATGCACGGCCTCCTCTCTCTCTCTAGCAATCTGTGAATTTTGTTTGTTGGGTTTCCTTCCTTCATGGGTTTCTGATCATTGTGTTTTTTTTTCACTTTTGTGTATTCGAGCTATGAGGACCATATGCAAAGGCTCCTGCTATTCAAATACAGCCGCCACCATCATTGCCTTCAAATACAGTCGCCACCATCATTGCTTGGAAAAAGGTTGCAGAAAAAGCACCCAACATCCCAGGTACCCTTTATTTCTTATTGGTTTTGTCTTCTCTACAATGTCTGGAATTTTTTTCCCCTGAGACCCCCATTAAAAAATTGGGTTTTTGAGGGCTTTGGAGTGCTTTAGAATTTTCTACAAGTGAAGTGGTTTGAGTTTTTTATTATTATGATTTTTTTTTCTGTAGGTGGTAGTGGCCTACTTTCCTTTCCCACCGAATCATGCATGTTTTCTTCTCTGATTAAATGGTCGACATTGTCTGTCGGATGAGAGTTTTAGTGCATGAATCATCAATCCATTAGAGTTTTCCCTTTTTCATTTTATGTAATACAATTTGCGGGTTATAAGAATTCATAAATCAATTACTAATGCAATTTAGTTGATCCTTTATTTTAGGTGTAATGTTCTAATAAGTTTTTCTTTCTCGTTTTCTGTAATGTGCTTTGTAGGTTACAAAATTGCCACTGTCTCCAGCTACTTTTGCTTAAACAGATCCTGATTCTCTGTTTTTTCCATGGTATATTCCGTCGAATTCTAATTGTCACTATATACAGTTATACCATGGCTTCGCAATTGTTATACTTAAGTCATAGTTATTTATGATGATGAAGAAATATTTGTTTTTGTTTTGATCACTCAGAGGAAATAACATCAGAGAAGGAGAAGGAACTTAAAAGGATGTGCTTGCATTGCAGCAACAAAGGGAAGAAAAAATAAAACTCATATTTCACATGGTTAGAATCATCTTATGAAATACAGTTCTCATTTTTTAGCAAAAAAGTATGCCCTTAGTATGTGCTTCACATTGAGACATGCTAATAAGTATGACGCTTGATTTATTAATTCCATGCATTCCTCAATTTCAAGTTAAATTTTTTTTTTTGTGGATTCTGGAGTCAACTATTGTGGTTTGCATATTGAGAACTGACAGTGACTTCAAACCTTTTTTTTTTTTGAATGATACTTCAAAACATCAAAACTGATTATTTGATTTGAAATTAAAGCCCTGTTCGTTTCATAAGCATGTTTTCTTGAAAATTCCTTTTTTTATTTTATGGTTAATGGATGATTTTATTTGGGAAATGATAAATGAGCCCCTTTTCAGTACTTGGGACACCCAGCTATTGTGTATCTATGGCTGCAAAGGTACTGTGTATCTTCTTTTATTTGATGTATGATGGGTGTTTGACGCAATGCTTGAACAAGAAATTGTTACATTGATTTCGAATATTGCATAATTATTTGTTAATGGGTGTTTGGAGCTTTTTTTGGCATTTTCTCCCGTTCTTCATGTTTTTTTTTTTTTGAGGTTTTGGGATTTTTTCTGTCATGCTTTCTTTCTGCAACATGTGCAGTTGGAGTCTACTAATATACTGCAAAGCCTACTTTACTTTGTTGTCTCTGTTTGGATTGTTGTAACAGTTTGGAAAGGGTAAAACTTTTTCAAAAATTTCCAATTTCTCATTATTTAATCATACATGAAAGGAAATAGCTTAAGCCAATATGCTTCCAGTTGAAATTGGAGACACCTTCAATTATGGTGATTAAAGTTTTCCCACAAAGAAATTGTTCTGTTTTTAAATCTTTTCAATGAGTGCATGTTATATTTCCTTAATTGTTTTAATTAACACCAGTGGTACTTCTATCGTAATACCTTTTTATGTTTATACGACCCTTCATCATATAGATTCTCTTATCCACATGTTCTCTGAATATCATCTTTCTACATCTTTTATGAATTCCACTCATAACTGTTGTTTTTTCATAAGGCCTTTGATGTTGTCCGCCTTGGAACTGGCTTAGATTATCTTCTTTTGTGCGCTTCTAGGCTTTGGCAGCAACAAAGTACTCTTTGAAAGCATGATGTTGTGTCTCTGCTGCATGTTTAAATTGGAAGCTACTTTATAATCTTTGATCGAGAATGTGTTATATAAATATCTCTACCTGCCTAATCTAGAGTGTGTTACATTGTGTGCCTTTTCAGGCGTCACACGATTTGTTTTCCTTTTTATTGAGAAGGTAACGAAAAATGCATTATATCAGAGAGAGTGCAAAGGGATGAGACATCCCCAAAGTCAACAATGACAATGCGAAAAGGCCCCACCCATAAGAGGGCCACAAAAAAACCCAAAAGACCAAAAATATTTACAACACAATATTAGTGGAGAGTAGCAAAGATTTACGGTCCACCCCTTCCTTGGCTAACACATCCGTGATATCATTACCCGATCTAAGAGTATGCTTGAGTACAGGTTGAATAGTTGCCACCATCCCTGATCTCATCAATCTTGAAAGCGAGACGCCAAGGACCGCAAGCTTTGTTTTTCTTCCTTTTGTTGATCATTCTTTGGTGGTGGTGTTATATTTTTAGAGTTTATTATTAAGGTTTTTCATTTGCAATCTCCTTTTGTTGATCATTCTTTGGTGGTGATGTGATATTTTTAGAGTTTATTATTAAGTTTGTTCATTTGCGATCTTCCTTTTGTTGATCATTCTTTGGTGGTCATGTGCTATTTTTACAGTTTACAATTGTGATATTTATCCGCCTGCTTGGAGAAACTGTGACGACTTTTGTTTAAGAATTTCAGATATCATGTTCGCTACTCCCAAGAGCATAGCCAACCCATCACTTTAAATTGGAGAGACCTACAATTTATGATGGTATCCGCCAAATCATCAATATCCACATCATTTCTTCTAAATTAGGAAAAGGAGAAAAAAAAACTTCGAGAAATGTTTTCTATCTGTAAAGTTTTTCCTGCAATACAAACAGGGAGGGTTGGAGTTTTCCCTTAAAGAAATTATTTGAAAAGTTTTTCCTCCAATAACATGTTTTTTTATTTTTGACAGCTTCTTTTGATCCACCTACATCATTTTATGAATTCAGTCCCCTGACAGTGAGTTTTGTTGCTAATGAGAAATGAGAAAAACGTTTCACATGTTGTTCACTTTGTCATTGTATTTAAAATCTTGTTTTACTTTGTTCTTAGCCTCCGTGCATCGCACGTGGTTTCTTATTAGTGTATATATATTTATATATCTACTGTAATAAGCCGGAAGGATTTTTTACTGTTCCCCCGCCACGTGTTGTCGTCCCTTACTCCCCCAGCCTCTTTTTTTGTACTTCTTTCCGGTTGTACCCTTCAACAAATTCTAATTACCCTTGAGCACCTTAAAAATTTCTATTTATAAGGTTTTTAATTTTAATGACCTTACCTAGCCACCCTCCCGATATTTCCATCTCCGTTCAACATCCCGTCAAATTCTCTCTGTTTAAAGCTTACAGCTGTCCACTTCTATCTTATACGTGTCCTCTTATCCCCTCTGTCTTTCTCAAACGTCAGAGATATTTGTAAACGTCAGAGAAAAAGGCAATTATTATTTTTGGATTTATTTGTAAATTCTGTACATTTCTTTGCTGATTCCACTCCATTGATGTATTACCATATCTATCTATCTCTCAGCCTCTTCCACGTGTTGTCCTTCTCCCTCATCCCAAATGTCATATATATCTCCTTGAATCTGCAGAAGAATAACCCTCAGCACTAAAATACAGAAACCTCTCACAGAGAACCCAAATCTCTCCTGTATCCTCCGAAAAATCTCCATGCCCTTCTTCGGTTCGTTGTTTCGAAGGCTTGAGAAGAGTCGACCTCCTTTCTATGCCCAAAACTTCCCATTCCATTGCATGTCTGTCTAAACCGCATAACCCTAAAAATGAACTTGCGGGCCTGGCCTCTCTCCATACTATTTCTTTCGTCCTCGATGTTTCCTCTCCCCTCCATTTTTTTTCCTTACTTCCCTAAACCCTAGCCTCAGCAAAGACGATGTGTTCTTCATATCAGCACTCTGGAGATGGCTTATCCTTCATCTAGAACGCAAATCTACCCATCTTTGGTATTGTTAAAGGAATATTTATTTAATTTTTATTTTTTCCTCTATATTGGAGAGGTTTTTCATTTTGCCAGCTGGTTCTAATCATATTTCGTGTCCGACGTTGTTGGTGTTTTTTTTTTTTTTTTTAATAAAAAGAGGGGAAAGGCTCTTATTCGATCTACAGGGGCGACATATCCCAAGCGGTTGCCGAGATATCTCCCCTTTGATCCGATTGACTCACCCATATCAAACCAATACTTTCTTCAGGTTAAATTTTTCATCAAAAAGCCTTCTATATCATGGCGAAATTTATGATGCTTCTAGTTGTTGTTTTGGCGACGTTCAGATGAATCAGATCTACAATCCTTGCTTTCAGGACTACTTATGATGAGCAGCTTATTGATGCGTTTGAGGGGCTTCTGCATTTGGAGTTTTTTGTGGCATATTGCCAACTACTTCCTAATCATGTAAAAACTACTCACATTTTCTGCTCTATTAATAACTTCCAAGTGAGTGCTTCCTGATGATACAGGGGTTTCAAAGGTTAATACAAGTCTAAAATCTAAATCATATTTCTTAATTTTGACTCTTGTGCGTTCTTTGATGGATGATCGTGACCGTTTGTGATGGTTTGAGCAATCAAAATCTTTAATGAGATGACCTGAAATTTTTGTTAATAAAATCTATGTTTTGCACACAATAATTTTAATTATTTTCCTCTTCTCCTGGCACATTTTCCCCTTTGATTTATAGTTGGTAATAATAGTCCTCATGGCGCTGAAGAATTGGAACAAATGTATGAATTTATTGCCACAACACGAGCAATGAGAACTTTTGTGAATTGTTTGGGGTTTAAGATTTATCTTTCTGTTCAAATAATGATGTATTATGACAGTTCAAGGTAGAACAATTAAGAGGCTCTCTGTCATAACTCATAACGACATAAATCTCTGCAATTGGCATAGCCTTCTATTTACAGCATCAACTACCTTCTTTCCTTCCTGTTGAATGAACCTTTATTGTTAGAATTATATAGTCCATTAATCCAACTACTATTTCTCATCATCTTTGTTTGACACACAAGTTAATGTACCAGTTATATTTTTTGATGAATTTTCATACAATTTCCTATGCTTGATTTAGTTTCTCTCTGTAAATTATCTTATCATATGTTTGGTTTAGCGTTTTCACTGCTTGAGCTTTATTGGAATGGACTAGGGACATATTTTTTGGGTATTTTTTTTTTCCAGATGGGGTTTCATTATTGATATTGGTGTTGTGCTACGTTACAGTGATGCATGTGCCTATGTGAGAAGTGAATGCCCATGTCCAATTTAGTTAATCCCATCAAATTGATTCGCTAATTCAATACTCAACTCTTAGAAATGCAGGGTCATCTTCATTTTGTTTATTTATACAAAATCCCAGTTTTCTGTGTTGTTTATATTTCTTTATTGGTTGCATTGTGATAGATGTATGGCTTCACAAAACACCATAACCCTGAATGAATCTGCAGCTGAAATTTTGACTTATTTTACTAATGGAATTGGTCTAATATATGTCATGATTCAATGACATATTGATATTCTTGGTGAAGGCACTTCAATATACGAGTCTAACAATCTAAAAATGAGTGTTTCCTTACTTTTGTAAGAACTACCGTATGAACGAAACTGTGACTAAAGCATTATTTACTTCTTTGTCTCCTCCTGGGTTCCTCTATGTAAACAGAGGACTTAATTGAATAAGAAAATTTCTATATACCTATGTTGCTCCTCTATTAAGTTCTTCATATTACATGACTCTTCTTCGGGTCCTTTCAATCTTTTTCTAATGTTTTATGACCTATTGGATCCTTTCTTTCAACATAAATCTGCTCCACTCCTACTTTTAATTATGCTTGATATAGAAGCATTCGAATGTGGTAATTATAGTTCATCTAAATACTTAATGTTTCTTTGATATGCTCCACTCCTACTTTTAATTATGCTTGATATAGACGCATTCGAATGTCGTAATTATAGTTCATCTAAATACTTAATGTTTCTTTGATAAACTATCAATAGATTTTTCAATTTCTCTTTATCACCGCACAATCTATAATGGGGATTTTCTGTTTTTCTTCTTCTCATACAATTACATCCTCATTTATTTTAAATCATCACTTTTACCATCATGTCTAGCCTCTTTTTTACAAATTGAATTCATTTTTTAAAACGTTTTTAGCGCATCTTATGAGTAATTTACTTTTCCATTTATATCTTCCATGAATGATTATTCTTTATTTTCTTTTCTTTTTTAAAAATACTCTTTTTTTAAAAAAAAGGGTTCAATGTTTTTTTAGTTTTGTTGTACCTGCAGGGCTCAAAGTCCAAGTGACTAATTGCAGTCTCCGGAGACCAATCAAATCCTTGAAATTTGAGGGGGACAAGAAGTGAATTGGATCTTTATTTTGTGTTAGCTTCAAGCTTTGGTTTTTTTTTTTCCATTTTCTTTATCTCCATGTTTTCTGATGTGAATCATTTAGTGTTCTTTGTTTTGACGTGCATCGCACGGCGGGTCTTTACTAGTATATATATATATATATATATATATATATATATAGCAGAAGAGAAAATGAGAGAATTATTTGAATTTCTCCCAAAATTCTAATAGAATTACACATCACTTTTTTGACCTTTTCTAACAAAGGCACCCATCCAACCAACATATTTTCAATCCTACCCCTCCTTTATGCTTTTTAACAAAGGCAGCCATTAAAGCCACATAATTTCAATCCTACTCCCTTCACAATACATATTTTACCCTTTTTATGAATTTTTTATTATACATTTTGTCCACAAAGTCAACATGGTGGCGTTTTTTCTTTACAAAATTACGGATTGGATGCATATGGTACATAATACTACGGATTTTTGTGAACATATTACATAATACTACGGATTCAAGACACCTTTCAAAATGTTGACGACTTCCGGGCACCTGAAGAGGAACAACATATTATGCAAACCTCTATAGATTGGAGGGCTAGGATCAGCCTATGGAAATGATTTTACGGGCACAACCTATTTCTGTTGTGTTCCATCACATGGACTGTTTGGATCAACCGATGATGTGGTCCGTATAGCTCTTTGTCGGCCCATGCATCGCACAGTGTATATATATATATATATAGAGAGAGAAAAGTGTAGCTACACATACGTATAGCTACCTTAGCTACACCGACGGCTTAAAATACAGTGGGCCCCACAATGTTTGGGTGATGCAAACCATTCATTTGATGGGCCCTCCCATAGATAGGGTGTGCCTAAAAAATCAGCTCCATAAGATCATCCCAACCTTACGATTTGTGGGGGAAAAAATGGACGTATAAAAACCTTCACAAATCTATCAATTTTTGCCTCCACAATTTGAAGGGTTGAGATCATCCAATGGAGCTGATTTTTTGGGCACACCCTATCAATGTGAGGTCCTATCAAATGAATGGTTTGGATCACCCAAATAATGTGGGCCCACTGTATTTTAAGCCGTCGGTGTAGCTAAGTTAGCTACACGTATGTGTAGCTTCACTTAACTCATATATATATATGAGAAAAGTGTTCTTGCGCCGCTGCTCAAATAGCTTATCTGAGCAGCTGCTTCAAAAACTCATGTGGCCACACATTTTTGGGGTGATCCAAAGCATTCATTTGGAAGGCCCTTCCATGGATAGGGTGCATACCAAAAATTAGCCCTTTAGGATCATCCTAACCATGCCATTTGTGGAGGGAAAAAATGGTCAGAAACAGTGTCTGTCCATTTTTCCCTCTACCTTTGATTGGGTTAGGATGATCCTATAGGGCTGATTTTTGGTACACACCCTATCCATGGAAGGGCCTTTCAAATGAATGCTTTGGATCCCTCAAAAAATGTGGGCCACATGAGCTTTTGAAGCAGTTGCTGTGGGACCTGATCCAGCGATAGGGGCGCGAACCGCCTCCCCCTCTTGGTCTCTCGTACCTATGCGAGTGGTATATGCTTTTTATTATTGATATAAATTATCTTTTCCGTGAACTTGGGATCACAAAAGAAATCTAAATTTCATGCAAAAGATAATGACCAGAGTTGCCACCTAGGTAAAGGACCTAGGACCCATAAGTGACACTGCAATGATCTGCGATCCCAGAAGTCTACATTCGTTACCTGATTACGAGAATGGAAGGTATGGCAGATTACCACCATATGCATCATTTTTGCCCGATAATTCGGTCTTAAATTCCAAAGATTAGCTCATTTAAATTTCTTTTAAAATGCTCATTTAAACTCTCTTGATGTGCAAACTATGGGACATGCATCCTAAATAATCTAATTTCAATGTGGTTCCTAAATTCATTTTTTGATTTTCTTGATTTGTTCGGATTCAACCTATGTGAAAGTTCTCCTAAAATCTAATTTGGGAAAATCCTAAGTGATTTAATCAATTTAATTTAGGGTTGAAAAATGATCAAGAAATAAACAAAATAAAACCCTAAGACCCTACTAAAATGTGTGTAGGGTCGACTCGAGCTTGGTATGCCGTCCAAGCATCCAAGTTGCCTACGTACCCATGCCTCACTAGGATTAGAGTCGACGTAGTTCGGTAACCTAAACTAAGCTACATATGCCTAACTCATCTAGGACACCGATATAGACTGGACTCAACTGTTTCAACAGTTTTCAGAATATGCTTAATTAACTCAAGTTGATTACTTTTTCTTATCTTAGGACTTCATCTAGGATGCTATTCCTATATGATCCTATCTAAATGCAAAGAATTTTCTAAACTAATACATGTGGGCCCTACATCCTAGGTTAACTAGGCATGTCTTATAGGGGAAGAGGGCTAACTATGTGAAACCTAATCTAAAGCTCAGTTGCCAACAAAAGCAACCGGCTGTGATTGAGCTTACCAGACTCCTAACTCTAGGACTCCTTAAGACCTAAAACTCGACATGACCTAAGTGTTCCTAAAGGGGGCTCTAAAGGTTTATAAAGGAATTTTGAATCCAAAAGCTCTTAGGAATTTCGAGTTATTTTTTGAGTTTGTTGAGTCTTTCAGAATTTTCTTAAAACTTTTAGTTATTTGGGAGTTTTTATGTGTGTTTGGTGTCTTTTAGATTGTTTATTTATAAGGCTTTACTTTCACTTGTGATTTTTAGTGGTCTTTTGGTTAATGGTTTTTAACGGGTTTAGATCGGTGGTTTTTAAGAGGGTGAATTTTGGATTTGTGACTTTTAGGTTGGATGTATTTTAGATTGGTGTCTTTTGATTTTGGTTTGGAGAATGACATTAACACAACTATGTTTTGACAATGGCACAAATTCGACAAAACATTGACCAATAAAAGATCTAACAAAACGCAGCCCACTAAACCTGTCATTACTCTTTAACCGCTTTGCCAAATTTAACGTGCAAACATGCGTTGGAAAGATCTTTCAAATGGCTACAACTTTGTGGTTTACTATTTTCTGTGAATCTGTGGTTTAGAGGTTCGAAATCTAGTCACAAGACGGGCAGCCAGCACTATGACGGAAATGATATTGGCATTACCACGTTTTGTCCTAATATTTGTAACAACTCATCTTGATGACGCTGATGTCATTCCCCTTTGTTTTGTTAACATGTTTTCTTTTTTTAGTTAATTTTCACCTTATTATGCCATTTGTTGAATTTCGTCTTATTACGTTGTGTTTAGTGATATGGGCACAATCATGTTTTGTTAATTGCACCTATCCATCTTTGAGCCGTCAAAATGATATTGACACAACCATTTATTTATATTTTCTCTAACACATGTGGTATTTTAGAATTTGAAGGGGTGTCAAAAGGTCATTACAATTCCTAAAAACCGACGGTTAAACAAGCTGAGTTTCTACAATTATTTAAACATGGCTGTGCAGTTATCATTTTCTAGAAAATAGCTGTGTCAATGTAAAAATCAAGGATGTGCTGATATCATTTGGTTGTTCCTTTTAACTAAAAGCCCTTTTCTTTTCTATTTTTTTTGAAGTACTATAACAACCCCCTCCCCCTTGTTGCCCGAACCACCCACATTTAGTGTGAAAAGATTAGTCGTAATTCGTAAATGCACTACAGGGGCTGCCCGAGGGAAGAAAAAGGGGTTGAATATATCGCTTCCCTTATTCTTCTTATCTGTGAGCCCGATTTGAGGGTTCCACGGTCTGGGCGTATGCATATATATGTGTGTTTCAAGGCTATGGGTGTGAGTGACTGAGATGATCAAAGCGGGTTTCATATGGGGATTGGATCCGAATAGGTTGCAAGGGAAGATGGGTTTTGATTAATGGGTTCTGGGCGTGTGATTTATGGGTGCTGGATTGTATGGGTTGCAAACTACGGAAAAGGGGTATCATGTTGAAATCAATGGGTTTTTGAATGGGGAGAGAGCTATCTGTAATGGAAGTGAAGAGGGTCTGTTCTGTGTGAAGATGAGTGTGATTACCAATTAAAGGGGTTGATGGGGCACAAATACGGCTACGCTCCCAGATATCGCCACGTGTCATCCATGCACGAGCAGAGCCCAACCATCATGAAGAAGGGTGTTGGAAAACGGCAAAGACCACACATTCATGACACATGTCGCCCTCTCACCACCCAGGCCTCATCATCACAAATTAGGGAAGGAAATGGCCGCCAAAGCCACGCGCGCCGGCGAGGCAGAGGGACGGCCCAATCCTGCAAAGGAAGTTTTTCCCTCAATAATGATGAAAAGGGCCGCACACCTCTCTTTAAAAGGGGAGGGAAAGGAAGAAGAAAGGGACCTTTTTTTTCTTTTTGGCCCTGAAAGCAGGGAATCCACCCATCCTCCACCCCGCAATACCGGAAAAAGAGGCGAGGCAACAACAGAGGAGGCCGACTCCATCGCATCCTTCCACGAATTCGGGCGAAAGTTCAGCACAAGGTTCGCCAACAACCGCCTCCGCCATGATCCTGCGGACGCCCTCCTAGCCCTCCGCCAAGGCAGAAATGAGACCCTAAGAGACTTCATGTTGAAGTTCAACGCCGAATTGGCCCAACTCTCCAACATGGACGTCCAGATAGCGGTCGCCACACTAAAGCATGCCACCACCAATCCGAATCTTAAGCTGCACCTCACCCTCAAGCCCCCGCGGGACCTACAGGAGCTTGAATCAAAGGCTGATAAGTTCGTCCGAGCAGAAGAAGCCTGCGCTCGAGAACAGAATCGGCCCGGCCCCGACTAGAGAAAAAGCGACGGCCGAAGGGCCATAAGGCCACGAACCGATGAAAGACAGACAGGCTGTAACCCTGTCCCCATCTTCGAAAGGCTGGGAACCGCCCCGCTAAAGTTCCCCCTCTCCCACGTTCTATCAGCTATTAGGGATCAGGGTCTCCTGACCCCCCCCCCCCCCCCCCCAAGAAAATGGCCACAGATCCAAAGAAGAGGTCCGCCAGGAAATTCTGCGAATTCCACGGGGACCACGGCCACGAAACTGACCACTGCTTCCACCTCCGCCTTCAGCTGGAAAGGCTGGCCGAAGAAGGACACCTAAACCAGTACCTCAGGAGTCCTGACAAAAGCCCATGCGAGGCCCAACGCCCGCTCGACGAACCCAGAGGTAGGCATCGGTCACCAAACCGTCGCCAGTCCACAAGCCGACATCGATCCCCCGGTAGGCATCACTCACGAAGCCGACGCCGATCCCGCAGCAGACACGACACGAGCCGCCACCAGCGCCCCCGAAAAGGCGAGCCCCCCGAACAGCCACAGGCTCGCGAGCAACCGCCTACCATCATAGGAAAAATCAATATCATCGCAGGCGGGCCCGCGGCGGGAGGGCCGACAACAACCGGTCGGCGGGCATACGCGGAACGGGTATTCTCCATGGATATACCTTCCAAGAAGGCCCGAACAAATCCACCCCATGAAAACCAAATCATCACTTTTTCCAACAAAGACCTCGATGGGCTACAAGTCCCGCATGACGATGCACTGGTCATCAGGCTAGTCGTCGCCAACTTCGATATAGGAAAAATCTTGGTGGACACAGGAAGCTCCGTCAATGTGCTACACCTCGAAACTTTCGAAGAAATGAAGCTGGGCAGGGAAAGGCTGGGACCCGCGGAATACTCCATCTACGGTTTCTCCGGGGCATCCGTACAGGTAGACGGCAAGATCGACTTGCCCGTGACTTTCGGGGCGTACCCCTTGCAGAAAACCATCCTGACCACCTTCCTGGTCGTAGACATACCGTTCACCTACAGCGCCATCATTGGGCACCCTGCTCTCAGAGACTTGGGAGCTGTAGTCTCCACCCCCCCTCTCAAGATGAAATTCTCCACTCCGGACGGAGTAGGAGAGGTCAGGGGACAGCAAATGATAGCACGCCAGTGCTACGCGGCAAGCCTGAGAGGAACCAACGCCCCAGCCGAAAACTTCACAATCAGCAGTGAAGACCCTCGGCAGCGGGCTCGCGCAATCAGAGGAGAGCCCGCTGAGGAGCTAGACTCCATCCCCCTGACCCAAGATCAACCGGAGAGACAAGTCCGGATAAGTTCCATGTTAACAGGCCCCCTGCGAGACCAGATGATCAACTTCCTCAGAATAAACAAAGACATGTTCGCATGGTCCGCCAAGGACATGCCCGGGATACCCAAGGAAATGGCCGTCCACAAGTTGAATGTGAACCCCGCCCTTAAACCCGTCCGGCAGAAAAAGAGGAACTTCGCAGTAGAGCGCCAAACTCACATAAAGGCCGAAGTGGAAAAACTGCTACAAGCCGGATTCGTCAGGGAAATCCGGTATCCCGAGTGGCTGTCAAACGTCGTGATGGTCAAGAAAGCTAGCGGAGGATGGCGGGCCTGTATAGACTTCACCGACCTCAACCGGGCCTGCCCAAAAGACCCCTATCCCCTCCCGCGCATTGACCAACTCATCGACGCCACCTCCGGACACGAACTTCTCACCTTCTTAGACGCGTTCTCAGGCTACAATCAGATCAAAATGCACGAGCCAGACATCCCGAAAACAGCGTTTATCACCGATCAGGGCGTCTACTGCTACACTGTCATGCCCTTCGGGTTAAAAAACGCAGGCGCCACCTACCAGCGGCTCGTGAATAAGCTATTCCAAACGCAAATTGGAAGGAACGTAGAGGTGTATGTCGACGATATGCTGGTAAAAAGCCTGGAAGCCGCCAGACACATCTCCGACCTTCAGGAAACTTTCGACACCTTACGACGAGCCCGAATGAAGCTGAACCCCGCGAAATGCGCCTTTGGGGTAACTTCCGGAAAGTTCTTGGGGTTCATGGTCAGCCAAAGAGGGATCGAGGCCAACCCAGAAAAAATCCAGGCCATCTTAGACATGGAACCCCCGACGACAGCAGTAGAAGTACAGAGGCTCGCAGGACGGATCATGGCCCTCGGCCGATTCATGCCCAAATCAGCAGAGAAGTGCCAACCCTTCTTCAAACAATTAAAAAACATACGGGAATTCGAATGGACCCCGGCCTGCCAAGAGGCCTTCGACTCTCTGAAGCAATACCTCCAGACACCGCCCGTACTTACCAAACCCGAGCCGGGGGAAGACCTATTTTTATATCTGGCCGTCAGCACCACGGCAGTAAGCGCGGTGTTGGCCAAACAAAGCGACAAAAAGGAACACCCTGTGTACTACGTGAGCAAGACTCTCCACGGTGCAGAAATCCGATACTCGAACATAGAGAAATTCGCCCTCGCAGTCGTCAGTGCCGCTCGAAAGCTCCGCCCCTACTTCCAGGCCCACCCCATAGTCCTGCTAACCGACCAGCCCCTCAGGAAGATTCTCCAAAAACCAGAGACCTCGGGTAGGATGGTAAGTTGGGCCGTCGAGCTGGGCGAGTTCGACATACAAGTCCGCCCAAGGCCGGCTATCAAATCTCAAGCCCTCACTGACTTTATAGTGGAATTCACGGCCCCGGCCGAAGAACCAGCAACAATGGGGAGCGGCGGGGGCCCCACTGCGCACACGGTTTGCGACGACGGGATGCAGGACTCCTCGGAACAGAACAGCGAGACCCCTTGGATCCTGCACGTTGATGGCTCCGCCGGCAATAAAAGACACGGAGCGGGAGTGGTCCTCCACGGCCCAGAAGAGTTCACACTGGAATATGCCCTCAGGTTGGGTTTCAAAGCCTCCAATAACGAGGCCGAATACGAAGCCTTACTAGCAGGACTAAGTCTAGCCGCGGAGCTCGGCGCGGGCAAGTTGAAAGTCTATAGCGACTCACAGCTTGTCGTTAACCAAGTAAACGGAATATACGAAGCCAAGGGCTTCAGAATGAAAAAATACCTCCACAAGGTAAAAGAGAAACTGCAGGGGATGGGAGAGGTAGAGATCCTCCAGGTGCCGCGAGACATGAACAACCGAGCGGATGCATTATCAAGAATGGCCGCCGAAGAGACCCATGACTTCGGCACCGTGCTCACAGAAATCCTGCCCCACCCCAGCATCGACGAGATACAAGTTTTGGAGATTCCACCGGGGCCAAACTGGATGGACCCCATCATACGATACCTGAAAGACAGTATACTACCCGCAGATAAGCTGGAAGCCCGGCGCCTAACCGCAAGAGCCGCCCATTACGTGGTCCACAGGCCCAGGCTCTACAAACAGTCATACACATGGCCGTACCTCCGATGCCTGGTACCCTCCGAATCAGACTACGCTACGAGAAGTACATGAAGGGATCTGCGGAGACCATGGAGGCGGCAGGACCCTAGCCCAAAAAATCGTAAGGCACGGCTACTTCTGGCCCACGGTCCTTAGGGACGCCAAGGAATTCGTCAAAAAATGCAGCCCATGCCAAAGGTACGCAACCACCCCCCACCAACCGGCTACACCGTACACCGCGATAGCAGGACCCCTGCCTTTCGCCATGTGGGGCATGGATCTACTCGGACCATTCCCCAAGGCCCCCGGGGGGCATACAATGTTATACGTCGCCATCGACTACTTCACCAAGTGGGTTGAGGTCAAAGCCGTGGTGAAACCCAATTCCAAAGCGACGGAGAAGTTCTTCTATCACGACGTCGTTTGCCGTTTCGGCATTCCAAAGACCCTTGTAACAGACAACGGTCCTCAGTTCGCAAGCGCCGAATTTGGCAGATTCTGTGATAGCCTAAGCATCGAACACCGTTTCGCCTCCGTAGCACACCCGCAGGCCAACGGGCAGGTCAAGGTAACCAACAGGATTTTGCTACAAAGTCTCAAGAAGAGATTGGGAGAAGCCGGAAAAAACTGGCTGGACGCACTCCCTAGCGTCCTCTGGGCCTATCGAACAACACCACGGACCGCAACTAGAGAATCCCCCTTTAGCTTAACCTTTGGGACCGAAGCGGTCATTCCGCTAGAAATTGGCCTCCCCAGCTTCCGCACCGCGAATTACGACGAGCAGGGAAATTCCGAACTCCTCCGGAACAACCTCGATCTCGTGCTCGAGAAAAGAGAGCAAGCCCTCTTCCGAACCGCCTCCTACCAGCAAAAGGTGGCACGATACTACAACGCCCGGGTAAAAAAGCGTTCGGTAAAACCCGGAGATCTGGTGCTACGGCGTGCAGAGGTATCAGACCCCCGCAACACGGGTAAGCTCGCACCCAAATGGGAAGGACCGTACAAAGTCGTTCGAGCACTTCGACCCGGGGCCTACCAACTAGAACGGCTCGATGGGACCCCGGTCCCTCGCAGTTGGAGCATGGACAACCTCCGAAAGTTCTATCAGTAAAACGACAAGGTAAGTTCCGTGTCTTTCTTTTAAAAATATGACAAGTGTTTTGGTTTCCTTTTTTGTGTTCTAGAAGCAAAAATGTATTGTCGTCAACAAATTAATGGAAAAGCACTTCCACAAAAGCAGCGTACATCTCCACTTTCCGGCCCACGATAAATGAGGGACCCGAAAGAAAACAGGGAGTGAGACAGAGGTAACATCGGGGCCGATCCCCTCGAGAATACCCTAAAACGCTCCCCATGAAAAAAAAAAGACCTCCCCCTTTAAGGGCAGGCGGGACCCATTAACCCCGAACTGATCATTCGAGGGGAAGATAGTCCTCCCATAAACAGACGCCCTACGGGGTGCACTAAGAATACCCTCACCAACAAAATTCGCAAAAGCCTGAGGAACATTCGAAAACCTCGCGGCGCATCGTATATATGCAGAGATGTCAATACGGTTACATACCAAACAAAAAAATAGGTAGTTCAAAAGTTATTACAGACCAAATAACCAGGAACATTAAAAGAAAAGAGCAAGCCCCCCGAGGCATTTACAACATCACTGGGCCCCCTCAGAAGTCTCGGCAACTACGCGATCCACCGGGGCGGCCACCTCCTCTCCTACCGGCTCCACCACTTCCGCCGGTACCGGCAAAGGATCAACCTCAGACTCATGCATCAGTTTATCGAGAGGGAAGGAAGGATCGACCTCTTGAACGCGCCGCCGGCATTCAGCAAACGCATCAATCTCAATATCCACGCTGAACGCAGCCGCAGCCTTAAAAAACTCCGCAGAGTCGCGCCATTCCTCCCGTGCCTTCGCCAATTCCCGGGCATGAGTTCGCCGAGCCAGCGCCAACTTGTCCGACGCACGGCTCCTCCCCTCCACAGTTACCCGGAGATCTTCCCGGAGTTGAGCAACGGTGTCATCAAAGGTCGCTCCTCCGCCCGGGCTCTGTCCGGTTCCTCGCGTAACTGCCGGTTTAGCTCCCCCGCAGCACTTATCTCAGCCTCATCCTCAAGAAGGCACTGCACCATCCTCCTGGCATAACTTTGGGACTGCAAAAGGCAAGTTATCAGAAAACTTCCAACATACAATCTCGAAAACAGCAAGGAGAGAAAAATACCATCAGAAAACCGGCCACCCGTTACTTACGCAGGAAGTTGATTGAAAATACTGAGCCCCTAGGGCCCTACGATCGTAGCCTTTCAGCTCAGCCTCGTCACAAGGAAGGGCAGTTGTCACCCCTAGCTCCACCCCAACCCGGGGATTCGCAAGAACGCTGTCCTCAACACCAATCCTCCAGCCAGGCTTAAACAGTTCCCCTCGCACCTGGAAACTCTGCGGGGGAAGCTCTGCCCGCTCCAGAAGAAGCTTGGTCATTACCGCCCCCTCCATCCGACTTGGCACGTCCTCCGCAAAGATTGAAGGACACGCCACGCGGCCGGCGACCCTCTTGGCAGGATGCTCAGACCCCGGGGGTGAGGAACTAACCGGCCCCTTCTCTCCAACCGCTCGACCAGAGGGGCTGGATGGCATAGATGTTGCGAGCCTCGCTTGCGACCGACCTAGCCTGGCCGCGGCCATAAAGTCAGAAGGAATTTTCTTACGGCTCGACAAGCCCGTTGTCACCGCCGCAACCTCCTTCCCCTTACCAACGTCACCAGAAGAAGACATCTCTCCTGCCAAAAACAAGAAAATAACAATTGCTCAAAGCAAAAAAAAAAAA
This sequence comes from Tasmannia lanceolata, assembly GCF_043159265.1. Classification (NCBI taxonomy): domain Eukaryota; kingdom Viridiplantae; phylum Streptophyta; class Magnoliopsida; order Canellales; family Winteraceae; genus Tasmannia; species Tasmannia lanceolata. The sequence goes on along the minus strand of NW_027518700.1, from coordinate 35,360,669 downwards.
GAGAGAGGAAGAGGGGAGGGGCTCACCACGATAGCTGGCTGAACTCTCCCCCGTTCCCTCGCCCGTGCAACGGACCCTCCTCTCCACAGCTCCCACCAAGCCAAACCTCTTCAGGCTCCTCTCCCACCTAAACTCGGAGACATCAATAGCCTCCCCAGAGGCGAGCTTCCCCAAGTCAAACTTGCTGTAGTCAGACTCGTCGGGAAGGGACTTCCTCCGCCACTCAATGGAGCGCCTCCAAGAACGAGGAAAATCCCAGCCAGCGCCCGATGGAGGGGTAACAAACACATACTCCTCTTTCCACTTCTTGATGGACGAAGGCAAGTTCGCTGCAATCTTCACCTGAGGACGCTGGGTCAGATAAAGCCAGCTGTCCTCCCCCTTCACCAACGGACTGAGGGCAACGCAGGCCCGGAGCAGCGGAAGGGTGGGCTGAACCTTATGAAGACCCGCCTTGGCCACAAAGGCCAGGAGTGTGCCTCAACTATTAGGCGCCAGTTGGGAAGGAGCCACTTGGTAAAACTCGAGGGCCTCTATTATAATGTCCAAGAGCGGAAACCTAACCCCCGCCCGGAAAGCTTCCACGTAGAAAGCTGCCTCTTCCTCCGTGGTACCCCCACACACCCCTTCTACAAAGGAGGGGACTCTAATCCCATAATCGTCGGGGATATGGAACTCCCTCCTAATTTTCTCCGCCAACCCTTTTTCCAAAGTATTCCTGAAACACGCCACCCGGCCGGGACGAATAACGGCGCCAGGCCGAATGTCCCCAATCTCCGCCCCACGAGCATAAGAAACTCGAGCCAGAGATTCCGAAGCAGCGGCCCCCACCGACGACCCGGAGGCCCCGGAACTATCCCTCAACTCCGTGGGCTGCCGCACATCTTCAGCGACGCCGCCCCCACCCTCTGCAGACAACCGCCTCCTCTTTCTCACCGGAGCCCTCTCCACCACCTCTACCGACGCGGAAGAGGGGCTCTGAGGCACAGTCGCAACAGACATCGTAAGCTATGAAACAAAGACACAGAACTCACCGAACGAAGCGTGGACGACAAGCAACACGAAGAAGAATCGCCGCGGAGAAAAACCCGTTCTAATCGAGCAAGACGAAGGAATACAGTAAAAAATGAAACCCCCAAAAAGGCTTTAAAAAGGGCTAGGGTTTTGACACCTGTCGTTCGATCTCCCGCCCTTTCTAAGTCGATGGGACGCGCACACGTGGCACCGATTGAGAAACCCAAGGGAACCGCCATAAGTCGAAGCGCCATACGGAAAGGACGTCTCTACCCCTACCCACGACATAACTTCCCCAGCAAGCCATCCATACACCTCCACCAGATGGAAAAACACTGCGTTCATAAAGAAAGGGCTCGGACCCCGTCACAAGGGCTCGGCATACACCTCCCCAAGATGGAAAAAAACCACGTTCGATGGCAAAGAGCTCGGAACCCGTCATAAAGGTACGACTAGATACCCCGTACAAAATACCACCGGGCCAAAAATATCGAATTCAGCGACAAGGGCTCAGAAACGCGCGAGAAAGCAAGCATGCAAAAGAAAAGCAAACACGTAAGGAGAAAACACACATCAGAAACAGGAAAAAGAAAGGCGCCATTCATAAACCACTTCCTCCTGGCCCAAAGGCCTACAAAAAGGGGGAGTAAGGACAATAGGCGCGCATGCCCGAAGCCCCCAAGACCCCTAAGACAAAAAAAGAAAGCGCAAAGACAAGAGGCTTCCTCCAAAAATTCTAAAATCCCACCGCAATTAGCTCAGAGGGACTGGCCGCTGAAAGAGTTTTCCGCATCAGAAAGCTCCCTATCGCTCTGTTCCCCGTCCGAAGAGCCACAAAAAGGCACCAGGGTAATTCCCCTCTTTTAAACTCGGGAAAGAAATCCTGGTGCCTCGAGACAAGGCAGCCTTCCTAACGACGCTGCCGCTTCCCAAGGACAGCCGCCGGATAAAACGGCACGTCTCCTCGCACCCCGGAGCCCTCGTAAATATCCTCATCATGACTTAGCTCGAACAAAACGTTACTCCCTTGGCCCATTCAATGGACCAAAGGAGTAAGGGGGAGTTATGATGGGGCACAAATACGGCTACGCTCCCAGATATCGCCACGTGTCATCCATGCACGAGCAGAGCCCAACCATCATGAAGAAGGGTGTTGGAAAACGGCAAAGACCACACATTCATGACACATGTCGCCCTCTCACCACCCAGGCCTCATCATCACAAATTAGGGAAGGAAATGGCCGCCAAAGCCACGCGCGCCGGCGAGGCAGAGGGACGGCCCAATCCTGCAAAGGAAGTTTTTCCCTCCATAATGATGAAAATGGCCGCACACCTCCCTTTAAAAGGGGAGGGAAAGGAAGAAGAAAGGGACCTTTTTTTTCTTTTTGCCCCTGAAAGCAGGGAATTCACCCATTTTTCTGATCAATTTCGTATTCTCCGGCAAGCTCCGGTGAGCTCCGGCCAAATCTTCTACCTTCTTCAGCTTCTTCTTCATCTTCTTCTTTTTCTACTTTTTCTTCTTTTTCAGCTATACCTCTTGAAATCTTAAAAAAATTCTTCTTCTAGCTGTTGAAACCCTAGATCCAAGCACCTTATAGCTTCTATTGTTGTTCTTGCTCTAAGATTGTATCAATTGCAAGCTCATCTCTGTCAGATTTGATGATTTTCATTGAAATCCGATGGTCTCTGCAATTTTGATGTGTCCCTGTTAGACTTGAGAATCATCCTTTCTATCTCAATCATTATTAGCTGCGGCTTTCGTATTTTTTAGCTCAGATTTACTTCAAAACAAGCTCTGATTTGTATTTCATGGCCATTTGAAAGAACATGGAGCTTTTAGGGATTGCAGAGAAGTGCAAAAATAAGTAAGGATTTCAAATTGTGTAATTTTCTTATCCAGGTAAGTTCCGTTTACATTTTTTTTATTATTCTAGTTCATATTTTTTTAGATGAAAATGATATAATGCTTTATTGTGCTTTGTATCTTGATATTTTATGATTTGTAGAAGCTAGCTCTTCATTTTTATATAATTTGTCTTACATGTTTGAGATCTATAAGTATATGCAGAGGCTGTGCATTTTTAACGTTTAATAGTTGTTTGCTTTTAGCTCATTATTAGCATGACCAGATTTAAAGGCAATGCATGATGTAGGAGTTGTTGGCCATAGATTTGGGTTCAGGAGTTTTTCCTGCTGTCATTAAATTTCAAGTGAATCCTCATAGTTCATTGTTCTATTAGGGAAGCAAAGGCTTCAGTTTTTGCATTCAAGATGAGGTCAGGGTATAGTGACATTCTAATTTTCGGTTATCCAAGTGTAATTTAGATGAATATAGAGGTAATGTCTGACTAATTCTCATGTCCATGTTGGTCCTCCAGCTTGATGTGTGTATATTTGGGGGTGGAACAAAGTGAAGTTCCTTGTTCTAAAATTTATTCTTAATCCATTGAGGTTCCCTCGAGTGAACTGAGGGAGTAGTGAGGAGATTTGTCTTTAGTTTCAGTCTTTTTACCCATGTAAATTCTTATGTGCTTAGGAAAAGGTCAGGATGAGATCTCGATGGGTTACAGTCTCCATATGAATATAAGAAATCTTATGACTTGTTCTTTGAATGAGTAAGTTGTTAGTTCTTTAACTTAACAGAAGGATTTTTTTTTTCTAGTGAGGGCCAGTTGTTTAGTTTTGGTTCAAAAGGTTTGTTTTGGATTATTATCTTTGAAAAAGATACTTAAGTTTAGTCAGTTGTTGTTAAGAAACAGATATCTTAGGTATGGAAATTTTATCATCATTTGTTTGTTAAGGACGTCCTCATAAGCAAAATCATGTGTTAGGATATGCAATGCCTTTTTCTTATGTGTAAGGATATCAGCTGGGCTTGTTGAATCATTAATTGTAGTTCATGGTAAATTTGGTCCAAATATCCAGCTGAGCTTTTTGTCCAGGTTGTCACATTTGTGCCTTGATGACAATACGATGACAATACTACTTGTATTTTAATGCTGGTTCAAAAGTCAGGTTGTTGTCCTGATTATGATTTATGTTCTTGTTTGTATCTTATAGTCCTAAGAAGGAATTTCATTGATGGGAAGCAAAATGAATCTTGCTTATAGGAAACTGTAGGGGGATAATTATCAGTTTTTTTTACAGGTCATCTTAAGAACGCATGTGTATTTTCATGTCCTAAGAATTATGTAGATTGGTTTCTTGATCTTAGCTTTGTAAACTTGTTCTAGGGGTAAGGTGTTTTAGGGGTAAAGGTGTCACTTGATTCTAGTATGTCTGTGATTGACATAATTCAGTTGTCTTTTCAGCTAATACGATTTTAATTGTATAGACTTATTTCTTGGTCTTAGCTTTGTAAGCAATTTTAAGGGTAAAAAGTGTCACCTGATTCTAGTATGTCTGAGATTAACATAATTTTGTTGTCTTTTCAACCAATGTGATTTTAGAGTTTTCTAGGAATTGAGATTCCTAGTATCTCAAATCAAAAATGTATTCCGGATACATGGATAAAAGCAGCACAATTTATTGGAAGGGCAAGTTCTATTTTCTACCTCTTATTCCATGTTCTATTTGCTTCCTTGTAATGTATCCTTAAGTCCATCTGACATGTACTCTAGGGATTTATTTTTGGTCTACTTATCTCCTTGCAAGATCCTATTTGCTCAAAGAGGAGTTTTGATTGCTTTGTTGTCTAGCTAGTTTTTTTTTTCTGATAAATATAATGCTATTGTTAGGATGCAGGGTCCGTGGTAATGTAATTGCCAAAAGGGGATTAAAATTTTGTGTTGCATTTGTGTTGCTATGCCTTGTTTGCTTAGACTTTGGGCTTCTTAGTTCATCTTTTACTTCACAGTAATAAAGGGATAGAGCTGTGCTAAAGATATTCCTCACAGGTTTCAAAATATGAGTGTCTGAACAATGTCAAAGTATCCCTTACTGATTACATTTTGTTTTTTTTATTTCCGAGCTTTTCTTAGGTTAGTTGTTGTTTGATATGAGTGTTTTTTTTATGGGCTTTAAAAAGATTTTTTAGCCTTGCCTGATCATAAATTAATCATATCTCAATAGAACTTTATTGTTTGAATCTCTATAAGAATTTTGTCAACTTTATTTGATTTATGGCATTTTTTTTTAGTTTGGACAATATGAATCTGTTGTAGTTATTTTAACTACTTGATTTGTAAAAAATGCAATGGTTTAGGTAGTCACTTTAAATAAGTGTAAAGACATGGTGTTATCTATAATAGCTGCTGGTCTTTATAAAACATGAGTCATGTATTATTAATTTTTTTCTTTTTCCTTCATTGCATCGACGATGAAGGCGATAGCCCAAGCCCATCCTTAGGGGACCTGCACAGTCTGAATAGCGCTCCCCTCTTTTTATTTAAAAGACTTGCCTAGTCTTTTAGATGTGTATCCCCTAGACATTAGATCTCCTCTGTCATTGCTTGGGCAATGAAAGAGTCATCTAGAGCCAACCCCTTTCAAAGAGACAAGCTATGTCTCGATAGAAAAGTCAAATCATTTAGAGACAGGCTTTGTCTCATTGGTCATAATTGTCCTCTCTCTGTGTCTAGGAGACTTGAGCAGTCTCACTAGCACCCTTCTTTATCTCCTCTTCTTTTAGGAGACTAGCCTAGTCTCATTAGCACTCTCATCTTAGGGTTGTGCACTAGGAGTCAGTCCTTTCGTATATGAGTCAGTCTTTAGCTAGAGAATCTGTCCTTAGTTAGAGAGTCATTCTTTAGCATATGAGTCAGTTCTTCAGCCTTTTAGGAGTCTGTCCTATCATCATAGGGGTTAGGATTCTGTCCAACCTCTCATCAAGTCATGTGATTTTATCCAACTCCTGCAAGGTATAGGATGGTGTCCAACCCTTGCAGAGATGTGATTCCATCCAGCCCTCCCCGCAAAGTATAGGATTCTGTCCAACCTTTGCGGGATATTAAAAGTCTGACTTTCCCTTATGATGATAGGAATCTGTCATCTTGAGTCAAAAACATCAAAAACACTTCAAAACATCCAAAAATTCTAAAAATCTTGAGTCATTAGGAGAGTGGTTAGGAAATCTGTTCCGAACTACGTTGCCTTGATCCCTCTCCACAGGATACGTAGGCAGCTTGGGATCTTTATCCCAGGTTCAGTCAAAACTTTCAAAATAAACATTTCAAACCTTCCAAAAATATAAAAAATTCTTCGAACAATTCTTTTACACTGGTTTTCGAAAAGATCTTCCCCTAGAGTTAGGAGTATGTCCTAGATATTTGGGGTGTCTTAGAGTTAGGGGTCTGTCCTGGTTATGTTGATGCTTTGTATGTCTTGTCGTGTGAGTGTCCCTAGAGTTAGGAGGCCTCAAGTCGTGGTCGGTTATACACTTAGTCGAGCCGATGGCTAGACTAGGAAACACTTAGTTAACCCATGGTTTTCCTTAGGACACACAGCCTAGTGACAAATAGGATATAGAAACCACCTGCATTAGCTTAAGGCTAACCAACTTGCATTAGTTAGGGCATATAGAGAGTCCTAAAAATTACAATTCACTTGAACTTAAGCAATCGCACAAGAAGCTTTAAAAACTAGTCAGGTCTAGTTGATCGAGTCTAAGATAGCGGCCTTAGATGGTTAGGCATTGTAGTTTAGAATAGGTCATACGTAGAGCAGCCGGAATGGATGGCCATTTTGGTCCGAGTCAAGTGTCACATTAGAGTTTAGGGTTTGTTGTGTCGAGTCGTGTGTGGAGTCGAGTTGTGTCGTGCGTTTCGTTTTGTTTTCTTACTTTCATGTACAGACCTTATACCTTTAGCTGTAGCATGCATGCGTTTGTTCACTAGAACTGAGACACCAATTAGGTAATGACACTCATAACCTAGCTATTCTTAGGTGGCATTCCTTTCATTTCTTTTGTGTGTGCTTATTATTCATCTCCGAGACATGCATGATTAGATAGACGTCTTTTTGGAGATATATGTTCCAATTTCACATGACTTTTGCCCAAAATTCTTCAAAATCAATAAATAAATGGCATAAGAGACTAGGTGCTTACACTTGGGCGGATGAGGTGCTCTTCGAACCTTCGAAATTTGTAACCAGGCACGAACCCTCGTTTATATCTCTGGTTATCCATTACAACAGAGCATAGTATGGGATCCAGGGCCTACTTCCTTAGATGACGACTCTTCTTTGTTTAAGGTACGTCTTGAATCCGGGCTAGTCCCCGAATCTAGAGGTATCTCACCGTTCATCGCCACTCATGCTGTGAGGGGCAACCTTTTTTAGAGTTCCTTGGTAGAGCTCTCCTTCACGTGGATGATCCAGAGACTTTCGGGGGCTCATCCCCCGCCTCTCTCGGATCGGGGTCCACAGGCTGGCGACTCTACTAGGGAACTTTTGAGATATTGTATAACTCTGTTAAAATGCCATTTAAATTAATTTTGAAAAAAGTTTGGGCCAAAATCATTATAAATGGGAATTTATTCGCTTAGAATCCAGGGGCACCAAATAGGTGTTTAAAATGAGGGATTCACACACTGCACAGCATGCATTATCATATTCTTTATCTTTTTTTCATAGATTTTATTGGCTCCACGGGATAGATACAGTGCGTGCCAGATGGGATGTCATTACCCTAATGGTGCTGTTGTATCTATTTCCAAGCTATGTGCCAGTGCTACAGCCGTAAACACTAAGCGTACTTGTGTTTACAGCAGCCAATGAGCAATGGAACATACTATGTATAACACTCGGCGTACTTGTGTTATACATCTAAAGTATGGATCATACGCATAGTGTCCGATATATTGAGTCCGGAGCCCTACTTTCATTTTACATATTATGTATATAAATATATTTGCTAACTTAGTGAAAACCCAATTAGGCGTTGCATGTATTTATATATATATATATATATATATATATATATATATATATATATTGCATTCATATAGGGACAAACATGTGTTGCTTACACATGTGGAGCCTAGAGTTAGGAGCCTTGTCCTATCTATAGACTAGGGTAGGTTACTTTATGTGGCTACAACGCGGTCCTAGTACATTCACATGTCTGTCTTGAGTGAAGCGTCTTGACTCTGCTGGATCATTTTTAGGGCTGGTGCCCCTGGTTAGGATGTATATATATATATATATATATATATATATATATATATATTGATTATTAGAGTAGGGCCTACTCTTTAGTGAGGTTTCCTTATCTAATCTAATCAATTATATCAGTCCGTTTTTCAGATCTAGACCCGACCAATGGCTTTTACTTACCACTCTCATTGTCGTAGTCTATCTTTTGATCTATTCTTGGAAAATTTGTCCATATATTCCTTGATTATGAGGTCGGGACCTACTTTGTAGTAGAGATTCCTGGTTTGAATCAATCAATCATACAAATATATCCTTCAGATTTAAACCCGGTTTGTGACTCCTACTAGTCATACTTATAACTGTGGTTTATTCCTTGATCTAGTGATGATAATTTCTGCTTGTTATTATCCTTCAAATTCAAACATCATTCATCCATTCTTTTATTGTGTGTCATAGAGTCATATTACATATGTATTACTCAGATTTTTGCTTACTACCTGTTTTGTCTTAGATATGGTCGATAGCTTGTCTGCTGTCTTTATGGCCATAATCTATCATTGCTGATCTCCTTGATCATACAATTTTAGAGTCCATCTTCCAGATTTAGATCTAGTCTATGATCTACTTTTGTCATTTTGTGACCGTGGTCTATTTTCTGAGTTTCTGATCATCAGTGGAACATTCGGCGTTGTCAATTGTATCCTTCCTATGATTGATTGTTAAGTTTATCCCTATTCTTTGTTTATTCCAAGTTATCTTCATTCTCTCATTATCCCGTCATATCTTTGTATCGGGTCCGATTATGGCGAACATTTTGTTGGACAACTAGATAGCCGATGTTATTAGGGTTCTTCCGTCTAAGCATTCAAAGAGAAATATGGATGATCATTTCATCAATTCATTCACTCATCTAAACAGTCGTGATATAAATTGGAAGTTTCTTCAAGCAGCTGCTGCACTTTGGGATCCTGTTCTTCATCTCTTCCGATTTGGCTCTTTTGAACTTTATCCCATATTTGAGGACTGGTGTACCTTGCTAGAGCTCCCGTCTGAAGGAATCTGGATCAAACGTTCAAGAATATAATCCTCTCGCGACCTCTTTTGCAAACTATTCAAAAACAAAATTGTGGATGCTCTGCCGTGTTTAACGAATACGTGCGTGAAAGTTCAAGACCTGGTTAAGCTTTTTTCCAAAAACGTCGATCCTACCAACTCATGTTTTCAGGATTATCGACGTAACGCTTTAATCTTTATGGTCTTCACACGTCATGTTCTTCGCAGAAACTCCCATGTTGCTCATTTGACCTTATTAGGAGTTGTAGATCAGATCAATGAAGCGAGGAATCCTATAACCACCATGTTAGTAGAGACCTTCTCAGGACTAGACCTTATCGCTAGTCAAAAGATTGAGAACAATTTCTTTGGGTGTGTTAAATTGCTATATGTTTGGCTCTGTGAAAAACTTACTATTCTTCAGCGACAAAAACACAACTCGTATACCTTAAAGAATTTTCATTTATGACAACCAATGGTTAGTCAACCTCAGTCCATTGATGAATGGCGCAATTGGTTGCAACATGTAGAGGAAAACCAGTTTCGTTGGGTGAGTCATTCATGCTTCCAAGTTTTCACTAACACCTACCCACATCCGTTTGTTTACCTCATGGGTATCGAGAAATCTTATTTTTATGCACCCATGCGATTTCTCCATCAGGTTACGGGAATTTCATGTCCTCCCGAAGCCATAGTCCCTCCTCTTTGTGAAGATCTCACTCTTGATCTCATTAGATGCATTGTGGCTGCTTGGGGAAACAAAAATATAGAGAGGAGATTTTCTTTAGCAGCTAAAGTCCGACATGGAAAAATATCTGAAGAGCCCGCAAGCTGGAGAGCTCGGATTGGGGGACCTTGAAGATCTCTATCATGTTTTGTTATCTTGACTTCTTGATTTCCCATTATTGTTAGTTTGCTTATCCAGTTGTGATCACGGATTAGTATTTTTCGTCAATTGTAATCACAGTTTGAATTTCATTAATGAAAGTGTGTTTTTGTTTCTCTTGTCACTATTTGATCAGAATATCTTATCTCGATTATCAATGTTTTAATCTAGTGTTTGTACTTCCATTTCAGGATTCTTGATTGAGCAGCCATTGCTCCAAAGAAAATTACAATTTCAAAACCAACCTGGTCCCGTCAGACATCTGATTCCAGGCTGAGTAGATATTCTTCTTCACCTACTTCTTTTACCTCTCATCTGTTACCTATTTTGAATTTCCAGGAAATTCTTTCATCCATTCAACCCACACCTGAACAAATGGCTGAGTCTGGAACCGCTCCGCCTGAAATGAGCGAAATGATGAAGTCTATGCTCCAACAGATGAATAATATGAGTGAGGAGATAGTCAGGCTGAAAAATGATAGAGGGTCCACTTCTAAAGAGCATGCACCTCAGCAAACCCCGGTTATGCCTCCACCTCCTGTGGCGACTAGGCCAGCAGTGTTCACTGTTGATGATGACTTTTATGATGAGCAGTATGCAGGAGAGAATTATCACCCTCATCTGGATAGAGCTGATAAGGGCAAGGTGAACAGACAGACTGGACAGGCTGACCCAGGAGATGGAAAATATAAAATTCTAAGGCCCGAAGAAGTTGAATATGGCTGGTTTCATGATATACCCAGGGGTCACACTACCTCCGAGATTCAAAGTGCCAGATATGGATAAGTATAATGGGACAGGGTATCCTAGAAGCCATTTAATGTTTGCTCTTCCGCTCCTACAACAACACGGTTTCTCTCCAGAGCAAGTTGCTCTTCTCTTTCCTAGATCCCTTGTTGGAACGGCTAAGAAGTGATTCCTAAGTTTAATGTCTGAGGAGATCAGAACCCTAGAGGATATAGCCAATAGGTTCGTCGAGCAATTCTCCATGGAGGAGAGGATCAATGTAATTAAAAGAGATTTTAAAGCTTTGAAGCAATGCCATAATAAAACCTTCACTTCCTTCATTCGCAGATGGAGAAGGAAATTTGCGCAGATGACTAATCGTCTGTCAGATGAGAATCAGATTAAGATTGTGGTGAAGAATCTGTCCCCACAATACTACCATCACATGGCTATCCAGTACTTCCTCGATTTCAATCACCTCATCAAAACGGAAACCCAAATAGAGGATGCATTGCCCAAAGGCCTAAGGTCAAGAACCTCTTCTGATTCAAGAGAAGGAAAAAGACCAATGATAGCACGTAAGGAGGTTCATAATGTGAATATTGCCCCGCCAACGAGGAGGGTAAACTTTGGTGAAGGTCGCCCGGGGAGCAAAGAACCAAGACGATTCGATCCTTTGCCATATTCCCTTTCAGTGGCATTGAAGAAATTGTTGAGGGACAAGAAGATCGAACTGTTAGAACCTAGAGAGGTTCCAAATCCTCTCCCAAGGTACTGGAGGAAGGACTATTATTGTGAATACCATCAGAGTGTTGGACATCTGATTGATAGATGTATGGCATTGAAGCATAATACTCAAGACATGATTGAGGCGAAGAAACTTTCTGTTGAAGCTCCTAACGTTACTCGCAATCCCTTGCCGACACATGCCATTCTTCCGCCAAATGTTTATGAGATCCTTACATAAGAAATCGTTTTGGATCATTCCCGTATCTGTGCTGTAATCTCTGAGGAACTGTATGTTCTGAGATGGGAAGAGGAAGATGAAGATACCGAAAACGAGAAGCCTTATGTACTGTCTGCTCGAGATGGGGGATTTGCAGAATCTGCCGAATGTTCATATGTCCTCAAGTATGGAGAAGAAGAGAGCAAAGAAAAAGTTCCTTATGTTTTAAGGTTGGAGGATGAAGATCTGTTACTTCTGAATGACTCATGTGATGAACTCCGCCATGTTACACGTGGTGGACGTGTCTTTAAACCGGCCGAGCTACGAGTCGAGAATCCTGCCGAAGTAGCAAGGGCATCAGAAAAGCAAAAGCAGAAACAGAGTCTGGATGAAGAAGAGGACAATTTGCTGCAACAGCTTAAAAAGACGCAAGCTAATGTGTCCATATGGGGTTTATTAATGGCATCACCAAAGCACAGACAAGTAGTACTCTGTGAGTTGAATGTGTCTCAAGTATCAGTTGAAATCACCCCTGATGAGCTGGTCAGCTTAGTGGTCGTGGCCAAAGCTTCCAAGGTGTTGTCTTTTACTGAGGAAGACCTACCTCCAGAAGGAAGAGACAATACCCGTCCTCTCAGGATTACCATAATTTGCAACAAGAAGAGAGTGCCTAGAGTGCTAGTGGATAACGGGTCAGCCTTGAACATATGTCCTTTGAGCACCGCCGTTACCTTGGAATTTGGGCTAGATAGCTTCATACCATGTGAACAAGGCATATTGGCGTATGATGACACTAGAAGAGATGTAATCGGGATATTAGCCATTGAGATCGAGATTGGAGGAGAGACTTTTGAAGTCGAATTCCAAGTGCTTGATATCAAAACCTCTTTCTTTCTTCTCCTGGGCCGAACTTGGCTGCATAAGGTCGGAGTTATTCCTTCAACGCTACATCAGAAACTGAAATTCATCTGGAATAACAGAGTGATTACAGTGCGAGGAGATCCAGAACCTGAAATTGGACAGATAACCGCTGAATCAAATGTCGAAAATGCCAAGGATGTCAGCCTGACGGGATTCTCACTAGAAGTCTTTACTATTACTATGGAGGAGGCCATGAATGAGGAAATCATGTTTTTAACAAACACCAATGTCCATGTAGCAAGAATAATGCGACGACATGGGTATGTCCAGGGAGCTGGCCTGGGGAGAAATTTGCAAGGCCTAACTGAATGGCCAGAAATGAAGATGGTGAATGGATTATTCAGGTTAGGGTATCTGCCAACTCGAAAAGAAGTCCAGGAAATGAAAGCTTACATGCTGAAATGGGCTGCATGTCGTCGCAAAGGCCTAAAATTTCCGATGTGACCATATAGTATGGTCATGAACGGCCGATTCAGAAAGAAAGGGGCTGATTGTCCGTATTACGGTTTTCCTGAGTCATGGTATGATGAGAATGGGGCAAAATTGCAAGGACTAGAGATTTTCTTTACTGATGAGCTGCCAGAGGACTTTTTCTTTGAGCAGATTGCAGAGACAACTGAGCTAGAGATCGATTGGGTTGAGAACTTTGAATCTGGACTCCTAGACTCCTTGTTCCAAGTTGAGGCACCAGTCATTGCGATGATTGGAGGAGACAGACCGTTCATGAACCCAAAGAGCTGCATCACCCCAGCTGAGAGACCTTTGGATAACTGGACCTCATAGGTTATACCCCAAGTAGTCTTTCAGTATAGTCCAGTCACTTCAAAAGAGTTAGTCGTTTCAAAATTTGTATCAGTTTCTGAGTCCAACCCAGAGTCTGTCATTTCTAACTTTTCTTTTGATGCAGGTACTGTAAAGGTTGGGTCTACTTCTGGAGTTCGTGATGAGTCTATCCCTGGTGGCATCGAGTCTGCGTATGGAAGTGTTTCCATTGATGTTTCGTCTGTACATATTTCAGCTTGTGTTGACGTTGACACTGATGTCAACATGGCATTCCATTCTGTTTCAGAGTCTGTAACGCCTGATGTGGGCGAGTCATCTGATGTAATCATTGATTCCGATGACATAAAAGACTCTTTTGTGTATATTCCTGTACTTGTCTCTTCTACTGATTCTGTTTTTAAACCTGATCAAGTAATTAATAACGATAATCAAGACTCCCCCTCTAATGAGGAAGCCGACGAAACTCCCCTTGAAATCAAACACATGATTCAACAAGAGGAGAGTCGTCGAGCGAAACCACTTGAAGAGAAAATTAAAACCATAAATATAGGTGATGAATCCTTAATTCGGGAGATACGGATTGACAAAATTTTATCTCCCGAGGAGCGCGAAGAATTAATCACCTTGTTAAAAGAGTTTAAGGAGGTTTTTGCTTGGTCTTATGATGACATGCTAGGATTGAGTGAGGACATTGTACAACACAAATTACCTATAATCCCTGGCATCAAGCCGAAAAAGCAAAAACTCCGGAAACTTAAAACATAATGGGAGTTAAAAGTTCATGATGGGGTTAAGAAACTACTGGAAGTGAAATTCATCAAAGTAGTTGAATACCCCGAATGGCTTGCAAATATCGTACCGGTGGCCAAGAAGGACGAAAAAGTCAGGATGTGTGTCGATTTCAGAGATTTGAACAAGGCAAGTCTGAAAGACGACTTTTCGCTTCCAAACATTGATCTCCTGGTTGACAATACAGCTGGACATGCAATCTTATCTTTCATTGATGGATTCTCAGGGTACAACCAAATCAAAATGGCGCCTGAGGATATGATGAAGATGACATTTATTACTCAGTGGGGCATATATTATTACAGAGTCATGCCGTTTGGTCTTAAGAATGCTGGTGCTACTTATCAGAGGGCTGCGACTACTCTTCTTCACGACATGATTCATAAGGAGGTTGAGGTTTATGTAGATGACATGATTGTCAAGGGAAAGACTCGACCAGAGCACACAATTGCCTTAAGAAAGTTTTTCGAGCGAATCCGAAAGTATCAACTTCGCTTGAACCCCAGTAAGTGTGTATTTGGGGTCACATCAAGAAAGTTGCTTGGATTCATGGTCAGCGAGAAAGGAATCGAGGTGGATCCTCAGAAGATCAAGGATATCCAAGAAATGCAACCACCGAAGACATAAAAGCAGATTCGTGGATTCCTTGGCAAAGTGCAATACTTGAGGAGATTCATATCTCATTTAACTATGACGTGTGAACCCATCTTCAAGTTATTAAAGAAGAATTCTTCCAAGAAGTGGAATGAAGAATGTCAGGAAGCATTTGAAAAGGTCAAGCAGTGCTTGTTTTTGCCTCCTGTCTTATCACCAGCCATTCCTGGCCAACCGTTGCTTGTGTACTTATTCATCACAGATACAACAATGGGTTGTATGCTTGCTCAACAGGATGCAGGATCTAAGAAGGAAAAGCCCATTTATTACATCAGCAAGAAAATACTAGAGTATGAAATCAGTACACTATCTTGAAAAAGACTTGTCTAGCATTAATTTGGGCAACTCAAAGGCTTGGACATTACCTGCTGTCGAATAAGATATTTTTGCTCTCACGGATGGATCCGTTGAAGTGTTTGTTCTAAAAACCAGCTCTTACTAGAAGAACAATTAGATGGTTGTTACTGTTGTCTGAGTTTGACATCACTTATGTCACTCAGAAATCAATTAAGGGGCGGGTCATCGCTGAGCAGCTCGTTGATGCTCCTGTTGAGGAGAATGCTTTTCTAAAAGCAGACTTTCCTGATGAAGAGATCATGGACATTGAAGAAGAGAATCTGAATACCAAATGGCTTATGTACTTTGATGGAGCCGTCAATAATCATAGTCAATGAATAGGGGCAGTTTTGGTATCTCCAAAGGAGTACATCCCTATATCCATCAAGTTGCAGTTCGAATGCACTAATAATATGGCAGAATATGAAGCATGCATCGCAGGACTTGAGGCAGCTTTGGCTTTGAAAATTCAAGAGATAGATGTATTCGGGGATTCAATCCTGATCATTTGTCAAATAAATGGGGATTGGAAAACAAAAGAGGCGAGGTTGATCTCATATCACACTTATTTTGAATCTCTGGTCAAGAAGTTCAAGAGTGTCACCTTTACTCATCTGTCGAGGACAAGGAATCACTTTGCCGATGCTTTGGCTACTCTGGCGTCAATGTTAGACATTTCTGCGACGATAGAGGTTCAACCTTTAGCTGTGAGGTTACAATGGGCTCCCGAACATGTGAATGCCATAAAGATATCTGCTAGATGTCCGGATGGAAAGTCGTGGTACACAGACATTAGAAATCTCATTTCAGGCAAGGAGCATCCACTTGAGGCTTCCAGGAAAGAGAGAAAAACTCTTCAGAGGTTCGCGGTTCGCTGCCAACTTCATCATTTGTGGTGAAGAATTGTATAGAAGGTCATTTGATGGGATATAGCTTCTATCTGTTGATGAAGATCAGGCTGCAGAGCTTATAGAGTAAACACATGAAGGTGTTTGTGGCCCTCACATGAACGGTAAGATGTTGTCAAGAAAAATCCTAAGACTTGGATTTTATTGGCCCACAACGGAAGCAGACTGCTTTGTATTCGTGAAGAAATGTCATAAATGCCAAGTCTATGCGAATCTCATTCATGTGCTTCCATCGGAGTTACACTCTTTGACCCCGCCATGGCCATTCTCAGTATGGGGGATTGATATCATTGGCAAAGTTTATCCAAAGTCGTCAAGTGGGCGTGAGTACATTCTAGCAGCCATTGACTACTTCACGAAGTGTATAGAAGCTGCTTCGTATGCTTCCATAACTTCGAATACAGTTGCGAAGTTCATCCTGGGCAAATATCATTTGCAGATACGGAGCACCTTATGAGTTGATTTCTGACAATGGATCTCACTTCAAGAAAGAGGTGGTACACCTGTGCGAAAAGTTAAAAATCAAGCATCACAAGTCATCTCCTTACAGACCTCAGACAAGCGGGGCTATAGAGGCAGCAAATAAGAACATCAAGGTCATAATCAGTAAGATGACTGAGACTTATAAGGACTGGTCGAACAAACTTCCTTTTGCCTTATGGGCTTACAGGACATCGATCAAATCCTCTACAGGTGTAACTCCGTACTCTCTAGTGTATGGAATGGAAGTAGTTCGCCTGTTGAGCTGAGAATTTCATCCTTAAGGGTAATGATGGAAGCAAATCTGTCGGAGTCTGAATGGGCAAGAGCCAGACATCAGGAATTACAGATGATAGATGAAAAGAGGCTGAGAGCCTTATACCACATCCAAGGGTATCAGAGAATAATCGAATGGGCATTCAACAAGAAAGTCAAGGTCCGAGACCTGAATCAGGAGATCTCGTTCTGAAATCATACAGGGCACTGATATTTGATCCCAGAGAAAAATTCAGGCCAAACTGGTCTAGTCCTTACATCGTCGATGAAGTCCTGTCTGAAAAAGCCGTAAGACTCCTCGATAAAAATGAAGAAAAATTAACAGAACCTACAAACTTGGACCAACTAAAGAAGTATTATGCCTAGATGTACCAGGAGGTCGTCCTTGGTCGATCAGAGCTTAAAAGCCAACAACCTCAAAGTCAAAAACCGTTTGCAAACCCTTTGGGCCTAAAAAAAAAAACCTTCTTTCTTTGATAAACTCAAACCAGGGGCATCTTTTATGACTTACGTCATAAAAGATATCGAACCTAAACTACGTTATAACCTGATTCCTTTCTACAGGATACGTAGGTAGCCTGATCAATTCGGGTTCGGTCAAATCTTTCAAATCCTTGAAGAAAAGAAAGAAACAAAACAAATAATCTTTGAAATCCCAAATGGGCGAACTACGCGGACCTGATTCCGATTCTTTGAGGTTACGTAGGCAGTCTGGAGGGCCAGATTCGGTCAAAATACAAGTAACTTACCAAAGTCAAAACACATTTGAACCCAAGCCTACCTAAAAGTCCTTCTGGTGTATTTAGGCCCAGGTTTGTAGGGAAACAGAAAGAAAAGAAAAAATGATGGAGTCTTAGACCCGCTAGACTGAAAACCCGCAAGGGCGATCTAGACAAAAGTTATGGTCATTCACCCGCTAAGCTGAAAACCCGAAAGGGCGGCTTAGGCAAAAATTAGGGTGCTAAGCCTGTTGGATGGAAAACCTACAAAGGGTAGGCAGTTCAGGCAAAAATTAAGGCATGCGGTCCACCAAATCGAAAATCTGAAAAAGGCGATTTAGTCATAGCAGTGACTTCATAAAGGACAGAACCTCTGAAAGCCAGCAAGACTTTCATTTCTTCGGCGGCACTACTCCAAAGTCTGAGTAAGCTCCAGTAGAGATTCTTCTGATACTCTCTAAGCTAGGGGGTTAAGACTAAGCAATCCAAATGGATAATAACCATGATGGAAATACTGGAAAGATGAATGAGACACCTTTAAATACAGTTTTCAAGAGATTCTAAGAGTGGTAGGCTATACCATCTTAAAACACTTATCCAACTAAGAAGCAGATTCAGTCTCTCTTCGAGTCAAAGTCATTGTGTCCGTCGAAGTCCTCATTATTGATAGTCAAAGTCCTTTCTCTGTCGAGTCAAGGTCAAATTCCAGAGTCCTGTGTGGTTAGTATCCCTTCCAAGGCTGGGGTGATAAAAAAAATGGTGAAGTTGAATCTCCTCGAGGGTGATATAAAGCAGAACAAGGTTCAGAAGGCGCAAGGCTCTTAAGCACATCTGGCGAGCTCTTAAACTTATTTGAAATGGCAGTAACCATTCAGAAATGAAAATTAACAGACAGATTCAGTCTGCTGTACATGTGGAAAGCTTTATAACCTCAAATAGTCAAGAAATGAAAACCCTTTTAACCATGTTCCTGTGTTTTGCTCCCTTATAAATTTGTCATGAAAGTAAAATCATACTAGGGGCATCTTTTATGACCTGAGCAATCAGGTCATAAAAGATATCAAGTGAACAATGATAATTGAGATGGCTATTCTCAACAAATGAAGGTAAGAGGAGCTTGAACATAGTCTTTAAATTCAACTCCTCAGTCAAATTCCTTTGAGAGTCTGTCTCAGCAATCCTTTGAGAGTTTGTCCCACCATTCCCCTGAGAGTCTTTTTTTCATCATTTCATTGAGAGTCTGCCTCATTATCCCCAGCGGAGTTTCTACTTTCACAAATGAGGTGGTAATCAAATCAAGCATTCGAACCTAACTGAATTCTTCCTGAGAGCATTCGTTCCAAGCGTAGAACCAAATCTTTTCTGAGCATTCGCCCCGAGCGTATAAAGAACCCAATTTCTCTTGGAGAGTATCCGCCCCGAGCGTAGAAAGAAGAAAATTTTTCCTTGAAAGCATTCGCCCCGAGCATAAACCCAAATTCTCCTTGATAACATTCGCCCCGAGCGTAGAACCCGAATTTTCCTTGAAAGCATTCGTCCCGAGCGTAAAACCAAATTCTCCTTGATAACATTCGCCCCGAGCGTAGAACCCAATTTTTCCTTGAAAGCATTCGCCCCGAGCGTAGAACCCAATTTTTCCTTGAAAGCATTCGCCCCGAGCGTAAAACCAAATTCTCCTTGTTAACATTCACCCCGAGCGTAGAACCCAATTTTTCCTTGAAAGCATTCGCCCCGAGCGTAAAACCAAATTCTCCTTGATAATATTCTCCCCGAGCATAGAACCCAATTTTTCCTTGAAAGCATTCGCCCCGAGCTTAAAACTAATTTCTCTTTAAGAACATTCGCCCAGAGCGTAGAAAGAAACAAATCTTCTCTGAGAGCATTCGCCCCAAGCGTAAAACCAAATTTCTCCTTGAAAGTATTCACCCCGAGCGTAGAAAGAAGAAAATCCTCTCTGAGAGCATTCGTCTCGAGTGTAAGACCAAATATCTCCTTGAAAACATTCGCCCCGAGCGTAGAAAGAACAAAAGTCTCTGAGAGTACCAAGCAAACAACCAAAACCTATTCCATCTGAAGACCCCTGAGGCACCCATTCCATTTGAAGACCCCTGAGGCACCTATTCTATTTCAAGAACCCTGAGGCATCCATTCCATTTCAAGACCCCTGAGGAATTTGATCCTTCCAAAAATTCAACTTTCGCAAAAATCATTTTCTTCATTCTTCTTTCTCTTCAATCCATCTTAGG
The DNA here is from genome assembly GCF_043159265.1 of Tasmannia lanceolata. NCBI lineage: Eukaryota > Viridiplantae > Streptophyta > Magnoliopsida > Canellales > Winteraceae > Tasmannia > Tasmannia lanceolata. The sequence continues at coordinate 35,340,837 of NW_027518700.1, read as the reverse complement.
CCAGTCAAAATATGTTGTTTGTTCAGCTTTAACATTCACGTGACGAGCACGCTCTGCCAAAGAAGGGCATCTGTAGACACCCCATTTTGACCGTGCCATAAACCTCCATGTTTGAGCAAAACCCCATCAAACCAATATTTTAAAAGCCCAAATTTCATCCTAGGATAAGTTAGGGTCTCACCAAGGTCCCTACAAAATTTCGTCGAAATCTGAGCTGATTTGCCCAGCGAACGAACCTTAAAAAAGCATCATGGTGTAAAATAGAAGGGGGGTGAATTATCTTGGAGAGGGCCAATCCAAATCCGAATGGGACATGAAAGAACCGCGCGCCTATCACTTTTTTCGTCAACCGCGCACTTCATCAAAATAGTGTGCCAATATCAACTTCAGAAATTTCTATATATACTAAATTTGAGCTTATTTTTTTTAATCAAAGGTTTTCTGCCTAATTAGAGAGAGATAGAGAAAACAGATCTTGCGAAACCCTTTTCCCCATTTTTTCGATCAATTTCGTATTCTCCGGAAGCTCCGGCCAAATCTTCTACCTTCTTCATCTTCTTCTTTTTCTTCTTTTTCTTCTTTTTCAGCTATACCTCTTGAAATCTTAAAAAAATTCTTCTTCTAGCTGTTGAAACCCTAGATCCAAGCACCTTATAGCTTCTATTGTTGTTCTTGCTCTAAGATTGTATTAATTGCAAGCTCATCTCTGTCAGATCTGATAATTTTCATTGAAATCCGATTGTCTCTACAATTTTGATGTGTCCAGTGTCCCTGTTAGATTTGAGAATCATCCTTTCTATCTCAATCATTATTAGCCGCGGCTTTCGTATTTTTGAGCTCAGACTTACTTCAAAACAAGCTTTGATTTGTATTTCATGGCCATTTGAAAGAACAAGGAGCTTTTAGGGATTGCAGAGAAGTGCAAAAATAAGTAAGGATTTCAAATTGTGTAATTTTCTTATCCAGGTAAGTTCCGTTTACATTTTTTTTATTATTCTAGTTCACATTTTTTTAGATGAAAATGATATAATGCTTTATTGTGCTTTGTATCTTGAGATTTTATGATTTGTAGAAGCTAGCTCTTCATTTTTATATAATTTGTCTTACATGTTTGAGATCTATAAGTATATGCAGAGGATGTGCATTTTTAACGTTTAATAGTTATTTGCTTTTAGCTCATTATTAGCATGACCAGATTTAGAGGCAATGCATGATATAGGAGCTGTTGGCCATAGATTTGGGTTCAGGAGTTTTTCCTGCTGTCATTCAATTTCAAGTGAATCCTCATAGTTCATTGTTCTATTAGGGAAGCAAAGCCTTCATTTTTTGCATTCAAGATGAGGTCAGGGTCTATGACATTCTAATTTTCGGTTATCCAAGTGTAATTTAGATGAATATAGAGGTAATGTCTGACTAATTCTCATGTCCATGTTGGTACTCCAGCTTGATGTGTGTATAATTTGGGGGTGGAACAAAGTGAAGTTCCTTGTTCTAAAATTTATTCTTAATCCATTGAGGTTCCCTCTAGTGAACTGAGGGAAGTAGTGAGGAGATTTGTCTTTAGTTTCAGTCTTTTTACCCATGTAAATTCTTATGTGCTTAGGAAAAGGTCAGGATGAGATCTCGATGGGTTGCAGTCTCCATATGAATATAAGAAATCTTTTGACTTATTCTTTGAATGAGTACGTTGTTGGTTCTTTAACTTAACAGAAGGATTTTTTTTCTTTTCTGGATGGTCAATATTTTGTTTGGTGAGGGCCAGTCGTTTTGTTTTGGTTCAAAAGGTTTGTTTTGGATTATTATTTTGAAAAAGATACTTAAGTTTAGTAAGTTGTTGTTAAGAAACAGGTATCTCAGGTATGGAAATTTTATCATCATTTGTTTGTTAAGGACGTCCTCATAAACATAATCATGTGTTAGGATATGCAATGCCTTTTTCTTATGTGTAATGATATCAGCTGGGCTTGTTGAATCATTAATTGTAGTTCATGGTAAATTTGGTCCAAATATCCAGTTGAGCTTTTTGTCCAAGTTGTCACATTTGTGCCTTTGATGATGACAATACGATGGCAATACTACTTGAATTTTAATGCTGGTTCAAAAGTCAAGTTATTGTCCTGATTATGATTTGTGTTCTTGTTTGTATCTTATAGTCCTAAGAAGGAATTTCAATGATGGGGAGCAAAATGAATCTTGCTTATAGGAAACTGTAGGGGGGTAATTATCAGTTTTTTTTTACAGGTCATCTTAAGAACGCATGTGTATTTTTATGTCCTAAGAATTATGTAGACTGGTTTCTTGATCTTAGCTTTGTAAACTTGTTTTAGGGGTAAGGTGTTTTAAGGGTGAAGGTGTCACTTGATTCTAATATGTCTGTGATTGACATAATTCAGTTGTCTTTTCAGCTAATGCGATTTTAATTGTATAGACTTATTTCTTGGTCTTAGCTTTGTAAGCTATTTTAACGGTAAAAAGTGTCACCTGATTCTAGTATGTCTGAGATTACATAATTTAGTTGTCTTTTCAACCAATGTGATTTTAGAGTTTTCTTGGAATTGAGATTCCTAGTATCTCAAATCAAAAATGTATTCCGGATACATGGATAAAAGCAGCACAATTTATTGGAAGGGCAAGTTCTATTTTCTACCTCTTATTCCATGTTCTGTTTGCTTCCTGGTAATGTAACCTTAAGTCCATTCGACATGTATTCTGGGGATTTTTTTTTGGTCTACTTATCTCCATCCAAGATCCTATTTGCTCAAAGAGGAGTTTTGATTGCTTTGTTGTCTAGCTAGTTTTTTTTTTCTGATAAATATAATGATATTGTTAGGATGCAGGGTCTGTGGTAATGTAATTGCCAAAAGGGAATTAAAATTTTGTGTTGCATTTGTGTTGCTATGCCTTGTTTGCTTAGACTTTCGCTACTTACTTCATCTTTTACTTCACAGTAATAGAGGTATAGAGCCGTGCTAAAGATATTCCTCAAAGTTTCAAAATATGAGTGTGGTTTCAAAATATGAGTGTCTGAATAATGTCAAAGTATCCCGTACTGATTACATTTTGTTTTTTTATTTCTGAGCTTTTCTTAGGTTAGTTGTTGTTTGATATGAGTGTTTTTTTATGAGCTTTAAAAAGATTTTTTAGCCTTGCCTGATCATAAATTAATCATATCTCAATAGAGCTTTATTGTTTGAATCTCTATAAGAATTTTGTCACCTTTATTTGATTTATGGTATTTTTTTTAGCTTGGACAATATGAATCTGTTGTAGTTATTTTAACTACTTGATTTGTAAAAAATGCAATGGTTTAGGTAGTCACTTTAAATAAGTGTAAAGACATGGTGTTAACTATAATAGTTCCTGGTCTTTATAAAACATAAGTCGTGTATTATTAAAAAAAAATTTCTTTTTCCTTCATTGCATCGGCGATGAAGGTGATAGCCCAAGCCCATCCTTAGGGGACCTGCCCAGTCTAAATAGCGCTTCCCTCTTTTTATTTAAAAGACTTGCCTAGTCTTTTAGATGTGTATCCTCTAGACATTAGATCCCCTCTGTCATTGTTGGGGCAATAAAAGAGTCATCTAGAGCCCACCCCTTTTAAAGAGGACTTACCTAGTCTTTTAGATGTGTATCCTCTAGACATTAGATCCCCTCTGTCATTGCTGGGGCAATAAAAGAGTCATCTAGAGCCCACCCCTTTTAAAGAGACAAGCTATGTCTCGATAGAAAAGTCAAATCATTTAGAGACATGCTTTGTCTCATTGGTCATAGTTGTCCTCCCTCTATGTCTAGGAGACTTGACCAGTCTCACTAGCACCCTCCTTTATCTCCTCTTCTTTTAGGAGACTAGCCTAGTCTCATTAGCACTCCCCTCTTAGGATTGTGCACTAGGAGTCAGTCCTTTCGTATATGAGTCAGTCTTTAGCTAGAGAATTTGTCCTTAGTTAAAGAGTCATTCTTTAGCATAGGAGTCAGTTCTTCAGCCTTTCAGGAGTCTGTCATATCATCATAGGGGTTAGGATTCTGTCCAACCTCTCATCAAGTCATGTGATTTTATCCAACTCCTGCAAGGTATAGGATGGTGTCCAACCCTTGCAGAGATGTGATTCCATCCAGCCCTCCCCGCAAAGTATAGGATTCTGTCCAACCTTTGCGGGATATTAAAAGTCTGTCTTTCCCTTATGATGATAGGAATCTGTCCTCTTGAGTCAAAAACATCAACAACACTTGAAAACATCCAAAAATTCTAAAAATCTTGAGTCATTAGGAGAGTGGTTAGGAAATCTGTTCCGAACTACGTTGCCTTGATCCATTTCCACAGGGTACGTAGGCAGCTTGGGATCTTTATCCCAGGTTCAGTCAAAACTTTCAAAATAAACATTTCAAACCTTCCAAAAATACAAAAATTCTTCGAACAAATCTTTTACACTGGTTTTCGAAAAGATCTTCTCCTAGAGTTAGGAGTATGTCCTAAATATTTGAGGTGTCTTAGAGTTAGGGGTCTGTCCTGGTTATGTTGATGGTTTGTATGTCTTGTCGTGTGAGTGTCCCTAAAGTTAGGAGGCCTCAAGTCGTAGTCGGTTATACACTTAGTCGAGCCGATGGCTAGACTAGGAAACACTTAGTTAACCCATGATTTTCCTTATGACACGCAGCCTAGTTACACATAGGATATAGAAACCACCTGCATTAGCTTAAGGCTAACCAACTTGCATTAGTTAGGGCATATAGAGAGTCCTAAAAATTACAACTCACTTGAACTTAAGCAATCGCACAAGAAGCTTTAAAAACTAGTCAGCTCTAGTTAATCGAGTCTAAGATAGCGGTCTTAGATGGTTAGGCATTGTAGTTTAGAATAGGTCACCGAACTACGTCGACTTTGATTCTTCCCGAGGCCGGGATACGTAGAGCAGCCGAGATGGATGGCCATTTTGGTCCGAGTCAAGTATCACATTAGAGTTTAGGGTTTGTTGTGTCGAGTCGTGTGTCAAGTCGAGTTGTGTCGTGTGTTTTGTTGTGTTTTCTTACTTTCCTGTACAGACCTTATACCTTTAGCTGTAGCATGCATGCGTTTGCATACCAGAACTTAGACACCAATTAGGTAATGACACTCATAACCTAGCTATTCTTAGGTGGCATTCCTTTCATTTCTTTTGTGTGTGCTTATTATTCATCTCCGAGATATGCATGATTAGATAGATGTCTTCTTGGAGATATATGTTCCCATTTCACATGACTTTCGCCCAAAATTCTTCAAAATCAATAAATAAATGGCATAAGAGACCGGGTGCTTGTACTTGGGCGAATGAGGTGTTCTTCGGACCTTCCAAATTCGTAACCAGGCACGAACCTTCTTTTATATCTCTGGTTATCCATTGCAAAATAGCATAGTATGGGATCCAGGGCCTACTTCCTTAGATTGCGACTCTTCTTTGTTTAAGGTACGTCTTGAATCCGGGCTAGTCTCCGAATCGAGAGGTATCTCTCCTTTCATCGCCACTCATGCTGTGAGGGGCAACCTTTTTTAGAGTTCATTGGTAGAGCTCTCCTTCACGTGGATGATCCAGAGACTTCCGGGGGCTCGTCCTCTGCCTCTCTCGGATCGGGGTCCACACTAGATTATGAGCATATAGGAAGTCCTAAAATTCACAATCAACTTCAATTTAACTCAAACACCCTCAATAAGCTTTAATCATTAGTCCAATCTAGTCGATCGAGTCTAGTTTAGTAATTTTATGCACAATAAGTATTGTAGCGTAGAATAGCGCCACCGAACTATGTTGATCTTGATTCCAAAAGAGGCTTGGATACATAGGCAGCTTTGGACAGCCATCCAGGTCCAGATCGACCCTATGCACATTCTTTTAGCTTTCTAGGATTTGTGTTCTATTGTTTATCTTTATCTCTTATATAGGTGCATGTTAGTGTGCTTACTTCTTTGTCTTGATGGTTTACTTCTCAGCTATATCTCTTGCATAGTTTTACATGTTTGCACATGCTTAGCTATAGTGGTATTTGCTCTATTATTTTGTTCACATGCTTAGCTATATCATATATATTTCTTATTGCCTTGATTACATGTTTATTTGCAGCATATCTATCTTTTTGCTGCCTTATTTACCTGCTTATTCACATGCTTAGCTGTAACATTTACTTACTCATCATATCTTGATTATCTGTTTATCTTATTCTACTTATTTGGTTATTATCACATTATCTCTTGATATCTACTCATATATCATTATTTGCTTAACTGTAGTCTGCATTTGGTTGTTTACCGTTTTTCTAGATGTGATGAGTTAGGATTAGATGTGATGAGTTAGGATTAGTGGAGAAATGTATCAGGGTTATCTGATATTGGATTAGCTCTAGTCTTCTCCGCCTCCCGATGAGTGATGTGAGGATTTTATTCATATTCTATATGTATATGGCATGTATAATTGAGAGGGGGAGACGGCGGACTCTAGTGCTCATTCCAATGTCAGGTGATACTGATATCAACCCTCCGTAGACCATGGATGTTTTCTCCTTTCTTTTGTGGATATCATTGCCCATCCCTGGGCCATGCATGCTTTAGATAGGTCGTCTTTCTCGAGGATGTCGGTTCCCATTACAAAATTTTCACCCAAATTTCTTCAAAACTAATCAAAATGGCATAAGAGATCGAGTTTTCTCGGGCGAGTGGGGCGCCTAACACCTTCCCCACTCATAACCAGGCACGGACCTGTTCATTTCTAGTTATCTATTGCACAGAGTATATTATGGCCTAAATTCTGGATGGCGACTCTTCTTTTTAGTTTCCCATCATATCCTTGGATATGTGTTGGGACACATAGTCAGGTACGTCTTGGTTCCGGGTTCTTCTCCGAATCAAGAGGTATCACACACGTCATAGACTCATTCTGTGAGGGCACTATATTTGAGAGAGCCGCAGCGGAGCTCCCGTGTGGAGATCGAGAGGCTGCGGGATTTCGTCCCGCCTCGAGATCGGGTCCCACAGGCACTCTGTTGGGGATCACTCTTGATTTTGCCTAACTCTGCAAAATGTCATTTTTATTAATTTCGAATAAATTTAGGCGAAAATTTCTAAAATTGGAGCTTTATCGTTAGAAATCCAGGGGCACTTAGGTGGGTAAAAAAATGGATGCACACACTTCACTTCATGTATTATTTATTCGGTTTTGATATTTATATGAGTCGGCCTCGGGTAGATCCAGCAAGGATAGCATGAAGTCATGACCTGAACGTGACACCGGTTGGGATCTACACCCAATGCTATCTAGCCTTTGGGCAATGATGCATAGCTCTGTACATCACTTAGATATTCGTGTTGCACGCTGAGTTGTGGATCAGCATAAAGACATATTTTTGGCCTTGTGTTGACATTATTATATTATGTATGCATATAGGACGTACATGTGCACCTAGCATATATGAACTTAGGTTAGAGCCTGGCCTTGACCTATGTAGTATAGAAGAGTAGTCCGCCTTATGTGGCTACTCTCTTCGTCTTTTAGCACACTCACCAATCAGTCATGAGTCAAGACCACCTTGACTCCGCTAGATTAGAACTAGGGGTGGTGCCCCTGGTTAGGGTATTTATGTATATGTTTATACCCACACACACACACACACACACACACACACACATATATATATATATATATATATATATATATATATATATATATATATATATATATATATTATATTTATTGATATAAGACCTACTTCTAGTTAGGATTCCTTATCTAATTCAATCAATCAATCTATTCATCATTCAGATCATGATCAGATCGATGGCCTTTAATCATCATTATCATAGCCATGATCTATTCTTCGATCTTTTGATAGCAAATCAGGACAATTGTTAAATGTCATCATTCATGGTCACTTCCCCATTTCATTACATCTCTCTGGTGACCAGAATCTGCTTATTGGTTACCAGCCTATCTTGCCACCATTATTTGAGTACAAGTATTCTTGTTGAAAGCCCTATATTATTGTGGCTCTGTTTGCATACCCCTTATGTTGAGCTATGGGGATCGCTTTGTAAGGCCGTCATGCTGGCAGATTTTATCTGCAACACCTTGAGTGTGATTTACTATTCTTTTAGGTTTGTAGACCGTCACGACCCTTCTTACGATTGTTATGCTACTGGTTTTTACCCAGAGGAAGGAGGTGTTTGTATTATCTCTTGTTTCAACTTGTGTATAACATTGCCATGAGATTGCCTCATACTAAAATCAGTGTTTGTCAATTCCATGACAGGAGTCTAACCTAATTGGCCTCATCCATCTGCTGCACAGTTTCCTTTCACCCCACCCAAGCAAAATAGCCGAATCTATGGACTTCCTAACAGAAATGGCAGAAGCATTGAGGAAACTATCTAGAGATATGTTGAGTATGAAGGAGGATGTAATCTATCTAAAAACCAAAGGTAATGAGAAAATCATGGCTTATGAGGACTCTGTAGTCTGAAATCACCCTCCTATGACCCATGTTCATGTCCCGACCATGGTAGCGCTAATTGATGATTTTGAAAATAAGCAACATGCTGAAGAGAAGTCCCTCCCACCTCCCACTACAATAGGAAAGGAGAAAGAACTTGATAAAAAGGTTGAAAAATTGGCCCTTGATCACCAAAATGTGGAGAATCCGAAGAACAATAGCAAACAAGTTGCTGATTTTAAAAAGATCAGCGATATTGAGTCATTCCATCAAGCATCTCAAGCTGTTGTGCGTAAGTCTAATCAAGAGGATGAGAAATCAGCACGGAAACCTAAAAAGTTCTCCCAATTACCAGGACCTCCAGCAGTCATTCTCCGAAAACTTGTTAAGGATGGGCAGTTGAAACTCAGGGCTCTGCAGCCACCCCCCAAGGTTCTTCCAATATTATATAATAAGGATGAATTCTACAAATATCACCAAGGTACTGGTCATATCATTAATCGTTGTAGCGCTCTCAGATTCTCAATCCAAGACCTCATAGATAGGGGCCGTCCAATTTTGTTCGGGTTCAATGTCACTCAGAATCCTTTGCCTAAAGAGATTGCAATTCCTCCAGCTGCTACTAAATCCATCTCAACAGCCGAGCCTTTTGAAGATCCCACTATCATCATCCGTCCCTGGAATTAGGAAATACTTCAGTTGTGAATTTGGGAATGTCAGGAGGTGGTTATATGCCAGAAAAAAATGTCATCAATGCCAGCTATTGAAGATCAGCTTAAGCCAGGTCAACATGACCGACACCAGGGTTGAACCCCCAATCATTGTCATCAGGAAGGAAGGAGCGCTACCCATAAACTTTCAGTGTCAGTTCATTACCTTTAAAGAAGTGTCCTGTGTTTTTTATTTGTCTTTCGTCAAGTGTACACCAACTTTCTTCTCTCAAAGTTGGAAAGTTTAGTTTGTCGATGTCAAAGGTATGTTATGTCTGTCAATCTTTTGTCTTCTGTCAAATCTGCTGTAGAGCCCACTGAGGCGGGTCTAAAATTACTGATGTATTTGGAGTTTTCAATTCAATAAACATTTGATTTTATAGTTTTTGGTATTCTATGATTCACTCTTAGATCTAATGTCTAAATAAATAGACACCCTCCTCGGATGAGGTGCAGACGAAATTCCCCTCGAAATCTAAAAGATTGTCAAACGAAAGGAAGAGCGTCAAACATAGCCACTCGAAGAAGAAATCGAAGCTATCGGTAGTGGTATCGAAATTTGAAACTCGAAAAAGATGGATTGGCAAAACTTTATCTGCCGAGGAGCTCAAAGAATTGATAAACCTATTTAGAGGGGTTCAAAGTAGTCTTGTTTGATGCTATAAGGATAAACCGGGGGAATGTCATCTCGTTGTGCAATGCAAGACTCCATCAGCTTTACACATCTAGTCAAAAGCTAAAATTCGAGAGAGGCAAATATCAAGCATCAAGTGAAGCTAATAAGAGCATTGAGAGAAGACTTTCAGACAAATAAAGTCATGTCTATAGCGCATGAGTTCTAAAAGAACACCAAGGTTATGTGTTCTAATGGAATTTCAAGTCAGAACATTCAAGTAGTAGGGACAGTTCGTATGTCCAAAAGAAAGAGAACATCCAAAAGAAAGGAAACCGCGAGAGAAAAAAAAAAGGAGAAAGGAGTGTGTCCCTAAGATGGCTCCTTCGGAATATCAAAGACCCAGATGATGGATTCAATGAGATAGATTGAAGATGGGAATCATCTTATGCATTCGGAGACTATTGAGAGTTGTGGAATCTTGAGCATAAATTCAAGATCTCGGAGGCGAGAGTTGAGCATCGTGATGGAAGTCTTGCATGGAAATATCGCCAGACTCCTCGACAAAAGATTCAAAGCCATTGAACCTTAATCATTCAAGAAGCTTGTACGCTAAAAACACCAAGAGGCCATCTTTGGACATTTGAGCCTTAAAAGCTAAAATCCTAACGTCTAAAAAACCACTTGCAAATCCCTTTGAGCCGAAAGCCAAATTAAACATTTCTTTCGCACACACAACAAACCAGGGACATTTTTGTACCCGAACTACGTCGGACCTGATCCCCATCTCTTAGGAGGTACGTAGGCAGCCAGTATAGCAGGTTCGGTCAACCTTTGGAATAAAAGTCAAATTATTCCTTTTAACTTTTAAGCTAAAAGCTAAACCATCATTTGCCAAATCCCAAAGCGAACTACATGGACCTGATCCTCCATTTTTAGGTACGTAGGCAATCTGGCTAGACCAAATTCTGTCGAAATCGTTTGAACCAAGAAATATCCAACCCCTTTGAACCCAAGCCTACCTAGAAAGTCATTCTGATGAAACAAGCAAAGGTTCGAGGCGAACAAAAACACAAATGAAAAGAGAAAAACGAGAGTCTGAAGACCCGCTAGATTGAAAACTCGAAAGAGCGGCCTAGACAAAAGTGAGAGTCATTTATTTGCTAAGTCAAAGAGTTGGCTTATGCAAAAATAAGGGTAGCGGTTTGCTAGATTGAAAACATGAGAAGGCAATCTAGACAGGGGCAAAGACTTCCCCTAAATAGTGAATTGATAAGATATATGAGGAGTTCCTTAGTCATGAAGAATTCCAAAGTTTGAGTATTGCGGGACATCCAGATGAAAGTCAAGGCAAGTGGTTTGTTAGATCAAAAATCTGAACAACAGTAGTCATGAGTTCTCGCAAGGAGAGAATTGATGAGATGGACAAGCAATCTTCAACCAGGGCAGAATTTCAGAATCCGAGTAGTGTTAGTAAGGCTCACTTTGATTCTTCTCTAAACTAGGGGCATTAAAAGTGAGCAATCCGAAGGGGGTAATAACCATGACGAAAATACTGATTGAGGAAATTAGAGCCTCTTGACATGGTCTTCAAGATTATTCTGAGAGCGGCTAGCCTCACCATAAAAAAAACACATCAGATCTAAGGGTGAGTCAAAAATGAGTTGAGTCCCTTGAATAGTATAAATCTTCCTTAATCGAGTCATTGGAAGTCTTTCCTGTGGACCCACGATCTCGGATGGCGGGGGACGGATCCTCCTCTCATCGTTCGATCCCCACATGAGAAGGAAAGCTCTACCAAGGACCTTTCAAAATATAGTGCCCTCACAGCATGAGTTGTGGCGATATATACGATACTTCTTGATTCAGAGTCAAAGCTCGGAACCAAGATGTACCTAAATATGAAGAAGAGTCCGCATCCATGGATTAAGACAATGGAACCCATAAAATGTACTATGTTGCAACGGATAACCAGAGAAGAAAGGGTCTGTGCCTAGTTACTAGTGGGTGAAATCCCAGTTGGGCAACCAAGAGGGGGGGTGAATTGGGTGTAAAAACTTTTGCAGTGTTAGTTTTCAAAAGTTTAAATAAATATTCTCTCTTAGACCTTTTGACAAACACTTGTTAGGTGACTTTTGAAAACCCTATTTGATTATTTCTTTTTTAATCATTTTATCAAAACACTTGGTGGATGGTTGAAGATTACAAATAGAATGCAAATCCCACAACAAGATAAAGAAATGAGACGAATGGTTTCTTTTAAGCCTTTTATCAAACACTTGGTAGAACCCTAGTTAATTTACTCTCTTTAGTTCTTTTGACAAACACTTTGTTGATGATTCATACAAGTAAAACAAAATAAAGAACAAACACGACAACAAGATAAAGTAAAGTGAGTGAGAGTGAGAACATACACACAAGAAACTTAGAGTGGTTCAAGAAGGAGAAGATAGCACGCAAGATTTATAGTGGTTCGGCCTTCAAATCTAAGGCCTGCGTCCACTCTTCTTGAGGTAGCACTTAAGGGAATCCACTATTTGAAGGCCACACAACGGCCGCCTTCGAGGCTCTTTACAAGTCAATTTTGATGCAAGAGGATGGCTCCGCATCCTCCACACTCGCCAACAATCTCTCTTTAACTACCGAGATTAAAGCCCTTCTCTTCGAATCTTTAAACTCTCGAAGGGTTGCAGCCCTTCTTCACAAAAAGTAAAAAGAAAGATGAAGTACTCTTTTGCCTCTTTTGTAGGCTATTACAAAGATGATAGCTTACAAACTCTCCAAAAGATTAATACAATGAATACCTAAGGAGATCCTCTTCAAATAGATGTGCAAGTGCAATGCTCTTTGAGGAATTCTAAGAAAACTTGTAGATTTGAAAGTTCTAGCTCAAAAATGATTTTCAATCTTTCCAAAAATTCTAAGAGTTATGTTTTAGGGTTTTTAGAGATGTATATATAGTTGTAGTTTGAGAAAAAACATAACCTTTAGTCTTCACGGGCGTCGCGGACGAAGTCCGGACGTCCGGCATATATGACCATTTGAATTTTAAGATCATGCCTCGATCCATCACGAACGTCCGCCGATTTCCCAGGTGTCTGGCATCAACTCGGCTATTTTTTTATTTTCAAAATCAGTTTCAGACGGACGAAGTCCAGACGTCCGCGGTTGTAAAAACTGGTTTTTCAGCCGGTTTTGTAAAATTCATATCTCACTCATTTCTTATCGAATTTTGACGCTCTTATACTTGATTTAAATTGAAACGATGAGATATATCTGTTAAAAATATTTTTAAAAATACTTGAAAATATTTTGAACTATTTAAGTCAGGTTTAAATAGATGAATTCAAAATTCAAGTGCCAGTGTTATGTTTTTCCATTTGTAAACTTTGGTTAGCACTTGGGCTTGCTATGGACTTTTATTTTTGTAATATTTAGGACCTTAGAAAATAATTTTTCATGTAATACAAATAGGTTTCAGGGAATTTTTTAGAATGGTTTGAAAAACACTTTTAAATGCAAAACCACATGAAAAAGATCTCCAATACAATCTAGAAGGTTAAACTACTTAGTGTGGGACCCGATCCCGCGAGAGGGGTGGGGCACGAGCCGCCACGCTATCTCTTGGTCTCTCGTACCCACGCGATTGGCGTGTGCTCTTTTATTATTGATTTTAATTCGTCTTTTATGTGAACTTGGGATCACTAAGGCAATCCGAATTCTACACAAAAGAGTGTGACAGAGTCGCCACCTAGATGTGGGATCTAGGACCCATAATTAACCAGAAATCTAGACTCGTTACCTCGTTACAAGAATGGAAGGTATGGTGAGTTACCACCACATGCACCATTCCAGCCCGATAATCGGTCTTCAATTCCATATTTGTTTTAAAATATTTTTCAATGGAAACTTCCATTTATTATTAGGCTTTAATTCTGGAAAGTTTCATTAATTTTTAAAGTGATTTGGTATTTATTAAAAATAGCCGAAATTTAAAATAATTAATAATCCGATTAAATAAACTCCAAAAAATATAAAAAAATTTGAGTGATCTAAAAACCTTGTAAAACTACTGGAAACAAACTTTCACTAAATTTGGACATGATTTGATATACTTTTGGCTCCGTTCATCAAGAAATAACCCCTTTCGGGGTTATTGTTTGAAAATTAAAACGGCCAAACCGTGATTGAAAATTAAGTTTCCAGTAGTATTTTATTTTATAGAAATCCCAAAAAATATCAGATTTTAAAGAAACCCACGTTTTCTAACACTTGCTTTGATAATCCGATTTAAATCCATATTGAATAAAAACGAAAGAAAATCATTATTAAATGGAGTAAATTTAATTTTGGGATCAAATTTTGGATTTTGAAAACTCATAATCTATATTATAACATACTGGAATTTCAAAAAAAAATTCATTGATTTGATCTATCAAAAGTAAAACCCTAGCATGCTTTTCTACTTTTGATATTACAAAGATAAAGATCCTACCGTTGATCGCGCTCCTTGTCTCTAGGGTGCGTAGATCCGAGGTATACGCTTTGTCGCACCCTTTTATATGATGAAGATGACCCAAAGAACACTCCAATAATTCTTGATTGTGTGATGCCTTGGAGAAGAAAAAGGTATTCAAGAATTCCTTTTGTGACGAACACTTGAAAGAGAGATCACACTTCAAGAGAAAAGAGATTTTTTTATTTTTTTTTCTTCTTGGGAGGAGAGAGAAAAAAATGAATTTTGATCTTTTTCCAATCTTTTTTAGGATTGTTTGCTTTGATTTTTATACAAAAAAGCTAGGGTTAAGAGAGAAATAGTAGTTCCCAATGTGAGAGCTCTCATTTTTGGCTTGTTTCCAATTTCCCCCCTTGCTTGCTTTTTTCTTGTTTCCAAATTGGATTTGATTCCAATCTTAATTTATTGTCAATCAAGACATGCTATTCTTTATTCCACATTGCTTCTTTGGAAGAAAACCTTTTTAAGCAATCATTCCTCTTTTCCTTCTTTCCTACTTTTCTTCTTTTTATTCTTTTTATTTTTCTTTTAACAAATATGATGTCACCATTGTGACATCATCAAGGTTGGATGCTCAATTCATGTGGGTCAGCCATGTGGGGCGCCCACCATGGTGGTCGACCCATATGGGTGAACCCACATGAGCTCCTTCTTTACGGGCTTTAACCCAATGGGCCATTTCACACGGGTTTCGGGTTTTTCCATAAAAATTCAATAAAATCTTTCTAAATTCATGGACCCAACCTATTTGACATTTATGGTGTATCCCTCACACATGATCGAACCATCTTTTTTGGGAAAATAATTTTTCGGACCAAAATGCCCCTATTTGACAATTACACATCCAAATGTGACCAAAATAACCTTAAATTGGTTCACCCCTACAGGGAAATGTTAAAAATAGAAAGTCTTTGAGATCAAACTTCAAAAATAGAAACTTTTAAAGTTGGGTCCTTTTGATGAGAAATATCAAACAGGATCATTTGGTACCCCCTGAAAATACCCAAAATGCCCTCAATACTTAGAATTTCCAAATTAAGCGAAACTCCTGAGAAATTCTAAATTTAGCAGGTTTTCCAAAATTCAGGAAATCATTCATAATCTCTCAGACATATTTCGATGATCAAAAGAAATACACAGGAAAAGACCAAATTACCGCGAGGTGCTAGAATTTGGCGAGACTAGGGAAAACCCTGAGAAATTCTAAAAATAGCAGATTTTCAAAAAATTATGAACGGACTCATGATTTCTTAGACACAACTTAGGGACCAAATATGATATGTTTAGAAATGTCTAAAATACCTCTGAAGTGCAAGACTAAGAGAAAATGTTGAGAGATCTAAATTTAGCAGGTTTCCCAAAACTTACGAAATTACTCATAATCCATCAGTCGTACCTTCGAGATGGTTTTGGACATATCCATAAGATGATGAAAATGTGGAAGCCCCATGAGTTTCTAAAAATAGCAGCTTTTTCAAAAATTTATAAAATCACTCAAGATTTCTCAAATATAACTCGGGGGTCAAAGGAGACACATCAGGAATGACCAAAATACCCCGGCAGTGCAAAATAGGCAAAAATGAGGGAAACCCTGAAAATTCTAAAAATAGCAGGTTGTTTCATTTACTTGGAAACTTGAACTTTCATCTTTCAGAGGCCAAAGGAACCCCCTAGAGACCTTCAGGATTGCGAATCAACTTCAAAACTCTCATAATGAAATGAAATCTACTCTAAAATGCATGGATGCCTAATCTAATGCTGAATACGGATTCAAAACTCGATGATACTACCGAATCTTTTGCTTTTTAAAGCGTAGCAAAATGGGGGTGTCTACAGATGCCCCTCTTTGGTAGAGGCGACGTAGTCATCGAATACCAAAGCAAAAAGTGATAGAACCATTTTGCGCAGCTTTAATCAACAATGGATTCACTAGACAATGCAACCTAACCTAATGCAAGACCCTAGATGAAGTCCTAGAACATAATCAAGATCATTTACTCTAAACATCGTAACTTGGTGGTTCAGAATAATAAAGAACTGGATTCAATCTGGGTGTAAAAAATCATGCAACCTAGACGTGGCACCATTTTCAAACGGGCAACGACGGAAGGAGGCACCGTTCCCTGAACGGGCTCAGAGTAATCAGAGAATTAGCCTATTCGCGAGTGAGACGGGGGCTAATGGATTTAAGATCGGATTTGACAATTGAGAATGAGACTGGAAATTGCAATTTAAAAACCGGAGCACTCGATTACCGGAGAATTAGAGGCTTAAGGACTTGAGAACCGGAGAACTGAGAAACTGAATAATCAAACAATGGGTGGACTGGAGAATTGGAAGACTGGATAACTTAAAACTGGAGAATTGAAGATTTGATGAACTGAAGAATTGAAAAACTGGAGAAGTAGAAAATTTCGGGACTGGATATTTGCAGAGCTGAAAATTGGAGAACTGGATGATTAAGGGACTCAATAGTCGGATAACTGGAGAATTAAAGAACTGAGAAGTTAAAGAGCTAGTTCACTGTGAATCGTAGAACTTGATTACTGGAAAACTGGAGAGTCAAAAATTGATAATTGGTGAACTGGGGATTAGATTGGATTGACATTTTGATTGATTCAATTGGGATTGGAATTTGATCACTAGATGTTAGAACTGGAAACTGGAAACTGGAATCTTGATCTAAACATCGGGAACCGGGAATCTAGAACGAAGACATACCGGATACTAGAATTAGAGTATCGAAACACTGGATTTTTGGACACTGGAACTGGGTGTTGGAATTGGAGTGTCGAAATACTGGGAACAGAAATACGAGTACTGGAAAATGGAACATTGGAATACTAGTGATAGGGACACTGGACACTAGAACTGTGATACTGGAATATTGGATACCGGAACTGGAGACTAGGACTGGCATAGTGAAATACTGGAATACTGGAATTGAAACTGGATACCGGATGCTGAAACTGGAATACTGGAATTGAAACTGAATACTAGATGGTGGAACTGGAATACTAGAATACTGGATATTGGAACTGGAATACTAGAATACTGGATATTGGAACTGGAATACTAGAATACTGGATACTGGAACTGGAATATTGGAATACTGGATACTGGAACTGGAATATTGGAATACTGGATACTGGAACTGGAACTGGAATATTGGAATACTGGATACTGGAACTGGAATATTGGAATACTGGATACTGGAACTGGAATACTAGAATTGAAACTGAATATTGGATGCTGGAACTGGAATACTAGAGCACTGGATATTGGAACTGGAATACTAGAATACTGGATACTGGAACTGGAATATTGGAATACTGGATACTGGAACTGGAATTTTGGAATACTGGATACTGGAACTGGAACTGGAATACTGGAATCGGTGAACTGGTACTGGCGAATTAGGAATTGGTAATTGATGAACTAGTAAACTGGTTTTTACACAAGTTTATTAGCATTTTGAATTGTTTACTGGGGATGAACAAGAAAGTCTCACAAGACTTGAAATTTCTTAGATCAAGATCTTCTTTACCCGGGATATGAATTGGGGCCTCGGAATATTTGGACACTGGTACAGAGGATTCTTCTTTTGACAAGCATTCAGACAAATATTCAACTGACTGGAAGGAGATTCCGATTTTTAATGGTTCATCTTTATGAGAAACTGGCTCAACCACCATTGCATCTAAGGCTCTTCCAAGCTCAAGGTGCTTTTCTAGGGTACGATCTTCTTATGAAAACTGGGCTTACTGATGTTTATGCTTCTGGACTCTTTCTGAATTGATTTTTGCTTAAATTGGATCATTTTCACTTGATTCCTGAAGTCCTTCCTTCAGGATTAGCATGACTCTGGCGTAGTTATAGAGAGCTAGCTACACCGGGCCTCTTTCACCAAGACAGTCGCAACATTTGACTAACTGGACAATGATCGACTCTACCCAAAACGAAAAAAAAATGGTAAAGACACTATTTGAGGAACGGAAAGTTTCTAAAAGAATGAGCTAAAACGAACATGAATGGATTGACTGGACTGATACAGAATGATGCTCCTGACTTAATTAACATTTTGTTTGGTAAGTCTAGCCTTTCAAAGAGTAATTTCTCAATCGATAAACACTGGACTTCTTCTTTGAAACGGCAAAGCCTCAAGGAGCTGATTACAACTCATTCGATTGCTTGGTTTCAATGCCCCCAATTTCTAGGATGACACTTGAACTCGCTTGAACTTCTTTCGATCTTCAGTCTTAATACCGGCTGTAGCATTCTTACAATGATTCTCTTACTGTGACCAAGTCACCTCTTTGGGGTTTTTAACTTGGCGGACCGTGTTAGCCTTAACTTTTGCCTGAACCACCTTTCTAGGTTTTCGATCCAGCAGGCTATCCCCTTAGCTTTTGCCTAAGCCACCCTTTCGGGTTTTCAACTTAGCAGGGGAATGATCTTAAATTTTGCCTAGACCGCCGTTTCAGGTTTTCAGTCTAGTAGATCTTCAAACTCCGTTCTTTTTCTCTTTTTTTTTCTTTTTCACTTTTTTGTGTTTCGGGACCTAGATCATTAATTCTGAACACCAGAAGGACTTTTATAAGTAGGATAGGGCTTTTCAAATAATGGCTTAAGGTTTAACAAAGATTTCGACCGAACCTGTGAACAGGTTGCCTACGTATCCCAGGGTAGGAATCAGGTCGTGCGTAGTGCAGGGCGAATGCCCCTAGTTTGAAGATAAATTGTTTGAAGGTTAATTAATTTTTCTTTTTTTCTTTCTTTCTGGAATGATTGACTTCTCTTCTTTTGGAACTTGTCCCTCTTTTTTTTCTGGAACGATTGAATTTCTTTTCTTTTTTGAATCGACCGAACTCGGTTTAACCGAGCTGCCTACGTACCCCAGTGCAGGGATCAGGTCTCGCGTAGTTCGGGGGGATGCCCCCAGTTTGATGGGTTTTCAAGAAAATTTCATTCAGGCTCGAAGGGTTTGCAAACCGGTATTCTTTTGACGTTGGGTTCTGATTTGGGATTTATTCGGCCAAAGGAGGCCTTCTGATGTTCAGATTGGGAATCGATCTAGGTTACTAGAGTCCCTCTGGTACTGATTATTTTTCTTTTTTTCCTTTTTTTTTACGGAGTTTGACGGCATTTCCCGGTAAGAGATAATGATTCTTCTTCCTTCTGGATATTGATAAGTATTTGACTTTGAGGGTGCATATTGGGGTTTTTGGACATCATTTCATCCTTGAGTCGGTGGCTCTTAATACTTTGATGATCGCTCTGAGATGATTGCTCTTGCACTTTTCATATTGAATTTGATAGCTTTACATTGTCACTGGTGAAACCTGTGACCGGGGCCATTGACTGGAGATATAGAAGTTATTTCGAATCCATGCCCCTTGTATAGCATGTGATATTCACTTCATTCTTTCTTGAACCTTCTATCTGGGTCTTTCTCTTGGCATTAATGGTAGCGCTTACTGGACCACCTCTTTATCCTCGAAATGGGTTTACCAATTCTTTACACTCTTCAGAGGGCAATGTATTTCCAATAGGCATTTACTGAATCAAAGTTTCAGTGCCAATGTTTATCATTTCAATTTCCTCTTTTAGAAGCTGGGCTCGGCGCTCCTCCTCTTGTTTGAGCATAGGCTGCAACTCAAGAGGAGTTTCGTCGGCATCTTCTTCCTCATTTGAGGAGGGAGTATTATTCTCATTGGTTATTAAAGTTAGAAGCACACGTTGGAATGTATAGAGAAAGCAAGTTTCATTGAATTGAAAAAGACGACATCTGATAAGACTTATTCTGAACAGACTCAGAATTCACACTCTTGACTCAAAAATAAAAGTGAGAAACGACTCAACTGGACTAGAAATTTATTCAAACTTTTAGAAGACTGCACTTAATAACTGGACTTGACATCATGACTGGACTTAATTAATATAACAAAAGGACTAAGACTGCTACAACTGTCTGGCTTTGGAGGCTCGGCAAGGGCTGGCTCATAACTAGACCTGTTTCTTTTGTTAACCATAGGTCGTCTAAGCATCCAGATCATCCGGCGACAGGGGATCAAGGAATCCTTCTGGCAACACTACGTTTAGATCTCCTCCGGCATCTGAGTCACTGTCGTCGTCACTGCTACTACTGAGCTCGATTATCAGATTTGGTTTGGATTGTCTTTCGTGTTCATGCTCATGAGTCAGAGACTTGAGTGGTTCCTTAGAGCTTTGACTGGCCGAGTTCCATATAACAAAACTTCCTTCTCTATCATCTTGGAGCTTGGAGTCTTGCGGTTGGAAACAATTGGTCTTCATTTGTTGCTTCATTTGATGAATCTCCTGCGCGAGGGCGGCCACTTGTCTAGAGAGATTCATAATCAATCCTTCAGAACCCGTGGCCATGGAACTTTGAGCACGCCCATATGCCATGGAGAAGCTAGGGCTTTTTCCTTTAGAGGTAACATCAGCTGAGCCAAATATCTCATTCAATTGAGCCCTGATGCAACGATTCTCTTCTTTAAGCTCTTGCAATTGTTGGAGGATAAGTGCCAAAGTATCAGCAGTGGTATTGGACCGGGTATTTCTCGAGCTTTCAGCCAAAGGAGCTGACAGAGGAAGTGGTGCAGAATCTGGATCAACAACGGAAGGTTGTAGAGAGCCAGGCCTCATTTGTAATAATGAATTGATCCGGACCCAAAAAATATTAGACATGGCTATGACAGTTCCTGGAATGGAAACAAGGAATATAAAGTGTAAGCTTGACATTCAAGGTGCGCTCTATACTTGACGATTGAAAGATGGTTATGGGTTAAACAAGCAATAGAAATGACAGAATGAATCCCATAATGACTGAGACACGATGATGGCGACACAAATGCATTAGGGGATGCCCCTAGTTTAAGGGTCATGGGAATAAACTCTGAGAAGCTTATCGAAATAATCTTGTAACAGGTTACCCCTAGAGTAAGAAGAGACCAATGATATAAACAAGATTGGATCATCTGGACCAGGTATGATCAGATTATGAGATTGCATAATCGAAAGATTATGAGATTCTGCTCCTGCCAGTTAGGGGATGGCATGAAGATACGATCGAATCGTATGACAGAAGAATGAAAGACACACGATCAAAAGATTAGATGAGATTACATAGGATTGCTTTCAATGGGTAGATCAGGAATGACTAATCCTATGAGATCTTTGGAAATGATGGGATTTATATCCTAACCCCAAAGAAAAAGTTTTTTTAATCCTTTTACATTTTGACAAGGGTTACCTGAAGGCATCAAACCCTAATCCTAATCTAGCGGAGTGGAGAGAGGATCTCGACTCATGACTTTGTTTGTGCACCTAAGGACCGATCGTGGCCATTGGAAGATGGACCACAGCCTAATCTAGACACAAATGGGTAGGATATCCTAACTCTTTTGAATTTCTTTTAAATGGCTCATTTAACTCTATATTAATGTGCGAACTATGTGACATGCATCCTATGATCTAATTTCAAAGTAAATCATAAATGTGTATCTTGATTTCCTAATTTGTTGGAATTCAATCTAAGTGAAAGTTCTCCTAAAATGCTAATTTGAAGGAAATCCTACATATTTTAATTAAGAATTTATAAGAAAAGTAATATACAAAACCCCACCATTTGTGTGGAGCCGACTCGTGATTGGTATGCCCTCAAGCATCCAAGCTGCCTACGTACCCAAGCCTCACTGGGATCAGAGTGGACGTAGTTCGGTGCACCTAAGCTAAGCTACTTATGCCTAACTCATCTAAGACACCGATCTAGACTAGATTGACTGTTTCAACAGTTTTAAAATAAGTTGTTTAATTCAAGTTGAAGATTTTATTATCCTAGGATTTCATCTAAGATGCTATATGATCCTATCTAAGTGCAAGTTGTCCCTTAGACTAATGCAGGTTAACCTACATCCTAGGTAACTAGGCTTGTCCTAGGAAAAGATTGGGTGACTAGTGTAACTAGACCTATGGCACAGTTGCTATTCATAGCAAATGTCCGTGATGAGGCTGGACTCCTAACTCTAGGACTCCCTAAAACCTAGGACACGACACGACATAAGTGTTCCTAAATAGGGCTCTAATGGTTCTTATGACGGGAACTGTAATCCAACGGTTCCGAAAGACATAAGGTAAATCGATTCAAGTTCTTGAAGTTAATGAATTTCAGATTTCAAGGATTTTCGGTTTCTGGACATTTAAGGAATACCAAAGGTTCTAAGGTTCGCAAGCTTCAGCCTTGAATCGCATCCATGGAAGGGAATCGTGCGCTCTTCCCTTGCGCAATTTAATACTTAAGTTACAGCACCTTATTGCCTCGCATATTTCTCAGGATTTTCGTGGACAGTAGACCTCGGAGCCAATAACATGCTATAATTTAAATACTCAAATTGTCAATGATCAATCTTAGTATACGATTACGGTTGCGATCTCGGCAGTTAAATTGTCACAGAATAGCCAATTTACAAAGGCAATCTATGAACCCTAAGGTTTCTGTTTCAAAAAAGTTAGGGATTGCATTTATGATGAAAACTTAAGGTTTTTGGAGATTGTTACTGACTTTTGTATTGATTTGCTATTAAATTGTGATTTAATATCATTAAGACCAGATTGCTAGAAATACACAGTAACCCTAAGCAATCGAACTCCAAATCAGTTGAAACTTTTCCAGTAACAAGATATGGATGATTGTGGCTTACTGGAAAATTTTCAGGAATTATCATTAAGATTTGATATCAATTCCCGATTTTTCAAAATCCAGATCAGATTATAGATTAACACAGCAACCTATAGTATATCAATTTCAAATCAACTTAAACTCTTACAGTATAAAGATAATCATGAGATTAGACTACTGTATGAATTTCATGGATTTTTATAACGATTTGATGCCCATTTAAATTCACACAAAAATCAGATGAAACCAAAGAATTACTTAAAAAGCAAACCTAATGGTATCCTAAAATCAAATGAAAAATTCCAGTAGATATATAATAGATTATAGAATTTATTACCAAAATTTCAAAACTTAAAACTTAAATCTCCTCCATAAAATTGGTTTTTAAATATAAGAGATCAATTTGTTTCTTAGTCGTTAAAACCCGTTTATTAAAATAAATTGTAAAACATTATTAAATCTTTGCAAAATTAATTGAAAATATTTCTCTAACATTCCAGTAACCAAAGTTACTGGTTTGTAAAGAAAATTTTTGAAAATATATTAATTTAATAAGAAAAGAAATTATGGCACGTAAAACGGAGAAGCGATTAGAAAACAGTAAAAACCATATTTGTTTTAAAATATTTTTGAATGGAAACTTCCATTTATTATTAGGCTTTAATTCTGGAAAGTTTCATCAATTTTTAAAGTGATTTGGTATTTATTAAAAATAGCCGAAATTTAAAATAATTAATAATCCGATTAAATAAACTCCAAAAAATATAAAAAAATTTGAGTGATCTAAAAACCTTGTAAAACTACTGGAAACAAACTTTCACTAAATTTGGACATGATTTGATATACTTTTGGCTCCGTTCATCAAGAAATAACCCCTTTCGGGGTTATTGTTTGAAAATTAAAACGGCCAAACCGTGATTGAAAATTAAGTTTCCAGTAGTATTTTATTTTATAGAAATCCCAAAAAATATCAGTTTTTAAAGAAACTCACGTTTTCTAACACTTGCTTTGATAATCCGATTTAAATCCATATTGAATAAAAAACAAAAGAAAATCATTATTAAATGGAGTAAATTTAATTTTGGGATCAAATTTTGGATTTTGAAAACTCATAATCTATATTATAACATACTGGAATTTCAAAAAAAAATTCATTGATTTGATATATCAAAAGTAAAACCCTAACATGCTTTTCTACTTTTGATATTACAAAGATAAAGATCCTACCGTTGATCGCGCTCCTTGTCTCTAGGGTGCGTAGATCCGAGGTATACGCTTTGTCGCACCCTTTTATATGATGAAGAAAAAGGTATTCAAGAATTCCTTTTGTGAAGAACACTTGAGAGAGAGATCACACTTCAAGAGAAAAGAGATTTTTTTATTTTTTTTCTTCTTAGGAGGAGAGAGAGAAAAACGAATTTTGATCTTTTTCCAATCTTTTTTAGGATTGTTTGCTTTGATTTTTATACAAAAAAACTAGGGTTAAGAGAGAAATAGTAGTTCCCAATGTGAGAGCTCTCATTTTTGGCTTGTTTCCAATTTTTTCCCCTTGCTTGCTTTCTTTCTTGTTTCCAAATTGGATTTGATTCCAATCTTAATTTATTGTCAATCAAGACATGCTATTCTTTATTCCACATTGCTTCTTTGGAAGAAAACCTTTTTTAAGCAATCATTCCTCTTTTCCTTGTTTCCTTCTTTTCTTTTTTTTATTCTTTTTATTTTTCTTTTAACAAATATGTTGGATGCTCAATTCACGTGGGTCAGCCATGTGGGGCACCCACCATGGTGGTCGACCCATATGGGTGAACCCACATGAGCTCCATCTTTACGGGCTTTAGCCCAATGGGCCATTTCACACGGGTTTCGGGTTTTTCCGTAAAAATTCAATAAAATCTTTCTAAATTCAATATTCTATATATGGACCCAACCCATTTGACATTTATGGTGTATCCCTCACACATGATCGAACAATCTTTTTTGGGAAAATAATTTTTCGGACCAAAATGCCCCTATTTGACAATTACACATCCAAATGTGACCAAAATAACCTAAAATTGGTTCACCCCTAAAGGGAAATGTTAAAAATGAAAAGTCTTTGAGATCAAACTTCAAAAATAGAAACTTTTAAAGTTTGATCCTTTTGATGAGCAATATCAAACAGGATCATTTGATACCCCTGAAAATACCCAAAATGCCCTCAACACTTAGAATTTCCAAATTAAGCGAAACTCCTGAGAAATTCTAAATTTAGCAGGTTTTTCAAAATTTAGGAAATCATTCATAATCTCTCAGACATATTTCGGGGATCAAAAGAAATACACAGGAAAAGACCAAATTACTCCGAGGTGCTAGAATTTGGCGAGACTAGGGAAAACCCTGAGAAATTCTAAAAATAGCAGATTTTCAAAAAATTATGAACGGACTAATGATTTCTTAGACACAACTTAGGTACCAAATATGATATGTTTGGAAATGTCTAAAATACCTCTGAAGTGCAAGACTAAGAGAAAATGTTGAGAGATCTAAATTTAGCAGGTTTTCCAAAACTTACGAAATTACTCATAATCCATCAGCCGTATCTTCGAGATGGTTTTGGACATATGAGAGATGATTGAAATATCCATAAGATGATGAAACTGTGGAAGCCCCATGAGTTTCTAAAAATAACAGCTTTTTCAAAAATTTGTAAAATCACTCAAGATTTCTCAAATATAACTCGGGGGTCAAAGGAGACACATCGAGAATGACCAAAATACCCCGGCAGTGCAAAATAGGCAAAAATGAGGGAAACCCTGAAAATTCTAAAAATAGCAGGTTTTTTCATTTGCTTGGAAACTTGAACTTTCATCTTTCAGAGGCAAAAGAAACCCCCCTAGAGACCTTCAGGATTGCGAATCAACTTCAAAACTCTCATAATGAAATGAAATCTACCCTAAAATGCATGGATGCCTAATCTAATGCTGAATACGAATTCAAAACTCGATGATACTACCGAATCTTTTGCTTTTAGCGTAGCAAAATGGGGGTGTCTACACTTAGCACCTTGATCGTATCACCTTCAAAGGTCTTCTTTGTACTTTAGGCTTGTAAATGAACACTTGTGATTACTTTGGTACATGTGACTTCTCTTCTTGAATCATCTTCACTTTGAAAGTTTGAGATAGTCACCAACACTTGTTCAACTTCAAGCTCCTCTTAGCATATGCTAGGCTTGCTTGTGGGATAGTCAACTTGAGCTCTATGCTTGGACATCTTCCAAGGATGATGCCTCCAATATGTACAAGCTCACTTAGTTCCTTCGTGCATGTCGATCCTCAAGCCATATGTTGGTTGTATTATGTAATGGCGATATGACATGTCAAGTTCCTGTCTTTGGCACAACACTACAAAGCAACACCTTAATTCATAAAAACCAATCAATTTAGGTTTGCTAGCATCAAAATAACAAAGAAAAGGTGATTAGTTGAATCCATGGGAACCCCCTTGGGCTAACAGTGGGGAAGGTGTTAGGTACCCCACTTGCCCGAGCGCACTCGATCTCTTATGCCATTTTTGTTATTTTCGAAGAATTTTGGGCAAAAATCATGTGAAATGGGAACGGGCATCCCCGAGAAGACGTCTACCTAAGCATGCATGTCCCGGGGATGGGCAATATCATATAAAAGAAAACAAAAAGATCCATGCCTAAAGAGAGTTGATATCAGTATCATCTGTCATTGGAAAAAACAATAGAATCTGTCGTCTCCTCCTCTTAAAATGAAAATACATTTACAATGCGGAAATACATACATCAATATCATGAGGAGGCGGAGAAGACTAGTGACGATCCAATAACATTAATCCTGCTACCTGTCTCCACACATCACATATAATCCTAACCACGATTTAAAATTTCGGTTTCGGTACCGATTTCGGACCCATGAAATTTCAAATTTTCGGTCGAAATCTGGTACAAAAACAAAACGAATATTTTATTCAATATTAAATTTCAGCCAAAATTTCAGTAATTTCGATTTCGAAATTTCAGTGAAATATTAAATTAATTAAAAAAAAAACCAGATTTTTTGGGTCAAATTTCGAAAATTTTAAAATTTCGGACGAAATAAAATACCGTTTCGGTTTTTCGGGTTTCGGTGTCGGTCTCCACCGAAATCCAAAATTTCGGTTGAAATTTGAAACCATGATCCTAACTCATCACATCTAAGAAAGCGGTAAATATACTCATGCACAGCTACAGCTACGCAGGTAATGGCAGATATAAACAGATGTAAGATAAGATAAGTAAATATAATAAGATAAGCAAATAAGATAAAATAAACAGATATGATAAGCAGATAAGGAAGAAATAAGCATATAAATGATAAGCAGATAAAGAGAATAAAATAAGCAAGTAAATGCTACAGCTAAACATGTGAATAAGACAAGTAGATAAGGTAAACAAACAGATAAATATAAGCAGATAAAAAGAATAAAATAAGCAACTAAATGCTACAGCTAAACATGTGAATAAGTCTAGTAGATACGCTAAACAAACAGATAAATGCTACAGCAAAGCATGTGAGTAAGCAAGTAGGCATGTGAGCAAGACAAAAATGACAACACTATAGCTAAGTATGTGAAGGAACAAATAAAAACACACAAGAGATGTATCTAAAATATAAACACTCAAAATAAGGGAAGAAAACACAATAACATATCTATGTACAAGAAATAATGACAAGCACTAGACCAAAGACCCCTAAAACTCCAAAACACTAAATAATGTGCAACAGTATGATCTGGACCTGGATGGCCGTCCAAGCTGCCTACGTATCCAAGCCTCTTTTTGGAATCAAGATCATTGTAGTTCGGTGGCCTATTCTAAGCTACGATGCCTATTTGTAACTAGACCACTAGACTAGACTAAACTAGTTTTTAAAGTTTATTGAATGCGATTAATTAAGTTGAAGTGGATTGTGGATTTTAGGACACCCTATATGCCCTAACTAAATGCAAGTTTAGCCCTAGACTAATGCAGGTGGGCCCTACATCCTATGTGCAACTAGGTTGTATCCTAAGGAAAGATAGGCTATCTAAGTGTATCATATTCTCGCCATCAGTTTGACTATGCGTCAAACCAACAGCACAGAGGCTCCTAACTCTAGGACTCTCCTAACTCTAGGGCAGACTCTTAACTCTAAAAACTCTCTATACATCTAGGATAAACTCATATGCTAAAGGAAGATCTTTTTCGAAAATGTTTATTGAGTTTTGATTAAAAGATTTTTTATTGAGATGATTTTTTTGAAAGGTTTACAAAGTTTTATTTGAAAGGTTTGACTGGACTTTGGATAAGGATCCCAAGCTGCCTATGTACCTCGTGGAAGAGGATCAAGCCAACATAGTTCGGAAACAGACTTTCCTAATACGCTCATAATATCTTTTAGGTTTTCTAACCTTTTTAATGTTTTTTATTTTTAAATTTATGATGTTTTTGAATTTTCAAGTGTTTCCATTATTTTTGTATTTTGAAGATGCTTTCACCCTTTTGGCCAAAGGGAACCTATATGACCACACTCCGTGATCAATAGCATGGCGGAGTGTCAACACTAAAGAACCGAATCCCTATAGCCTAAGGGTATCCCTAAATGAGTGAACAAGTGTCCCAAGGTAAATGACATGGATAAGATCCCAAGGAGGTAAAGACTCTAACAAAATTAGGCTAATCTCTATGAAAAAGGAGAAAATAACCAAGTCAGATGATAGATTCCTAAAGTAGTAGCTCAAGGAAGAGAAGAGAGACGCTAGTCAGACTGAGCTAGTCTCCCAAAAAGAGAAACAACAACTAATGCTCATGAGACAAAGCATGTCTCCTAAAGAAGGAAAAGTAACTATCACTAATGAGACAATGTATGTCTCCTATGGAGGGCTCCAAGTAACCTTATCATTACCCTTGCAATGATGATTAAGGGTCCAAAAGGCTGAGTTAGTCTTGCTCTAATAGGGAGTGCAACTAATAATGAGACTTGGATAGTCTCCTAAAGGTGCGACTTTTCTAACGAGACAAAGCATGTCTCCTAAAGACTGATCCTACTAATGAGACAAAGCATGTCTTCTATAAGGAGAGGCTCTGGATAGCTCCATCATAGCCTCTGCTATGATGGACAAGAGCATACCAAAGACTTGGTCAGTCTCTAAAGATAAAAAGAACACATCTATGAGACTAGATAAGTCTCTGAAAGACAAGGGACAAAGAGGGGATGAAATGAACTAATGAGACAAGGTAAGTCTCCTAAGGATAGGCTCCTAATATCCCTCTCATAACCCCCTTAGCTCCCCCCAAACAACAAGATCAAAATCAAAGCTTTTTACAACATTAAATTTGAAGACCAAATTCCATTTTCGTATTGCTTGGACACGAGTCCAGAGTCAAAGACCATAGGAGTAATGAAACCAAACACATCAAGAGCCGTTGATCCAATGCGAAAAATAATTCTCAGGGTCGAACCCCTATCACCGTATCATTGGAATATCCATCTCAAAACTATTAGCATATGGCCATGCAATTGTACTTGTTCCACATGAAAGCGACCAGTTCTTTTATAATAGAATAAAAGGCTAACCTAATACATATAACCCCATTAACGACAGCCCTAACAAAGAATTACCAAAGAGGAAATAGTTGCACAAGAGATGATTACAGTTCTCTTAAAGGTCTTACAAACTCACGTGGAGGTAAGGCAAGTTAGGGTCATACAACATTCAAGCATGGTAATGCCGACATGATCACTCGATGTCCAAAAATATGGGCACTGCAATTTTGGTGAAGATGTAAAACCAAATGTGAAGAAGAAAACAAAGTAAGCTGGAACCAGTCCCATGTCCTATGGGTTTGATCCTCAAAGAAGTCACTCTCGTTTTGCTCTCTAAATTTCACACAGAAAGTGAAATCACTTTTGGATGAACAAGTTCATGATCTTGATGATAAGAAATTAAATTTCACAAGGCATATTCTCTGCATCAAAAAGAAGAAGACACCCTCAAGGTAAATGCCCTACAAACACATTGCTGTGTGACAAGGATTATGACATTATCATCTTAGCTCTTAAGTGAAAACCAAACATGATATTACCAGTGTATTTGATACCCTATTGACATATACTAATTAATTGAAAACAAGATCACAAAGGAATTAACTATAATAACAAGAAGGAATAGAACAAGGCTAACCACACTGAAATCACTTTCTATCTTTTTCAATTAGGCAATCAAAAGACCACAAGATCTTCATCAACAATAGAAAAGACAAAATCAGTACTGCAATCTCTCTTTTAAGACCAAATGAAGCTATTTTTTAGGTTTTAATGTATTATTTATTTATTTTCTTTTAGACAATCAAGAGGAAAAATTGAAATGAAGAAAGTTAGAGAAATCATAAAAAAAAAGTCTGCTGAAACTAAGGATAACCTTGCACCAAAATTACAGAATGAGGTGAGCCAGGGAGCAAATCGTAACTCAAGAAAATGACTCTGAGATCTAAAATGATGAAAGTAGGTAGAAAATGCCATGGATTACCTTGTCTTAATGATTAGCCTCGCGCGATACGCTATGGAAATGATAGTTCTTACCAAAATTGCAGAAGAGATCGGATCTCTTGTTCCTCCTTCTAGATCTACTCAAAAATCTGCAATTCTTCCTTTAAATCCTACAGTCTTCCCTTGGATATGATGAAAAAAACTACCAGAGATGGCGAAATTCGTCGGAATCTATGGTAAAGGTGGCTGGAATTGGTAGATCTCACCGGAAAAATAGAGCAAAAGGGGCGGATCTAGTTGAGGTTGGGGTTTTTGGCCTGAGAAATGGTCAGAGGTAGTTTCAATGGAACTTGGAGTTTGTAATCGAGAAAGAGAAGTGGTGGAGGCCGGTTGGATCTCCGGTGAGACCAACGAAAAAAGAGACCGGAGCTCTCTCTCTCTCTCTCTCTCTCAGCGAGGATGGAAGAGAACCCCTTTTTGATTTTCAGATCTCTTTCTCCCTTCTCTATGTTGTTTTATGCCAATGAGAGACACCACCCCCCCCCCCCCCCCCCCCCACGAGAATATCAGATCCGCTCAATTTATTTACTTAGGTTGAACACAAAGCCCTAAATTCTAAGTGTCATCTCCCACCATCCATTTGATCCAACAGAATAAAATCAAGAAACCCTCTTTTGCTTTCTCTCCTCTTTTACCAAATGCCCTTCCCCCTCTTCTGTTTCTCTTCTCACCGACTAATTTATAGATAAAGTGGGGTGTGCTCATAGTAGCATACCCCAGCTTTGATAATTGCACCACCTATTTTGCTTTCTCCTTTCCTTTCCTCATATACACAATAGATCTGTAATGGCACATCCATGCTTTGATGAATCATCCCCCTTTATGCAAGAAATGATATATATTCGCCTTCTTGTTCTTCCCTAGACAGCCCTATTTTGCATTAATCTTTACACTATAGGGGTGATCCAAACAACCAAAGGGGTCTTCTAAAAAGATGACAAAAAGAAAACCATGATATATTCTACCCATTCTGTTACTTGGGACAACCCTCATAGTGTGTTTATGATTAATCTTTTGCTATAGAGTAGGTGGTCCAGGCAAGAAAAGGGTAAAAAAATTTCTTTTTCTTTTTTTTATTTTCTTTTATATTTTTGTGGGAAATGACATTGGCACCACACTCATTTTTCTCTTCCAGCCCTAGACAGAACCCTTGCAACCTATTTTTCATAAATGTTTACTCATTGGGGTAGTTCGGGTAACAAAGGGGTGAGAATATACTCTTCCACCCTTTGAAATGATATCGACACAATCATGTTGTAATAATTGCACCAATTCGTCTTGTCTTTTAAGAATAAGAAGGCTACTGATATCGGCTGACCCATGTTTTTTCAAATTCACTCCCCCTTCTCGTTCATCTCGGAATTAATATTAGCGCAAGCCCGTTTTGATAATGGCACAAACTCAGCTTGTCCTTTCTAGCATTTTTCGCCCTATTTATTTGAAAATTCACAAGAATGCTTTTGGGGAGGGTGACAATTACTGGGTAGCCTCTTTACACACTACGGGACAATATGGGTTAGCGAAAATGTCATTTAGAGCTTAGGGGTACGAATGGATGAGTGCTAATATAAAAAAAACTTAGGGGTACATTGTGATCTTTGCAAATTTCAGGAACATGAGTACAGGGATCAAGGTTTCTAATTCCAGAGTACAAATAGTGTTTTGGGGTTTCCTGGGCTGCGACAAATGTTCAATAAGCTTTGCAACATGGATTTTTTGAATTTTTCGGGACTCTGATTTCGGGAACTTTATTCGATTTTGAGGTTTAGGGTCCGGTCAAAACGGGGTGTCTACAGTTCTTCATTCTTAACTGTTTTATTTCAAGGTCCAAAGTTGTCTGGCACTAGAAAGAATGGGTGTATACCTTTCGAAATGAAAAGAAGAATCCTGAGTAACTCCTGGTTTAGGAATCAAAGAAGGGCGAGAGGCATCTTGTTCAGACATGTTGGAGACATTAAAACTTCAAGTGATGAGTAGCAATGGAGGGGGATTTCTCAGATTCAACCATTGTGGAGATTATCCTACCCTTGTATCAAAGAAAAGAATCCATGCAAACTCAAACTTTCTTACCTATCTTAGTTCTGCTCTCCTATGAATCTTGTCATGGAAGTAAAATCACACTAGGAGCATCTTTTATGACCTGGCCTATCAGGTCATAAAAGATATCAATCATACAAAGATAACAGGGATAGATATTCTCAGCAAATAGAGATAAGAGAAGCTTGAGCACATTTCTTCGAGCGAAACTTTTAAACTCCTTGGTTAAATCCATTCTTCAGCAAAGTCAATGTTCCAAAAATTGATTTCCTTAGCGGAGGCTAGAATTAGCTCCCAGTCTTCAAAACCCCTTAGAATGCTGTTTATTTGTTAAAAAGGGCAAATACCCAAAAAACCCATCCAATTACTTGAGTCTGGTATTCAACGAAGATCATGCACTCCCAATTATTCTTAGCAAGAGATAGTTATTTCATCAGTGAAATCGATAAAAGTTTGGTAAATCCATCAATCATGTTGTCATTGTGAAATTTCTTTTGTTGTAGCTAGTCGGTGAAATGCCAAGTAGTGGTCCGTCTAGTTATCCTGGCAATTAGCAGTGAAGTGCCAAGCAGTGGTCTGTCTAATTGTCAAGCTTGCAATGTACCGCTACCTAAGGAATTAGGAGTCAGGTATATCTGTATTGGTTTATATGGAGCCTTTCCATAAGACCATATAAATTTTGGGTAATCCTCTACCTTGAAAAACAGGA
This sequence comes from Tasmannia lanceolata, assembly GCF_043159265.1. Taxonomy (NCBI): domain Eukaryota; kingdom Viridiplantae; phylum Streptophyta; class Magnoliopsida; order Canellales; family Winteraceae; genus Tasmannia; species Tasmannia lanceolata. The sequence goes on along the minus strand of NW_027518700.1, from coordinate 35,307,526 downwards.
GTCAGGGTTACCTAGATAGCTAGTACGGATGGATTCTATGTAATGGTCCATACAGCTATCGTCTGGTCAAAATTAGTTTCACCGTGCTTTTGTTTGTTTTGGGCAAAAAGTAGTTTTCTTGAGGTTTTGAGTGTTTCATCATGGTCTTGATTGTTTTGGGCGAAAAGTATTTTCCCCGAGGTTTTGATTGTTCTGGGCAAAAAGTAGTTTTCCGTGGTTTTGAATGTTTTGGGCGAAAAGTAGTTTCCCCGTGATTTTGATTGTTTTGGGCGACGAGTAGTTTCCCCGATTTTGAATGTTTTGGGCGAAAAGTAGTTCCCCTGTGGTGTAGAAGGTTGGGCGAAAAGTAGTTTCCCCGTGATTTGGAAGTTAGGTGAAAAGTAGTTTCCTCGTGGTTTTGATTGTTTTGGGCGAAAAGTAGTTTTTCCGTGGTTTTGAGAGTTTGGCGAAAAGTAGTTTCCCTGTGGTTTTAAATGTTTTGGGCAAAAAGTAGTTTCCCCGTGGTTTTAAATGTTTTGGGAGAAAAGTAGTTTCCCCGTGGTTTCGAAAGTTGGGCGAAAAGTAGTTTACCCGTGGTTTCGAAGGTTGGGCGAAAAGTAATTTCCCCATAGTTTTTAGTGTTTTGGGCGAAAAGTAATTTCCTTGAGGTTTTGAATGTTTGTGTGAAAAGTAGTTTCTTTGTGGTTTTGAATATTTGGGCGAAAAGTAGTTTCCCTGAGGCTTTGAGTGTTTGAGTGAAAAGTAATTTCACTGTTGTGTATTCTGTGAAAAGTAGTTTCACCAATATGTATAGTACATGAGTTAAGTGTCTGGTGAAAAGTAGTTTCACCAATGTGGTTTGTTTTCACTAGTTAAGAGTCCGGTGAAAGGTAGTTTCACCAATATGATTTGTTGCTGAGTTAAGAGTCCGGTGAAAAGCCGTTTCACCAATTTACCTTTGTGAATGTTGAAATTCTAAAACCAAAATCCAAAATTTAATTTCGGGTCAGCCAAAATGTGTTGTCTTGTCAGCTTTGGTATTCGTATGACAAGCACACTCTGCTAAAGAGGGGCATCTGTAGACACCCCATTTTGACTGAACCCTAAACCTCCTTGTTTGAATAAAAATCCCTTAAATAAATGAATTAGTGTCCCAAAATTCCCCTATAGTAGTTTAGGATCCCAATTAGGTCCCTGCAAAATTTTGTTGAAATCCGCCGAAAATTACCTGATAGGACGACCCAAGTTTGTACCAATAATGTAGCTTTGTTGATGTAAGAGGGGAGTAAATTATCCGAGAAGAGGTGGCCTAGGGAGAAAAATGGTTGTTTAAAAAGGCAAAGAGTGGTGTGAATTAGAACAATATGAGGTGTGATGCGAAATCCAAGAAAGGCAAAGTAATTAAGTATTTCCTTATTCGTTTTTACCCGAGCCACCCCTATATGAGGGAAAGGTAGTCATGAAATACACAAAAGGGCTGTCCGGGGAAACTTAAGGAGGTGACAAATTATCCTAAAAATCTATAAATAGAGGGTAAGGGTTCTCATTTTGGCTAATTAGTATTTCCTAATCTCATTTTAGAGAGAGAGTGTGTGTGTGAGAAAATAGGTGAGAGAAAGTAGATCTCAAAATCCTCAAACCCTAACTTCATCTTCTCCAGCGAGATCTCGCTAAAATCCGGCCTTTCCGCCGGAGTTCCTACCGCCAGAGTTCTTCTACATCATCATTATTACATTCTCTTTCCTTTTATGCTCACCAAAACCCTAGATCTCCACCCTAGAACCCGATCTACCTTCCAAAACCCTAGAACAAAGCCTAACTTCTCATCTTCTCCAGGATATTCACCGAAATTCGACGGATCTCCATGAAATTCCGACAATAACTCCTTGAAATTTCAGTAAAAACATGATCTCATCACCACTGTTCAAACATCACTTTGCCATCACGAGAAATATAAAAAATCAAGGAGGTTTTCTCATTTTACAGAGCAACAGAGAATAGAGAGAAGTGATTCACTTCTCTGGCCGTATTTCCAGCCGGAATCTAGCTGTGGCCACTTCTCCAATCGGATCCAGGTATATTACCACTATTTTGTCCACACTGACCTTCATCAGACCCTAATAAAAGCCATCTTCACCATCGCCAGACCTCTTTGATCATTTCAGCAAGCATTCCTCATTTGAGAGTCTCAAATTTTTAATCCATCTCAGATCAGACCCCATCTCAAAAAGAACCGATCATCAATTCCACCTTGTTTTCTTCTTTTAGGGACCTCCATCTCCTCTACTTACTGTTGCCTCAATTGCAAAGTGCTTATTCAACAGATTTTGGGAGGTTCTCACTTCTCTGCAAAGAAAGGGGCAAAGAAGATTTTTTTTATTTTTTACTGTAAATTATAGCTTTTATCCCCTCCATTAGCTTCTCTAGCTATCACACCTGATCTCCGGCAAACTCGCCGGGTCCAACCATCCTTCGCTTTGTGAACTGGATCCCGAGACCTTCATCTTTATGCGTTTCTCATCATCTTTATAACCACGACAATCACGAAAGAAAATGAGATCGGAACAAAAGGGATGTGATGTAGATATCGATTTTTTTTATGTTGTATCCTTGGATCACATGCAATTGTGCAAAAGCACTTCAAAATCAAATCCTCATGGTGTTATTTCCTTCCATTCAACAGTGAGGTAATCTTCTACTCTTTTCTAAAGTTAGGATTTTAATTGAAATAAGGAAATGATTTTAGTGCCCCAGTGATTTGATAATTCCTCTCTATTTCCTTGTCTGTTAGTATTCAAAGGGCTTGTGATAGCTTCTTGGAACTGAAATAACCTTTTGATAGCCTCTTAAATGTTAGGAGACAAGAAAATGAATATCATTTCCCTTAAAATAAAGTCCATTTTTTTTAGTCTAAAAGCTTCACATTGTTTTGCATCTTATTATTTCAGTTTCTAAACATGATTAAATTTCAAATAAATTTTGTTGACCTGTAGGTGATCAGATATATCCCTAGTCCAGGTTCTTAAATCCCATAGAAAATAAAGAGAACTTCTTTGTTTGTTTTTTAGGAAAGTGATGTCATCATGGTCATGTTTAATTAACTACACTATTTCAACTTGTTCTTCTCTGACCCACCCCTCATGAGACTTACTTGAATCTTTTGGACAGCCCTCTTAAAACCAAAGGACAAAGTGAGTTGGTGTAGCTATCAAAACAAATGTTAAATCATTTCCCTAGCTATCACCAACATATTTGTTAATTGCATGACTTCAGCATGTATTTTTCTTTCTTAAAGGGTTTCTAAGAACCTTTTGGGAACTATAGTAATATTTAGCAGCTCTTCAAACATTAAAAGACCAAGCAAGTTGCGCCTTTGTAAAAATGCAATAGTTTGCATATCAGCTCCTACTGGATAATATAGTTATTGCCGTGCTTTGACAACTACACCTCACCATTTCATTTTTCATAGAATTGGCATCTAGTTGCCTTTTTTTCCTTTTGTTATAGCCAAAGGACTTGGATAGTCTCATGGATGTGTCTTTCCTACCCTCTTTGGAGATCAATTAAGTCCTTTCAAAGTCTTTTGTTTATCCTTGCATGGGCAATGATAGAGCTATCTGGAGCCCCCCTTTTAGGAGACATGCTTTGTCTCATCAGAGAGTTATCCCTAAGAGACTATCCAAGTCTCATAAGTAGGACATCCCCTACTAATTAAACACTGACTCAGTCTTTCCAATTTATATCTTTATTTATCATTGCAAGGGCAATGATAAGGTTACTTAGAGCCCATCTCTGTGTCGAGAAGACTTGCCCAGTCTCACTAGTACCCCAGTTGTCTCTTCTTCCAGGAGACTTGCTTTAGTCTAGTCAACACTCCCCTTAGAGTCTATAGCTTTGGAGTATGTCCTATATACCAGTATTTTGCCTTCTTTAGAGACTAGCTCACTCTTATTCATCTGCTTGGGATCATATCATTTCAGGGACTCTAGTTCACTCATTTGCTCCGTTTGGTTGTCGGAATGTTTTTGGTTCTTGGGACTTTTGTGGAATTTTCGCAGGAAACCCACGTTTGGTTGTTGGGCCCAAAATAATCCCAGGAACCAAAATAACCCTGCACAAAACCCTACCCTGGAAAAAAAATGCTCCCAGGAACCAAAAGTTAGCTTGCAGAAGAATTTTTTCTTCCCAACAGTTCAAGCAACCAAACAAAGCATTTTTTCCCACCATAGTCCAGTCAACCAAACATGGGATTTTTATTTTATGGGATACTTCCAGGGAGTTTTTTTCTACAAATCTCACAGGGAATTTTTTGTTCCATAGAAATCTCAAGAACCAAAAAACTTCTGGCTACCAAACAGAGCAAGGGATACCCTTTAGCCTCAGAGATTCTATCATTAGTGTTGACACTCCGCCAGGCTGTGGATCATGGAGTGTTGTCTTATAGGTTTCCTTTAGCTGAAAGGGTGAAAACACTTTAAAAGCAACAAAAACATTGAAAAATTCTAAAAGACACAAAAAAGCTAAAAAATATTAAAACGTATTTCGCAAAGCAGTTTTCGAACTACGTTGGCTAGATCCCTTTCCACAGGGCACATAGGCAGCTTGGGTCCTCCCAAGTACAGTCAAACCTTTCAAAAAACCTTTTTGTTAAATCATTTTTTTTTAAAAAAACCTTCAAATATTGTCAAAGGAGTCCTAGAAGTTAGGAGTGCCTCAGTCTGGTCAGTTGTACACATTGTCAATTGATATCTAGAGGCCGATTCACTAGATCGCCCATTATTTTTCAGGATAAGCCTAGTCAGACTCAGGAGTAGGAGCTACCTGCATTAGTCTAGGATTAAACTTGCATCTAGATTATGATCATATAGGAAGTCCTAAAATCGACAATCAACTTCAATTTAACTCAAACACCCTCAATAAGCTTTAATCATTGGTCCGTCTAGTCGATCGAGTCTAGTTTTGTGGTCTAGGCACAATATGCACTGTAGCTTAGAATAGCGCCATCGAACTACGTTGATCTTAATTCCAAAAGAGGCTTGGATATGTAGGTAGCTTTGGACGGCCATTCATGTCCAGATCGACCCTATGCACATTGTTTTAGGGTTCTAGGATTTGTGATCTATTGTTTATCATTATCTCTTGTATAGGTGCATGTTAGTGTGTTTACTTCTTTATCTTGATGGTTTACTTCTCAGCTATATCTCTTACATTGTTTTACATGTTTGCACATGCTTAGTTGTAGTGTTATTTGCTCTATTATTTTGTTCACATGCTTAGCTATAGCATATCTGTTTCTTATTGCCTTGATTACATGTTTATTTGCAACATATCTATCTCTTTACTGCCTTGTTTACCTGCTTAGTCATATGCTTAGCTGTAGCATTTACTTACTCATCATATCTTGATTATCTATTTATCTTATCCTGCTTATTTGCTTTCTATCACATTATCTCTTGATATCTGCTCATATATCATTATCTGCTAAGCTGTAGTATGCATGTGGTTGTTTACCATTTTCCTAGATAGGATTAGTTAGGATTAGATGTGATATTGGATTGGCTCTAGTTTTCTCCGCCTCCCCATGAGTGATGTGAGGCTTTTATTCATATTCTATATGTATATGGCATGTATATTGAGAGGGGGGGACGGTGGACTCTAGTGTTCATTCCAATGTCAGGTGATACTGATATCAACCCTCCGTAGGCCATGGATATTTTTTCCTTTCTTTTGTGGATATGATTGACCATCTCCGGGCCATGCATGCTTTAGATAGGTCGTCTTTCTCGGGGATGTCGGTTCCCATCACATGATTTTCACCCAAAATTCTTCAAAAATAATCAAAATGGAATAAGAGACTTAGTTTTCTCATCCGAGTGGGGTGCCTAACACCTTCCCCTCTCGTAACCAGGCACGGAATTGTTCATTTCTGGTTATCCATTGCACATAGTATATTATGAGTTCCAGGCCTAAATCCTGGATGGTGACTCTTCTTTTTAGTTTCCCATCATATCCTTGGATATGTGTGGGGACACATAATCACGTATGTCTTTGTTCCTGGTTCTACTCCGAATCAAGAGGTATTGCACACGCCATAGACTCATGCTGTGAAAGCACTATATTTGGGAGAGCTGCAGCGGAGATCTCCAACTCGTGTGGAGATCGAGAGGCCACGGGGTCTCATCCCGCCGTCCCACCTCGATACTGATTACCATGAGCCCCCCTGTCAGTGTTTGTGGCAATCAGGGGCATTGAATTCTTCTGACATAAGTACAACCGCCCCTCTTTGGTCATTGATGCACTGACAGGGGGTGTTCCTGGTGATCAAAAGGGGTGGATTTATCATTTCCCTATATATATATATATATATATATATATATATATATATATATAGGGAATTGATATTGACACGACCATAATGAGAGGAACTTTCCTTGTGTTATATGCCTAACCAGTTATCAAAGACTGCTAGCAACCTTTGGCAGCAACTTAAAACATATAAAACAAGGGGAGATTGTCTCGTTATCAAAACATAGTCGTACCAATACCATTAGCGTATATATTATACGGCAGCAAGACAGGGAGTGTGTGTGCACGTGTGGGTGCGTGTGCGGCACTATGGCATTCCCACTAACATGTTTTGATAAATAGACAACTCACATTGTCTTTTATTATTTAACCAGTTGTCAAAGACTATTGCAATACCCAAAAAGCTCTTAGTGTTGGCAAAGTTGTCTTATTTCCCACCCACAGGGGGTTGCTTAGGATCGAAGGCAAGAGGCAAATAGTTGCTTCTATCTTGATGGGTTGGAGAACGAGAAAGAGAGAAGGAAACAAGGAGAGAGAAAAGGAGAGAAAGAGGGAAAGAGTTCCTCTTGGGTCTTCTTCTTAGGTTTCCTCTCAGGTTATTCTTGGGTTTCTCTTATGTACAACCTTGGTTTGAGTGAAGCAAGGTAAGGGTTGTGGGTTTGTGGATTTGGGTTTAATCCAATCCTTGTATATTGTTTTCTCATAGTGGAAGATCGTGCTTCTCGCCCGTGGATGTACGCTTGGCCGAACCACTTAAAATCTTTGTTTTCATCTTCTCGCTTGTGATTCATTTTTGAAATACAAGGTGACAACCCAAGAGGGGGGTGAATTGGCCAATTAAAATTTTGGGGCTTAATTAGGTAGATTATTAAAATCAATTTATTAATTAAGCCTTAACAAATCCAACCCTTAATCAATCAAGCCGTACACCAACTCCTTCAACTTCAAAGGAATCACACCCTTTCGCACGAAGCCTTTCCGATGACGCCTTCCTCTTACAAATGATTTACCCTTCTTTCTGGGCCAAATCGGAGACCCTCAATTATAGAATGAAGAAATAAAAAGTAAGAACTCTCAATGCCTCTTGATAGGCTGATTACAACTTTTAAAGCTCACAAACTCTCCAAGGAATATATACAAATGTAAAGCCGATGGAGATCCTCTTGATAGAATGCAAAAATACAAGTTCAAAGAGGCTTAACCTTTCATATAAAAGTTTATGTTCAAGAAGATGTGATTTGATCTTGCAAAAAGTTGTTTAGAAAGGTTTAGATAGTGTATATATGGCCCACAAGGAAATATGACCGTTTGGGGTAAAACTGTAAATTACAGAGTTGAAAAAGTCAATCTGCGAAAGCCCCAACGGATCTATTTCCAAGCTGCGGCGGTCGACCGAGGCACGGCGGTCGCCCGCCCTTATCGGGCTCTTCTTTTGAAATTCAAATTTCATACCAGCGCGGTCGACCAGCCCTATGGCGGTCGACTGGACCCATGGAGGTCGACCGCCCAAACCATACTGGATTGTTTCTGTCTGAAACAGAAACATATCCGCGATCACCCGGCTTACCCTGGTCGACCGACCCGATAAATTTCGAGATGCCCTGGAATTCCAGGTTCCATCCCGTGGTCGCCCGGTCTACCGGCCCTGAGTAAAATTCCTTTTTAACTTTAAAAACCAGGGGCTTTTGGGCTATGGTCTTTGGGCTTAAATCCATGGTTTTCAAAATACATTTTTAGGTGTGTGTTGATGATTTTCAAAGATGTAAAATGTTAAGTATGAAAATCATTTTGAAAACCTTTTGAGAGTGCATTTTGAACAGTGAAATTCCAAGGGTGGTCCCTAGTACGGCAACTTATGAGGAGGCAAGATTTAGGTTGCTAACAAGTTTTAGACTTTTGAAAACTCTAACCCAAATTTTGAAGATTAAGAGATCAAGAATGAAAAATAAGCACACGAGTTAAATCCTAAGTGCAATGCAAATGTAAAGCAAGAGTTTAAGAGAGAGTGCACCCGAGATTTAAAGTGGTTTGGTCCTCAAAATACGAGGCCTACTCCACTCCACCAACCAAACCCGTTGATGGCTTCACTATTTGATCTTCTTAACTCCGGCGAAGATCGGTGCCGATTACAATTCCAATTGCTTTAACCTTGGTGGCAATCCTCACCACGGAGAGTGGGCTCCGCTTCTCCGAACACTCGCCCGAATACAATGTTTTTGAATAAGAAAGAACGAAATAAAAAATCCCTCACAAGGGTTTACAATTTGTAGAAGATGTACAAATTTGAGCCTAATGATCCAAATCCTAATCTTAGAGGATGAGAGGCACAAACAAGCTTTAATCACTCTTTGGATGTTCAAATGAAGTTTTTGAGTGTTAGGATTAATTATTGGGAAGATTATAATACCCATATATATAGGAAAACCCAATATGACCATTTGAGGGTCATTGTCGTAGATCTGACAAAGTTCCCAACGGTCAAATTTCTTCCCGTTATAGTGTTCTCGGAGTTTCGAGAAATTCTCGGAGTTCCGAGAATTTCTCTCGGAGTTCCGGGAATACAAACAGAAGATGGAAAAATTCTACTGGACCAAATCTCGGAGTTCTGAGAAGCCTATGTCAAGTAGATTTTCAATTCTGTTTCTTATTTGTTTGGGCTTCCAACTTTACACCAAGTTGGGATTGTAAATGAGAGTTCCAAAGTGTTGAAACACCACAAGGACAATCACATAAACATTTAGGGTGTGTGATTATTTACTTAATTTATGCCTTTCAAAACACTTAAACTAGGATTGGATCTTATACATTCTAAAAGACTTTGATCTTCAATGCGATGCTTCAAGTATTCATTCGTCTTGGATCTCCAATGTCTTTGGCCTTCATAAGCGGTCCAATGAGAGCTTCTTGGCCTCAATCCAAGCAATCTTGACTTAGCACAATTATGATCTACAACTTAGACAATCAAACACATTAGTGATCTTAAATCACTTGTGTATTGGAATCATCAAAATAAGATGGGAATGCCAAAGTGGGAACCATTGGGCTTACAATCTCCTCCTTTTTTATGATGACAAGCACAAGAGATTTTCCAATAAAAGCACACATATATTTCCTTACACTAGAATTCTCTCCCCCTTTGGCATCAATCAAAAAGATTGGGGTAAAAGAAAATCAAGGGGATGAAATTTACAATTTTAAGCTCCTCCTTTTTTAAGAAAAAAGATAAACATAGAACTCCCCATATTTAGAATTTTTATTCAACATAAGAGGGGATATTTAAATAATCATAAAAAGATATTCAATTTTAATAGCAAGCCCCTAATCTAAGCACATATGAAGATAAATCATATGGGGGCTTTGGGAACCCAAGCTTTTTTTGTTCCACCTCTATCCCTAATCTTAGATGTACATTGGAATTGGTAATGACCATTAATTCCACAATAATGGCATCTAATATGAGGGTTAGATAGACTAGTCCTATTATAAATTGCATGATTAGGTCTTTGACTAGTCTTCTTCAAGATTATGTCAATAATTTTGTCACAATTTAGGAATCCATGGAGACATAATCTTAACCTTTCATTTTTCATTACGAAGATGTGTTATTTGATTTAAAGAATCATTAAATTCATCTTCATAAGATTTGGAAGAGCTTGCCACATTTTGAAGTTTAACAATTTGGCAAGTTTTCTCATCCAAACAACCCTTAAGGGTTTCAATCTCAAGTTTAAAATTTTCAATTTGTGCTTGAGATTTAGATATGGAAGATGACTCATTTTTCAAAACATCAAGTTCATTTTCTAATTTTGAAATAGATTTTTTAAGAACTTTATTTTTTGAAATTTGAGAATGCAAGGTTATGCACAATTCATCATAAGATATTCTTTCACTATCACTACTTGATGAATTACAAGAGGAGTTAGAGTTTACCTCAACTTCATGGGAGAGTGCCATGAGGCAAAGGTCACCTTTTTTTATCTTCCCCTTCACTTGAGCTCTTTCCCGAGGTGCTAGAAGCATCCCAACCGGCTACAAGAGCCTTGTTCTTCTTCCAATCCTTCTTTCCCTTGTACTTTGAGGAAGATGACTTGAGAAGTGGACAATCCGGTCTTTTGTGTCCCGTCTTCTTGCAATTGTAACATCGTATTCCTCATTCTACTTCATTTTCTTCTTTCTTCTTCTTTTTATCCTTCTTATGTTTCTTTCTCCATAAGCTTTTAAATTTCCTTAACGCTTCTTCCTCATCACTATCCGCTTCACTTGAGGATGATGACTCCGTCTTGGAGGCCTTTAGAGCTAGAGATCGACTTTCTCTTTCTTTCTCTTTCAGCTTCTTCTCTTCTTGACGGCTAGTGAGGAGCATCTCATGAGTGATAAGAGATCCTACAAGCTCTTCCATAGTTAGCGTCTTCAGATTTTTTGATTCTTGGATGGCTGTGACTTTTGGATCCCAATAAGGAGGAAGTGACCTAAGCAACTTACTCACAAGCTCATCAGTAGGATAAGATTTGCTAATTCATTAGAAATTTTAGAAAATAGGGTATACATATCGAAAATACTTTCATTTTTACCTATTCTAAACATCTCATATTTGCTCTTTAACAAGTTTATTTTGGAATCCTTAACTTGTGATGTTCCCTCATGGGTAACGGCAAGTGCATCCCAAATAACCTTGGCGGAATCAAAGAGAGCGACTCTATTAAACTCCTCCATAGATAAGGCGCAAAACAAAGAGTTTATAGCTTTGTAATTTAAATTTGCATGGCTTTTCTCTACAACATTCCATTCTTCAAATGGTTTGGAAGGCAATGTGTATCCATTTTCAACAATGTGCCAAAGCTCCACATCTATCGAAAGATGATAGATGCCCTTGTCTTCCAATGTTCATAGTTGAACACATCAAAGAAAGGAGGTCTAGTTGTGAAATGGCCTTCTGGAAGTCCGGTTCCATTTACGTTTGCCATTTCACAATTAGAAAGTTGCCAAAGATCTTATGATCTTTCCCTTGTTTAAAATTTTTAAAAAAAAATTTACCAAGATTTTAAGAAAAGAAAATCTTTTAAGAGCCTATGCTCTGATACCAAGTGAAATTCTAAGGGTGGTCCCTAGTACGACAACTTATGAGGAGGTAAGATTTAGGTTGCTAACAAGTTTTAGACTTTTGAAAACTCTAACCCAAATTTTGAAGATTAAGAGATCAAGAATGAAAAATAAGCACACGAGTTAAATCCTAAGTGCAATGCAAATGTAAAGCAAGAGTTTAAGAGAGAGTGCACCCGAGATTTAAAGTGGTTTGGTCCTCAAAACACGAGGCCTACTCCACTCCACCAACCAAACCCGTTGATGGCTTCACTATTTGATCTTCTTAACTTCGGCGAAGATCGGTGCCGATTACAATTCCAATTGCTTTAACCTTGGTGGCAATCCTCACCACGGAGAGTGGGCTCCGCTTCTCCGAACACTCGCCCGAATACAATGTTTTTGAATAAGAAAGAACGAAACAAAAAATCCCTCACAAGGGTTTACAATTTGTAGAAGATGTACAAATTTGAGCCTAATGATCCAAATCCTAATCTTAGAGGATGAGAGGCACAAACAAGCTTTAATCACTCTTTGGATGTTCAAATGAAGTTTTTGAGTGTTAGGATTAATTATTGGGAAGATTAGAATACCCATATATATAGGAAAACCCAATATGACCGTTTGAGGGACATTGTCGTAAATCTGGCAAAGTTTCCAACGGTCAAATTTCTTCCCGTTATAGTGTTCTTAGAGTTCCGAATTTCTCTCGGAGTTCTCAGAATTTCTCTCAGAGTTCCGAGAATACAAACAGAAGATGGAAAAATTCTACTAGACCAAATCTCGGAGCTCCGAGGATTTCTCGGAGCTCCGAGGATTTCTCGGAGTTCCGAGAAGCCTATGTCAAGCAGATTTTCAATTCTGTTTCTTATTTGTTTGGGCTTCCAACTTTACACCAAGTTGGGATTGTAAATGAGGGTTCCAAAGTATTGGAACACCACAAGGACAATCACATAAACATTTAGGGTGTGTGATTATTTACTTAATGTATGCCTTTCAAAACACTTAAACTAGGATTGGATCTTATACATTCTAAAAAGACTTTGATCTTCAATGCGATGCTTCAAGTCTTCATTCGTCTTGGATCTCCAATGTCTTTGGCCTTCATAAGCAGTCCAATCAAAGCTTCTTGGCCTCAATCCAAGAAATCTTGACTTAGCACAATTATGATCTATAACTTAGACAATCAAACACATTAGTGATCTTAAATCACTTGTGTATTGGAATCATCAAAATAAGATGGGAATGCCAAGGTGGGAACCATTGGGCTTACATGAACATAAAATCAAGAGGACTCCAAATACATTCTAATAGTGTATGCCATTGAGTCTTCTTGGAATGTCTTTGCTCTTTGCACTTCCTTAGACTTCTTCAGCTTGAGTGAACTTCTTGAACTTTATTTAACTCTCTTGACTCCTCCAATCTTCAATGCATGTTGGAAGGTGCATGAGATGTCACAAATGACTTGTTCAAATCCAAGCTTCTTATTGACACTTGTTGGGAACTTGTAGGATCTTTATGATGAGATTTTTTTCTTGAACATCTTCAAATGAGGATGTCTCAATTGTAGGTGCAAGCTCTTAATCAATGTGAGTGTGGATCCACAAGCCATGTGTTGTGTTGAGTTGTACAGTGGCGATATAACATATCAAATTCCTGTGTAGAGCATAACATCTCAAAGCAACACATTAGTCTGACAATGCTAGTCAATTTGTGTTTGCTAGCATCAAAACAAGAAGGTAAGGTGAATAATTGAACCCATGGGAACCCTTGGGCTTACATTCTCCTCATTTTTTATGATGGCAAACAAATTGATTAGGGAGACAGAATAAGCATGATATGATATACACAATAGAGCATAGCTCCCCCTCAATATATGCACAAAAATAATTAAGACTGTAAAACATATAGTGCATATACAATTGGACTACCTAATCAATTTCCAAAATTCTCCCCCTTTTGGCAACATCAAAAAGTAGGGATAAATAAGTGAAAGTGCAAGTGGGGTGTCAAGATGAATAATAGCTTTGCTAAGCTATGTGCCTTGTACATGATAATACATTTAAGCTCTTAGAATGCTTATCAAAAAGAAAAATTAAATATAATGCATGATAAGCAGTTTTTTTTTATCGAATGATTTGCAAGTTAAGCATAAGAATAGGGGTAATAAACCATATGAGCATATCACATTAGTCCATATAAGTGTGAATATATACCTATTTAGCTCTCCCCCTATAAATTTGGCATTGGCCCTAGGTGAAACCTATGTTGGATGGTATGACAAGGTACAATGATGCAAGGTGAATGATTTGAACACTTGGGCTTTATTTACAAATTTTGAAGGCAGATAAGTATCTACATGAGCAAAGATATGCTCAGATCTATGACTTAACCATTTAAGTTCGCAAGTTGCATTTTGTTGGAAATTTCTTATCATAGGGCAGACAAGTCTCTTCCTGAGCATGAACATGCTCAGAATTATAACATAACTTTTGAGTTTGAGTTGTTTGGCCCTAGGTAGTTATACATTTGCAAGTGAAATCTCCCCCTGATTATGTGCGATTAATCTAAATGTAATTGACTCTAGCACATAAGCCCTAGATTTTAATCAACTTACCCATTTCAATTTTTGCTCCATTCAAATGAGAGAAACACTTTGAATGGATGATTAATAGACATAGGATTATAAAGTTGAAACAAATACAGTCTAATAAACACATGGATACCAAAATAATAAACAATCAAAGGAATACACATCCATGGCAACCAAAAGAACTCATGTATATATAGAGATAAGACAAGAAGAGATCCCATATACATGAATGAACGATGGAAGAGACATACCCTCTTCACATCATGTCAAAACATAATCAGAGATACATGAATAGATACTGTCATACAATCTCTGAGTCATGAAAAAATTAAATAACCCATAAAGCGTAATGCCCCTCTGCGCATCACCATCTTTTAACCAAAATATCAAGCCCATACTAGGCATCCAAACATACTATCCATAAGCCCATCTAGGGCAACATTCACATAGTCATAAGAGCCCATACTGGGCATGTACAAACCAAAATAAAAGCCCACATCGGGCATAAACATCATCCATGAAGAAAATGAAAGTACAATGTCCAAAAGTCCAAACTGGGCGAGAAGAAAGCTAAACAAAACATGATAATCAGCAGCAAAATGTGATCATCTGTGTCTGCTGCGAAGAAGGTGTTGTCTATCTATCAGCCCTGAGAAGGAGGAGGCTGATGCTCACGAGATGGAGACCGGGAGGTGTAGTTTGGTCTGACTCCTCTGATAAAATTGGATCATTTCCCTATGCTGCCTTGTCAGAAGCTCCATCATAGCTTTGTGACCAGAAGCTCTTTGGCTCTCTGCAGTCGTAAAGGCAATGGAGAGTGTATCAAACCCCAGTCGTGAAGATGTTCATGGCGGTCCTCAAGGATGCAATGTCTCTGGCTAGATCCTCATATGAGCCAGTAGTGGGAGCTTGGAGCTGCTGAGCCTGTGCCTGCGCATGTGCTCTACTCTGCTGCTGCACCAGGGCCACTCTTTTAGCTCCGTCTGCAGCCTCATCAATCTCATCTAGTGTAACTCCACTAGGACCTTCTTCACCAGGTATAGGGATCCTCATAAGCGTAATGGTGGTTTAGTTGAGCATGGGATCAGGGTTTTTGTAGGGCTCATTTGATAGATTAATTTTCCAATGTCTTACAAGCTTAGTAATGAGCGTCCCAAAGGGTAAACCTCCATGTCTTCTCTTGACAACCTCATCCATATATCCCAAAATAATATACCCCAAATTCAATTTAATTTTCTCCATGATACAGTGAATTACTAGGGCTTCAAAAGGCTTCACGGCATTAAAATTTCCAGCCCTGGGAGTGATATTGTAGGCTACTATTTTGTGAATCACTCTAGCAGTATCATTCATGGAGCTGGCAATGATATTTAGTTTTTCTCCAGGAGGAGGAACAGTTCTTAAAGTTTTATAGACATCCGTCATAGTGAAGTGATTGTCGATCTCATTCTTACTCCAAAAGAAAATTATTTTACCATCATTGAGCACCTCAATAATTCTACAGAATTCAGCTATGTTTAGCCCATCCTTTTTTTGAAGATATGTGTTCATCACAACACCGTTTTGTGAAATATCAAGATTAGCATAGAAGTATTTGATCAATTCGAGATAAATTATAGCACCATATTCGAGGAAGAATTGCCAACCTTGATGTGCAAAGAGCAGCCTAAGTTTGAATTTTTTGAAGTCCTTGAACATCACTTTTCTACCTGAGATGAGGACATGCTTTGAGTATTCTTCGTAGCGGTCCATTGCTCTTTTATTGAAGAAGCGCTCGGTGGGGAACACTTCTTCTTCGGGTTCGGTTCTCGCTCACTTGCCCTTATGTGCGATAGTTTTTCTTGATGCCGACATTTTAGAGTTAGGGCTTTAAGAGAAAATGAGAGAACTAAAAAGAGACCAAGGTGGTTTTGAAAGGGATGATAGAAAATAGATGAAGAAGATGAAGTATGAGAGAAATAAGTAGATTAGAGAGAGATATGATGAGAGAAACAAAGAAGAGAAGGAATGGAATGATAAAATAAGAGAAATATGAAATGGAAAAGGGAAAATGAGAGAATGAGAGGAGAAGATGGAAAAAAACTCACTAGAACCCTTTAATCTTGAAGTTCTCCAACCGAAATTGGCTTGGGAGCAAAGAGGGAAGAAAACCCTAGGAGAGAAAATAAATGGTGAAAGTGAAAATATGATTCACGGATGCCCTTTAAGAAGCAGTTTTCGACCGTCGCGGTCGACCGGGCTATCGTGGTCGCCCGTTGCGACACGACTGACTCTTTTTATTTATGTCATTTGAACCATCTGGCATTTCCCACCAGAAGGAATTTTTGGGTTGGGTAGGGTTAGTCAAAGAAAGGCTTCAGGATTTTTGCAAATTTTGATTGAAACTGGATCAACCAAGCTGCCTACGTACCCCAATGTAGGGATCAGATCGCACGTAGTTCGGGTGGGGTCAATGCCCCTAATTTCAAGGATGACATATTTTGGTAGCTTTTATGGATGTCGACCGAACCTGGATTGACCAGGCTACCTACGTACCCCATGGTAGGGATCAGGTCGCGCATAGTCCAGGTGGGGTCAATGCCCCTAGTTTCACCGTGCAAAAGGAATCTTTTGTTCTGGGCTCCAAGGGGTGTCGAAAGGGCAAATTTTCTTTTTGGGGTTTATGGGATTTTGTTCGGCCAAATGAGGCTTTCCAGTGTTCAAGCATAAAATTGAATTGTTCTGGGTTCGTTGGCTTTATTAACTCTTTTTTTTTTCATCTCGAAGTTTGACGGCTTTTCCAGGTAAGATTAGATCCAATAATGTATAGGATATATCAATTCGGCATGAACTAGTGCTTGTGATTATTCTTTCAGGATTCTGATGCGCACTTTCTTATTGAAGATTCTATCCAGTCTTAATGTTCTTGACTCATCACTTGTAGCGAAATGTATTTGAATTTCATCTGAGAATTTGATTGACAACTCTTTATTCTGACAATTGCTTTGATATTTTATTGGTCGATTCCGGTGATTGCAATGTTTAATCTTGAATTCCGTGTCTACACATTAATTTCGATGAATTTCAAAATTGAAGCTGGTGATCGGAAAACATAAGAGGCGGACCCAACCCATGCCCTTGTATGATGTCTTTGTCTTATATTTTTATTCTTCTAAGCTCTTTGTAGCTTATATTAGATGATCTCAAAAAATTTCTTGAATTCACGAAGCAGGTTTACTAGTCCTTTGCGCTCCTTGGAAGATAGGATGTTTCCAATTTGTATTTTCTAAGCTAAGGTTTTAGTGCCAATATTTACTACCTCAATTTCTTATGTGAAGGCATGGCTCGGCACTTCTCCTCTTGCTTAAGCATTTGGTTTATTTCAAGGGGAGTTTCATCGGCCTCGTCATCTGAGGAAGGATTCTTGATTTTATTAATGTCATTTTATCATAAGCATACACAGGAATGTACTGGAAATTGAACTTTTATTAATTTATCTAAAGAGATTACATCAGATATATCATTGATGAAGGACTTATCCTGAACATGCTCAGGAATAACAGACTGGGATTAATAAATTCAGAAACTGACATGGGTAAATAAAAGGACTCATGGGACTGACTAACTTCATTTGAAATTAACAAAAGAGAGTGTCGACACCCAATTTTGACCGAACCCTAAATAATTTTGTTTGAATAAAAATCCCGAATTTGGATGAGTTAAAGTCCCAAAATTGATCCAAGGGTAGTTTAGGATCTCAGGAATTATCCCGCATTTTGCCTCGAGGGTCCCATAGACTGCCAACTCTGTTGGAGAACCCGCCCCTCGATCTCCACATAGAGATGACACTTCAACTGGAAAAAGCTTTCTTCGGCTACAACACCCTGGTTCTGAGGATCAATGACTGTTACTTCTTGAACGGTTGCGACTTCTGAGTCAAAGTAACCTTGCACATATATCTCTGGTTCAAGCTCATCTGGCAATACTAACATTTCTTCTTCCTCCCCTTCCCGTGGATGGATCAAATTCTAGGTGATCAAAGGAAATGTTGCCAATATGGTTAGAGGTTGAAGTTGAATGGTTTGGGAAAGGGTTCTGAGTAATGTTTGGTTTAGGAAGGAAAACAAGTTTTTTCCTTCTCAAGGAGCTATTGAAGAACATGTTTCAAGCTAATACACTTATCAGTCGTGTGACCAGGGCTTTGATGGTGCTCGCAATACTCTCGTTCATTATAGAACCTCGGGAGCAGGTTAGGGGTAGGACGAGGAGGAAGTAGAGTAATGAGCTTTGCTTCAACACGCTGTTTTTGTGTAACTGAGGGAGGGAACGGGGAGGGGAGTAAATTCTCTTCTCGGTTTTACCGGCGGCTGGGGAAATTCTTGGTTATAATCGAAAACAATGGGCTTTTGTGGCTGACTTGTTGTGGCAACCCTGTTTACTTCTCTAGTTGGGGTAGATGGCTTCTTAAAATCTTTTGAGGGAACAACATTTTTGGATATTATCCCTTTGGCTAGAGCATCCTCAATCTGCATTTCAGCATTTATGAATAGATCAATATTCGGATGATAATTCAATGACATGAGTTGGAGGAGATGGGGTGACAGATTGTTTAACATAATCTTTACTTGTTCTTTTTCCTCGGGGCGAACCATCATGTGAGGTGCCTTCTTCCTCCACCTTTTTACAAAGGTGAGTAACGTCTCATTAGGTTCTTGTTTCGTGGCTTCTAGGTCTCGGATTGTGACTTCTGACCCATCATCATAAGTGAAATGCTTCACGAACTATTCTACAATTTCCTTCTAGGTCCTCAGTCGTGTTCTATCCAACCCGAGGAACCATTTCCGTGATGTGCCTACTAACGACAGAGGGAACAACTAGGCCATTTGCTCGGCATTAAGCCCCTGAGACTGCTGCCTGATAATGTACATCTGTAGGTGGATGGTAGGACACCCTATTCCATTATACTTATCAAAATCTGGCACTGTATAGTTCCGTGGGAGGCGAACTTCAGGGAATAATATGAGGTTATTGGGATTAAAACCGCCTTGCTCATGGTTTTTTATATCTTTGACTTCTTGGACCAACTGCTCAAATTTCTCAGCCAGACACTTGTCCTCTTGGACACAATTTTCTTCGGCATATTGCTCGTGGTCCGATATCTCGAGGGGAAGGGCGGCTTTGGTTCAGATGTGGTTGTTTGTGCATTGCTGAAGGCTTTGGTTCGGACGTGGTTGTTTGTGCATGGCCGAAATGAAAGGTGACAAACTTTTCTGCCCACTGCCTTTTCATTATGTCATTGTCTTCCTGAATTTAGTTCATCTTTTGGAGAATATTACTCAGCATATCCTCAGTCCGAGGTGATTGGGCTATCTCTTGAAGATCATCTACTGATGTCATGATTGGAGACGGAAGGGCTGACTTACTCACCAGGCGAGAGGAGACTCTGACCCAAGTAGCATGTGATCAATCAATGGTGTGAATTCCTTCATGGAAGCAAATAATATCAGGTTCAGTATGATAACCTAAGATGCATTTCATCCTTTTAAGAAAACTGAAATTGAAGACTTTTCATTATAGAACGGGGCTGAAAGAGACAAGGAGATGGAATAGACCATGGTGGATGTGATCGATGGCAGGGGATGCCCCTAGTATGGCAAGACTTAATCATGAGATATCAACCAGGCCATGCAAGGTGTGATTGGCATCATAAATGTGATTACTAGGGTCATGTAGTACACGAATCCTTTCTAAGAGAATTTAGCCAACACTGAACCCAAGGGAAGTAAAGATCTAGTCTAGAGAGAATGCGACCCTTGGGATGAATCTTAGGGATTCAAAGATGAACTCTGGGGAGATGCCCCTAGTCTGAAAAGATTGGATTTTTAGGGGTTTAAAGATGACCTTTAGTGAGATACACCTAGTCTAAATAGAAGACAGAGTCCTAAGCTAGGGTTATGAGATGAGTCTTGAAAGGGAAACCTAAGCTATAGGAGATATGACCCATAGTGAATGGACGATGATGTATATGTGGGAAGATCATGGGTAATGAGACAATGGTTGACCATGGGATCAGACGGACTGATAGATCATGGTTAAAAGAACCTAAGTTCATTTAACCAAATGAGATAGGATTCCCTAGATCTAGGAGTGATGAGATTCTTATCCTAATCTCAAAGGCTTCTTTTTTGTATTTGTTTCTGTTTGGAGGGTACAATTCCTAATCCCTATTCTAGCAGAACTAAGATGTTCGGTTCATGACTTTGTTGGTGTTCCTAAGACATCGGATATAGGCTCAAGAGATCAGCTACCTATTCTACAGATGGGAAAGGCTTTCCTAGTCTAGTCTCACATGCACGATTTGCACATGTCTGTTCTACATGAGTATGCTGGGGTAATGCAGGAGGTAAGGCCAAAGGTTCCCTCATCACGAATTCGTGACATACTATACTAGTGTCTGGGTGAAAGTACATCAACAGATCCGTTTAGCACCATAAAGGTACTAAGCTAAGAATGTGATGTTTATCCGACACAGTGCAACTGACCCTACCAGGGCCCAGACCACCATATCAAATACGCACCCTTAGGACAAATAGGTATGCAATAACGTAATGCAGAATGCATGCGAGTGATTTATGTGTGTGCATTCCTTTGGTGATTCACATCTAATGCCCTCAAGTCCTTCTATTAATCTCTTAAGGATCTGGGTGATTATGTTTTACAAGCATGCATTATTGTCCCCCCTTTTCATTTTCTTAGTGAACAAGTAACATCAAAGTTCGTCTTTTCGCACACAATTACGTCATGTTCATTACACATTATGGATATGTAAGATTGGTTCCGCTTTTTGTTCTTTCTTATGAGTAAACAATTTTTGTTCTTTTTTTGTACTTTTTATCCACTTTTACCCATTTCAACTATCATTTGCATAAATAGAGTCATCAAAGTTCTAAAGTTAGGCATCCCCAGCAGAGTCGCCAGTCTATGGAGCCCCGCCCGGGATCCGTTTGGGATCTGGCTAGGCACCCACGATGTGTGTTGTTGTTGTTTGTAGGGATTACTGATTGTTTGTTAGCATTTGCTCGATCCGAGTGTATTGCATTTGATTTTCCTCGCTTTTCTGTGAACTAAGGATGAAGGGGTCCGAATTTCACGAAGAAGCGTTGACCAGAGTTGCCACCTAGGTTAGGGCCTAGGACCCATGAATGACTCTCAAACTAAGTCCGCATTCTAATGAGATTGGGTTCGTTGCCTGGTTATGAAAACGGAAGGTGTTAAGCACCATTCTCGCCCGGTTAAAAATCGATCTTTATAATTGAGAACTTATTTATTTAAGTGCTAACTAAAAGGGGGTTTTTATTAAGGTATTTGTAAGCCCAATGGTTTTCACCTTGGCATTCCCATCTTATTTTGATGATTCCAATACACAAGTGATTTATGATCACTAATGTGTTTGATTGTCTAAGTTGTAGATCACATTGGTGCTAAGACAACATTGCTTGGATTGAGGCGAAGAAGATCTCATTAGACCACATCATGAAGGCCAAAGACATCGAAGTCCAAGACAAATGAAGACTTGAAGAATCCATTGAAGACCAAGTCATATTTTAGATTGTAAAAGATCCAATCTTAGTTTTAGATTTAAGATGCATAATTAAGCAAATAAACAAACACCCTAAATATATAAGTGATTGTCTTTATGGTGTTCCAACTATGTGGAACCCTCATAACAATCCCAAGTTGGTGTAAAATTGGAAGCCCAAAAACAGAAGTGAAAATTTGCATGAAATAGGTTTCTCGGAACTCTGAGAAATATTCTCGGAACTCCGAGAAATGGTCCAGTAGCTTTTTTTTCATCTTCTATGTGTATTCCCGGAACTCTGAGATTTTTTTCTCGGAACTCCGAGAACACTACAACGGTCGGATTTTTAGCCGTTGCGATTTTTCCTGGAATTACAACAATGCCATTGAACGGTCATATTTTGGTTTTCCTATATATATGGGCATTCCAAACATTCAAATGATCAATCCTAACACTCTAAAACTTCATTTGAACATCCAAAGAGTGAATCAAACTTGATTATGCCTCTCATCCTCTACGATTAGGATTTGGATCTATAAGCTCAATTTGTACATCTTCTACAATTTGTAAACCCTTGTGAGGGATTTTTTTTTCTTTCTTTCTTAGTCAAGAACTTGTATCGAGCGAGTGTTCGGAGAAGCGTAGCCCACTCTCCGTGGTGAAGATTGCCACCAAGGTTAAAGGTAATCGGAATTTGTAATCGGCACCGATCTTCGCCGAAGTTAAGAAGATCACATAGTGAAGCCATCAACGGGTTTGGTTGGTGGAGTGGAGTAGGCCTCACGTTTGGAGGACCGAACCACTTTAAATCTTGGGTGCAATCTCTCTTACTCTTGCTCTTTATTTTGCATTTGCACTTTAGATTTAACTTGTGTGCTTGAACTTTATTGTTGATCTCTTAATTTCCAAAATTGGGTTTGAGTTTTCAAAAGAGTTAAAACTTGTTAGCAACCTAATTCTTCCCTCCTCATAAGTTGCCGTACTCGGGACCACCCTCAAAATTCACTTGGTATCAGAGCAAAGGCTCTTAAAAGATTTTATTTTCTATAAATCTTTGGTAAATTTTTCTTTAAAAATTTCAAACAAGGGAAAGATCATAAGATCTTTGGCAACTTTCTAATTGTGAAATGGCAGATAGAAATGGAACCGGACTTCCGGAGGGCCATTCCACAACTAGACCTCCTTTCTTTGATGGGTCCAACTATGGACATTGGAAGACAAGGATGCGCATCTATCTTCTTTCGATAGATGTGGAACTTTGGCACATTGTTGAAAATGGATACATGTTGCCTTCCAAACCATTTGAAGAATGGAATGTCGTAGAAAAAAGGCATGCAAATTTAAATTACAAAGCCATAAATTCTTTGTTTTGCGCCCTATCTATGGAGGAGTTTAATCGAGTTGCTCTTTTTGATTCCGCCAAGGTTATTTGGGATACACTTGCCGTTACCCATGAGGGAACATCTCAAGTTAAGGATTCCAAAATAAACTTGTTAAAGAGCAAATATGAAATGTTTAGAATGGATCAAAACGAAAGCATTTCCGAAATGTATACCCGTTTTTCTAAAATTTCTAATGAACTAGCAAATCTTGGTAAATCTTATCCTACTGATGAGCTTGTGAGTAAGTTGCTCAGGTCTCTTCCTCCATATTGGGATCCAAAGGTAACCGCCATACAAGAATCAAAGAATCTCAAGACGCTAACCATGGAGGAGCTTGTAGGATCTCTCATCACCCATGAGATGCTCATCACTAGCCGACAAGAGGAGAAGAAGCCGAAAGAGAAAGAAAAAGAGAGTCGATCTCTAGCTCTAAAAGCCTCCAAAGCGAACTCATCATCCTCTAGCGAGGCGGATAGCGATGAAGAAGAAGCTTTAAGAAAATTTAAAAGCTTATGGAGAAAGAAGCATAAAAAGGATAAAAGAGAAGAAGAAAGAAGAAAGTGATGTTGAGGGAGCCTTAAGATGCTTCAACTGCAAGAAGATTTGACACAAAAGACCGGATTGTCCACTTCTCAAGTCATCTTCCTCAAAATACAAGGGAAAGAAGGAATGGAAGAAGCACAAGGCTCTTGCCGCCGGTTGGGATGCTTTGAGCACCTCGGGCAAAAGCTCAAGCAAAGGGGAAGAAAATAAAAATGATGATCTTTGCTTCATGGCACTCATCCATGAAGATGAGGTAAATTCAAACCCCTCTTATAATTCATCAAGTAGTGATAGTGAAAAAATATCTTATGATGAATTGTGCAATACCTTGCATTGTCAAATTTCAAAAAATAAAGTTCTTCAAAAATCTATTTCAAAATTAGAAAATGAACTTGACTTTTTGAAAAATGAATCATCCTCTTCCATATCAAAATCTCAAGCACAACTTGAAAATTTTAAACTTGAGATTAAAACCCTTAAGGGTTGTTTGGATGAGAAAACTTGCCAAATTGTATCTAAGATTAGGGATAGTATTGGAACCAAGAAATCTTGGGTTCCCAAAGCCCCCATATGATTATCTTCATATGTGCTTAGATTAGGGGCTTGCTCTAAAATTGATTATCTTTCTCTGGATAATTAGAATATCCCCTCTTATGTTGAATAAAATTTCTAAATAGGGGGAGTTCTAGGTTTGTCTTTTTCCTTGAAAAAGGGGGAGCTTTAAATTAAATATTTCATCCCTTTGTTTCTCTTTTACCCCAATCTTTTTTATTGATGCCAAAGGGGGAGAGAATTCTAGTGTAAGGAAAATATGTATGCTTCTATTGGAAAATCTCTTGTGCTTGTCATCCTCAAAAAGGGGGAGATTGTAAGCCCAATGGTTTTCACTTTGGCATTCCCATCTTATTTTGATGATTCC
The DNA here is from genome assembly GCF_043159265.1 of Tasmannia lanceolata. Taxonomy (NCBI): domain Eukaryota; kingdom Viridiplantae; phylum Streptophyta; class Magnoliopsida; order Canellales; family Winteraceae; genus Tasmannia; species Tasmannia lanceolata. Next base: position 35,283,167 of record NW_027518700.1, on the reverse strand, counting down.
AATACACAAGTGATTTATGATCACTAATGTGTTTGATTGTCTAAGTTGTAGATCACATTGGTGCTAAGACAACATTGCTGGGATTGAGGCCAAGAAGATCTCATTAGACCACATCATGAAGGCCAAAGATATCGAAGTCCAAGACAAATGAAGACTTGAAGAATCCATTGAAGACCAAGTCATATTTTAGATTGTAAAAGATCCAATCTTAGTTTTAGATTTTAGAGGCATAATTAAGTAAATAAACAAACACCCTAAATATATAAGTGATTGTCTTTATGGTGTTCCAACTATGTGGAACCCTCATAACAATCCCAAGTTGGTGTAAAATTGGAAGCCCAAAAACAGAAGTGAAAATTTGCATGAAATAGGCTTCTCGGAACTCCGAGATAAATTCTCGGAACTCCGAGAAATGGTCCAGTAGCTTTTTTCATCTTATATGTGTATTCCCGGAACTCCGACATTTTTTTCTCGGAACTCCGAGAACACTACAACGGTCGGATTTTTAGCCGTTGCGATTTTTCTTGAAATTACAACAATGCCATTGAACGGTCATATTTTGGTTTTCCTATATATATGGGCATTCCAAACATTCAAATGATCAATCCTAGCACTCTAAAACTTCATTTGAACATCCAAAGAGTGAATCAAACTTGATTATACCTCTCATCCTCTAAGATTAGGATTTGGATCTATAGGCTCAATTTGTAAACCCTTGTGAGGGATTTTTTGTTCTTTCTTTCTTAGTCAAGAACTTGTATCGGGCGAGTGTTCGGAGAAGCGTAGCACACTCTCCGTGGTGAAGATTGCCACCAAGGTTAAAGGTAATCGGAATTTGTAATCGGCACCGATCTTCGCTGAAGTTAAGAAGATCACATAGTGAAGCCATCAACGGGTTTGGTTGGTGGAGTGGTGTAGGCCTCACGTTTGGAGGACCAAACCACTTTAAATCTCAGGTGCAATCTCTCTTACTCTTGCTCTTTATTTTGCATTTGCACTTTAGATTTAACTTGTGTGCTTGAACTTTATTGTTGATCTCTTAATTTCCAAAATTGGGTTTGAGTTTTCAAAAGAGTTAAAACTTGTTAGCAACCTAATTCTTCTCTCCTCATAAGTTGTCGTACTCGGGACCACCCTTGGAATTTCAGTATTTTATTCAAAGGAAGTGAGCCGACCTAATGTTTTATTGAGTTATTTTTGCCGTTCACAGTTTATACTCATGCGGGCCATGAGTTTCAGTCCTAAATGCCTAGCTAAGATTCCTAATGCCTAGCATGGGTCCTATGCATCTAAATGTAGTTGACTGAGCCTGAGAATTGGACGTTCTAGATACTTGAAAGCTAGTGAAAGCAAATCTATACATGCCTAAAATGCAGGTTCTATATGATCCTAGAACTAATGTAAGGAATCCTAAGAGCCTAAGCTAAGGCTTGATCTAAGATGAGGGTTTGGATGTCCTAGATTTCAAGGTTTTAGACGAGGGGTTCCTATGATAAGGTATCATAGTTTTGGAATCGGAGAGTTGCGATAAGGTATCCCGATTTTAAATTCTAGTAGGCTTGAATTCTAGGATTGGGTATCCTAGGTCTAGGTTCTAGGATAAGGTGTCTTAGGGTTGAAGATAGGTTTTCCTAAGGTATTGGATTCCTAAGGGAGGAGTTTTCCATTGAAAAGAGTTTTCCTAGAATAGGTTTTCTAAGGATTTAGAATTCCTAAATGCTTTAGTTTTCCAAAGAATTGGAATTTCCAAGGATTTGGAATTCTCAAACACTTTGGTTTTCAAAGGATTTGGAATTGGTCTTGATGAGTGTCTAGCTCAGATGGACTCTGGGAGACTCTGGTTGTGAAACTGGGTCACTCTTAGAGTACTCTGGTGTCTTCTGATTCACTCTAAGAGGCTATTCAGTGTATTTCAGAAGCTTTCTTGGGTACTCTGTGTCATTCCAAATAAACTCTGGGTGAACACAGTGAACTCAGGGGAACTCTAGATGATCCTAGCTCTTAAAATGTGTCCTTAGGGTAACCATTTGGGTTCAAGGCCAAGTGAACCCTTGGGTTTTAGGACAATGGTTAGGACGGGTTGGCTGCGAGGTCGAGCTCGGGTTAAGATAAGATTGTGTTTAAGGTTTAGACCGAATGGATCTTTATAGGATTATGAACAAGGGTAGGCCGAGTTGGCGTTTGGGTTGGGTTAGGTATAATTGAAGTTAGGTCGAGGGGTTAAGGCGCAACTATGGTTAGGTTGGAGTGAGGTGGGTTGAAGTATAACTTGGGTTGAGTTGGTAGATTAGAGTGCAACTAAAATTAGATTGGGATGGGTTGGATTGGGTTGAGTTTGGGCTTGGTTTGAAGGAGTTCGGGTTTTGGATAGGGGTAGAGTAGGGATGTAACTTGGGGTGAGTTGAGGCTTGGGGTGAGTTCAGCTTGAAAAGGCATGCAACTTGGGTGGGTTAGGGTGCTGATTTGGGTTGAGTTTGGGCTTGGAATGCAACTTGGGGTGAGTTAGGGTGCTGATTTGGGTTGAGTTTGGGCTTAAAAGCCAGTAGATCATACCTCAATGGGGCTAGATGATATTGAAGCCTCAATGGGCGAGTACGAATGGGTCACTTTTTCAGTCATCATGAAAAAGGAAATTACACTCTCGGGTACGCACTTCGAAAGAAATGAAGCACCTCGAGTAGAAGGTTTTAATATTTCAGGCACGCACCTTAAGAAATATATCTCAACTGAAATATGAGAATGAAGATTTGTGTTAGCCCAAGGGTTCCCATGAGTTCAACTAATCACATTTTCCCTGTTGTTTTAATGGTAGCAAACCTAAATTGATTAGTATTTTTGGACTAATGTGCCTTGTAGTGTTGTGCCTTAGACATGAATTTCACATGTCAAACAACTTATCCACTACACATTGCTTTTGTGCACATTGGAGGCATCATCTTTAGAAGCTGCCCAAGCTTAAATCTCAAGTTGAAGATCCCACAAGCAAGCCTTGCACTCAAGTGAAGATCAAATGGAGGCTAATTAAAATGAAGTACAAGAGAGTGACTTATGCGCTTAGATTGTATCTTTCATCTCTCTTGTGTTTCTTTCTATCAAGGAACACTTCAAAAGGTTTCAAAAATGTTTTAAAACATCTTTCAAAACACAAGACAAAAGATTACAAAAATTCAAAATGGTTTGAAAAACACTTTGACAATGCAAAAACACTTGCATAGATCTCCAATACAGTCTAGAAATATAAAATTCTTGAACGCCCTTTATTATTTTGGCTTCATTTGTCTTCTCTTGAACTTTTGCTCGTGCATGAGAACTCTTTGGCTGATTTGTGCATGTGACTCCACCAACTCTTGAATGTATTCACTTTTGGGTTATTTAGTGGATCACCAACACAAGTTCATCTCCAAGCATTGGGCTCTTGGCTTGCAAGTGAACTCTTGAGCTTGATTTTGTCCGTGTGACTTCCTCCAATCTTGAATGGATTATTTGCTTTGAATTGTATGAGTGAGTTACCATCACTAGTTCAACTCCAAGCATCACTTTGGCACTTTGCAAGTAGTGTTGAGTTTGATAAAACCTGGCTAAAGCACAACACTAGCAAGGCCATTAGCAATACTTAATCAATTTGGATTTGCTGATCATCAAAACAAACATAGGGTTGAACCCTTGGGCTTACAATTTGAAAACAATAAGAATTTTGGGGAAAAAAAAGATGAGCGACAACGAATGATTATCGGCAAACATCAACAAAAATTATCGACTCTGAAAATCTGGACAATGTGAAAAAGTGTGCAAATATTGAATATGAGTTTTGAGAATGCAAATCACTTTTTCCTCTGTGAAGGTGTTGACAGCAAAATAAGGAGACCTGGTAATTGACACAATATGATGAGAGGGGTGTATTCAATAAGATGAGGGGTCATTGAAGGCAACTAAGAAAGTCTTGAAAAATATATGGGAAAAGGGGTGCCAATATCAATATCAATATCAAAGAAAATGTATATTCCAAAAGCCAAATGAAGGCTATGCCGAGAAAAGTTTCTGCTATGGAAGTGATGTGGTCTTGGATTCAAAACCATCTTTGAGCCATCTACTTTCATTCTTACTGCAGCATGAGAGCATCCATATATTCATAGAAGAAAGAGCAAATCCCCTACTTTTTCTCTTCTAAACCTAAGTCAGGCAAGAAAAATTAAAAAAGATGACAGCCTCATATAAATTCAACAATGTCGATAGGGTATTTATTTGTGCAGTGACCTGAAAGGAAAGGGGCCAAAAATATCCGGATGTCGTGGAAACGATGACATCATCGTAGAAATCCACATTTAAGGAGCACCGAGGACAAATCTTGGATGCAGTGCCCCGTGGGCGGTCGGAAAACAAAATGGATGGATGTGTACTCAGTGTGTGGTACGATCGTCCCCCTCTGATACCATTATAAATTTAGAGAAGATTTCACTAAGGGAAATGTTATCAGCACTACTGTATTTTGATGATCACACTCCTCACTTTATTAAAAGTACGGTATGGCCCGCACCATAGGATGATCCAAACCGTCCATGAGATGGGCCACAGCCTAAATAGGTTGTGCCCCAAAAATCATTTCCATAGTTTGATCCTAACCCTCCGATTCGAATGTTAGAGGGTTGATCCTAACCCTCTATAGATCGGAGGGTTAAGATCAACCTATGGAAATAATTTTTGGGGCACAACCTTTTTAGGTTGTGGCCCATCTAATGGATGGTTTGGATCATTCTATGGTGCGGGTCATACCATACTTTTAATAAAGTGAGGAGTGCGATCATCAAAATACAGTAGTGCTGATAACATACATAGTGCTTATTGGATGAATTACAAGGAAAATCAATGATGTTTATATAGAGCACATACATGATAAAGATAGAATGAAATCAAGATGGTTATAGAAGGAAATAACCCTAATCCAACCTACTTTCCCAATCTTTCTTGATTACCTCTTCTAATCCACTTGCCTAATTTATCTAGTTGCCTCATCTAACCAACTTACTTAATCTACTACCAAGACGATCCAACGGTGAATCTCTACCCAATCCAACAGTGAGATCTAACATATTCTATCAATAGCAGGAGTTGTGAGAACTGAAAACATAATATCAAAATCTGCCACGACCAAGTTGCAGATCAACATCACAAACCATCCAAAGCCCTACAGGCTTGTATGATTGAATCGAAGAAGCGACATTGATTCGTCGGAGGATAATGTATCGAATTTGAGGGTGAATCCTTCTCAACAGAGGCTGACTAATGCAATCCATAAATTATTTGGCATATTTTGAGGATGGCTATTTTGAGAAGATTCACAAGTGTAGTTTCACTAATGGAAAATATTTTGTAGTTTTTTTCTAGCTTATAGGCTAATTGCTAGCTTTTTCCTATTTTGTAGGATTTTTTTATAATTTGTAGGTTAATTGATAGCCTTTTCTATTTTGTAGGAATTTTTACTTTTAGAGTCTATTTAGGAGAATGCATGGACGTTGAGCGAGAGAGATTGAATAAAAAAATTATCTTCACGGCATGCGTGAGATTTCTTAGAGGTTCTTCTTGTTACTTGTTCTTGCTTGGCTTTTGATTGATTTTAGTGTTTGAGGCCCGCTAGTTAATATGCATCATAGATAGATGCAGCGATGATATGAAAGCTATTATTAATATTGGCACTGGCATGTTTTAATATTTGCACTAATCCGCCTTTTCTTGTACTTGTTTTTTAATTGGCTTCCGAGAGCTTCTGGTAGGGATTTCAACGGATCTACTTCGGAAATTAATTCACCAAAGTCTTGGTCACAATCCATTTAAATCTCTTATCTGTCAAATCGGATTCGGAATGTTTTCAGATCATACTTCCCATGTCTCAGTCACGATCACTTTCAAATCGAACTCTTAAACTTCTCAAAAGAGGCCGAGGGCGAGTGACACCCCCGAGGCAAGCCCGCGACTCAAGACTTGAGAGATGAATGGCAAAATATTGAAAATAGAAATCATTCAAAAAAAAAAAATGCACGACTTATTTTTACTAAAATACCCCTAAAAATAATACTTAAATCCGATTTAGGACCATAGTCCCACATAGTTTTGTTAGTTGTCTAGATTAATAATTTCGGATCTTCTATGAGTAGGGGTGTAAATGAGCCAAGCCGAGCTTGGCCAGGCTTGGCTCGGCTCGTTAAGCTCAAAAGCTCGGCTCGGGCTCGGGCTCGGCTCGGGCTCGAACCAGGCTCAGGCTCGGCTCGGCTCGGCCAAGCTCGCGAGCGGCTCGCGAGCCTTACCGAGTTCGGGTTATATTATGTTCGCACCCCTCATCTTCCCTGGACAGCCCTACTAGTGTAATTTGACTACTTTTTTTACATTATGGGGCGTGGTCCTAGTAACAAATGGGGTTCCAAAAATGAAGTGACATATTTTGCCCCTGCCTTTCACTCCCTAGACAACCCTTTTAATGTATATATTAATATATAATATATATATTTAAATATATTAAATTCTTAACGAGCCTTAACGAGCCGAGCCTGGCCTAAATCGGGCCCGGCTCGTTAAGGATTCGAGCCGAGCTTTTTTCGAGCCGAGCTCGAGCGAGCTTTCGAGCCCGAGCCAAAATTGACACCCTTATCTAAGAGGGATCTCAAATATGTCCACGCATATCCTTGTAATAAGTCTATATCTGTCCTTTAAAGTTCGGATTCGCAAAATCCATTGGAACAGCTGTTTAAACAATAAAAGACAAGCTAAGTCTGTGCAGTTATCAAAACAAGGTAAGTGCCGTGTCCGAACTATGACTCGCTTTCTGTCGTTCTATAAAAAGGTGAGAAAACACCGTCCAATTCTAATTCTTGGAGCTCAAGGTTTAGGTTTTTGTTCCTCATCGTTTCCATTTTTCTTGAACCTGTGACCCATTGTTGAATCGACCTTAACATTTGTTCTAGAATCGTAATTATGGAAACATCTGGTACCAATTCCGATCAATACCGGAATTCATCTATTAGTTCGAGAAGATATGGGATGCAATTTTCTGCAGCAAATTTGATACAGGCACCCCTATCAGCACTATTGGAGTATTCTGGGATTCTCCGTACTACTCGTCATCAAGAAAATGAGACTCTGATCAATGGTGGAATGGGATTCCGGGACCACGCTCAGAGCAGTTTGGATGATTCCGGTGATGGAAACGATGGCGGGGTTGTTTCGATAAGGATTATAGGGGCTGGTGAGCAAGAGAATGTGAGAACGGGCCCACCCTCGCCTGTGGGGCGGAGAAGGAATGGGGATTCCGGTGAGAATGGTAATGGTGCGCCTGTTGAGCAGACTGCTGGGGTAGTTATGGGGTCAAATCGAGACGAAGACCGTCGGAATGGGAATGGGAATGGGAATGGGAATGTGAATGTGAATGGGAATGGGAATGCGAATGGGAATGGAGGGGGGGCTTCTTCACCGCCTTTGATCTCGCAGGCGGATTTCTTGAACAGTGGTCTGACAGGAGAGGTGGGGAGTGGGGTGGTAGGTAATTTCATGGATTCTTCGTACCAGAGATATGATATTCAGCAGGTGGCTAGGTGGATTGAGCAGATTTTACCTTTTTCTTTGCTTCTGTTGGTGGTATTCATTAGGCAGCATTTGCAAGGTATTTGTTTTTTTTTAATGGGGTTTTCGTTTTGTACTCTTAGCATTCATTATATCATTCTTGTTGCTCTTATAGTGCTTTCACTGCAAGTAGGAAACATCCTATGTATCTTTGTATGTAGTTAATGGTTTTAGTTGACGTGAAATTATCGAAATAATTGGTTGAATTTTAACACGTTATCCATTCATTAACATCTACCTGAAGTTTGGATGGAATTTAAGTCCTATAAAAAGGATATGGGCATCTTATCTGTGTACTTAGGTGTTGATGCATGTGTTAGTGTCAATCATGGAGGTTTCAGACACACCAATTTGGAAAAACTGCTATCCATTTTGTTCCTTAAAAATGTTGAAAGAAATGCTATTAGATGAAAGTATGAGATAATGACAAAGTATTTATTTTTTATGCGGGTTTGTCCTATACTCATAGCATTCCTTATATCCTTCTTATATGCCATCCATTTTACCGATTAAGAATGTTGAAAGAAACGCTATTTGATGAAAGTATGATATAATGATGAAGGAGACGAGAATATGTGTTCTACTATGTTATGACCAGTATACCAGTATTGGGTATAGGCTCAGTTGCACGTCTGTTCCTGCGTTTATCTTGTGTCGACATATACTCAATGATAAGGAATAGGTTTGGATTTTGGAGGTGTGGGTACTAGGTTTTAGTAGGATTTGTTGTTAGGCTAATCTCTTTTATATAATATATTTCCGAGCTTGTATAAGTTAGTAGTCCATAGGGTAGTGATTATTTTTTGGTGTTATAATAGAGTGGAGGGTAAAATGGATTAGGGATGGGTGATTAGACTGAACTTCATTGATAATAAATATGAGTGTTCCAATTAACAACTTAGGATCTTAAGGAGTGTCCATATTTCACCCTTTGAAAATGGTAGGATGATTGGTCTTGTAGTTCTCAAAGTATATTGAAATCCCAGGTAGCAACTCGGGGGTTGGGGGGGTTGATTTGGGTTTCTTAAAACTTTTTAGATTATCTTTGAAATCAAATTGATTTTGCAAACTTACTTCAATACAAATATAAAAGTAAATGGAATGAGATTACCAGTCACCAATGAAGAGATGAAGAGGAAGAGACAAGATGATCACACCAGAGATTTTTATAGTCGTTCGGCAATCCGCCTACATCCACTCTTCTCAAGGTACCAATTACCAATCAACCAATCTCCTTTCACGGTAGAGATCAACACCAAGTACAAATCAACCGAGCTTCTCGCTTTAAGGGTGGTGACCTGATGCAGGTGCATCTTGCCTTATCACAAGATCAACGGCCCTCATTGATCAAAGTATTAAATAGTTTTTTATTTCTATTTTTATTTTAGAATTTTCTTTATTAGGAATCTTGGACGAATTCCAATGGTCGTTCAATTAACTTTGAGTTGAGAAATCTTAGGAAAAGTAGAGAGAAGTTTTAGGAGTTTGAGTTTGTTAAGGATTTTAAAAGATTGAGTTAGATACGTTTTAGAATTTGATTTAGAGAAAATTTATGAGTTTTTGTTTGAGATGGACGTCCAAAGAGGGTGAGAAATTTGAGTTTTAGTAGGAATAGGAAAAACGTCCATGTAAACTCTTTAAATACTCCACCATTGTAAATTATTTACAGCTTTTGATGAATAAAATTTGGTTGCCCCCTGTTTCCTTTTTGGAGAACGTACACTAGAGCCATCTGCTGCTCTTTTGACCCTCTATGAGAGAGTCACCTGCTGGTATCTCCACAACAAGCCGTCTGCTGCTTGTTTTTGCTGCCTCAATTCAACCACCTGCTGTTGAATATTTCAAATACAAGCTTCCGCTATACATCCCTGCGTTATTTGGTATCAAAGCTTCAATCCTCCGCGTCTCCCCTGCGTTATGACCCTTCTCACCAAATATAGTGAAGAAGACCAAAAGAGCACGATTTGCCTCTTGTAGGCTGATTACAATTTATAGCACATATCTCATACTCTCAAAGGAAGATTACAAATGATAAGCTTGATCCAAACTTCACAAGATTGATAACAAGTTCAAGGGGCAACGAGATTGAGTGTATCTCCTCTTGAAACGAATGATACTCAGTTAAAAGCTCAAAACAATAGTGATTTATAAACCTTTAAGATGTTTTGAATAGTGTTAAGCACTTGTATTTATAGAGGCCGTTTGACGGGTCTAACGGCTCTCTCGGTACCATTCAACAACAAAAAAAAACGGCCCTCTCGGTTGACTAGGAAGGTCAGACCTTCCAAAAAAGCTCAAAATTCAAGTTCGGCCGGCTGCACCGACGCTCGGTCGGCTGGGCCGGTTGCCCGTGCACTCTCGGTCACCCTCCATGAAGGTCATGTGCCTTGAGCATTCACTATCCAAGTACCATTTTTCATCTGTGGATTTTTTTCTCAAGCACACCTATAAAAATATGTGCTCAAGTTGAAGCTTTAGGTAACTTCCTCGGTCCTTCATGATTAGTAACATGGTACAAGTCCTTTCTAATCCAAACACATTTTGAGCTATAAGATTTCTTATATTTGCAACAAACTTTAAAGTGACCTACTTTACCACAGTAGTGACAAGTAGGAGTGGAGGAGCTTGTGCTTGCTTTAATGAATCCATTCTTAAGGGTGTGTTCCTAGAAGAGTTTCAGTAACCCAAACCAACTCTTCCTAAAGGAAACCCTTTCAAGTATTTATTATAATTTTGTTGTTCCACATGAAAATTTGTAAAGGAATTTTTAAATCATTGTATTTCAGAATAACCTTATCATTTTCCTCCTTTAATTTCTCGCTTTCTAGAACAAGTTTCTCATTTTGATCACTTCGAACCTTGTTCTCAACAATCAACTTTTCATCAGTAAGCATATGTAATTCAAATTCATTTCTCAAAGTTCCAAAATCTTTAGTGATATTTTGAAGAGATCTTTTCATTGGTTTATTTTTCAACGTTTGATTGTTTAGAATTTCTTGAAGTTTTTCACAAACAATCATCAATTCATCATTAGAAAATTCTTGCATATCATCAAGATCACAAAAACCACTTACCTCGGTTTCTTCAGCAAGTCCCATGAAACAGATGTTACCATCTTCATCTCCGTTGGACTCGCCATCAGATGAACCCTAGTAAACCCCAAGTGGCTCACATTACTTTCTTTGCTTCTTTCTTCTTCTTCTTCTTCTTCTTCTTGAATTTCTCTTCATTTTTGTTTAGGGGTTGGGTCGGATGTGCCCAACCATTTTACATTTGAAGCACCGAATTAGATCATCGTTATCCTCTTTGCAAGGTTTTCTCTTCTATTTCCTTCTTTCTTGAATTTCAAGAACCTATTGAATCTTTTGGAGAAAAGAGCTAGGTCTTCATCCATGACCTCGCCTTCACTTTCTTCTTCTTCACTTTTGGTTTGTGCTTTGAATGCGATGCTTTTCCTTTTTGTGTCCTCTTTCTTATTTGCTCACTTTTGAAGAACCATCTGTGGACCCCCATCCTAAGGAGGCGGTGAGGAAAGAGTCCCCCGTTGGTCCTTTAGATCTCCACATGAAGGAGAGCTCTACCAAGGAAATCTCGAAATGGTGCCACCCTCATAGCATAGCACGAGTGGAGAAATATGTGAGATACCTCTTGATTCGGAGACAAAAGCCTCGAAACCAAGACGTACCTAAAACAATGAAGAGTCGCCATCCATGGATAGGCCATGGAACCAAAAACAAATGCTCTGTTTGCAACGGATAACCAGAGAAAAGAGGGTCCGTGCCTGATTCGAGTTGGGAAGGTGTTAGGCATCCAACTCGCCCGAGCACACTCGGTCTCTTATGCCATATTTTATTAATTTTGAAGAGTTTTGGGCGAAAATCATGTGAAATGAGAATGAATATCCTCAAGAAAACGTCTACCTAAACATGCATGACCCGGGGATGGGCAAAAAAATAAATAAAAAAACATCCAAATCCTAAAGAGAATTGATATCAGAACCATCTGACATTGGAAAGAACACTAGAATCCGCCGTCTCTCAAAGAGACGAAGAAAACTAGAGCCCATCCAATAATAGGTAATCCTGCTACACATCTAACATCCATGCTTAAAAGAGTTGGAAACAGTATCATCTGTCATTAGAATGAACACCAGAATCAACCGTCTCTAAAAGAGACGGAGAAGACTAGAGTTTATCCGATAACAGATAACCCTGCTACCAGTGTTTATATATTCCATCTAATCCTAACTCATCATACCTAAGAAAGCAGAAAACAAACACATGCATGCCTATAGCTAAAGAGACAAACCTGCACAGTGAGCAAATATTAGTAGATGATAACAAAAGTAATAATCAGCAATAGTAAAGAGCTACAGCTAGGCATGTGATCAGGAGATAATAAACTGAAATCAATAAAGAGCTACAGCTAAGCATGTGATCAGGAGATAATAAACTGAAATCAGTAAAGAACTATAGCTAAGCATGGAATAAGCAGTAAGCTAGATAAAATAGGCATGTAGATGCTACAGCTAAGCATATGAATCACCTAAAGAGAGTAATCACTCAACATGTCAGAAGAAAACACAGTAATATATCCCTATACATGAAATCATAACACGCCACAAGTCACACAACCAAAATTACACAAGAGATATATCAAAAGAGAGAAAACACTCAAACATACAAACGAGTACCAGACTACAAATCCCTATGACTCTAGGATAATAAACCCTAAGACTCTAATTGTTTTTCGGGCCCGAATCTTTGGATAGTCTGATGTTCATCCAAGCCGCCTACGTATCCCCGCCTCTTGAAGAATCAAGGCCACGTAGTTCTTGTGCGCCTATTCTAAACTATGATGCCTAACACATATAGGACTGCTATCATAGACTCGACCTAGAAGACTTGACCTGTTCTTAAAGCTTCTTGTATGCAATTAGTTACGGTAAAGTGAATTGTTGATTTTAAGACTCCCTATATGTCCTAACTAATGCAAGTTAACCCTAAGCTAATGTAGGTGGGCCCTACATCCTATGTGTACTAGGCTGTACCCTAGGAAAAACGATGGGCTATCTAACGCACTCTATTCTAGTCATCAGTCGGCAATGTGGATCGCCAACTAACCGGACAGAGGCTAAGACATACTCCTAGCTATGACAGACTCCTAACTCTAACACAAATACAAAACACTCAACACATCTAGGATAAAATCCTAACTGAAATACAAGTAGGCAACCCAAGAGGGGGGTGAATTGGTTAATTAATTTTTTTGCCTTAAATAGAAGGGTGTGTGAGATTAATCCTAGATTATTCTAACCCTTATTCAAATGTGCTTATAAGATAAAAGGAGAAATTACCAATTTTGGTAAGTTATATCTAACCCTTATTAATTAAGAAGGATAATAGAATTCGGGTTTAGATGTTACCAATCACCATGTGCAAGAGGAGATACATCAAGATTTATAGTGGTTCGGTCTTTTAACAAGACCTACTCTACTCTTCCAAGTTTAGCTCCTTGGGCGCCCCACTAATGATGAGATTCTACACGCCGAATTTCCAAGCTTTACAAACGTCTTCTCCGCCTCCGAGGGGACGAACCCTCTTTGCTCCGGATTATCCTTTCTTAACGGGCCGAATCGGAGACCCTCTTACAATCAAGGCTGAAGTGAAAACCCCTGTCCACAATGTTGATTCACCTTTCTTACCGGGTCGAATCGGAGACCCTAAATACAATGAAGAATAAGGAAAAGGAAAAACTCTCTTAGCATCTTAATAGGCTAGATTACAACAATAGTAGCTCACAATCTCTCCTAAAGAATACACAAGTGAAAGCCCTATGGAGATCTTCTTCAAAAATGAAATATGTAAGTTCAAAGCTCTTGAAGAAAATAATGGATTTGAAGGTTTAAGCTCAAGTAAGGCTTTCAATAGGTCCAAAAGTCTTTTAATCCATGATAGAACAACATATTTATAGCCCACAATGATTCATGACCGTTTGGGGGTAGTTTGGGCAAGAAAAGACCAAAAAAGGGTAAAAAAAGCAACTAGCCATTATGCCCCAACGGTTAGTTTCTCGCGTCGTGGCGGTCGACTGGGGTAGGGCGGTCGACCTCTGAAGGTCATCTGGAATTAAAAAAAAAATAGAATTTTTACTGCCACGGTCGACCTGGGCTCAGCGGCAGCCCGTCACTAGTCTGATGTTTCGGCACAGTGCATATTTTCAGCCCGGTTTGTAAAAATCATATCTCCCTCATTTCTCGTCTGATTTTAAAGTTCTTATACTTTAAGGATATTAGAAAAATGAGAGCTATCTGTTGAAAATATTTTCAAAAATATTTCAAAAATATTTGAAAATGTTTTGAACCATTTAAATCAGTTTTAAAGTGTTGTTTTCACAATTCAAGTGCTAATGTCATTCTTTTTTATTTGTAAACTTTGGTTGGCACTTGGGCTTTGGTTCAATGGGCTATGGACTTTTGTTTTACTAATGTTTAGGACCTTTGAAAATGATTTTCCATGAAATACAAATAGGTTTCAAGTTTGGTTTTGATGGATGTTTAAAAAACACTTTGAAATGCAAAACTACATGAAAAAGATCTCCAATGCAATCTAGAAATGTAAAACTTCTTAGCATCTTAATCGCATTGACTTCAAAGGTCTTCCTTTGTCTTTTGGCTTGTAAGTGAACACTTGAGAATGCTTTGGTACATGTGACTTCTCTTCTTAAATGAATCTTCACTTTTGAGGCGTGAGAAGGTCACCAACACTTTGTTCAACTTCAATCTCCTCTTGGCATATGCTAGGCATGCTTGTGGGATCCTCAACTTGAACTCTATGCTTGGACATCTTCCAAAGATGATCTCTTTCATGTGTGTACAAGCTCTTTGGCCCATTGTGCATGTTGATCGGCAAGCTATGTGTTGTGTTGAGTTGTGCAATGGCGATATGACATGTCAAGTTCCTGTCTAAGGCACAACACTCAAAGACAACATATTAGTCCATAAAGACTAATCGATTTGGACTAATGTGTTGGGGATCAACAAGGGGGAGAATGTAAGCCCAATGGTTCCCATGGGTTCAATCATTCACCTTTTTCTTCTTGTTTTGATGCTAGAAAACCCAAATTGATTAGTCTTTATGGACTAATGTGTTGTCTTTGAGTGTTGCGCCTTAGACAGGAACTAGACATGTCATATCACCGCTACACAACTCAACACAACACAACACATGACTTGCGGATCAAAATGCACAATGGGCCAAAGAGCTTGCACACACATGGAAGAGATCATCTTTGGAAGATGTCCAAGCATAGAGTTCAAGTTGAGGATCCCACAAGCAAGCCTAGCATATGCCAAGATGAGCTTGAAGTTGAACAAAGTGTTGGTGACCTTCTCATGCCTCAAAAGTGTAGATTCATTCAAGAAGAGAAATCACATGTACCAAAGCACTCTCATGTGTTCACTTACAAGCCAAAAGACCAAGGAAAACCTTTGAAGCCAATACGATCAAGATGCTAAGTAGATTTACATTTCTAGATTGTATTGGAGATCTTTTTCATGTGGTTTTGCATTTCAAAGTGTTTTTTTAAACATCCATCAAAACCAAACTTGAAACCTATTTGTATTTCATGGAAAACCATTTTCAAAGGTCCTAAACATTAGTAAAACAAAAGTCCATAGCCCATTAAACCAAAGCCCAAGTGCCAACCAAAGTTTATAAATAAAAAAGAATGACATTTGCACTTGAATTGTGAAAACATCACTTTAAAACTGATTTAAATGGTTCAAAACGTTTTCAAATATTTTTGAAAATATTTTTAACAGATAGCTCTCATTTTTCTAATATCCGCAGAGTATACGAACTTTAAAATCCGACGAGAAATGAGGGAGATATGATTTTTACAAACTGGGCTGAAAATATGCACTGTGCTGAAAAAGCAAACCAGTGGCGGGCTGCCGCCGAGCCCCGGTCGACCGTGGTAGTAAAAATTCTATTTTTTTAAAATTCCAGATGACCCTTGGAGGTCGATCGCCCTACCCAAGTCGACTACCACGGCGCGAGAAGCTAGCCATTGCGGCATAACGGCTAGTTGCTTTTTGACCCGTTTTTTGTCTTTTCTTTCCCAAACTACCCCCAAACGGTCATGAATCATTGTGGGCGATAAATATGTTATTCTATCATGGATTAAAAGACTTTTGGATTTATTGAAAACCTTACTTGAGCTTAACCCTTCAAATCCATTAGTTTTCTTCAAGAGCTTTGAACTTGCATATTTCATTTTTGAAGATCTCCATAGGGCTTTCACTTGTGTATTCTTTTGGAGAGATTGTAAGCTACTATTGTTGTAATCTAGCATATTAAGAGGCTACGAGAATTTTTCATTTTCCTTGTTCTTCATTGTATTGAGGGTCTCCGATTCGGCCTGGTAAGGTGAATCAACATTGTGGAGACGGGTTTTCGCTTCGGCCTTGAAAGAAGAAGCTTGATTGTAAGACGGTTTCTGATTCGGCCCGTTAAGAAAGGAGAATCCAGAACAAAGAGGGTTGTCCCCTCGGAGGCGGAGATACGTTTGTAAAGCTTGGAGATTCGGCGTGTAGAATCTCATCATTAGTGGAGTGCCTAAGGAGCTAAACTTCGAAGAGTGGAGTAGGTCTTGTTGATCGACCGAACCACTATAAATCTTGGTGTCTCTCTTCTCTTGCTTGTCCTCTTGCACATGGTGATTGGTAACATCTAAACCCGAATTCTATTATCCTTCTTAATTAATAAGGGTTAGATATAACTTGCTAAAATTGGTAATTTCTCCTTTTATCTTATAAGCACATTTGAATAAGGGTTAGAATAATCTAGGATTAATCTCACACACCCTTCTATTTAAGACAAAATTTTAATTAACCAATTCACCCCCCCTCTTGGGTTGCCTACTTGTATTTCATTTGGTATCAGAGCACAGGCTCTTATATAGATCTTTGAGCTTTCAAATTTCTACAAGAGAAAAGATCTATGGCAATCCCTATGGATTTTGAGAAAGGTCAATCCTACCTTGCTCCTCCATTCTTTGATAGAACAAGCTATGGAGTGTGGAAAGTCAAAATGTTGTTCTTTCTCAAATCCTTGGATTATGAAATAATGAATATAATTGAAGAAGAATTCACCTTGCCTAAAAAATGCAATAAGCTTGCTTTGAAAATGGTTTCCTTGAACTCTAAAGCTATGATTGCATTGTGTTGTGGAATTTCTAAAGATATTTTTATAAAAATCTCTTCATGTGTTAATGCAAAAGAAATTTGGATTACATTTGAAAACATCTATGACAAAAATATTTGCCCATGCGCATCTAATGATGAAAATATTATTTGTGGACAAAACAAAGTCTCTCAAAATTCTTTTGCAAATGAAAATGGTTTCCAAAAGTCAATTTCGAATTTGCAAAATCGAATTGAAAATTTGAAAATGGAAGTTGATGAAACCATTTCCAAAAATGAAAAATTAGGTCAATTGAATAAAATCTTGATAAATAAAAATGTTGACTTAGTTCAAAAATATAAAGATTTGGAAAATGAAAATACTAAGCTTATTGAAAAATTTAATTTTTTGAAAGAAAATGAGGAACAACTAAGAACTAATTCATCTCATCAAAGTCTTGAAAATAAAATAGAAGAGATGAAATTAGAAAATGAAAAACTCTCTCTGGAATATAAAAGACTACAAGATAAGAATACTAAACATGTTTGTAAATGCTCTTGTAGTTCATCTTTATATTCTTTTAGTCCATCTACTTGCTCTTCATTTTCATGTAGTTATTGTGGTAGAATTGGACATTACAAATCTAAATGCAAATTTAGATTTGTAAGTAGTTCTAAGTTTGTGTGGGTTAGATAAGACTCATTACATCACACAAACTTAGTTGGGCCCAAGATGGTTTGGGTTCCAAAACCCCCTACTTGAAGCATTTCCTATGCTTAGTAGATTTAGGGATTGTGCTTAAATTGTAATATTATTTGAATGTTGAGATATGAGATACATGTGCTGATTCTTGATTATTGTCTCGTATCCATATTTTGCTTAAAAGTTATATCTTTTGCGACCATGCATGCTAGATGCCATATTCCTAAGATAGATTAAATCTCTTTGCATCTAGTTGTTTGTGTCTCATTTGTTATATCTATTGGAAAAGGTTCCCTAGATGTCTCATGTTAGCATCTAGTTTATACTTGTGTTTCAATGTGTAGATTATTTCTAAGTTTGATCTCTAGATACCTTCCACTCTATTTTAGATATAAAATCTTGTATCTAGTTGATTTGTGCCAAAATGGTAAATCATTTGAATTCTTTCTAGACATTTTGTAATGATTGAAAATCATGTCTAGATGTTTGTGCTTAAAAGATTACATCTTTTTGAAAATATTCTATAGATACAAATATGCTTATCTTGCTTTATCTATATGTATCTATATATAAGTGTTCATACCATTGATAACATGATATATTATATTTATATCTAAAAGCTCATGTTATTGTGCGCAATTGATTTCACTCTTATTGTGGTGTGGCCATGTACCTTTTTCTAAGTGTTTGGTGTCACACTTGAAATTTGCTCATTCACTTAGTACCCCCATTGACCCATAGGATTAGCTTAGCTTGGCTCAATTGTCTTGCTATTGCTAGATTCTATCATTTTAGAAGTTTTAATCATGTCATTCTAGCAAGCATAGGAGAAATAGAAAGAAAATAAGAAAATTAATTTCAAAATATGATGTATAAGCAAAATCATTAAAAATCAATCCTTAGACTTCTTTAAACAAACAAGGTTGGGTCAAAACACAAAACTTAGTGAATTTTCAAAACGATTGTTAATATCTTGAGAAATTCATAAGTTAATTCATTAGCCCAAGGCTGTTTTCATCCATGAAACACTCTTGAATATCCTTGGCTTTTGACATAATTCCCTTTATCTCAAAACTTTAGATCATTCAAGGGATTATGAAACTTAGTTCAATATGAGAAATCCACATTGGTTATCTTACTCTCTCATTGAACTAATCATGTCAATGATGCTCAATCTGATTATTCATATATGACATGCATATCACTTGTTTTGATAAAAACTAAGATGATTTTGAAATATACAAACAAGTGAAAATAAACTCATTTGTGTATGTGAAGTGATAAAAATTTGTAATCATCTTAAACCCTTCACATCAAACATTGGTGCACTTGAAAAATGAAAACTTAAGTTAAAATCTCGTAAGTATGCACATTTGAACACATTGTCACTATGGAATGCATTTGATATTTTTCATCTATATTTATCTTCCATGTGACATTGAACCATGGACTAAAACTTGAACCATTCTTGTTTTGTGAACTAAAAACTTAAGTGAAATCATTAAATGAAATGATCATCAAAATCCACTTAAGTAAGATGCATGTGATTTATATGTATATATTCATTATGCCTAAATATGTGATCTATGTATAACATAGTGAAATATTCCCAAGCTAGATCACTATAAGTTTGAGGTATTTGAGAATATTTACATCATATACTCAAACTTGTATCTCATGAGTTCATTACAAATTGTGAACATCATTAAAATCATGAGATTATGCCTAAAAAGCCAGGAATGTGCTAAAAATTAAGTTATTTATATAATTGGCTTTAAATAAGAAGAATACAAATGAAATGTGTTTTGAAAAATCACACTTAATCATTTAAATTGAATTTAATCCATCAAAACACATAACAAGCAATTAGGGATCATGAACATGAAAATAAAATTGAAATCTAGCATTCCCTAATAGTTGGAAACTAGTGTGCCTTTATAGGAAATCTTCTAGAACCAGTTGTCCTCAATAGGATAGAGTTGCTTGTCCTAGGATAGTGTGTTTCATCAAACTTGTTTGATTTTGCTATCCTTGGTGTGCTTTTGTGTGTTTACTTATAGCACTATATATATATAAGATATTCCCCTTGTGTGGTATTAACTACATGGTAAGATGTTAAACCTTAAAGTTAAAAGGTACTCAATTGGTGCTTTTAGCCTTCTTACCAGTTAAGAGGGAGATTGTACCTTCACTTTAAATTAACACATCTAATTACTTTGGCTTCTTGCCAGCATCATAACCATGGTAAGTATATGTGCTTTGTATTGCTACTTATATATACCATATATGCACATAGTTAGGGGGAGCATGGTCTGCTAGGTGGTCTTCTCATTCGGTATCACTTGATTACCCCTATCAAGCATGCATTAGTAGCCCAAAGGTTGTTTGTCAATCATTCACCTCTAAATCCCTTGGAGCATGTGTCTAGGACAGCCCTTTGGATTCATACACTGTATGATTCTTTAACAAAGGGGGAGCTTTACATGTCATAACTGTCATTTTCTATCTTATCATATGTTGTTTGATATGTATACTCCATTTTATATGATAAGCATACTCATTTGGAGCCCCATTGCTCCATTTGTAGTATAGTTGAGTCTTTTCTTATGCTTTCACCTTGAGATTGTTTCTCATTTATGACAAATACCCTTAGCCTGAGCATTAGTGTCAAATCCTCTTAGGTTTTATACTTATCTTGGATAGACTTACATGTTACTATCTCTTCGAATAATAAGTATCTTGTTCTAGAGTTCAAATTCAAAAAAATCTCTAGAACTCTTCTTCATAGGATTGTGCTCAAATTGATCATCTTGTTTCCTATGAATTCTTACTTATCATGTGCATTATAAGTCATTTGTACCCAATCTTCATGATAAGTTTCCATGGCTATGTCCTCATTGTCATATATTTAGCCATTGTGTATTATTATGCCTTGCCTTATAGGTTTCATCTAAGGCCAATGACAAATTCTCAGGGAGATAGCTAAATTGTCTTATTCTCATCCTTATATCGATCATAGTGATGTGTTCACAATGTCCATTGTCCCATTAGTTGTGCTTAAAATGAAAATCTTCTAGATCGAATATATAAAAAAAAAATGCTTGTCTTGCACTATATTTGCTAAAACTCTATGATAAGCACTAAGAGTGCTCAAATATCAAAATATTTTTACTCATAGACTTCTTAGGGTTGTATTTAGAATGTCCATGCTAGAAATCACTCTTTAATTGTGATTAAATTGCATATTTTTACTTACCTTACAAAAAAAAAAAAAAACAGGTGATCACTTCAGTTTCATATGTTACTTTACTCTTATCATGCATGTTTCACTTTAAGCATCTTCTAATCATGATAAGTAGATAGGGGGAGTGCTTATTGCACATCTTGGCATATTAGTTTGAGCTTTCACTATTGAAACCTCCATTTTTGCTGCTGCCAAAAGGGGGAGAATTTTTAAAATTGATTAGGCAGTCCATAACTTATATGCATCACTTGCTTTATATTTATATATTACACTTGTGCATATAGTGAGGGGAAGTTACACTTTATTGTTATATTAATTGATGTCTATTTATTTATCATTTTGATATCTCCTGCCTCGTAATCAATTTTTGTTTACCATCATCAGAACAAGAAGAAAAAGGTGAATGATTGAACCCATGGGAACCATTGGGCTTACACTAACTCTAGAGGAAGATCTTTTCGAAATAAGGTTTTAAAATGGTTTATATGATTTATTTTTAAAGGTTTACAAAGTTCTATTTACAAAGTTTGGCTGGACTTGGGATAAAGGTCTCAAGCTGCCTACGTACCTCTTGGGAGAGGATCAGGCCAACGTAGTTCGGAAACAAACTTTCTAACTACACTCCTAAAACTATGAAATTTTATAGTTTTCCAATGTTTTCTGGTTTTCAAATTTTTTTGTGTTTTAAATTTCTGATATTTTTGGATTTAAGATGTTTAAACCCTTTTAGCCAAAGGGAATACTCAAAACAACACACTAGGGTAAAATCCCTAGGGCTAAAAGGGAAACCCTAAACCAGTAAACTCACTAAAAGTGGAATGATCCCAAAAAAGAGTAAACTAGTGTTCCAAGGAAATGGAAATGATCTGAGATTCCAAGTAAGTAAAGCTCTATCAAGGCTAAACAAGTCTCTAAGATAAAAGGAGTGACAACAACAATAAAGGACAAACTCCTATCTAATAGGTAAACTACTAAACTAAAGGACACATTGATAGTCTATGAGATAGACCCCTAAACAATCACCAATAAGGAGGAGGCAAATAAGTCAAAGCATGACTCCTAAATGGAGAGGAAATAAACAAGGGTGCTAATGAGACTGGGCAAGTCTCCTAGACACGAAGGTGGGCTCAAAGTATCCCTATCATTGCCCTTGCAATGATAAATAAGGGATTAGGCAACTAACAGACCAAGTTGGTCTCCAACTAGTAGGGGGTACAAGTTGGGGTACAACTTAGAGAGGGTTCTATAAATGAGGCCAAGCATGCTTCCTATGAGTAACTTTCTAATGTAACTGAGCTTGCCTCCAAACATCTTTTAGTTAATCATTTCCACATCTTTCATTTCAGTTTTGATTTCCACTTGAATGCATTTAACATTTTTGCATCATAAAGCATTACACAAAGCATGTAATTGAAGGCATCCAAACATAGCAAGACTCAAACCAATTAACTTAAGCATGAGTGAAAGCCTATAACATGTATAATATCAGAAACTAAACTCAAAACATTCAAAGCATTTCATCTCATCCATCACAAACTAGGTTAAGCATGAATCAAGCATCAAAAGCATGCATTTGCATTCTACATGGAAGCTGAAAATTTGTATTCAAAATCAAACTATCCAAATGGTAAAACTAGCAAAAATGATATACATCAAAGTTGTAGGGGACACATCAGGAAACATTTGATTAGTTATGCACTTCGGCCGGTTCTCGCCGGAAGTGGCCGGAAAGCTACCATCTTTGGGCTGATTTCAGATTTCATTTATGTAGTTTTGTCTTCAAAAGTTCCAATTTTGTTTTGCAAAACAGAGAAACCAAAACACATTTTTAGGAAAAGTGTTCAACAGCAAAGTTTCAGAAAATTCATTGATAAAAACTTTCCGAGTTGACAACTCCTGTTGGATTTGGCCGGAACTGGCCGGAAAACAGCCATCTCCGGTCTAGCCACAAGCTGGAAATTGGTTTTTTGGCTAAAATCTTAAAAATGTCATAACTTTTTCATTTCTAACCCAATTTTAGCTTAAAATATATCAAATCGAAGGTCTTGAAAAGCTCTACAACTTTGATGTGTATCTCTTTTGCAAATTATAACCGGAATTTAACAAAAAAGCACAAACACAAATCTGGACAGCATGTATTTCAACATTTTCAACATCTTACAAGAGCATTTCACATCAAAACCCTAGATTTATCATGGATTTCACTAGATATTCACATCACACACATATTAACACATATTTTTGAACTCTAAAGTCTAACACTTCAGATCTAAAGGTTTTCACAAAATATCCAAGAATTCACCATTTTAACCCAAATTTTTAATTGAAATCTTAAAATTAGTATAACTTCTTCGTTTCTTGGGCAATTTTGGGCCATAATATCC
This sequence comes from Tasmannia lanceolata, assembly GCF_043159265.1. Lineage (NCBI taxonomy): Eukaryota > Viridiplantae > Streptophyta > Magnoliopsida > Canellales > Winteraceae > Tasmannia > Tasmannia lanceolata. The sequence goes on along the minus strand of NW_027518700.1, from coordinate 35,260,044 downwards.
CAAATCGAAGATCTCAACGAGCTCTATACCTCTATGCGAGAAATTTTCACGAATTCCAACCGGAAATTGATGAAAATGGTAAAAACGAGCCTGGACAACACATAGTTTTGCTATTTTCACATTGAAATTCAACTAGAACTCAAAATCTGTTGTGAATTGCTTTAGCTCTTGTTATTATGCATGATTTTATACATGTTTTGATGAATTTTAGCCCTAGCTTGTTAGATTTAACTATTTTCATTCATATTTAGTTTAGATTTGTCATTTTTAGGCCAATTTTCAAGAGACAATTTAAAATAAACTCAAAATCCACCAACCTTGTGTGAGAAACTTTAAATTTTAGCATTTCTTGGACTCTTCTCTTGGATCTCTCCTGAAAAGCTTCTCCTTCTTGTTTCTCTCTCTAGATCTCTTTCTTTCTCTCTCTAAAACTCTTTCTCACTCGAGAATTCTCTGTCTCTCTAGAAAGCTCTCTCTCTAGAAAGCTCTCTCTCCCTCTCTAGAAAGCTCTCTTTCTCCAAAAGAGATTAAGAACCCCAATTCCTTGCAAATGAGAGCCCAAATGCTCTATTTGTAGAGTTTTCCCTTAATTTTTACCCCACATTAGTTTATAGGACAACCCCTTTTCAAAAATTTTGCTTTTGTTTTGGTTGCAAAAGGGTGGCCATTTGGAAAAAGTTTAATGAAAAATTAACTAAAAGAAAATTTTCACCCCTTAAGTTACCTTAGACAAACCCCCTATTCATGTATATGTTGTATTTTAACTAAATGATGGGCATTTTCAAATAAAACTTTTCATGGGCTACTTTACAGGGATAATGCACCTCCCTTTCTGCTCTAGTATAAAAACTGGCTGGCTTACAGGATATTTCACTCCCCTTTTGCACTATCTAATTCGGCTCATCTTATTAGGTAATTTTTGGCGGATTTTGACGAAATTTTACGGGGACCTACTTAGGATCCTAAGCTACTCTAGGGTACAATTTGGGACTCTAATTTACTACTTTACTAGAGTTTTTATTCAAAACAAATGTTTAAGGTTCGGTCAAAATGGGGTGTCTACACCATCTCATAGGTATCAATGATCCGATGAGTTCTTCTAGTTGTAGCTTCGTCACGTCCTTTGCTTCTTGAATTGTAGTGACCTTCAGATCCCAACTTGTTGGAAGTGACATCAATACTTTATTTACCAGTTCAATTTTTGCATACTCCCTACCAAGAGACTTCAACTCATTGATAATGTTAGTAAAACATGTAAACATTTCAGATATACATTCATTACTTTTCATTTGAAACATAGCGGCCGTTAGATGTCCTTTATGGCCACTGTTACAGAATTGGAAAGATTTGAAAACGAGATGTGAACACAAGCTCACTTCCGGTTCGCGATTCTCCTGTGGCTACTTGCTTCAGGTCTCAGGGCAAGTATCCTTTGAGTTGTTTTCTGCTCTGATCTCCGATCTACTACGACTGCGGCTTTCTCACTAGACGTGCAGTCCTATTGTAATTGGAAACTTATTAGACGTGCTATCCGTGGTTTTGACACTAGTTATTGCTTCATCGTGCATATCCTTAATCACATCAACATATTTAGTAGACACTTTTTTCCTTTCAAGTACCCACCAAATAACACTCCTGGGAACCCTATCATACGCTTTCTCCAAATCAATGAAAACCATATGAAGGTCCTTTTTATTTTATCTAAATCTCTCCATTAACCGCCTAATCAAGAAGATAGCTTCCATAGTCGATCATCCGGGCATGAAGTTAAACTGATTTTCTGACACCTTAGTCTCTTTTCTTAGTCTATGCTCAATTGCCCTCTCCCAAAGCTTCATGGTGTGACTCATTAGCTTAATTCCCCGGTAATTTGTGCAACTCTGAATGTCCCCTTTATTCTTATAAATAGGTATTAATGTACTCTTCCTCCACTCATCACGCATCTTCTTAGTCTTCAAAATATTGTTAAATACTCTAGTTAACCAAACCAAACCCACATCACCCAAGTATCTCCAAGTCTCAATAGGAATATCGTCAGGCCCCCTAACCTTACCTAATTTCATATTTTCCATAGCTACTCTTATATCTGATGTTCGGATTCTAGAAACAAACCTCTGGTTTGTATCATCAAAAATATGAAATTAGATTCTTACCGCACAATATTACCTTTGACTCTGCAATATATAGATCCTTGCCGCACAAAAAGTTAAAATGAAACCTTTGTTTCCATGTAACTTCCAATCTTTGGAGGCAAATATACTTTAGAAAGTAATTTTTTTTAACTTACACAATTTGGAAATAAAAAAGCTACTGATGCTTTCTAAAACATTTTAAATAGAATTAGGAAACTAACCTAAACACAGTTAAAACTTTCAAAAAGACACTAAATTTCCGAATATGAAATTTTGACCATCATAAAAATAACTAAACTTAACAGATTCAGTTGGAAAAATGGTCGAACACCAAAGGGCTCCATCCATGCTCTCGAATATTAAAACGAGGCTTAAATACCAACGTGGACCAGTTTGACCCAAGTTAACTGCATGAAATTACAAAATACCCTTATTGATGGGGATCCAGACTTTCAAGTCTACCAACGACGGAGGAGATCTGGATAGACGACTGGATTCTCTGATCCAAATGTCCTAGAACGACGACGACATAGTTGATCAACAGATGTTGTAGACATATTCCTGATGCCCGATGAGCCCTCATATTTTTCAGAGATGATTCAGATGTCATCCAGGCCCTTTTGGTTTCTATATGTTCCTTAGAGTTTTTTTAGTTATAGGATTTTGAATGAGTCTTTTATTAGTCTTCTATGGTGAGATGCTAATGATTCTTTGGTGTGATGCTAAATGGTGTGAAGCCTTGAGATAAGTAGATTACTTCTTATTACCTGTCATTTATTATTTCTATTCATCTTCTCTCTTTTTTGGTTTTTCTAATAAATCACCTTCTTGGGAACCCCAAACCTCTGTTACCATATCTTAAAGCGTCTCTTGCATTATTTCTCACATATCTTCTATCCAAAACCCCTAAATTACCCATTTAAAAAATGTCCTACCTTAGAAGCGTCATTCAAATCCATCCATATCCCGCGCCTCATTCCTTTTGTCCCAAATCTAATTTTGCACCTTCCCAACATACGTATGCAACCCTCCAAACCTATCCCAAATATAGTAGAAATATTTTTCCAATCTAATTACTTATCTCAGGACCTAAACCCTTAATTTTCGTATTTGTTTTTCACTCATATTCCCCACCACAACAGTACATACACCATACCGACATAAATCTGCAACTTCCTGGTCTGTGTCTACACACCTCTAAACCTTTACAAAAACCCTTTTTGAGGTTCAAAATCTTCCTAATAGGCATATTGCTATTGTTTTGAGGCATTGTGAGATTTTTGTACGTAGGATCATTGTAGCCAGATACTCCTCGGGCAGATGGAAAACTCGTTTCCCTTTAAACACAGTTCGGAAATGTTTCCGAAATGTGATAAAAAAAAATTGGGGAAACGTTTCCGAAACGCGTGAGGAACACATGGGAAGCGTACGAGAAACTTATGTGAAATATGTTTAAACACGTGAAAAACATATGGAAAACTTTAACATTCAAAAAAAAAAAAACATATGGAAAACCTGTAGAAATCATATGTGAAACATGTGTGAACCTTATGAAAATTGTTTTGGAAAAAAAGGGAAATTGTGGAATAGATATTAAAAAGGGAAAAAATAGGATATAATGTAAAAAAAGATAAAAATATTAAATATTCAAATAGAAATTTTAAATTAACAAATTTTAAATCTACAAAACCATATATTCTACGTTTTCCTTCTGTTTATGTGCATTTTCATTGACGTTTCTCTATCATTTCTGAAACCTTTTTTAATGTGTTTCGTAAGACATTTCTCAATTTGTTTCTTATAAGATGTTCTATCGTTTTCCCATTTTCCCTCTATTTTTCCCTGTGCTTCCCATTTTTGTTTCACGTTTTGTTTCCCGGATTCATTTCCCACCCTGGTAACTATGTGTTGGATTGGTATACATTCTTTGTGGGGCTGCTAAAATTTCTTGACTGTGAGAATTGTGACTTCTTGATATTCTTGCTACTTGCATGCTAATGTGTCTATTGATTATACAATTTGTTAACTGCCAACTTCTCCAAAAGCTTAAGCTGTTGGAGAAAGGCGTTATTTATCTTTTATACTTTAACACTCCCCCGCACGTGTGGCCCACTTGGCAAACACGTGGCACATGTGGTCCCACTTTGGGCCGACCATCGCAATTGGATTTTTGCTATCCGGGATGTTTGAACTCGAGACCTTTGGCTCTGATACCATGTTAACTTACCAACTTCTCCAAAAGCTTAAGCTGTTGGAGAAAGGCGTTATTTATCTTTTATACTTTAACATAATTAAATTTACTCATAGGTTATCTTTAAATCTCTATTGTTTTATCATATTTTCATGGTTGAATCATAGGAGTTGCATTTTGTCCAGATTTACATCACTTTTGTTCTTATCCTTTCCATATTCCTGGACATCCAAAACTTGATAGGTTGTCACCCTCATTCTAGTTTCTAGATAATCCCATACAACTATACAAGTGTGATCTGTCCTACATTACTTATGAGTTATTCTCTAGAGAATGGATTTTGGATCAATCCTTGATTCTAAAGCTTCTAGGAATGACATTCTTGCTTAACTGCTTTCGTGGATGGTCTCATCAATCAAAGTCCTAGAGCATGGAACCTAGCTACCACTAGGGGAAAGTTGGGGCCCGCTGGCGCATGGTACTCTCTGGACCTATTGGTGCGAGGGACCTAAATTAGGTGAAGGCAAGAGCTCTTCTAACCGGACTTCAAGTTTTCATGGAGAACCTCAAATATATTATTGGTGAGGGTGATTCAACGCCACTACATGGCAAAGAGATCAAGTCCCAGTTCGTGGAACCTTGATATTAGGGGTGCAACTCGGGTCGGGTTCAGGTCCGGGTTGAGTTTTCCCAACCTGGAGTTTGGGCCGGGTTCGGGTTGAGGTGTTGGGCAACCAGACCCGAGTGAAACTCGACATTTTTTTATCATTTTTTATTCAAGTAAGCTTAAAAAGTCGGGTCGTGTCAGGTTCGGGTTGGAAAAATGGGTTCCTTTGGTTGGGCTGTGTTGATCCCAACCCGACCCAAGTTGCACCCATACTTGATTTCACTACTAGCTCAATAAAAATCCCACGCCCAATTCCCAATGCAAGTTTCTGAAACCCAAAACCAACTTCCTAATCTGATTATGGCTGGGAACATGCAGCAAGCTGCCTAGGGAGGAAACAAAAGATCTGTGTTAGCAGTCTAAACTGTTGATGCAACATGTAAACAAGCTGATAATAACAAGTGCCTAACTTCAATAAACCTTTCTAGACCTTTCAAAAATTTAATAAAAATGGTGGACCTTGCTCCACCCACTTGAACTTCTGTGGAATGATACTTCACTAAAAAGCAAGACAGCTAGATCATCCAAATCTTGTTGCGAGTAGGACTTGGGCTTTCTGCTGATGCCACCATTTAAAATTCATCATAAATTACATTTCTAAGCTTTGAGCTCCATTTCTAGTCTTGATCATGGTTTGAAATTTCAGATTTGGTTTCGGCCTCAGCCGAAAATGAAATTTCGGTGATAATCTTATAATTTCGAATTTCGGCCGAAATTATAGGATTTCGATTTCAGTTTCAGTTTCAGTTTCAGTTTTAGGCCAAAATCTGAAATTTCGGTAAGATTTCGGACGAAATTTAAAACCATGATATTGATGATTATTCTAATTGAGAGATAACAGACCCTTCAGGTTATACATTAACCACATGTCACATGTATGTGCTCGCTGCATGCCGAATTTATCTGAAACCAGTTGTTGAACCCTTTGTCATTGGGCTCATGGCTCTTTTTTATAGAAGAACCTGGGACGTGTTCATAGACAAAAGTCTAGGCACTGAGACAGCTTGCCATCCTCTGTTGGGCTTTGCTGGGCCTTCTCACCTTTTCTTTTTCATTTTATTTGACAACAGGTTCTTGCCACTCTCGATTATAATCTAGAAATTCATTTGTTTGAATGGAATTCTCTTCCTTAGACCGTTCATTTTGACATTTTTATTTTTATTTAAACAAATTTGAGACTTAAGTTACTTCATGTTCTTTGGCATGTCTCATAATCACTGTGGAAACTATTAGAGTGTGACAGGCGTTTTCCGTTTGCCTTGCATTTGTCTTTATGGGACTTCCTTGTTCTGTTTTCCTTCTTTTTGAGAAAGCTGGTCATTTTTATTTATTTATTTAATTTTCGAATGGTGTAAGATATGGAGAGCACATTCAGTGGGACAAAGGTAGCTAGTTAATTGATTGAAATGTAGTTTTGTTTCTATTTCCTTGGGTTTCCTGTGTTGTCTTCTTTCAAAAAGTAGGCATCTAATCTTTTCTTTACTGCTATTTTCTTTTTATTTGCCATGAATTTCCTTGTTGCTCAAAAGTTATCAGGTTACTGCCAATTGCAAAAGATTGCAAAATCACCACTGGCTGTAAATAATGCTAAAACTTTCAGCTATATCATTTATATGATTCACAGACTCAGCATTTCCAATGGTTACTAAAATGGTTGAAGTTCCCTGGGTCTCAAAAGTAACATTTGAAAAGCTTCCGTCGATGTAAACTTTTCTAAAATACTTGCTCTCTAAAGCCACACTATTCGATTCTTAACTGGTCAAAATCGCTTGAATGTCAAAATTAAAAAATAAAAATTTCTAGTTATTGTCGAAGTTACTGTAATAAGTGCCTTCCTTCCAAACCAACCCTGACCAAGTTTACTCTGCTGAAGCTAAGACAAGCGGCAATTATCTTATTTGTAACTTGTCATCTTTTAGGAATGATTTTCTGTTTCATATGTTGATGTGTATGGGCCTTTCAAAGTATGACACGGAGATACTTTTACATCTATTATGTTCTAAGTTGGTTGACTTGTTCCTCGAAATGTGGTATATTCATTTATGACCGAGCGCTGAAGTGCAGCCTATTTAAATTTGTGCGGTATATACTTTTGCATCCATTGCATTCTAGGCAAGGTTTTAAATTTCAGTCCTCACTGAAACAAAAATTTCGGCCGAAATTCGGTAGAAGCGCTCGAAATGTTGGTTTTTTGGGCCAAAATTACCGAAATTTCGGCCCGAATTCGATAAAGAAATAAAAAATTAATATTTTATCGAAAAGTTCTCCGAAATTGCCGAAATTTCTGAAATTTCGACTGAAATTTGGTAAATTTCGGCAATTTCAGTTTCGGTCGTGACCGAAATCCGAAATATTTTGGCCAAAATTAAAACCATGATTCTAGGTAGAATTTTTCTTAGAAATGTTGTATATGCATTTATGATTCAGTGCCTGAAGTGCGGCCTATTCAAATACCTAATTAATGTGTTGTTTGTGATCATGGTAATATTTATCTTGCATGTGTGGGTTAAATTTTTACTTTTTTGATATTGTTTCTTCTGATAGTGATATATCATCTTTTTTTAAGAATTTGCAGGTTTCTTTGTCACAATTTGGATTGCGGCGGTGATGTTCAAATCAAATGATATTCTACGAAAGCAGACAGCTCTAAAGGTTCTATGCTTTATGTATCTGTTATGAATCTTCTGATTCTTTTCTTTGAGATGCATTGTGCCTAATCTGCTCATCCTCTGTCTAGTTCTGTTCTCTTCTTTATCCACATATTCAATTAATAAATGGCATTTTATATTATGATATAAGATATCATAAGATTTATTTTCTGGTTTTACTAAATAAACATAATTCATAATTCGGAACCGAAGGCACTTTTTCGTATTCCTTACAAGATCTTTTTTTAACTTGGAAAAGAATGCGGCCCCGGGGCAGACCTCAACTCAACTCAACTCAACAAAGCCTTTGTCCCAAACTAGTTGGGGCGGACCTCCACGTGTATAAAGTTTAAGGAACATACAAGAGGAGGACATGCCACCTAGACTTTGAAACAAAAAATAGAAAGCCCTTCTACAAAATTTAAAACCTTGCTACAGATAATGGGCTGAAATGTAGCCCCTTGTGAGAGGGGCTGCTAGATGAGAGCGCTAAGGGAGCTGGCCTGGGCTCAGGCTCGTCTTGCCGGGAAGATTGGGGAAACTGAGCGCATCACATCTAGCAGCCCCTCTCACAAGGTGCTACATTTCAGCCCATTATCTGTAGCAAGGTTTTAAATTTTGGTTTCGGGTATAATTTTTATCCTCACAGAAACTGAAATTTCGGCCTAAATCCCGAAATTTCGGCTGAAATTCTGTAGAAGCACTCTAAATGTTGGTTTTTTGGGCTGAAGTTTCGGGCCGAAATTTCAGTAATTTCTGCTGAAATTCTGTAAAGAAATAAATAATTAATATTCTATCGAAAATTTCGCCGAAATTGCCAAAATTTCTGAAATTTCGATCAAAATTTGGTAAATTTCGGGTTTCGGAACGTTTCAGTTTCGATCCTGTTGGCTGAAATTTAAGACCATGATCTGTAGTAATGGTTGGAAATAAAAAATTAATATTTTATCGAAAATTTTGCTAAAATTGCCGAAACTTATGAAATTTCGGCAATTTCGGGTTTCAGAACGTTTCAGTTTCGGTCCTGATGGCCGAAATTTAAGACCATGATCTGTAGTAATGGTTGGACTTAGAAGAGCAACCGATGTTGGCCAGGGCGTCCGCATCTGTGTTTCCTTCTCTGAATTGGAACTGACATATAGGAGAGATATGATCTAGGTGGGCCTGTATTTTCTTCGATATGTATTTGATATGTATTTGATCGACCACGGGATCTGACCATGATAAGATCAATGAGTACCAGAAGCCCCTCAAGCCCCTCCAGGAGAGCTCTTGTTTCTGCCACCATGTTGGTGCATTTCTCATACTAGGAGAACGTCAAGATGACCTTTACTGATTCGCCACGAGTGAATTCCAGACTCACCTGGGTTTCCTTTTGCAGCACCGCCAATTTTTAATTTAATTGATCCTCTCGGGGGTCTCCTCCACCATATCTAGCTATCCTTCTAAATCCTGGGAGGGCGAGACACTATTCCTGGATTGGCCAATACTAACGCCGATAACATGCTTGATTCCTTGTAAATCGTTGTAAATTTGTCCAACTTTTTTATGTCTTCTTTGATGTTTCTGATCACCCATCGAGTGGGGTGAGATTTCCTTTCCATGTGCCTTAGGCAGCACTCCTTTCATATCTCCCAGGCTATGAACATAGGCAGAGGAGTCAAATAGGAAGGAGGCTTGGGATTGTTTGCTCTAGTGAACCAAGAAGAAATTCTGGTTTTGACAGATTGGAAGTGTATGAGATTAATGTTCCAAATATTAGCGAACTCTGACCAGATCTCTCGGGCCAGATCTCCATTTACAAACACACCTAGATGGCATCTGTGCCTGTGTGTTTTTTATTTTGTCGTCCTTAGGTTTTTGACTACGAGACCAGTGAGATTCTGGATCTGATGTGATCCCAAGCCAATTGCTTAGAGAAATTTACAGAGGGGGCTGGGAACCAGGACAGTTTGTCTTTATCAGCGTCTAATTGTAGTGCAGCTCTTTCCAGCGTGTGAATCCATGAAGCTGAGAGGTAAGGAGAGATCAGAAATACCTTCAAGCTACCCGAAGGAAGCATTATGTTTTATACTTAATTTGTTTTCTATTGCTGATCTGTTGACTGCTATTATATATTAAAGGGCAGTTACCTATCCAAGGTCCTTCTAGAGTTTTATGAATCCCTCGCGAACAAGATGTTGTAGTTCTAGCGATAAGAGGGCAATGAGATGGAACCCTCCACCCATTCGATTAAACATAACTTTTACCAATTGTCTTTAGGGAACCGGTTCAAGTGGGTAATTGGAGGTACGGTTTTAAATTTTGGCCGAAATGAAACGAAATGACCGAAATATTTCTGTTTTGGCCACGGCCAAAATGAAATTTACATGAAGTCGTTTGTTTACAAGATTTCACCGAAATTTTACCGAAATTCCGAAATTGGTGAAATTTCAACAAATTTCAGTTGAAATTTCGTTTTTAGCCATTTTTACAAAATTTCCACCAAAATTTTAAAAATGTCTACCGAAATTTATGAAATTTCCACCGAAATAGCCGAAATTTAAACCGAACTCGCCAAAATTCACACTGAAATTTTCGACATTTCAATCGAAATTTAAAAAAAAAACGAAATCATTATCATATTTTTTTCATGATTTCGGCTGAAACCAAACCGAAATATTTCGGTTTCGGTGGTGGCCGAAACTGACATCGAAACCGAAATTTAAAACCTTGATTGGAGGTGTTTGTCATGTTCCTCTCTTGGATTGGAGGCCAAAGATAAGCTTTCTTTATGAAGGCCCGTTGTGGGCCGATCTTTTTGCAAGGTTACAGTGCGCTAAGGAAATGCCATTTTTATCAAGGGCCCTTTTTGGTTATTCTCACATGGGTGTTGAATTGTTATTGACACACAAATGAGATGTGGGTGCTCATTCTTTTTTGTCATTTTCACCAGGCGTTGGATTGATATGGGCACCCAAAGATTGTTTGGGTGTGGATGAGTCAGTGTGGAAATTAGTTTCATGGAAAGAGCTCTTTTGGCTTTTCTCACAAGGGTATTGGGTTGTTATTGGCACCCTCTCTTCACAAAGGTGTTCACTATTCTCACAACCACTTATAAGAAGGCTAAGTGGGCAGGTTTTTCACATGTTTTGTTTTATGCCATCTATTGTTTCTGTTCATGGGCTGTTTGGGGCTAGTGAAGCCAGCCAAGGTGCAAAGTTGCAGGTTGTTTATCACCTACTTAGAGGTAAATGCAGTGAGCATTTTCCACCCTCCACCTTCCATTTCTCTCCCATAGCTTGAAAGAGCTTGAGATCTCATTCGGTCAACATTCCTGGGGCATCAATTTCAGTTTGGGGTATTGTCCATTCTACACCAACAATCCCATTTTCAGTTTTTGTGAACCTTATGAATGTAAATCATTCATTTCTCTTTTGAATGTGAAGTGATTATCCATCTGACTTTCTTGGAATGCTCTAGTTCATCTCAGAAAATGTATGGATTTTGGTGATTAAAGTGCAATGAATATATCTACAGTTCATGTATGTGGTTGTGATGTGATGTTAGATGGTTGTATGATTGGGTTTGCATAAATTTAGAAGCAAGAGAACAACAAGGCACATTACACTGGTATCAAAGCTAAATCATGCCAGCCTATGTCTTCCGCAGGGCGGGGCAAGATTGCATGCCAACTTGTTGTGTGATCCGTGACACAAACTTCCTATGAGTGCCCGTAATTTGAGAGCTCAACAATGGGAGTTGATTCGTGAGCAGGCTGAGAGGGCAACTCATACACTCTTGCCCGAAGAAGATCCTATGGAGTCCAGTAGAGGGGAGTCTAATGACATTGATGCTGAAGGGCAGTTGGTAACTCGGTTGACTGCTGCTATCGATGCCCCCATAGCCCGCCTAGAGCGCACTATAATCAGAGCTATAGAGTGTCTAACAGTCGACCCGAGAAGGGCTGACCATTGGCCTGAGTTACATGTGGAGGAGCGAGATGACGTGATGGCTGATATACAATTGGAGACAGATGCTCTCATGGAAGACTACATGGCCACCAGTAGAGAGTTCCGAGAACTCATAAGCTTCCGAGATTTTTGCAAGTGGAGGTCCAAAAATAGGCCAAGAGCTGAGGCTGATTTCAGGGCAGCGGCGGATAAGTTCAATCGGATCCCATTGTCTCACTATGATGGTACACCGGGGAAGGTAGCCCGCACTTTTTTGCAGAAAATAGATACTTACTTTGAAGTCAATGACATGGCAGAGACAGACAAGATCCGTTTTGCAGTTTTACACTTGGATGGTGCCGCGCATGATTGGTGGCATCAAGGTAGGAGGACATAAGATCATGACAGGATCACTTAATTTCATGAATTTAGCGAGAGGCTGCTACGAATGTTTGACCCGGCACTACCAGAGCAGTGATTCAGAGACTTTACAGACCTTCGCCATACTACATCTTTACATGCTTACGTTGATGAGTTCCGCCAACTCTTCCTTGTAGTAGACGGGTTGAGTGCTACGCGCCTAACATACATGTTCACCCAAGGGTTGAAGGAGCTGCTACGAGTATGGGTGTGTGCTTTTGACCCCCTAGTTTGGAGAGTGCCATGATCAAGGCGCTTACTATGGAGGCCTCCTCCACGTCGACTCATGTGAATCGCCCCCAACCAGCTAGGCCACCACCTCCCATCATGGAGCGACAGGGGCAACAATTGGTCCCCTTAGCTAGCCGACCTTTACCCCATACACCACAAGTGACCCCTAGCAATGACCGTCGCAGCGGGCCCCCACCTCACACAGATAACTTGTCGCGGACAGCAATGAAACAATTGAGAGTTTGTTTTAGGTGTAGAGGGCCATGGGAACCAGGACACAAGTGTGCCCAAGTGCAGATTGTAGAGATTCATCCCGAGGATGATAGAGATGGCGATGATGGCATTGCAATGGATGGGTAGGAAGAAATTCTAATTGGGGAACAACAACCATCTAGCTCGAGCTTTAATGAAGAAATCTTAGACACAGGCCCCAAACCCTCCATTGCTTCTATCTCAGGTGTAACTCACTTCCATGCATTCAGAGTGAAGGGAATGACGAAAGGTCACCATATGGCCATCTTGATTGATATTGGCGCCACTCACAACTTCCTTGACCAGTCGTTAGTAACTTCCTTAACCAGTCGTTCGAGGTGGAGCGATACACCGAGAATTGCGAAGTAATCTAAGATGGCGGTAGAATCAAGTTCTACTCAGTTCAACACTGACAGATTTGACGGAAAGGGCAGTTTCACCCTATGGCAGATGAGGGTGAAGGACATCCTAGTTCAACAAGGCTTGGCTAAGGCGTTGAAGGGAAAGGATGGGAAGCAGGAGAAGATGACGGATGTCGAGTGGGAAGACATTGAGTCGAAGGCGGTTAGCCCGATTCGACTATGTCTGGCAGATAGCGTTATGTTTAACGTTATGGAAGAGGAAGATGCGCCTAAATTATGGGAGAAGTTGGAAAAGATTTATATGTCAAAAATCTTAGCCAACCAGTTGTATCTAAAGTGGTAATTGTATGGGCTGAAGATGCAGGAAGGCAGGGATCTTCTGGAACACATTACGGTGTTCAATGGGCTTGTGAATCAACTCGACAAGGTTGATGAAAAGTTGAAGGAAGAAGACAAGGCCCTTTTGCTTCTTACTTCTCATCCTGATTCGTATGACAACCTGGTGACGACTTTGTTGTATGGTAATGATACAATTAAGTTGGAGGAAGTCACGGCATCGCTCTTATCGAATGAGATGCAAAAGAAACCTGTTTTTTGTGGAGGTGAAGAGCATGGGTTGGTTGTTCGTGGTGGGAATCAAAGAGGAAGGTCGTCTGACAGGGGATCAAGAAAAGGCAGGTCAAGATCCAGGGTCGGTAGAAAGGGCGTGCAATGTTACCGCTGCAAGGAATATGGCCACATCAAGCTGGATATTCCAAAGAGAGATGACCGGGCGGACAATGGTGCTACGAATGCTGTGGTGACGGTAACAAATGAGCAGGGTGAAGAGTTTGGAGATGTTCTCACAGTCTTCACAGCTAATCACACTTCTCATGATCAATGGATTTTAGATTCAGGGTGCTCTGTTCATGTATGCTCCAAGAGGGAATATTTTGATATGTTCCAGGAGACAAGGGCGGGTGTAGTGTCCTTGGGTGACGAGTCTACTCGTAACGTCACGGCTGTTGGAACGGTGAAGATCAAAATGTTTGATGGAGTGGTTCATACTTTGAGTGGTGTGGCGTATGTCCCAAAGCTACGGAAGAATCTAGTATCTCTTGGCCGGTTGGACTCCAGGAGTTGGAAGTATTCAGCTGCAGTTGGAGCCATGTAAATCATTCGCGGTTGTATGGTTCTGATTGAAAGGAGAGAAGTGTGATGGGTCATATCGTCTGGTCAGGGACACGGTGACTTGTGTTCCTAAGATCTCGATAGCTAATTGGAAACAAGGTAATGGTGTGCGCACACGTAGGGTCTCTTTAGCAGTTGGGGCAGAGATGAGTTTCTAGGTGGCAGACTATGGTGACAGGATGACAGTATCTGCGTTGAGGAGGATGGATCGGGATCCCTCTCCAAGGTTGACCAGGTGAGTCAACGGGTTGGCAGCTACATCGAATCGGGTGGAGTCAGAACCAGGATGATTCGAAGGTGTGTAGCTGGTACTTTAGAAGGCCAATGGTGGTTTACGGCAATAGCGGACCGGTGGCGACATCAACAGAAAATCTTCAGGTGGCTGGCAAATAAGCCAAAGTGGAGATTGTTGGGAAAGTTACCTTATTTCCCACCATAGTCGGTGGGAAGGCAAAAGGGAAACGGGAAAGTGCCTCTTAGGGTTTTATTTGGGAAAACCCATAAAAGACACTTGGTTCTTCTCTTGGAAATGGCAAGAGCAAGAGACTTGAGAGAGGTGTGTTCGGCTACCTCTTGGAGAGAGAGAAATATTAGACAGGGAAGAGAGAGAAGAGAGAGGAAGAGGGAAAGAGAGAGAGGAGAAATAGGTTTTCTCTTGGGTTTCTTCTTGGGATCTTCTTGTGGGTTTTCTCTTTGGTTTTCTCAGGTTAATCTCTTGTGTACGGTCTTGGGTTGAGAAGCAAGGAAAGGGTTGCGGGTTTGTGGGTTTGTGATTAATCCATTGTAATCCTTGTATTTTGTTTTTCTCTTAGTAGAAGATCATATTTCTTGCCCGTGGAGTAGGCTTGGCCAAACCACGTAAAATCTTGGTGTTCATCTTGTGGCTTGTTTATTACTTTTATCTTTTCCGTTTAATTTGTGCATGATCGATTGATTTTCCCAGTGGATTTTCTCAACATATATATAGGGAAATGTTATCAGCACTACCGTATTTTGATGATCGCACTCCTTACTTTATTAAAAGTACCGTATAACCACAGCCTAAATAGGTTGTGCCCCAAAAATCATTTCCATAGGCTGTTCCTAACCCTCTAACATTCAGATGATCAACCTATGGAAATGATTTTTGGGGCACAACCTATTTAGGCTGTGGCCCATCTAATGGACGGTTTGGATCATCCTATGGGGCGGGCCATACCATACTTTTAATAAAGTGAGGAGTGCGATCATCAAAATACAGTAGTGCTGATAACATTTCCCTATATATATATATATATATATATATATATATATATATATATTTATAGTGTTTCTAGTCGACCGACTAGAAAAGTTATCTAGTCCGTCGGACATAAAAACAGTGGAGCCCCCCATTTTTTGGGTGATCCGAAACATTCATTTGATAGGCCCTGACATGGATGGGGTGTGCCCAAAAAATCAGCTCCATAAGATCATCCCAACCCTACGATTTGTGGAGGTTAAAATGGACGGGTATAAAATTCCACAAATGTGTCCATTTTTTAGCTCCACATATCGAAGGGCTAGGATGATCCTATTGAGCTTATTTTTTTAGCACACCCTATCAATGTCAGGGCCTATCAAATGAATGTTTCGGATCACCCAAAAAATGCGGGCCCATTGTGTTTTTGGGCCGCGGACTAGAGAAGGTTCTCTAGTCAGCCGCCCTCACATAGATAGGGTGTCCACAAAAAATCAGCTCCATAGGATCATCCCAACCCTACGATTTGTGGAGGTAAAATGGACGTGTATAAACCTTCACAAATCTGTCCATTTTTTGCCTCCACAGTTCGAAGGGTTACGATTTGTGGAGGTAAAATGGACGTGTATAAACCTTCACAAATCTGTCCATTTTTTGCCTCCACAGTTCGAAGGGTTAGGATGATCCTATGAAGCTGATTTTTTGGGTACACCCTATCTACGTGAGGGCCTATCAAATGAATGCTTTGGATCACCCAAACAATGTGGGACCCCACTGTATTTTAAGCTAGTGTGTAGATAACGTATCTACACTTGTAGAAACCGTTTTCTCATATATATATATATATATATATATATATATATATATATATATTTGAGAGAAAAGTGTAGCTACACCGACAGCTTAAAATACAGTGGGCCCCACATTGTTTGGGTGATGCAAACCATTCACTTGATGGGCCCTCACATAGATAGGGTGTGCCCAAAAAATCAGCTCCATAGGATTATTCGAACCCTACGATTTGTGGAGGCAAAAATGGACGTGTAAAAACCTTCACAAATTTGTCCATTTTTTCCTCCACAGTTTGGAGGCTTGGGATCATCCAATGGAGCTGATTTTTTGGGCTCACCCTATCAATGTGAGGGCCTATCAAATGAATGGTTTGGATCACCCAAACAATGTGGGCCCACTGTATTTTAAGCCGTCGGTGTAGCTGAGTACACGTATGTGCAGCTTCACTTAACTCTCTCTCTCTCTCTCTCTCTCTCTCTCTCTATATATATATATATATATATATATATATATATATATATATACTAGTAAAAAACCCCGTGCGATGCACGGGCGGACAAAGAACTGTACGGACCACATCATAGGTTGATCCAAATCGTCCATGTGATGGAACACAACATCAATAGGTTGTGCCCGTAAAATCATTTCCATAGGTTGATCCTAGCCCTCCAATCTATAGAGGTTTCCATAATAAAAAAAGCATAAAGGAGAGGGGTAGGATTGAAATTATGTGGCTTTAATGGGTGCCTTTGTTAAAAAGCATGAAGGAGGGGGTAGGATTGAAAATATGTGGGTTGAATGGGGTGCCTTTGTTAAAAAAAGTCAAAAAAAGTGATGTGTAAGTCTCATAGAATTTTAGTAGAAATTCAAATAATTCTCTCCTTTTCTCTTCTGCTATATATATAGAGGAAACTGTTGGTGCGCTTAAGCTCACCAAGCTTATGGTGCGCTTAAGCGCCCAATCACATGGGTCCCACATTTTCTGTGGTGATCCAAACCATTCATTTGCAAGGCCCTATCGTAGATAGGGGGTGTACCAAAAATCAGCTCCATAGGATCATCCTAACCCTCCATTTGTGGAGGACAAAAATGGGCAGATTTGTGGACAAACAAGGTCTGTCCATTTTGACCTCCACAAATGGATGGGTTAGGATGATTCTATGGAGCTGATTTTTGGTACACCCCCATCTATGTAAGGGCCTTTCAAATGAATGCTTTGGATCATCCTAACAAAGTGGGCCCCCATGTGATTGGGAGCTTAAGCGCACCATAAGCTTGGTGAGCTTAAGCGCACCAACAGTTTCTTCATATATATATATATATATATATATATATATATATATATATATATATATATATATATATATGCGTGATACAATGACCAAAGTACCCTTAATGAGTGTGGTGCGTGTAACAGTGCTATTGTCTTATTATGTTGCGAATTTTTTTTGCTGATTCCAATGAAGCGGGGGCAAGGGCTATTTTAACGGGCTAAAGAGTTAGGATGTACCTTGTGGGTGGAGGATACTCTCTTAGTGCGAGAATGTTGGGGAATCATAACAGTTCAGCGCTGTTGGACTGGCTTGCCTTATTAACAGATTTCTGGGTCTATGTAGAGAGGGTACTTACTTTTTTTACCATATTCTTCGCTGTGCTATTGAGCTTGTGGAGTCACTTTCAAATAGTGGGGGACCACAGATATGTTCTATACATGGGGCAATCTTTGCCCCAGTCTCAAATTTTCTGTTTATTTTATCTAATAAAGTTTTAGTCATTTTGTTTTAATGGCAAGCATTTCATTAAAAAAGACCGAGATGGTCAATTACAGGATACATAAAAGGAAGGGACAATATAAAAAGAAGATTGCAATGGAGAAAAACAAGAAAAAGGGGAATCAATGAATTGAAAGTGCTTGATTTCATTGCCTTTTTTTTCTAATCATCTAGGAAGTTTTTGGCCCATCTTAATTTCAAAATTCTACAGTTAGGCTCTGTTCATTTGCCTTCTTGAGAAAGGAAAGGAGAAGAAAGTAAGCCAAATTTTCCTGTGATTGGACATGACTTGACATTTTCCACCGTTCACTTGTTTTCTCGGGAAAGCAGAATTACACAGGTGGAAAATATAAATAATGTCGTGGAAAACCAACTTTCTTGCACTTTCCCTCTAAATTTTCTCACCAAAAGGATGGGAAAATCACTTTCCTGAGAAAACCACTTTGCCTGCATACTTTCTTTTCCTTTCTCGGCCAAGTGAACAACGGAATTTTCTCACAAAAGGAATTTTCTTACAGTTTCTTTTCCTTTCTTTTCCAGTTTTCCACGCCAGATTCTTTTCCTTTCTTTTCTTTTCCTGCAGCTAGAAAACAAGTGAACAGAGCCTTAGGGAATGGTGTACACTTAGGGATGCATATTGGTTATAGGTTATTAATTTTCAATTTTCTTTTTAATCTTTAGGAGCGGTTAAGGGGATATATACACAAAATTTATGTATATTTCTATAGCTACATTAATTCTGAGAAGTGTCAAGAGTATATCATTGCTGTATGGAATTCTAAATCATTGATTGTGGCAATAGAGATATGCTTTTCCTGCTTTGGTGGACAATTACTATTTCAAGAAGTAGAAAACCATCTTTGTCCTTGTGTATTTTTTGTTGGTTTCTTGGTTCATTTGGTCATTTTTCTACCTTAGCATATTTCTAGTCTTTGACTGGTAGCATTTTGTGGTTCACTCCCAACAGCAAAAACTATGGAGTAGTTCTAATCCAATGCAATTCTATACCATGATTGGATGTAGTTTCTCATCAACTGGAGATTTAATTTCTTCTATTCGTGTCAGGCTTTTTGTTGATTTTATATATCATCATTCTCTTGCCATTTAAAATGTTTTAAAGTGTTAAAGTATAAAAGATAAATAAGGCCTTTCTCCAACAGCTTAAGCTTTTGGAGAAGTTAGTAAGTTAACATAAAGAAACATCCTTTTCTATTTCTTCACCAATTACTCGAAGGGATATAGTGATCTAGCATTTTGATGATATGTGAAATTCCTTTTGCATTTGTTTTTAGTAGATGCTGAAAGCTTGCTTTTAATGTGATGAATTGCAGTTGATTTTTTTAAAGTTACTGTTATTTATTTTTATATCATTTTAAAGTTCATTCCTTTGTACTGATCATAAAGATTTTATTGGCTTTACAGTCCTCAGTTAAACTTTGGTTGTACAATTTGATAGGTGAAATATGGGATACTATAGTCACCTTTGGTTCATCTGACACAATAACTGATTTTTGGTCTCTGCAGGGTGAGAGAAAGATTTCAGTTCTTGTCGGCATCACATTTGTTTTCGTGCTTCATGTGGTTGGAGTTTACTGGTGGTGCAGAAATGATGACCTTTTATACCCACTGGTCATGCTCCCTCCTAAAGCAATACCGCCTTTTTGGCATGCTATTTTCATCGTCTTGGTGAATGGTATCGGTCTAACTCATATCTATTCTCCTATGGATGTAAAATTTGTTCCAAATCTAGTTCTTATTATATGTGGTATAATAAAAACTAAATTGATTTTTAACATTCTTGAATGTGCTGGAAATGAAATGCTGAGGTCAATCACCTACGTGATATCCAACATTATTGCTAGTTTCCTCTGGAATTTAAGAGAAGGCTGACCTAGAAATGACGTCCTCTAGAGGAGTAAAAAAATTATGGTACTGGTGAGCAGGAAGAAGTTCAATCTGGCAGAGGAGATCTGATGATGGTGGTTATATTTGCTTTGGTTATAAGAGGTGTTGCAGGGTAGCCATTGGATGAGAAACCTTTTGGAGAAGGGTGTACGAGTTCCAGACGAAGGGCAAGAGAAGATGGAAACATGGACTCCCGTGTATCTGATCTGGATCCTGTGTGGATGGAATGAATGCTGGGTCTGGTGGGGGAAACAAGGATTCAAGTGGCCTGTCTCCCATGAAGACTCTGGATAGGTAGGAGGAAAAGGTTAGCTCTCTGGGGAGAGCCTTTAAGGAGGTTGCAGAGCTACCTAATTGGCCTCAGGAAGGAAAGGCGTGTGAAGGAAAACTGCAAATGGAAACCTAAGAATTAGGGTGGACAATGCCACAATAGAGAAGTGGAGCTACATAGAAAAAATGCTTGGTTTCAAACAACTCTAACGAATTGATTGTTGAGAAGCTTGAATTCTAGGCTTGAGAAATGGTGGAATAAGTCCCTCTTTCCACGATGATGATGCGAGGTGATTAGTTGTTATTCATTTTGTCTTCAAAATTTGTAGCCCTTTATGAGTTTGAGCTGTGGTGAATCTCACAAAGGATCACATTTTGTACATATTACTACCATCTATGAAATCCAATTGCATGCTTTGGACTTGAGACGTTGCATGGATTTATCCTGGGATCAATGGGGGAGATTGATTCAGCATATGCTATCCCATGGAGCTTGTAGTGCACTGAAATCCAAAGTAAGTCTAGAGTATCTTTTCAACCTTAGGATTTGATTTGAGTCGTCATAGTTGGGAAGCCATTTTCCTATGGTTTAGCGGATACTTTGAATTTATTGTTTACACACGTGTCGTGTTGTGTCGTGTCATGTTGGACACAACACATGTGTCCGTATGTCATGAGTGTCAAGACTCCTTTTGACACTTTTAAATGTACTAGTAGACGTGTCAGACTTAACGTGGGAGTGTCGACACATTTTTGTACCATGTCAAGTGTTTTAGTTCTTCTTTAACTAATATTTGTTGTTATTTTCCCTCCCTAAATCTAAAACATTAAATAAACTCTTATTCCAATATTATATTCATTGTATCCTATTTGTCTCCCTTTTCTCAATGCATATTGGAGAAGGAAGAGAACTAGATTTAATTAATGAATGCGTTGTTATTTGTTTATCTCTGGTTTGTTTTAGATTATAGTTGATTAATGCCAATATATATTGGTTTGTTAAATGAATACCGTATTTCTTTTGTTACAAATTATTATAGTTATCAGTAATTATATGTATATGTACTTGTATGGGTGTGTCACCATTTCTAGATTTTTAGGGTTTTCCATGTCAGTCACATCGTATCCGTGTCGAAACTTGGCACGTGAATCTGTGTCCACAAATCATAATTGTATATACTTTCTATTTTAGCCATGCACCCGTTTTTAAATTTTAAGGTTTTGCCGTGTCCGACTCTGGTGGTAAGGTTGCTCCATTGTGACCTGGTGGTCATGGGTTCGAGTCACCGGAACAGCCTCTTTGTAAAGCAGGGGTAAGGCTACATACATCTAGCCCTCCCCAGACCTTGCAATGGCGGGAGCCTCGTGTACTCTGCTGCCCTTTCTTTTTGTCGTGTCCGTGTTGACACGCGACACTCTTGTCCGTGTCCACAAACATAGTTTTAAATTTCTGCCGAAATATAGAAATTTCAGTCAAAATTTCGAATTTCGGTTGGACCCGACACCGTAACCACCTAAATCTGAAATTTAGGCTAGAAACCATTTCAGCTGAAATTTCAGAAATTTCGGGAAAATGTAATTGTTTTTAAAAAAAATTCCAAAATTTCAGTTATTTTGGCCAAAATTTTGGCACAATAATGAAATTTGATTTTTTTTTTTTTTACCGAATTTCGGCCTAAATTTCTGTATTTCAGCTATGTCCGAAACCGATTCCAAAATTTAAACCTTGTCCACAAATCATAGCCCTTTTCAGTGGATGTTAGGGGAAGAGGGCCTCTTCAGGTCGGGAAAACTATTTTGTGGTTTATGGTCATAATTTTTGTTGAAGGCATCAAAGGATTACATTCTGATGGGGTCAACGATTGGAGATGAGTTGCTTCCATTTGACGATTTTAGTATCAAGGTTAGGGATGGCCAAGAGGCCCTTTCTTGACGCCTATGTTGATAATTCCAATGGGAGGCTACACGATACGGCCTGGTTTAGTGGAGGTGGAGAGTTCATTAGAGGGACCAGCGCAGGGTATGCTGGAAGGAGTGGTGGCATAGGTGGACCAGGCAAAGATCCATGATGATAGCTTTTCTTTTTGCCTCCTACCATCAGGATGCTCTGTTTTTTCGTAAAAAAATAAAAAGGTAAGCTTTCTTGAACCCACAACCTTGTGACTGCTACATGAAGCTCCTTGCAACTGAGATATGGGCTCAAGCCCCTGCATATAGGTTATAAAAACTATCATCGAGGGATTGGGTAGGTGAGAAAATTGACACCTTTAATCTAGGCATGAATAATGCTGGGAAAGGTGCTGGTAGGGAAAGTGAGAAGGATTTACTAATTCAATCTCCTCGGACTATCATTGCCTTTACGACAGAGGAGTTATTTGAAATTTTAAGGCATTTTTTTGAGTTAAAATTTTAATAAAGGAGATAAGGTTAGAAACCAACAGAAAAATGACCTAACTTGAAAGAAAGAAAACTCACAAACAACCAATAGGGTCGAATTTTCCCGAAACTAGCCAAATATATGACATGATTGACCAAAACACGAACCTATTACGGCCTATTCTGTATTTCGCAAGTTTATGAGCCTTTCAATTAGCCTCCTTCCTGTTCATTATCTCCCAACCTCACACTGTCGTTGGACATATTTATACATAAAGCTCCATGGAGCATCATCATGCTTATTAGCCATCATATTTCCACTTCAATACACATTTTATGGTTTCTAAATGTAGTAAAGAATTTGCCACCATTTCATAAATCCCAGACTTTGCACCAGCTGCATGACAGTTCCAAATCTGTCCGGTGAAAGCCAACATTATCGTCCTTGAATAATTTGATATAATTCCTCTATGTCCCGCCCTCATGATGATGAACAATCCCAAGATGCTGAACCACCTGAGAACTCTCACCAAAATTTAACTTTATATCGCCCTCTTGTGGTGCCACCATATGCACTTTATCTCTGCTAGGCAAAGACAAAATCTTGCGCCCACCTGTCTTGTCCAATAGCTACAAAAAATGCCAGCATTTCTCTCTTTCCATAACACCTGAGGATGGAAATGAGTAAAATGAACCCCAAACATTTCATTCTAGAGTCGTTGTAGGATGATGCCACCATCCCAGAAACTACATGCGATGTTTTGAAAATCAGAATCGAATTGTAAATTGTGATAGAGGTCGAATCGTATTGGATCTTAAATCGTAAGATTCATTTAGATTTATACACACATACATATGCATATATAGATATATTAAAAATAAAAAATCAGGAAAAATTATAGAATAGTAAAATAGCCAAATTTTTTTTTATCCAAATTCATTAATGCAGAAGGGAAAGGGGGTCATTTGAAAGAAAGTCATATTTTCTTTTATACGAAACTTTGGATAAATTGCATTAATCATATAAATTATATGATTTAATGAATTGTAACATCCAATAAAAAATCGCATGATTCATACAAATTAAGATTCAGTCATGCGATTCAAATCATAATCGATAAGATTTGATTTGAATCGTAAGATTTTCAAAACAATGACTACAAAAGTGAACAAAATCCGCTGCGATCCAGATTACCTTTAGAAAGATTGAATTAAAAAGATCAAAATTTTACTTGGTCATCACAAAGTTTATAGGAGTTCATAGTCTGAAACTTTTCGGCTGTCTCAGAAATGTTTCAGTATTGGCTGTAGCAGATATGAAATCTACATTTATTCGAAATATTACCAGATTCAGGTCTGGTTTCAGTTTCGTTTCAACGATACGATCGCAATGTAACCCACACGTTACAGTGAGGTCTAAACATGATCAGTTAAACAACAAATACTTAAAATAGTTTGCTAGACAAGTGTGGTTCTAAGCAGAAAAAATATAAAGACGAAGAAAATGGGAAGAGGCATTGAGTACCCCTCTCTACTTGACTGAGGTTTTGCGGCTTGCAATGTTTCTTTCTTTGACTCAGTATTGGAAAGTTCCATTAGAATCATCTGTCTGCAATTACAAAGATGGGGGATTTCAATCTTCCTCTATAGATCGTTCATGATGGCTTTGGAGATCCTTATTAAAGTGCAACCCTCCTCTTCCTAATATTGTTGCTTCGACTCCTCTCTTTTCTTTATCTCTTTGATGCTAAGAGGAAGTAGAAGAAGAAGATAGTGCAATCATTGTCGTTGTTATTGTCACCATCGTCGTTGCCATTGCACATCCTATCGCCATAGTCAGCTGCAAGGCTAATTATCTAAAAGTATAAAAACATCCCCATCCTTTACTACAGACACCCCATATTTTTATTTCATTTGAAAACGATATCTATACTCCTTATGTTTTGATAATTCCACTCCTCATTGTTTTAAATGATAAAACCTTTTTTGGTTTGGGCTTGAGTTTTGAAAATTATAATAGCCTTTAACAACTAATGAAATAGTTTAAACTTAAACTGAAAAAAGGAATGTTTAGTATAAGATATGGGGGTCTAGATATTATTAAGCTCAAGCATTTATTATTATGTTATTTAGATTAAACATGTGAATGAGATGCTTGTTCTGTATGGGGTGAAAATCATGTTTAAGCATTTATTATTATGCCATTTAGGATTTAAACATGTGGGTGAGGTTTGTTCAGTATGGGATCAAAACCATGTTGGAATCACGAGACAATCAGCATGGTTCTGGCTCTAGTCTCAAACAGAACAGACATCCTATCCGTAAGGTTAATGCTTACAAAAATCAATGGTTAATATCTAGTAGGGATTTATCTGATTAGTGGAAAGTCCGTTTACCATGGGGCTAGAACCAAGTGCGTCTTAATAGTAATGGAATGCAAGATCATTGCTTTGGATTACGCATAAAATCCACAAGAGACCCAATAAATGAGGTGTCAATAAAATAAGCAATTAACATAGCGGATTTGCTATGAGATATTACTTGATGCATCACTTTTTTTTTAATCTAATCTATATACACACACAGATCTCTCTCTCTCTCTCTCTCTCTCTCTCTATATATATATATATATATATATATATGAGAACAGTGTTCCTGCGCAGGGAGCTCCCTGCGCTTAAGTGGCTTAAAAAGGCACCAATTGGTCGCTTTTTGTGGACCCTGCAAAGGTGAACCCTCCATACGAACCAATAGGGTGCCCTCAAAAAATCAACTTCCTAGGATCATCCTAACCCTTCCATTTGTAGAGGTTAAAATGAATGGGTATATATGAGAAAAGTGTTCCTGCGCAGCTGCTCAGATAGCTTATCTAAGCAGCTGCTTCAAAAACTCATGTGGCCCCACATTTTTTGGGTGATCCACAGCATTCATTTGGAAGGCCCCTCCATGGATACGGTGTGTACCAAAAATGAGCCCTTTAGGATCATCCTAACCCTACCATTTGTGGAGGGAAAAAATGGTCAGAAACAGTGTCTGTCCATTTTCTCCTCCACCTTTGATTGGGTTAGGATGATCCTATAGGGCTGATTTTTGGTACACACCCTATCCATGGAAGGGCCTTTCCAATGAATGCTTTGGATCACCCCAAAAATGTGGGCCACATGAGTTTTTGAAGCAACTGCTCATATAAGCTATCTGAGCAGCTGCGCAGGAACACTATTCTCGGGTGTATATATATATATATGGGGAAAATGTTTCTACTCAATCGAGTAGATAACGTTATCTACTCGATCGAGTAGAAACACAGTGCTAATATATGCTTTTATCACAGACGCGTGCGGTCGCGCTCACACACACATATAATCTAGGATTTACCTCTGCTATGTTTCTTGAGTCTGATATGTAACGTGTACTAGTATGTTGGTTATTTGTAATTCCAAACATGAACTCTTAGAGTTTGGGGTGTTTTATCCATTCTCTTTTTTCTGGGTGTGTTTCCCAGAGCGTGTTTATTTTGTTTATTTGTTTTTGGGGTTGGAGGGGTGTCATGTTGAAATGTGTTTATTCTGTTTATTTGTTTATGAGGTTGGGGGTGTCATGCTTGAAATATGCATGCAAACATTTATGAGTGAGTACATTTTTTTTTTGTAATTTATTATTCCTTATAATAATCATAAAAAAATATTATTCCTTATAATAAATATATCATAGTTCCTTTTAATATCTGGGATTTGTAGACGAAACACAATGGCACTATCATGGTTCTTTTCTGGTCATATAGCGTTTAAATCTTTTTTGTTGTTTATTGCACTTTTTCTTTGGATTTCTATAAAATCATTGCTTTAGCTAAAGATTATATATTTCGTTTCTGATTCACATGTTATAAAACTTGGAGCACTTAATATCGTTTTGCTTCCAGATACCATGGTGCGGCAGGCAGCAATGGTTCTCAAGTGTATACTACTCATGTACTATAAGAATAGCAGAGGCCGCAATTATCGTAAGCAGGTAATATACCTTGCCATTCTATATTTTAACTAATAATATTTCTACTTTGTTCTTTTAGGTTGTATGTTGATTTCAAAGCTTTTTAAGGTTATTTATTTTTTCAAATCTAATATGAACTTATTGATTGCATGATTGCTCAATTATCTCCTCTTTAAAGTCACAAAATTCCCGTATTGAGCGGACCAGCAAAAGCTGAAGAATTGCTGGGAACAATTCCAGCGGGATTCTTGAAAGTTCCGGTTCAGTCACTTGATGGCTTCCCTTATTTGGACATAAAATTTATTTCATTGTATCTTTGTAATCCCGAAATATTTGTTCGGGTCAATTAGAAGAACAATAAATTTATCCAGGATAAAATACGTCACCCATGCCATTTTTGGAGAGTTGGTTGCTTAATTAAGATGGTAACTTTTTTTTGAAAAGTGACATATTTCATTAATATTCAAATAGCATTTGAAACCAAGAGTCCCAGCCTGTAGTACAAAATATTAAGGTGAATTGGCACGGGCATACCCGAGACCAATTCAAAGAGTAAACAGAATATCCAAAATTACAATAGAAACCAAGCATTCATTTTCCTTATTCTGCTGAATGCAGTCTTTACATCTTCTATAACCATTTTAAAACTATCACACATATCTTTTCAAGACTGCTAATAGATATAGAACTCCTAAACAAAACTCTTAAAACTTCACGCTGAACGAATCACCAGAAAGTACCAAAACCTTCCTCCAAGCCGAACGGATCATCGGATACTACCGAAACCTGCCTCCAGAAACTCCAAGATGAGATGAAAAGAGAAACTTCCAGGAAGATAAAGCACAACTAAAATATCCAGATAAGAGAGCCCAAGCGAAAGAACGAATCTCTCAAGCTATAGCTATGGAAAAATGACAATTTCTGGATAGTGGCAAACAAATCACAGTGCTATTCAACGATAGAAAACTGAGTTGTATCTCCCTTTTTCCAACACATCTCTGTCTATTCAATTACAGTTCTCTTCTTCCTCTTTTTCCTTTCTCCCTTTTTTCTTTTCTCCTTCCTGTTCTAGCGATCCCTTTTTTCTTCTCTCTCTTTTTTTTTTTTTTGGGGGGGGGGGGGGGGGGGGGCGGAAGGCCTTTCATTCAGGGTTACTACCCACGGCCCCCTTTTCCTCACCTTTCTTCTCAATACCGACCTTCCTTAATTCTTTCAAATCACTAATAGCCATTGACTGAAACAAATTTTTTGTGGCTTCCAAATCATCGTCAAAACCTATTCCGAAGACATCCCCTATAGCCAGCAACTCATCCATTTCATCAGAGGGAATGAATCTGTTCTCTTCTTATTCCAAAAAATCTATCAACCTTGAATCCGCCTCATGTCTTTCCACATCCTCTCCCATCCGGGTCCGAACCTCCATGCTGACTTCCCGATCCAAGGAATCCCATGACTCTTGAGGTACATCGTCTGAGTAACCCATCAGTTTCTCCAAACGCTCAATCTCTACTGCTCTATTCTCCTCCCAACGCTGACGACGGGCTCTTCGCTCCTCTTCCAAGGCGTCCTTAAAGAAAGAAAGTTTATAGATTCTAACAAAAGCCTCTTTTGGGTCGGACTTCCCTGAGACCTTTAAAAGGCTATCCTTGTTGGCCAGTGCATCGTTCTTAAATTGTTTCCATTGCCTCGTCCATATTCCCATGGAGATTTCCTTAGGCGTAGGACATACTTCTGCCGCCATCGCTTCATCATATTGCAGGGCCCTAAGAAACTATAAATCATCTATCTCAAATGTGTCTGCCTTCCTTTTCCTAGATGAAGAACCAGAGTCGGTCGACATAGCAGTTGAAGAGGCTTTGAAAGGCTTATCAAAATCATAGAGGAGGCGACTAAAATTAGAGGCTAAATTAGATTTCTTGGTTCTTCTTTTCTTCGAGAACCCAAGAGATTTCTTTTAAATAAATAAAGACCTCCTTTTGTAGCTAAACGATAATTCTCAAGACACACACCCCTCCCCTTCTGGCCAACTTTACCTTTCTGAAACGACGAGCCCTTTTTGGAAGGATTGGCACGAAACCTATTGATGTGACTATTGAGATCATTCAAGACTTTTAAATTTCCTTTATTCTTTTTGCTCTTAAAAAGGCGGTTTTTAATCTTAACCGTCTTTTCCACTGACAGGGGTTGAAGGTTACAACAGTCAGAAATATCTGGAAGCTTTTCCAGCGAAAGTACTTGGTTTAGCTTTTAGGGGCTTCTGACGCGGTCCTTCCCCAGGACTGACCAATTTTCCCTTCAATGATGAGGTTAAACTTTTTGGGGCTTCTGCCGACTTCTCCATTCCCAAAGTAGAGGAAAGTTCAAATTCTGGGACAGAGTTATCCAACGGCTCTTTTGACTTGGGAATGACAGATTTACCCCTAGAGCTCGCCGGCAAAGGCCCATCCACAAGCGGTTCAATCACCGACGGGGGGTCAGCAGAGACATCTAAAGTAGGGACCAAAGTAGCGAAATTTCTTTCTGCGAAGGGATTATTAAAAGACATTAAAGACTCATCCACCATCTTAACTCCAACTGGATAAACCGTAGAATCTACCAGAAGGTTAATAAAGGATGGCAAACAATTCCACAATCAAGTTAGAACCTTAACAGAAGCGAATTCCAGGCAGTGGTCATGATTACCCGACATCTGAGTTTCCAGAACTTGACCAAAGTGCTGACCCAAAGTTTCCACCGTGGAAAGAGAGACCAGGCATGAAGTGGGATGTTAAAGAAATTAAGTCTCACTGTTCTAGCACCAGTATTTAAGGCAAGTGACCACGGCTGAAGGGAAACTAGGTATCCACCCAAAGCATCACCTCCTCGCCAATGAATGGAAGGAGCCTGACTTTGAGACTCAAAGCAAAAGAGCACCAATGAGGGACTAATGCAGAAAGGTTTGCTTAAAAGCGGCAGAGCCCATTTTCTCTTTGCCCAGGACCTTACTTCTTCCAATAAGGACCTATTCCTCAAGGAACCTATCAAACAACTTTTTTAAGTCTTCTTCCTATCATTGATCACTTCGCTTGGAATAGTGAATACGGGGGTTTTTTCATCCACTCTGGATACATGGAGCTCCTTGTGGATCGCCTTAGGTATCCATGACTTAGCGGCCTCTACCTTTTTGTTAGACTTCGGCCCCGAACATTTTCTACAGATACGTCGAGTACTATAGTTGCTATAGCTGCTATAGCTACACTTCAGACACCCGTAGTCATCTACTCTTTGGTTTGGTAATGTCCACCTTCCTCGAGTAGATCCATTTCAAAAGTCAAACCTTGTTGTTATCAAGTCCAGATCCTCCTGGCTCCCTACCTATCGAGGAAAGGATCTTGGGGACGCCAAAGAGATCTCACTCTACTCTCCCCCTGACTTATCAAAGTCAGAGACCTCCGACAACAGCTGTTAAAGACTCCTAACGAATAGAAAGCTTCCTGAGCTGAGTATCCACTTTCTACTAGGTCTAAGAACGTTGGAGCCACCCAGTCAAGGTTGGAACCACAAACACACTGATTTGTGAAGGTATCCCGGCTTGTATGTCAGTGATTGAACAACTCTCGGGCGTACATTATCCATCCCTCCAATCGTATCAGTCTCTTTTCCCCTTTTTCAGCAGAAATTTAATTAAGATGGTGACTACCCATTGATTATGAAGAAACATTTAACATTCAATTATCCTTCCTTTTTGTATAAGCCTCCTACACCATAGAACAATCTTTAAGCCTTCCTCCCTTTCCTTATATAGAGCGCAAGAGCTTTTAGTGGCCCCCCTTTTATGTGTCACAGTCCCCTTGATGATAGGCATCTCTCTCTCTCTCTCTCTCTCTCTCTCTCTCTCTCTCTCTCTCTCTCTCTCTCTCTCTCTCTCTCTCTCTCTCTTATCCGGGATGAATTCAGACACCTTAGGGAAGATAAAATACCTTCTTTTCTATTGATCAGCTTCAAAGAATGAATTTCATGATATCAAGATAGAAGAAAAAAGAAGATACAAGAAAAAAAAAAAGATACAAGATTTGAACTGCAAGTGGCAAAGTGGGAGCATCCATACAGACTCTATTAAGTTTGACTTTGATGAATCTTGGTAGGCAATATGGGTGTGGCTAGTATAGGAGGATTGTGTGGAAACAATGGAGGTGGGGGTCAAGCTAACCTTTTTTTCGGCACCTTAGGGAGTGAAGAATAAAAGATGAAACCAAAGTTGACAGTGCTACTGGAAAGGTAGGATTTTTTATTTTTATATAAAATTATCTATAAATCTCATTCTTGAAAATGACTCATAAATGCCATTGCGTAGCATTGAAGAGGAGTCAAGACTTCGATGAACCTTGGTAGACAATATGGGTGTGTGTCACTAGAATAGGAAGATTGTGTGGAAGCAATGGAGGCAGGGTGAAGATGAGCTTCTTTCAGCTCCATAGAGATCCATGTTACATGGATTCTTCTAAATGGGAGAAGAATCCGTGTCGGGCAAAGTGAAGATAAGCTTCTTTCAACGCCATAGAGAGCCATGTTACATTGGCTCTTCTAAATGGGCAAAGAATCCATGTCGGATACGTCTCGGATTCCAGTACTTCAGAATTCTTTGAGACACTTTTAGATCTCTTTTATCTGTTTCTTCTGAATACTACTACAACAACTTAGCAGTTACCTCATAATTTTGAGTTTTACCCATCCTAATAGTAAGTTTCTCAAATGAAAATAAAATATATCTACTTAATGTATTAAAGTTTTCAATATATTACTTGTTATAACCACATTATTATGTAAAAATAATAAAATTTGAGAATTGATTAAAATATTTTGGCGAATCCACAAATTGTTCTTTTTGAGGTTTTTTGAATCCGGCACTCGATACCTGTGTCAGATTCCGACACTCGTATCCCGTACTGATGCAACATAGATAGAGAGTGAAGGATAAAATATGAAACCAAAGTTGACAGTGTTACTGTAAAGGTAGGATTTTTTTTAAAAAATTATTTATAAATCTCATCCAAGTTGAAGGGAAAGTTCTACAAGACAGCTGTGAGGCCAGCTATGCTGTTCCGCTTAGAATGTTGGGTCACCAAGAAGCAGCAAGTGCATAAGATGAGTGTAGTGAAGATGCGAATGCTTAGATGGATGTGCGATCACACAAGGTTAGATCGAATTAAAAATGAAGACATTCGTAAAAAGGTGGGGGTGACACCAATTGAAGAGAAGATGAGAGAGCACCGCTTAAGATGGTTTGGGCATATCCAACGTAGGCCTTTCGATGCTCCAGAGAGAAGAAGTGACTCGTGCCAAGTTGATGGAGTAAAAAGAGGTAGGGGCAGACCGAAAACAACTTGGGTAGAAACAGTGAGGAAAGACTTGAGGGCTAGGAACATAATAGAGAAATGACCTTGGATAGGATAGAATGGAAGAAAAGGATCCATGTAGACGAACCCAACTAGTGTCAAGATTAGACTTAGTTAATTTGGGCCGGGGAGATCTTTCCACCTTCTTCATGAAATTTTTTTAAAGGATTCATTAGCCAACTACAACTAGTTTGGGACAAAGGCTTAGTTGAGTTGAGTTGAGTATCTATAAATCCCGTGCTTGAAGATGACTTAATAAATGCCATTGCTTAGGCATTGAAGAGGAGTCGTTGGCTTTATTCATTGGGCAAGACGCATTTCTGTTTTAAGTTTTTTCTCTTAAAGAGCAAAGCAAAACGTGAAGCGAAAGAAAATGGTGAATTCCCATAATTTAACTTGGAACACGGGTTATTCAAGTACGGGGTTTGAGAATGGGTATGTGGTATGTGGTGTAGTAAGGTATCTAATATTTGGGTTGCTGCTGTTGTATGCAATAATTCTAGAGGCAGTTTGTTTGGGTCACTTCGGTAAATATAATAGCAAGTAATATGTGTGCTGCATAGTCATCCATGTAAATATGTAGAAACTGATGTCTGTTTGGTATATTGCAAAAATAGAATTCTAAAAATGTTGCCTAGTTTTTTCCACATGATTTTGAGAGATTTAGTGATATTTCAATTTCCTAAATGCTTCAAGTCAAGTTTTTGTGCTTTCTAGAGCATGTCCTCTTGTAAAAAACCTCAGTGCATGTGCGTTTTCCTTGCGCCTCTCCAAGTGTGCCATCTAGCATAATCTCCAAGTTCAAATTTGAGAATAATTCTATGAGGCAAATGCTCGAAAAAAAATTGGGAAAAGATCTGGAAAAATTCGCAACTCAGTTTTACCTTGATCGAGTTCTCGGCCGAGTCAGATTTTCGCTCTATTGAGTTAATAAAAAACACCTTGGATAGGATAGAATGGAAGAAAATGATCCACGTAGAAGAACCCAACTAGAGCCAGGATTAGAGCCGGGTAGATTCCTTCTTCATGAAATTTTTCTAAAGGATTCATTTAGCCGACCCCAACTAGTTTGGGATAAAGGCTTTGTTGAGTTGAGTTGAGTTGAGTTAATCAAAAACACATTTGACTCGCCGGAGTAATTGAAATATTGTCGCATCCATCATTGTGTCATCTGAGTCGATTCCTTTTTACCTTTGGTCCTGTTCTCATCTGAGTTCGAGGTTTTGAACAGTGGTTTAGAGTATATATGTAGTGTATTGATTAACAAAAATGTATTTGTCACTTGTGGGTTCAAACCCTTTAGCTTTTAAATGTCACAATTTCAACTCTCCTTTATCTCCCTTTGTAGGATTTTGTCTTGCGAGATATTTTAATCAGCATGAACTTCTTGATCAATTCAGAAAATGCAGGATCCTTAGATAATAAAATCATGAATTCTTTCTGTTAACAAAATTTCTTGTAGAAAGTTTGTGAATAAAACATGAATTTTTTAAATATTTCCTGAACTTGGTGACTATGTCTTCCAAATTTCAATTCGTGTCAATTTGGCAATTAAATTACTTAATACAATTTCTAATTTATTGTTTAGTGAGTTGTTATTATATTTTACTTTATAGTTTTTCTACTTTGTCATATTTGTATTGATAATCATTTAAGTCGATAATAGGCCATCTGACCTATGCATCCAGCATAGGCTTGTTTATTCCAGTGGCATGGCGAGGTCAAGTCACGCAAAGCAAGTAAATATTCTGAAGCCTAGAGTTCAATTTCCATTGAACCCTCAGCATTGAATGACTAGCTTAGCTAGGATAGGGTAGAAAACCTTGTGATACATTATAAATTCTAGAAAGAGTATTTGTCAAAAAGCACTTTGTAGGCATACACAAAAATGAACAAGAGGTTTCTATAAATGGTTAGGCCACAATTTTATATTCAATTTGGAATTCTATATTATTTGAAATGAAAATGGCATCTGTGCTCACTTGTTTCTATGATAGCTCTCTTAACAACTTTTTTTTATTGGCTGTTGGTAGCTTGTTGGGAGTAATAAGAACTCACGACAGCTTATTAGAAAAATGTCAATAAAGAGAGGGGTGCCATTATCAAAACGCGGGAGAAGATATGATTTCCCCATTTGAAATCATTATTGAGTGGAGGGATCAAAAGGCCTTGTTTGTGTTGGCATGTGTTAAAAAATGTGTTGTTTTAGCTCTTATGATTTTCTTTACCTGCCCCCTCAGTTATCATTTAGGCCTCCACATTTATTTTGAGGATTAAATTCATATTTGCAAAGGTCTAGGATCTAGGATTATGGTTTTTATGTTTTAATGTGCGTGGAACATGTATGAAGCAAATACCATGAGGCAGTCTATTGAATGCCTGATGAATTAGTAATGTTTCCACAAGTCAAGAATTCCATATGCCTCATGTTTTGCATTTTGTATATGCATGCCGTTGTTTTTTATATGAATTTCACTTTATTTTTTTTAAATGTTCTCATTATGCAGTATTAGTATCAACAGAGCATTTTCTTACATTATTTTCCATTGGTTTTCCAGGGTCAAATGCTAACCCTAGTTGAGTATCTCTTGCTTCTCTATCGTGCATCATTACCGACACCAGTCTGGTATCGGTTCTTCTTGAACAAGGAATATGGGAGCCTCTTTTCGTCTCTTACCACGGGATTATACCTAACTTTTAAGCTGACGTCAGTTGTTGAGAAGGTGTAATTTGTTGTCGAGATTATGTTTTTTGAGATTTTATATGCTAAGTGGGCGGACTCGCTCGTATTGGAGGTACCGCCCTTGATATTTGATCCAACAGCAGCTCAGTTTTTAAGAAGCTGCCGTTGGATCAAATATCAAGGGTGGTATTTCCATTGTACAACAATTACGAGCATTTCCGGCCCCTCATCATATAATTTCTCATGTTTTATATTATTGACTTAATGCTGCAGATCTTTATAATCTTCAAAACTGCTATCGAAATGCAAGTTATGAAACACATACACATGCACACAAGTATGTATAGGTCATTGGGATCAGTTCGAGTTTCCTTGAATTTGTAACATGCAGGTCCAATCATTCTTTGCTGCATTGAAGGCATTATCACGTAAAGAGGTGCATTACGGGTCTTATGCCACAATTGAACAAGTATGTTTTCCTTTATCAAAGCTGATGTAAGTAAGCTATTAGGAATCCATTGAAAGTAGAAAACTTATGAGAGAATTGAACAATCACGCCACTAATTCAATAGATCTTCTCAAACAATGGTAGAAGCAACAACAATAAATTCAATCAAAACGTAATCATATTAAAACACAAACCAACAGTGGAAACCTGTAATTTTTTACTATCCTAGTCGAAGCAAGATTTTTAATTTCAATTTTGATTTTGGTCATCACCGAAACGAAAACATTACGGTTTCGGTACGAAATTTCAGCCGATATCTTGTAAAATCTCGGAAACATTTCTGTATGAAATTACAGCCGAAATTTAGACAAGGTCTTTGTCACCGGTTTTCCTTTTTCTTTTTTTTGGTCGTTTTTTAGAAATATCTTAATGGAATCTCGGTGTTCTTCTCTTTCTGCTAGTGGAGTTGATTTTTAACCGTGTTTCTGTTGAAACGTCGGCATTTTGACAAAAAAATTGCCTTTTTTATACGAAAAGTTACATGTTTAGCATATTTTGACCAAAACATTAACGAAATCCCAATGTTGCAGGCGAAATCTTCTATTTTTCCAAATTGAAGTGGCTTTCGTTTCAGTAGCATCCGAAATCAAAATATTTTGTCTGAAACGAAATGTTTCGCTGAAATTTAAATCCATGAGTTGATGTAGAACAAACCTTTATAAATGTTGGTCTGTAAAATATTAAAACCCTACCATAATCCTAACTATTGGTATATGTTCAATTTCAAACTTTAAATCCTCCATAGAGACTAATTTCTATTTTAGAGTGCCCCAAAATAAAATGAAAGGCGTATTGCATTTTGCTATGTAGGAAAATTAAAAAAGCCAACCTTATAAATGTAAAACTTCTAAAATAAGAGTTCCTACTTGCTGTAGTCACTTAGGGGGGCTCAGTCGACTAGAGGGCGATTTGAGGAGTAACACCTTGGTTATGCACGATTTTTTGGTGGAACTAGAAATTTCCCCTTAGTGTCTAGGAGTTTGGGAATTTAGCCAAAGAATCCCACTTTCTTTGATAGAATACCCACCCGTGAGTTCTTCTCAAATAGGTGGAATTTTAGGTTCTATAGGGTAACTCCTTTTTTTTTGTGACTAGACAGGGAACTCCGTCTTAAAAAATGAGAAAATGAGAAAAATGGAAAAAAGGAAAAAAAGGAAAAAAAAATCCTACAACACCTCTATATAATAGAAAATAACCAAAAGACCCTCTTCTCCTAGAAAATAACCAAAATGCTTCTATCTCATAAAAAATGACCAAAATGCTCTTATCTCGTGAAAATGACCAAAATATCCTTCTAGAAAATGAGCAACTAAATCCTATCTCATAGAAAATAACCAAAAATACCCCCATTTCATAGAAAATAACCAAAATACCCATACCCCATAAATAATGACCAAATATCCTTATCTCTTAAAAAATGGCCAAATGCCCCTATTTCGTAACAAATGGCCTAACTACCACTCTCATAGAAAATGACTAAAATAGCTTTGTCTCATAGAAAGTGACCAAAATACCCCCATCTTATAGCAAACTAAATTACCCTTATCTCCTAGAAAATGGCCAAATTGCCCCTATTTTATAGAAAATGGCCAAAATACACTCTCATAGAAAACAGACCAAAATAGAGGTATTTTGGCCATTTTCATGGCATAGAGGTAACTTTTGGTCATTTTCTATGTAGGAGTATTTTGGCCATTTTCAATGTGGGAATACTTTGGTCGTTTGAGATGGGGTATTTTTATCATTATGAGATGGTGTGTTGGTCATTTTATTTTAAATTGGGGCATTTTATCCATTTCTAGGAGATAATGCTATTTTGATCATTTTTTATTAGCTAAAGGTATTTTGGTCATTTTCCATAAGGGGGTATTTTGGTCATTTTGAGTAGTCACTACAAAGTCAAACTAAGCAGCTTGAGTTTGACATTTTAGTGGGGCACACTAATTTATTTGGAAGCACAAATGGGGCCCACGAACTTTCTGGGTTACCCACAGTCTGCACAAGTCCCTGCTTGAAGAGTCCCAGTCTGCGAAATCCATTGGGGATTCAAAATCTTGTGGGACTGATTCCCCAAGGGCTGAGCGACTAATCTCAAGCCCCAAAATACCATTTTAAACTTTAAAATTCCAAATTAGAATGATTCCAACATCTGATCTAAAAAAAAATCATGATTTCCTTTCACATGGCCCACCCAAACATATTTCCTTTGTTTGCCTCCCATTAGTAAAATGTCCAATATTTCTGTTTGCTTATTCTTTCCGACCTTATGAACTGTCTTTCATCATTCTTGAAAGAGACTCCAATTCTTTGAATTTGACTCA
This sequence comes from Tasmannia lanceolata, assembly GCF_043159265.1. NCBI lineage: Eukaryota > Viridiplantae > Streptophyta > Magnoliopsida > Canellales > Winteraceae > Tasmannia > Tasmannia lanceolata. Next base: position 35,222,831 of record NW_027518700.1, on the reverse strand, counting down.
TCGAAGAAAATATTGGATTAAACCCCTCCTGCAAAACCAAAATTCATGCATGAAATTATCTTTCTGAAATATCTCGTCAAATTTCACTCTCGATTTGGTAACAATTTTCATATTTAAAAAATATTTTCAATAATCATCCATGAAATTGAGTTGTGTTTAAGCTTCTATTTCTATCTATCTTATCTTCTTTAATTCCTTTTATATTAGTACCAAAGATGGGACTGCCTTCAATTTCATAGGCCGTATCTTTATGTCTTCCATCATTGACCACATCTTCGTATTTTTCAATAATGATACTAAAGGCATGGGAAGGGGACTCTCTTAATGTGATCAAGTGGCTAAAGGGAAGTCTCTCTTCCCCTTGGTGGTTTGCACATTGGTTCGATGAGATTAGGTATCGAGGGGACTGTTCTACCATTTCATTTCAGCATGTTAGAAGGTCGATCAATAGGGATGCTGATAGGCTAGCAAGAGTGGGGGTTGATAGGGAGAGACTTGAGCTCTTATATTTTTTTCCTCCTCGAGGGCTCTCTGGTGTATCTTTTTCTTTTTTTCTCTTTTATGTTTATTGTTCTAACCATCTTGGTCTGGGGGTGGGCCCCCCTTGTTTCTCTCTCTGAATCTCTTCTATTTAATAACATTCTATATCATCAAAAAAAGGCATCGGATGGGTGTTGATTGACATCATCCTTATTATCCAATGCAGATACTACTTCCGATCCTTTCTCCTATGACCTTTTTGCAAATTAAAAAGATTAGAATCCCTCTATTTCTAAGACTTGGAATTAAAATCTTTCTTTATAGAGACAAGTGTCATTTTTTTCTCCATCGCTCAAATGTGTGTTTTATTTCCCCCATGTCATGCATTGCTCTCAAGCAATGCGTGACATGCATTCGTCAAGACAGTACCATGCCACACTTCTTTGTACTTGGGGCCAACATGAAACAAAACCTTGTAATTAGGAACTATTACCTCTCCTTCATGAACCATTGCATCTTGTATCTTTTTTTTTAAAGATAACTGAATTTATTATACCATAGCAATTGCTATACAAAAATGGGGGACAAGATGTCCCCCGTACATCGTATACAACCGTTGTGTTCCCAACATAAGCGCTTACAAAGCTATATCCTCTACTGACAAAGTTAAACTTCACCCAACCTGATGGAGGGGGCTTTCTTCTTTCAATTGTATGTCTTCCACCTCCTTTGAAAGTGTGTTTCATTGGATCATTTGTTGGTAGTGAGGTTATACAGTTACTCTCTCAAGGAACACCTTGCTTGGAAGATGCTACACTTTTTCCTTGCCTCATTGATGACTTCACCCAACCCGATGGAGGGGGCTTTATTCTTTCAATTGTATGTCTTCCACCTCCTTTGAAAGTGTGTTTCATTGGATCATTTGTTGGTAGTGAGGTTATATAGTTACTCTCTCAAGGAACACCTTGCTTGGAAGATGCTACAATTTTTCCTTGCCTCATTGATGATCTTTGGAAGTGATGAGTGTTTTGCCGAATCAACACTCTTTGCTTTCATTGTTTTCATCTATTAGGCACTCATAGACTAGATCAACAAACTCTGCCTAATCAATTTTGTGGCTTTCATCTTTCGTTCAAGAATCATCTCATCTGATATCTTTATGTTGAGAAAATTTTGCACTCAAATTTTCACAGCATTCGATTATTCATACCTTTATTCTCGAGTCTCAATACAAAAAATAGAAACACATAAAAAATAGAAATAAACATTACAAAAGAAAAGTAAATGCTTAGTTTTTTTCCTGCCTAATAGAGACAACAACATATGTCCAACACAAGCATTCCGTCATGTCTGATGTGGCAATATATATTTTTTTTAAATGCAGGTTATTGCGACAGGCGATTTATGTGCTATTTGTCAGGAGAAGATGCATGCACCGATCTTTCTTCGGTGTAAACACATCTTCTGCGAAGATTGCGTATCTGAATGGTAAACTTATAGCTTTAGTGTTTCTAATTTATTCTATTATGCCATTGGTTTGCTTTCATCCATAAACTACCACTTTTATGAATGTAGGTACTTGCATGTATGTATATTGATACATGCCATCTCCACTTGTTTAGGCATTTTAACTGTGTATGTGCATGGATGCATATATTTGACTTTTATTTTTGGTTGGTAAGCTGGGATTGAACCTCTGACCCTTAGGTTGAAGAACAAAGCCTTGACCATTGAGCTAGAGGCTCAATCCCCATATTTTTGTACTGTCTTGTAGGTATGTACAAGCATGTTGGGTGCATGTATGTACATGGCTGCCATGCACAGATAGGTTATGTTGCATACATCCACGTGTATATTCGACATGGCAATGCACATAAGCTAAATGTTCCCTTTTATATTTTTTTGGGGCATTGTTTATATTTTCAAATGCATTTATGTTTAAGTGGATGTATTTTGTTATAATTAATACTTAGCCATTACACTCTTCTCTCTTGTCCTCTCATTGTGGGTTTTCACATGGAGGCAACCACTCACCTGGAAAATTTGGCAACACCTTGGTCCCTTTGGTGTGGCATTCCATACGAGAAACTTCTGTGAAATAAGGGAGGTGTAAAAGTGGTTTAGCTTTGTGATGCAATCCAAAAATTATTGACAAATTTTGAGGATGACTATTTTGGGAAGATTCACTAGTGGAAGATTCACAAATGGAAAATACGAAAAAGGAATATGGGATATTTTCTACTAAATCTACATTCCCATCTAATAGGTGCGAATCCATAAAGATAGCAAGTTGGCATCATGAAGAACATGGAAAAGTTCTAAAATCCATAAAGATAGCAAGTTGGAATAATGAAGAATATGGAAAAGTTAGAAACTTAGAAGATTTGGGGAAACACAATTTCCGAATATTTTGCAAGTTAAAAATCGTTTGTCATTTTCTACTTTTTCCTTTTCCTATTTTGTGGTTCTTTCCTAGCTTATAGGCTAACTGGTAGCTTTTTTGTATTTTGTAGGATTTTTTTTCTAATTTGTAGGCTAATTGATAGCCTTTTCTATTTTGTAGGAATTTTCCTATTTTGTAGGATTTTTACTTTCAGAGTCTATTTAGGAGAATGCATGGACATTTTTTGAGTGGGGGAGAGATTGAATAAAATTTTATCTTCACGACATACGTGAGATTTCGTACAGGTTCTTCTTACGTGTTCTTTCTTGGCTTTTGGTTGCTGCGCCACTTTTTCATAGTAACCAATATTCAGGGTATAATGTATATTTCGGCATAAACTATTTTTGGCTTGCTATAAAAAGTTTTGGGAAGACATTAATGGCGTACGGTCATGTGTAGAGTTGTGTGGTTGTCGTTCGAGTCCATTGCTGTGGTCACGCACTATGACTCCAGTCCATTGGTGGCACCCCCGCTACAACCTTAGCATCTTTACCCCTTTATTAGGTTATCCAGAGGTTTCCTTATTAGGTTTTTACGTGAAGAGTTTATTCTAAAAGCCCTATTGTTTTTCCAAATGAACTTTGTATGGGATATATATGCATCCTTGTATGAAATTTAACATGCTTATTTGCTGTTACTAACCAGTTCCAATTTTCAGTGTGTCGAAGAAATTCATGACTCTTCACTTTCCTTTCAGGTTTGAGAGAGAGAGGACATGCCCACTGTGCAGGATGTTGGTTAAACAGGCAGACTTGAGATCTTTTGGCGATGGTTCAACGAGCCTGTTCTTCCAGTTATTCTAAATCAGACGATTGCCCGAAAACTATAGAAGTTGCTTTGAACCCCTAAATTCTGCGTGAAAACAACCCTTTTTCATCATCTTATTTGGGTAATTCCAAAGTATTTTACTTTCAATTTTCGATGGAGTTCCTTGCAAGTCTGCCGGAAAGTGCCTCAGAATCCAAAATGGGCAGTCTTTGTGTTCATATTCTTTATTCAAGTGGGCGTATTTCATGGGCCCCTTGATGGGGAATTTTCCTTAACTACACAAGATGAGTGTCTCTGACCATATACATATCTCTTTTTACTTTATATAGCAATATAAAATATAAACTTGTTATATGGCCTATAAATTTATATTTTGTCAATCTTACATACATGTCAATTCAGAAACAAAGTTTGTATTATTGTATAGTATTTAATAATTATAGTGTCCGACCTTTTCCTTTTCGGTAACCTTGGTTACCCTTTTAACGTGTATTTCTATATGATTGATAATGCATAGGGGAAATTATAATTTACAAGGCATCTCAACATGGATGCTTACTTTTTTTCAAGGGAACATATGAGCGGGAAATGTATGGGCATGTTTGGGAACCATGAAAAATTATTCCACGGAATATTTGTTGGCTCAATTGTGAGATAGGGGGTGATTGTACCATTGAAAAAATGGCCCCCACTTGTACTTTTGGCTACTCATATGTTACATCAAACAAGAACTACTTAAAACTTAAAAGTGAAAGGTTTTTCATGCAAATTCATATAGGAGTGTTATTAAATAAAGGCCACTGATATTGCCACTACCATGTTTTGATAATGAGACGAACTCACCTTATCTTTTATTATTTAATAGGCTGTCAAAAGCTATTATAATTTCCAAAAGGCTCGTAGCAGCAAATTAAAAAATAAAAGACATGGTGATTCTGTCTCATTATCATAACAGAGTAGTGCAAATATCAGTAGTCCAAATAAAATGCTTCACTGACATCATCTATCAATCATTTAATTTTTCAGAGCTGGCTGCTCTCACATGCAACAGCCCAGGTGCGAAATGCCTTCCTCGATGTCCCTAGCAAATCCCACATATCTATTATAATATAGCACTAGTAGGACCAACGGTGCGATGCATAGTTAAGTAATTTAAGATCGGTAAGAAAAAGAAATTGAAAAGAAAAAAGATGCATCTTCAACCTGCAAGCAATAATAGATTTCTACCATGTAAGAATAGCTTGCTACTGCATAGAAGGTTAAATATAATAAGTTATCTTAGGATAAAAAAGGATACATCTTGAACCTGCAATCAATAATAGTAAAGAGCAATGATAGATACAAGGGAGCTCTTGCATAAAGAGCAATGATGGCTCCCTTGTATCTATCATCCCCCCCTCCTAACGTTATCTGTTAACTTTCAAAGGTAAGGAAAAACGTTACGGGGGTGAATTTGTCCTCGAGTAGTGAACCATTCTCATGGAAAACGTGAAAAGGGGGATTTTATCTGGGGTGGGGAATATCATTCCTCTTTTTAAAAGACATGTATAAGGGTTGAATTCAACAACACATGGACGTGTTGTATTTTCCTAAAAGGGACCCGAAAATTGGGAATGAGGATGGAAATATCATTTTGCATAGTATATATAGTGAGAATGAATTTTTTGCTTAGTTTGAGGAGTCCAGTGTCCAAGGAAATCCAACGTAGGGAAAGCAATGGTTCTTGAAGTTGAACTCGGCCATGACCAAAATGGATGCGTCTACGGTGGTGAGTGGAGCATGGTAACCCAGTCATTTTACCCTTGAGGATCTTGCAGCTCTAGTGCCCGAGTTCATCTAGTCTTCATATTGTAGTGTCTTCACAGAAGAGCGGCCTCCAATCTACTCGCTTCACCATTGAAATAATGAAAAAGGGAAAAAAAAAACACATTAAAAAATCATAGATGTTCACATACTATCTGCAGTATATTGATAGAAAAAGAAAAAAGAAAAGAAAAAGGATAACGTTAAGCTCCAAAAAACTAAATATTGGAACAAAACACTCACCTTGACGAAATAATCCCATAAAAAATGGTGGTCATAGAACGGGCAATGCTTGATGTTGCAGTCGCATAAGGTTTGCAAGGAAGCTACCTGTGGAAAGGAAATTTTGGGTCACAAAATTTCAATTTCGGTCCTAACCGAAATCCAATCGGTTTGATCTTTCCCAACCGAAATCCAATTCGAACGAAATTTCGGATTTCATTTCATACGACATATATTCGCTATCTTGGTTAAATTCTACATAATGAAGGAGAGATTAAAGAGGATGTTAACCATATAATAAGAGCAGGTTGGTTGAAGTGGAAGCTTGCCTCAGGAGTTCTGGGCGACCGTAAAATCCCTACTAGGAGGAAGGAAAATTTTTATAAGACAACTGTGAGGCCAGCCATACTGTATGGCTCAGAATATTGGGCCACTAAGAAGTAACATGTGCATAAAGTAAGTGTGGCGGAGATGCAAATGCTTAGATGGATGTGTGCCCACACAAGGTTAGATATAATTAAAAATGAAGACATTCGTAAAAAGGTGGGGGTGGTACCAATTGAGGAGAAGATGAGAGCACCGCTTAAGATGGTTTAGACATATCTAACGTAGGCCTTTGGATGCTCCGGTGAGAAGAGGCGACTCGTGCCAAATTGATGGGGTAAAAAGAGGTAGGGGCAGACCAAAAAAACTTGGGTAGAAACAGTGAGGAAAGACTTGATAGCTAGGAGCATAACAGAGAACATGACCTTGGATAGGATAAAACAGAAGAAAATCATCCACGTAGAAGAACCCAACTAGAGCCAGGATTAGAGCCAGATAGATTCCTTTCACATTCTTCATGAATTTCTTTCTAAATGATTCATTTAGCCGACCCCAACTAGTTTGGGACAAAGGCTTTGTTGAGTTGAGTTGAGTATTTCGGATGAAATTTAAAACTATAATTGTAGCTATTAAATACCTTATAATCAAATTCTTTATCTCTCTCTCCCTCTCTCTTCAAAAACAATATCTAAACTATTTTGGTCTCTTATCTACCTGAATAAGGTTAATATTTCCAAACGATTTGGGTTTCTTATATTTAACATTTTAAATCAATTTTGGTAACTCTCTTCATCCATCGTACCAAACTTGATACGATTTTATGAAAATCACATACTCAATACTAACATACATTGAGTTTGAACATTTTCTTTTAGTCTGATAATGATCATGATGTATATTTTTGAGGTGGAGGGCAGTTGTATCTGTGGGGGCAAACTAAAGAATACCGGTGACGATTGGATGTATCCTAAGCCCATTGTGGATTTGAGGTTGTGCATGCCTTTTTTAGCTTTATAATAGTCATCTTATAATTAACCATTAGCAACTTATCTCAAGATAAAGGAGGAAGCTAAAAGTGCATTAGTGTGAAGATGAGCTTTGTTCCGCAGAATGATCATTTCTTTTTTATTTTGTGGATGTTACTAATAATATTGCTTATGGTATCTTTGCAGGTTAGTGGTATATGGTTGTTTCATGCTCAATGGTGAGTAGTTCTTTGTTTTATATTTTTCCTCTCAGTGATAATTGCTTTTATGGGTTTATTCTTGGATGTGTGGATTATTGTTGCTTTTTGTTATGGCCAAATTTATCAATGAATTTGCTTCTTAATTGGTTTATTATAAAGATAATTTCTTAAATTCACCAATTGGTAAGTTTCTATTATATGAAATCAATCAATGGGTTGTTCTTAATTAAATTGAATTTTATTAGGCTCTGTTCACTTGTTTTCCCGGGAAAGGAAAAGAAAATGTTTCCCAAGAATTTGACGTGGCATTAGGAAAAGAAATCCAGAGAATCTGTGCAGGAAAAGGTTTCCCTGGACAGTTTCTGGAATGTTCACTTGCGCAGGAAAAGGTTTCTAGAGAAACTGCTTGCCCTTCTTTTTGCACTAGTTTTCCCGAGAAACGAAATCCGAGTGTTTTTGGTCGGAAATGAAATCCCTAAAGGGGGGAAAATGGGCTTTTCCATGTCATTTTTTTGACTTATTGTAGAAATTCCACATGTGTAATTCTATTTTCCAGGGAAAGCAAGTGAACACCAGAATTTTGTCTTGTCAAGGAAAAAAGAGGCTGTTTTCCAGGGATTTGCTTTCCTGGGGACGCAAGTGAACAGAGCCTAAGGGATTTGCTTGGCAATTTCGCAAAAAGCAATTTCACAGCTCATTTTTTCGGTAGAGAACAACTACCTCTCATGAATTAAATGAATAAGACAAAATCTGCTGCTAGGTAGATGGTCTCCTAAAAAAAGTATGCCTCAAAATGACTTTTTGAGAAATTACCTAGATAATCCATTTTTTCCTAATTTCAAATATTAGACGATTTTCTTTTCGATATAAAAAAAAAATTCCATCTATACATCGAACGGATAGTACATCCCAATTATAGGTACCAAAGAAGATATGGTTTTGCTCAGGGGTCACTAAAAGGTGGGTGGGGTTTATGAAATTAGGCGTGGGAAGAACTATGCCTGGCAAAAGCTTTAAAATACGTGAAAACAAAAACTTTTCTTTCAACCGACTTAAGCCAAGATCCTAGTTACTAGATTCTGTTAGTGATGAATTGATATTCAGGAGTTTTCAAAACTTTACCATGGTTTATCAAATGATAATCACTGCTTGATCCACTCCTCGCAAGTTACTCAATGTTTCTCAAACTTGAGCACTCCGAAAGTCGAAGTAATGGCTCCACGTATAGTGCGGTTGAAGGAGGAAGAAAATGACAGACTTGGGATCCAATCCCAAATGAAATACCTTTGGCCTGTTCTTCCAAAGAACTAGAAGAGATGGAGAGAGTGAAACGAATTTGAGAGGGAAATGCCTTGGACGTTTTTGAGCAAGAGAGTGTGAGAGAGTACGTGTAAAAACATCCACCCCCTTGATTCCCTTTTATAGAACTCCATAGGGTGCGTTTGGATTGTCGGAATCAGGAATTGGTATAGGTATCAGATTACAATCCAATTCCAATTCCCTTCGTAAACGGCTAATGATTCCAATTCCAGTGTTTGTATAAGCAATGGAATTTGTCTAGGGAATCAGTGATGATTCCAATTCTAGCGTTTGGTAGCGTCCGGAATGAAATTAAATTTTCAATTTATATAATAAACTTATAATAAATCTATATATTTTTTAATTTATATTGTTACTCTTAATTTCCATGTTATATTTGAACTCCATTAACACAGTGATCATTCAAAATAAAAACAGAGAGAAAGAGAGAACCGGCTATTATATATATATATATATATATATATATATATATATATATATATATAATTTGAGAGGGAAATGCCTTGGACGTTTTTGAGCAAGAGAGTGTGAGAGAGTACGTGTAAAAACATCCACCCCCTTGATTCCCTTTTATAGAACTCCATAGGGTGCGTTTGGATTGTCGGAATCAGGAATTGGTATAGGTATCAGATTACAATCCAATTCCAATTCCCTTCGTAAACGGCTAATGATTCCAATTCCAGTGTTTGTATAAGCAATGGAATTTGTCTAGGGAATCAGTGATGATTCCAATTCTAGCGTTTGGTAGCGTCCGGAATGAAATTAAATTTTCAATTTATATAATAAACTTATAATAAATCTATATATTTTTTAATTTATATTGTTACTCTTAATTTCCATGTTATATTTGAACTCCATTAACACAGTGATCATTCAAAATAAAAACAGAGAGAAAGAGAGAACCGGCTATTATATATATATATATATATATATATATACACATACATATATATATATATATATATATATGTATGTGTATATATATATATATATATATATATAGAGAGAGAGAGAGAGAGAGAGAGGGGGAGAGAGAGAGAGAGAGAGAGAGAGAGGAAAGTTTTTCTAGTCGGCCGACTAGAGAAGCTTCTCTAGTCCGCCGACCAAAAAACACAGTGGTCCCACATTATTTGGATAATCCAAAACATTCATTTGATAGGCCCTCACATAGATAGGGCGTGTCCAAAAAATCAACTGCATAGGATCATCGTAACCCTTTGATTGTGGAGGTTAAAAATGGACAGATTTGTGGAGTTTATAAGCGTCCATTTTAACCTCCATAAATCGAAGGGTTAGGATGATCCTATGGAGATGATTTTTTAGGCACATCCTATTTATGTCAAGGCCCATCTTTGGATCATCAAAACAACGTGGGCTCACTGTGTTTTTGACCTCCACTGTCCATTTTTAACCTCCACAAATCGAAGGGCTAGGATGATCCTATGGAGCTGATTTTTTGGGCACACCCTATCTATGCCAGGGCCCAACAAATGAATGCTTTGGATCATCCAAACAACATGGGCCCACTGTGGTTTTGGTCGGCGGACTAGAGAAGGTTCTCTAGTCGGCCGACTAGAAAAACTTTATATATATATATATATATATATATATATATATATATATATATATATATATATATATAGATCGCCCCCATGTTTCTCTCTCGTCTCCCTTTATCTCTCTCTAAGCACTGCCATATATTGGGGTTGATTTAAGATATACGGGGGTCTATTTATCACTGCTATGTATAACTAAAAGATTCACGCTAGAGAAATGTCATTGCTAGGTTAATATAATATTCTAGCGTTTGCCCATTTCTTTATTTTATTTTGTTACTCTTTCAAATGTATAATATAAAATGGGATTTGCTAGCGTCCATGGCAGAAGACATTTTGAGGCTGGTCTGTTGCATGTCAGAGCAGCCAGCTCGTGAATGAAGACAAAATCTGCTTGCAAAGTGAGCCTGCGTGTTGCCTTCTTCGATGGTCCCTAGCAAATCCCACATAAAATATATATTTCTCCTGTTTCACTGAGGCATATCCCAATCTAATATTTTATTATATATTTCTTTTCGCTCCTCTCTTATCAAGAGAGCTCTAATATTATATTATATATTTCTTTCAATTCTCTAACACAGTAGATTCTGACGAGATTAACAGGTGGCCTCTTTTTCTTGCTTTAAGCCATTTTAGCATCTTCTTCCTTTTTTTAATACAAATTGAAAAACAGAAGATGGAAGCAAAACCTGGTATTCGTCATGGAACGAAAAAGGAAGAAAATCATGGCGTAATGAAGGGAGCCGTTGTCTGTTTAGAATTGCCGGAGACAACCCAACAATAAATACCTTGGTTCCGGTATTGACTTGCAGCATAGCCGGAAAGAGGAGATATCGATGTTTAGAGACGAAGAGGCGAGAGAGGGAAGCTTAAGAAAGGAAACACGTAATACTGGAAGGTAATATGACATGAGATTTCACGCCTTTTTTTTCTCCCGATTCCGGGAATCAGAATACCACCCCCTTGGGTGGGTATCAAAATGCACTCAATATTCCAACGATTTTCCCGTCTGGAGTCGAGCAATGTTTCCCATTCCGTTTTGAAAACGAAACCAAACGCCAGAATCCCCTAAGTCGGTATCAAATACAGATACCGATTCATGATTCCGACCATCCAAACGCACCCATAGAGGAATTCGTTTCCTCCTATAACTCCTTTTGGTTTTGGAACCTTAGATAAATAAAACTCTTTTTATCAGTTTCTAAATCCAGTTAGGATTCCATGAAATTAGAAACTCATTTCCACTTAGAACTCTCACTCCTTTTAAAATTCCAACCACTAGCAAACAATATATTTTCAACCAATAGGATTTCACTTAACTCCCAACCAATAGGATTTAGCATTGATTATGTACATTTTAATTAAAACATGCACACACAATAAGTTTGGTGTACCACATCTAATAAACAAGTATGCATCCTATGTATGGTGCACCTCCTCCTTGTATCTCATATAGTGAATCTAATATATCCCATGCGTAGGATCAAATCCCGAACCCGAGTCCTGAGTGGAATCGATGCAGGGATCCAATGGTCGATCATGTATGACCCACTATGGGCCCCACTGTGATCTCAAACAAATAGTCCAACTATGATCGCATTAGAAAAGTGTCCCTCATCAAAACATTACCCTGAAGATGACCATTCATTTGGGGGAGCCGCCGTGGAGGGGACGGTCGGCTCTCTAGTGATTTTCCAGTTTTTGTTTTGAAAACATTTATATGTGCTTCCTCTTACTTCAAATCATATGTACGAGTGCTAAATGGTTCCGAACATGTTCGGACTCGTCCATGGCCATCTGGATGTGGGTCCGCTTATCCATATAAGTTTGTTTAATTCATTTTATCTCTCTTAAAGTGCAATGACTTGCAATTTCAAAGGCAGGCTAAATACAATCTAAAACTTAACAAATAACTCCCTTGAAGCTTCAATTTTGGACTTATTCTCAAGTCTTGCCTTAGCTCCATTGAGTGTCCAAGTGAGGTTACTACTTTGTCTTCTGATCATTGATCCAAGTGGGGATAGGCTCTTTTCCGTCTTCGGCTATGGACTAGAAAATTTTACTTACATGACAAGTCATTAGTCCATATTAACTTGTTTTGATAATTAATTTGAGTTTGTTAATCATCAAAATACAAATTTCTGGATTACTTTTTGAACCCTTGGGGTAAATACTCTATGAACTTGAGGCTGATATGACGGGCCACAAGTGGGTTGTAGAGAAGCATGTGGCTCGCTTTGCACTTGTGCATAGTCATTATGCACCTTAATTTTTATTTTTTTTCAGATTGAGATCTAGGTCGTTCATTACAATCAGGTATGATCCTGACCCGTTAGACCCGATCAGATGCGATTGGATGATGATAGTAGAGGACGATCATGATCTAGTAAGATCCAGACTACATGTTTATGACATTGGGTCATGCAACTGATTTTGAATCTAACAAAGATTTGTATTATTCTCTTTATAGTTATTCCTTAAAATATAAAGATGCATGTTTTTTTTATTAGAATGACACTGAAAGAAATAAGAATAATCAGACACATCATTAAGATTTTAGAATATTACCTTTTGTAATAAAATTATTGATTAAGAGACAAAACTCTTTTTTAATTTTTTGTTAAATTTCATAATTTTACATATTTTTTTTTTCTTGGGGAGATAGATGAAACGACACCCCTGTTAGGTTAAGCAAGGTTGCTTAAAGCATTACACCCTAGGTATCTAATTTGGAATACCTAGACTGCTGCCTCCAGTCCCTACATAAAGAGATACACTAGGGTTATAACAGGTAATGGGCTCTAACCCATGTAGGCCCACTACACCGGTCCAATATCCATGTGGGCTTATATTAGAACATAATTAGGGTTATATTATATACCCAACAATACATAAAAGGTTACCGAAAATGACGTGGATCCAATAAAGGGACATTTTCCGGCTCTTTATACAAGGGCACCCTTGCATCGATCATTCCTCTCTTCTTTTTTAAGTGATTACAGGTTTACCCAACCTACTAACTTTACATCCAACAAGTGATTCAGCCCAAAGGAGAAGTTTAAATCGACTCTCATATAGGGCAGTGCTTAGAGAGAGAGGAGAGAGAGATGTATGGGGGTCGATTTTTGATATTAGGGGATCAATTTATCACTGCCTATTTTATATGGTGTAAGCCCTTATAGTCCCATATATTTCAAAAAGTACTGTACAGACCCCACTATAGGATGATCCAAACCGTCCATGTAAATAGGTTGGCCCCCAAAAATCATTTTCCATAGGATGTTCCTAGCCCTCCGATCTACAGAGAGAATTAACTGCCACCGGCGTATTATAGCATTTGACCCCTGAAAACACATACAAGTGCCACGCTTTCCTCTCTAAATGGGCCAAGAGCAAAAAAACTTGACGGTAAAGACTTATTCCACATCTCTCAGTTCCCCCTCGCCCAAGCCTTCTTGGAAAAATCCTTTCCAAAGAAATCTCAAGGTTTTTTCTTCTCTCCATCTCCCCCTCTCTATCTTTTTTCATAGCTTTAATTCATCCAAATGCTTCCAAGGACGTGATTCTTAGTGTAATTTCTGTTTAAATCATGAGATCTAGTGATTTTACTGCTTCACTTGTCCTTTTTCCTGAATCTTTGTGAATTTCAAGTAGATTACCCTTAGTTTTATTTTAGGCTTGGCTGTTTAGTTTTATTTTAGGCTTGTCTGTTTTTGATTGATAGATTTCATCTCCGATCTATTAACACTTCTTTTTTTGATAAAATTTGGTGAATTATGAGACGATTTTCACTTTTGTTGATTTTTGCAGGGACTGTGAATGTCTTAGTTGGATTGCTTGATTTTTTTCAGTGAATTGTTTGAATTATTGTAGTTTTTTTTAAAATTTGTTCGGATCGATCCATTTCGTTTCCAATTCATGCACGTTTAACTGAAGAAAATGCTCTGGATTTTGAGATGCTTTGTTGTTTTGGCTACTGATATTGGCACTGACATATTTTGATAATCTCACTAACATCTCGTCGTTTATTACTTAAACAGCTGGCAAAGGTTATTGTTTTGATAATTGCATTAGGATATCTTGTCATTTATTATTAAACAGCTTTCAAAGGTTGTTACAGTTCCCTAAAAGCTAACAAAAGCCAAGTAAAAAAGAAAAGACAAGCTGAGTTTATCCAATTATTAAAACAGGGTAGTGCCAATATCAGTAGCCTTGTTTTTTTTTTTTTTGTACATGAATTTAATTTTTTTTTCTCAGTTGAACTGCTTGGACTTTTCGGTGGATATTAGACGTTCGCAAAATTTGGTTGTTCTTCCTCTTTATCGATGTATTTGATTTTTATTCTTCTTGTAGTTTCTTACTGCGGAAAATTCAGTAAGTTATGAGTTGTTTTGAACTACTTTTAATTTTGTAGAGCCGCTTTACATCTTATTATTTGATTTTTTATGTGGAAATCTGTTGGAATTATGAGATCTATTATTGATGCATTGACTTTATTTTGTTGTATATGTTTTTTTTTTTCCTCTTCTCTATTTGCAGAATGATTTCCTCACATTTTGGGCAATATGAAGGCGGGGTTCAAATGATCATGACTATTAAGATTTGGGATCCCGGTGGAATAAAGTTTTTCCTTATTATACAACCTTGAAGACAAGGTCGTTTCTAAGGGGAAAGGAATGTTAAGTACATGTTAGTGGTGTAAATGGGGTTAGTTAGCATGTAGTTGTTATGTAGTGGTGGGTATGTGTTTTAGGGTTGTGGGGTTAGTTATAGCTTATATGGTGGAGGGTTGTAGGTGCAGTTATTAACTATGTATTATGTAAGTGGGCAAATGGGTTGGTGATGTGGCACACCTTGGTGCTTGTATTCAAGTAGTGGTAATTGAATGAAATGGAGGAAGAGAATTTTACACAAAAGGAAACTTATGTTTCTAGGAGAGTCATGGTTCCTCTCGATTTGAACCACTAGGAGGTCCGGTTGCCCCATATCAACCAGTCCCTCATCTTTTTCTATCTTTCTCTTCTTTATTTGTGTTACAACTAATCGGGCACGTAACAAGTGGTATTAGAGCTGTAGATATTGAGCCATGGCTGCATCTTCGAAGTTTTGGGAATCCATAAGTGAAGATCTACAGGACATTAAAGCACTAGTTTTGAAAATGATGGAATGATAACAACGATTTGTGCACGGTTTGAAAAAAATCAGCATAGTGAAGGAGGAAATGAGCAACGTGGAGAAAAACAGAATCTTGAAAATGCTGATTTTCAAATAGAGAAAAATGAAAGAATTGCCGGCGACAAAGATAGGTTTGTTGAAGACACTGCTAAGGATCATCTTGATTTTATTCAACTATTAGATCATTTCATCATTTTTGAAGCGGCTTCATAAAATCTTATTTCTTCCCAACTTTTTTTACACGAGGTTCGAATGATCACGACTATTAAGATTTGGGTTCCCGGTGGAATAAAGTTTTTACCTAATAATACAACCTTGAGGAAACGGTTTTTTCTAAGGGGAAAGGAATGTTATGTGCATGTTAGTATTGTAAATGGGGTTAGTTAGTATGTAGTTACGGGTATATGTTTTAGGGTTGTGGGGTTAGTTATAGCTTATGTGGTGAAGGTTTGTGGGTGTAGTTATTGCCTATGTGTTAGGTAGTGGGCAAATGGGTTGGTGATGTGGTACACCTTGGTGCTTGTATTCAAGTAATGGTAATTGAATGAAATGTAGGAAGAGAATTTTACACCAAAGGAAACTTACGTTTCTAAGAGAGTCATGGTTCCTCCCGATTTGAACCACTAGGAGGTCCGGTTGCCTCGAATTAACCATTCCCTCATCTTTTTTCTATCTTTTTCTCTTGTTTATTTGTGTTACGGCCAATCAGGTACATAACATTTGTTCTGTAGAATTACTCTCTCTTTCTCTCTCTCTCTATATATATATATTGAATATTTTGTTTCCCTCTCTCTCTATATATATATTATTTATATCTTCTTTCTCATTACAAAAACTGTATAATTTGAATTTGGAAGTGTAAACTGGTTTGAGGCACATCATGCTTGTAAGAAATATAAAATAAAAGAAGCTTTCGGGCATAGGTTATTAAAACATTGCATGTAGGCTGTTGTTCAATCCTGCTTTAGGCTTTAGTCTTTCTCATGGGAAAGCATCGTAGAGAATTTACGGTTCGCATTATGATTGATTTCTATTTTCATTTCGCTATAATTTTTTGTTTTTAAAATGGAATGCGATTTTATGATCTTCGTGCCACCTACATTACTATTTTGATTTGTTTATGTTTGTTTGCTTTAGAGGGCGAGCCTTGGCGCAACAGTAAGGTTTCTCCATTGTGTCCTGGTGGTCATGGGTTCGAGTCACGAAAACAGCCTCTCTGCAAAGCAGGCGTAAGGCTGTGTACATCTAGCCCTCCCCAGACCCCGCAATGGTGGGAGCCTCGTGCACTGGGCCGCCCTTTTTATTTATGTTTGTTTGCTTTCTCACAAACAAGTAAAAAATGAGTCCTAAGATTCATCAAATGTTTTCAAATATTTTAATTGTCTTTATTCTTTGATCAATAAAGGACAAACATTATTGAAAATGTTGGAAAGAAACTTCCGCTGAAGGTTTATGGGTCATGGCACACAGCCAGTACTAGGTTGCACCCACGATAGCATGCCTATCTGCCACATCTTTGTTTCACTGTGACATGAGAAACAATATGGGCAATAATTTACTGCCTTGGGTCAACAGATGACATTGAAAAAGTAGCCTACATTACCTCCTCCACCACTATAGTACCATCCGGCAGGCTGGGTTTATGTATGTCAACTCCACATGGTCCTCATTATCATAAGAACTCTTCTAAAACTCAATGACTCCCTTTTCTTTTTTTTTGGAAACAATGACAAATTTATTGAAATGAGAGCAGAATTACATAGGGGCAGAGGTTGATCCTAAAAAAAGCAGCTCTCTATACACTCCTTATTTAGCCAACTTATCAACTAAATTGTTCGCGCTCCAAGGAATAGAAGAGAAGGATACAGTACTATCTCCATCTCTGCCAAATCATTGGCCCCTGCTAATTGGTACTAATTTTGTTAAGTTTAGCATGACAAATCATCCTCGACCTCCAAACCACCATATAGGCATACTAAAAGATGCAAAGTCCGGTTAATAGGGATTCAATATCGGCCTTGGTTGAATCGGTCAAACCTATCAGACCAGAGAAAGCTTTGATAATCTCATCGGATTGGTCTCGAAGTAGCCACTAAACACCTCATCTCCCCCCCCCCCCCCCCCCCTCTCCCACAAACACACACACACACACACACACACACCCCACTCCCCCAGATTGCCAAGCGAACTACCATTGAAGTTTAACTTGATGTTGTTAGTAGCTGAATGAGACCATTTGGACTTTGGCTTAGATATGGAAGCCTTAATTTGATCGATTTCTTATTTGAAGAAAAATAAGGCCTACACAGTCCTCAGCTGCACCAAATGAAATCTGGTTAAAAGGAGCCATGAGAACTGGTTCTTTGCAATTTTTCGATTTTTGCCTTTGGCTATCTGGTCCTAAACAGTTGTCAACATCCTTGCAAATTTTCTCCGCAACAAGAGATAAGCTTTCTTAGTTTCTTCATTACCCCTTCTTTACCTTGTCCTTCTATTTCTGGCATTTTCTATTATTGTTATTTTTCTTCTTATGCAGTTTCTTTACCTTTTCTCCATTTAAGTTTACCTGATTGGATAAGCTTCTGGCATTTCTATGTGAATTGGTAAACTGCGGTATTGCCATATCAGTTGTATATTGGCCTGGTTCAGAACTCTTTTGTCCAATAAATTGTTGGATTTGCATTATCCTATATTTTCGTTTAAAATGATGCTATTTCTCTAGAAATCCTGGCAAATTTGCATGGCTAGTTAAATGGCTTTTTGTTCATCAGCCAGGCTATGTTTGGTTTCTGATTAATGGGTTCTCTGATTTGCTTTCTCAGATCAAATTGCAATGGCTCTTGATCACTTGCAGCACTGATGGCTGCTGTGCCACCCCCCATGAGCTCGACAGTTTCAACATCTAGGGGAATACATACATGGCCTTCAATTCCTTTTGGTCAATCTGAACCAGAGCTCAATGACAACAATGAAACAGAATTATTATCAGTCTCTTGGAACCAGGACTATGGATGCTTTGCTGCCGGCACAAGCAGTGGTTTTCGTATTTATAATTGTGACCCTTTCAAGGAAACATTCAGAAGGGATTTAAAAGGTGGAGGATTTGGAATAGTGGAAATGTTGTTTCGGTGCAATATCCTGGCACTGGTTGGGGGTGGAGCTAATCCACAATACCCTCCAAACAAAGTTATGATCTGGGATGATCATCAGAGCCGTTGCATCGGTGAATTTTCATTCAGATCTGAGGTTCGTGCAGTGAAATTAAGACGAGATCGCATAGTCGTGGTTCTTGAACACAAAATATATGTCTACAACTTCGCGGACTTGAAGCTTCTTCATCAAATAGAGACTCTGGCTAATCTAAGGGGACTTTGCTGTCTTTCACATCATTCAAATACCTCTGTATTGGCTTGTCCGGGTCTTCATCGTGGACAGGTTCGCGTTGAACACTTCGGTTTGAAGGTGACTAAGTTCATTAGTGCACATGATTCTCACATTGCTTGCTTGACATTGACCATGGATGGGCTTCTTCTTGCCACTGCAAGCACAAAGGGAACTTTGATTAGGATTTCTAACACAATGGATGGAACCCGCTTGCAAGAGGTATCATTAGTTAACAATGGCTTACTATGAATTTGGTTAATTCTTATTTAGGCTCGCTATGAAGTTGGTGAATTCTTATTTAGGATAGCTTGACTTATTGCTAAACCTCCTTTATTCTCATCAAAAGGATTTATTACTTCTTCCAGGTTTAACCAAAATTTTTCTGGAATTTCACAATTGATTGGTTACACACAAAATGAAAAAGCGGCAGAGTTGCTTCTTTCAGTAAAAAATAGGCTCGAATTAAACACCTTTCTTCATGTATCTCATAGAGTCATAGTGTTTCGAGGGCATCTTATTTACAGTCATTTATTTACTTTGGTATTAAACAGCCTGCTGATCTTTTTGATGAGACTACTGAATGTTTCTGTTGTTAACCATAAATTAAATCAAGTGAACTTTCTTCTTTTAAGCATTTACATTAGTGCAGACATGAGATCTAGGCTCTTATTTCTGCTAGTTTTTAAGCGTGTATCGGTCCTTAAGAAGCACAATTTGCTTCAGTATCTTTCATTGGTAAGAAGTATTGGTTTACATCCTCATTCTGTATAATTATATAGCCTTCAATTCTAACTGTATTGTTCTTTTTGCTCTTTGAAAATGCTTCAAGTGTCCTTTAAATTCTTTATACTTTAACGGTATCTTTTATGATAAATAATGCCTTAAAGGTTGGAAAAACCTTACAGTAATTTAGTTCTTGTGCATGACCAAAATGATCAAGCCCTTGAATTAAATGTTGTTTCTCCCATTCATGAACATAGAATGTTCCTTATTCTAACAGTGGATTGGTTTATTTCTGGTGTTTCCATTTCCTTTCTCATTTTCTAGAAGGTGTTTCCTGTCCATTTTCATGTTCCCTCTCTTCTTTGTTAAGCTCTTGTACTTCCCATCTATTGTTTTTGTTAGCCGAAAGTTTAGACAGAGAAAAATAAATGAGTTAGGATTATCTCCCCCTGACTCATATATTTATACTAAAACATAAAGGAATGTACAAAGTCCTAAATGCCCTTAGGTAAGTTACATATTCCAACACTCTCCCTCAAGCTGGAATGTAGATATCATACATTTCTAGCTTGTTACATATATCACTCAATTTTGACTAATTGGTCCCCTGACTGAGTAAACACAGTGCAAATCTCTCTTTTCTGGATTCTTTGACGGATAAAATGACAATCCACTTCAATATGCTTGGTGCGCTCATGGAAGACTGGATTGTTGGCAATGTATATTGCAGCTTTGTTGTCGCAATAAAGCTGCGAAGGAGAAGATGAAATGAAGCCAATTTCAGAAAGAAGTGAACGTAGCCAAATAAGTTCCGTGCTTGTCTGTGCCATTGCCCTGTATTCAGCCTCTGCACTGGACTTAGCTATAACATCCTGCTTCTTACTCTTCCATGAAACAAGATTGCCACCTACAAATGTACAATACCCAGTGGTGGACCGTCTATCTGCTAGGGATCTAGCCCAACTGCATCAGAGAAGCCTTCAACTTTCATATGGCCATGTCTTTTGAACATCAATCCCTTCCCTGGAGCCCCTTTCAAATACTTGAGAATCTGTGTCACCGCAGCCCAGTCAGAAGTACGTGGAGAGCTCATATACTGACTGACAACTCCAACAGTATATGAAATATCTGGCCGAGTAACCGTGAGATATATAAGTTTACCGACAAGCCTGCGATACCTGCCAGGATCCTCCAACAACTCTCCTTCTTCTGGAACGAGTTTCACATTAGGATCCATGGGTGCAAAAGCTGGTTTAACTCTAAGATTGCCTGTTTCTTTTAGCAAGTCCAAGACATACTTTCTCTGTGATAGGAACAAGCCTCTAGAAGAACGAGCAACCTCTATCCCCAAGAAATACCTGAGCTGACCCAAATCCTTAGTAGAGAATTTCTTTTGCAAGAAGGTTTTCAAACGCTGTATACCTTGTAAATTGCTCCCTGTGATGATTATGTCATCCACATAAACTATCAACAAAATACACCCAGCTGAAAAGTGATAACTGAAGACTGAGTGATCCACTGCGCATTGTTTCATGCCAAAGCGCATGACTGCCTCACTGAATCTCCCAAACCACGCACGCGGAGATTGTTTGAGGCCATAGAGTGACTTGCATAGGCGACACACGTAGGAGGAAGTCTCCCCTGAGCAACAAACCCTGGTGGTTGCTCCATATACACCTCCTCAGTCAGGTCGCCATGGAGAAAGGCATTCTTCACATCCAGCTGATGAAGGGGCCAGCTATGATTAACAACAAGAGACAGGAGCACATGGACAGAGGGAATTTTCGCAACGGGACTGAAGGTCTCAGTGTAGTCAACACCAAAAGTCTGAGTGTATCCTTTCGCGACTAACCGTGCTCTTAAGCGCTCGATAGTACCATCAGGGAGGTATTTGATGGAGAAAACCCACCGACAACCAACAGGACGGGCACCAGCGGGTAGGGAAACCTGATCCCATGTATCATTACTATAAAGAGCGCCAATTTCTAGGTTCATAGCATCACGCCGCCAGGATGGTCAAGAGCCTCAGCCACTGACCCTGGTAAAGACATAGAAGACAAGGAGGAAACAAAGCTCTGGAAGGTACTGGTGAGCTTATCATAAGAAACAAAATTCGAAATAGGATGTGCAGTGGAACGGGATCTCGTACGAGATGCAATAGGAGAATAAGAAACAACAGAGGAAGGCGGAAGAGAAGATACCTGAGAGCGGGAGAGAGGGATCATCGGCTCAGAAGATGATTGTACGAGAGGAGGTAGAAGAGACCTATCTGTAACTTGGCGCCGCTGATACTGCTGTGTAATTTTAGATGGAGCTGGCTTTTCCAAAGTGGCAGAAGAAGTAGAAGCTGCAGAAGCTGGCCGCACGGAAATAGGAGATAACGGAAGAGAAGCAGGTAGATCTGGTAAGGGAAGCGAGACCTCGGACTCGAGAGAAGGGGTGAAAGATGCCGTGCCATGTTGGAAGAATGCCTCAGACTCAAAGAACGTAACATCGGCTGAGACAAACCAGCGACGCAGATGAGGGCTATAGCAACGATAGCCTTTCTGCGTACGTGAATACCCCAGAAAGACACAACGCTCAGACCGGGGATTGAGTTTGTCACGACCAGGTCCAAGGTGATGAACAAAACAAACGCATCCAAATACACGAGGTGTCAGAGGAAACTGTTCCTTACTAGGAGATAAAATCTCGAAAGAAGAGGCACCCTCTAAGACAGAGGAAGGAAGGCGATTTGCTAAGAAACACGCCGTGAGAAGGGCATCACTCCAGTATGCCTTAAGAACACTCATCTGAAAAAGAAGAGTGCGACCTACTTCAATCAAATAACGAAGTTTCTTCTTAGCAACACCATTCTGCTGAGAGGTGTACGCACATGAAGACTGATGTAAAATCCCATGTTGGGAGAGATAGGATTGAAAGCCATTAGTATCAGAAAAATATTCTCTAGCATTGTCAGTACGAAGACATTTAATATTGCAATTATATTGATTCTTAATTTTAGAATGAAATGTGCGAAAAGCAAAGAACACGTCGGATCGACTCTTCAGTAAATATAACCAGGTCATGCGTGAGAAGTCATCAATAAACACAATAAAATACCGAAAGCTAGTACTAGACGCGACCCTAGAGGGTCCCCATACATCAGAATGGACTAATTCAAATGGACTAGACACTCGACTAATAATCCGGGACGGAAACGACACACGACGGTGCTTCCCCAGTTCACAGGACTCGCACTGAAAACTAGAAAAAGGTCTGGGAACCAGAGAAGTCTGCTGCAGCCGTTGAAGTGAAGGATGCCCCAGGCGACAATGCCACTGAAATGTATCCACAGAGCTATGTAAGACAGTAGGCGGCCGGCAGTCAAGACGATAGAGTCCATCTACCTCACGACCCGTTCCAATCGTCTTCCTAGTCGAGAGATCCTGAAACAAACAGTAAGATGGGAAAAATGAGACAGAATAGTGAAGAGATTTAGTAATTTGGCTAACTGAAAGTAAACTAAATGATGATTTTGGTACACATAAAACAAAAGATAAGGTAAGAGCAGGATGAGGGGAGATATGACCAACACCAGTGATAGGTGTAGTGGACCCATCAGCAAGGGTGATAGACTGAGAGGGAGACGAGAAAGAGCGAAAAGAATGAAGCTGAGAAGAGTTACCAGTCAGGTGATTGGATGCGCCAGAGTCAATGATCCATGACCCTGAGCTAGATAGAAGGGTAGTGGGTGAACTACCTGGCTGGGCGAAACCTGCAGAGGGAGGACGAGAACTGAGCCGTAGACGCTGGAACTCCTCATAATCGGCACAAGATAATGTATAGGTGGAATCAGCTGGTGCAGGAACAGAAGCAGAGGGAGCGCAATCTGAAGCCGAAGCAGTAGTAGCACCCATGTGAGCCGAGCGTGCCTGACGAAGCTCGGGATGCAGGGTATAGCAATGGTCAATATGATGTCCCTCGCGCTGACAGTAAGTGCAAAAAGAACGGCCACGGCCACCACCAGAACGACGACCACCACGGCCGGCACGGCCACGGCCACGACCAGAGGAGGCTCCACCACGAGGCGGGCGAGTACTGCCATCATAGGTCGCGAGAGCAGAACCATCAATAGGAACATATATCACTGGATCACCAGGAGAGCACTGCTGGACGCAGGAGTAAACCTCAGTAAGGGAAGGAATCTGAAGAGCACTGCTGGAAGCAGAGGGAGCGCAATCTGAAGCCGAAGCAGTAGTAGCACCCATGTGAGCCGAGCGTGCCTGACGAAGCTCGGGATGCAGGGTATAGCAATGGTCAATATGATGTCCCTCGCGCTGACAGTAAGTGCAAAAAGAACGGCCACGGCCACCACCAGAACGACGACCACCACGGCCGGCACGGCCACGGCCACGACCAGAGGAGGCTCCACCACGAGGCGGGCGAGTACTGCCATCATAGGTCGCGAGAGCAGAACCATCAATAGGAACATATATCACTGGATCACCAGGAGAGCACTGCTGGACGCAGGAGTAAACCTCAGTAAGGGAAGGAATAGCGCCAGAACCGATAATCTGCTGACGAAGATGCATGTACTTTGGACCCAAACTCTCAAGGTACTGCACAACACGGATCTGATCCCTCTGACGGGCAGCCTCTGTGAGATCCGTGGTAAGCGGCATGCAAACATCAAGCTGCTGACAGAGGCTAACGGATTGGCTGTAATGGGTGGCAAGAGGAAGATCACTACGGCGGAAACGCACCCACTCAGAATAGGTAGAGCAGATCCGACTAATGTTTGCCATGCCAGAGTAAAGAAGAGTAACCTGATCCCAGATCCATTTCTCAGTAGGCAGAAGCATCAAGGGCCCAGAGACGTGAGGGGCCATACTCTGCCACAGAAGGGTACAAACAAGAGCATCCTCATGTTCCCATCGATCAAAGGTGGGATCCGTCGTAGGAGGAGGATCACGACGAATGACGTGGGCTTTCCCACGGGCAATAAGATACTTCTCGACGACTGCTTTCCAAGTAACGTAGTTTGCCCCATCCAACTTAACAGTAGTGATATGTGGGAATGATCCATCCACAGAGAGAAATGGAGGCTGATAGAGAACCTTAGGGATCAGAAAACCCTAAGGCTCTGATACCATGTTAGCCGAAAGTTTAGACAGAGAAAAGTAAATGAGTTAGGGTTATCTCCCCCTGACTCATATCTTTATACTAAAACATATAGGAATGTACAAAGTCCTAAATGCCCTTAGGCAAGTTACATATTCCAACAGTTTTGTCTTCCAAGTCTTTTCGAACAATTTAATCATTGAAGTGTATAGAGCGGCTTGGACCAATTCCCATTTATTATATTTATTTTTCCAAGCCTCATCTTTTAATTTCATCTTTGAATAGTATAGGGAAGCATGGACTCACACTCTCTTGCACAATGACCGGGAGAACACTCCCATTATAAACTTATCTTTTTCCTTTAAGAAAAATTTTTGGATTATTATTTAGGCAATCAGTCTTGGATCAGGATTTATGAAGTCATCAGCCACGTCTTGTGAGCACCTCTTTTGCAAGGGAATCTGTTACATCATTAGCCTCCATTGACATGGAAAATAGAAAATATTTCCTGTTAGACACATCACAATGTCTTCAATGATATAAGCTAATTGTCATGGACCTTTAATCCATAAACTCTGTAAGCCCAAGGGTTCCCATGGGTTAATCATTTACCTTACCTTCTTGTTTTGATGCTAGCAAACTAAATTGATTAGCTTTTATGGACTAATGTGTTGCTTTGAGGTGTTGTGTTGTATACATGAATTTCATGTCATAATCGCTATATTACAACTCTTCACAACACATGGCTTGTGGATCAAGAGACAAAGAACAAAGAGCTTGCATCTACATTAGAGTCATCACCATTTGGATATGATCAAGTCAAGGAGCTCAACATGAAGATCCCACAAGTTCACACCAGCAAGGGTCAAGAAGGAGCTTGGAATTGAACATGCCATGGTGACACCTCATGTACCTCGACATGCATTGAAGATTGGAGGACAAGTCACCAGAGCCAAGACGAAGTTCAAGATGTTCATTTAAGCTGAAGAAGTCCAAGGAAGTGCAAAGAGCAAAGACATTCCAAGTAGACTCAAGGTTCTTACTTTTAGAATGTATTTGGAGTCCTCTTGATTTTATGTTTAAATGCACCTTCAAAAGGTTTTCAAAACGGTTTTCATACCTAAGGTTTTATATCTCTGAAAACCATACACAAACCCAAAAATGTGTTTGAAAGCCTAGGACTTAAGCCCAAGACCAAAGCCCAAAGCCCTTGAAATTTAAAGTTAAAAATGGAATTTTACTCGGGATGCTACCTGGAAGTCCAGGACATCTCGAAATTTAGCGAGCCGGTCGACCGGCATCCAGGTTGGGCTTGGAGGTCGACCGCCATAGGTCCGGTCGACCGCGTTAGTGTTTTTGAGCAGAAAATTTATTTCAAACAGGAGCCCTTGCCGGGCGACAGCCCTAGGGCCGATCGACCGCGCCGGTATGAATTTTGAAATTCAAATAAAGAGCCCGATAAGGGCGGGCGACCGCTGTGCCTCGGTCGACCGCCGCGACATGGAAATAGATCCGTTGGGGCTTGCGCAGGTTGACTTTCTCAACCCTGTATTTTACAGTTTTAACCTCAAACGGTCATATTTTCTTGTGGACTTTATATACACTATCCAAACCTTTCTAAACAACATTTTTTGTAAGATTAAATCCTATCTTCTTGAACCTAAACTTTTATATAAAAGGTTAAAACCTCTTTGAACTTGTATTTGTACATTCTACCAAGAGGTACTCCATAGGCTTTACATTTTATCTTCCTTGGAGTGTTTGTGAGCTTTCAAAGTTGTAATCAGTCTATCTAAGAGGCAAAGAGAGTTCTTATTTTATTTTTTCATTTGTTTGTGAGGGTCTCCGATTCGGCCCGTTAAGAAAGGTGAATCATTGTAAGA
Organism: Tasmannia lanceolata; assembly: GCF_043159265.1. NCBI lineage: Eukaryota > Viridiplantae > Streptophyta > Magnoliopsida > Canellales > Winteraceae > Tasmannia > Tasmannia lanceolata. The sequence goes on along the minus strand of NW_027518700.1, from coordinate 35,196,461 downwards.
GGGAGGTGCCCTCGCAAGGCTTTGTGTGAAAAGAGTGTGATCCCTTTGAAGGAGAAGTTGGTGTATGGCTTTGAGATTCGCCCGTCGAAGAATCTTATTGGTTTAGTAGAGATCCGAAGGAGGAAAACTTGGAAGAGTGGAGTAGGTCAAGTTGTGACCGAACCACTATGGAACTTGTGCCTTGTGGATGCTTTCTTATCTCCTTCTCTTTGCACTTTGGTGGTTGGTAATCTCTACCCTTTACTTGTGTTTATGTTTCATTGAACAAGGGTTAGAGTATATAAGCATAAAGTCATATCTAATCCCTAACCTACATTATAATTATTGATTGATAAAAAGTTAGACTTGTTAAGGCTTAATGGTAAATTGATTTTAATAATCCACTTAATTAGGCCCCAAATTTTTAATTAGCCAATTCACCGCCCCTCTTAGATTGTCACCTTGTATTTCATTTGGTATCAGAGCTTAGGCTCTTAAAGAGATTTTTAAATTTGAAATCTACAAGAGATAAAGATTCGTGACAATCCAAATGGATTTTGAGTGAGGCCAATCCGCGGTAATTCCTCTATTTTTTGATGGATCAAATTATAGAGCTTGGAAAGTAAAGATGTTTGCCTATCTCAAATCTATAGACATTGACATCTTAGATGTCATTGAAAGGGGATTTTCTATTACAAGGAAATGCACTAAAAATGATGTAAAATTATTTTCATTAAACTCAAAAGCTATTATTGTTATATGTTGTGGACTATGTCCCAATGCTTTTGAGAAAATATCATCATGTACAAATGCAAAAGATATTGGGACTAATCTTGAAAATTTTTATGAGAAAAATAGTAGTCTCTCTTCAAATGATAAAAATATTGTTCTTGAACAAAAAGTGACTACAAAAATCTTTTGCAAAAGAAAATTCTTTCAAACATTCAATTTCAGATTTGGAAAAACAAATTGAGAATTTGAAATCGGAGGTTAATGAATGTTTAGAAAGAAATGAAAAATTAAGTCATTTGAGCAAAATCTTGATAAACAAAAATGATGACTTACTTAAAAAGTGCATTATTCTTGGAAAAGAAAAAGAAAGCCTTGAAAACACAAACAAGAATTTAAATGAAAAATACACACTTTGTGAAAATGAAGAAAAATTAAAAGCTAATTTGTCTCAATAAACAAATTGCTTTGAAAGTCAATTAATTGAGATAAAATTAGCGAATAAATAACTCTCTTTAAAGAACCAAAGAATACAAGAAGAAAAAGATAAACATGCATGTTCTCATGTGTACTCTTGTGGTTCTAGTTGCTCCTCATCTACCCACTCATATACATGTTCATATTGTGGTAGGTTAGGGCATCACAAATCTAGGTGCAAGCTTAGATTTGTGAAATCAAACAAGTTTGTGTGGATAAGAAAAGATACACTTCCACACACAAACTTGGTTGGAACCAAAGTAATTTGGGTTACAAAATCACCCATTCAAACTCTTTATTGAACACTTTGGTTGAATGAGTTGTGCTTTAATTGCTATATCATATGAATTCTATCTAGATACTATTTCAATGTTACATTCATTGTATCTAGATCACATGTGCTTTAATGATATATCATTTTATAATTAAGCATAGATACATATCATTAGTCATGTTTTTAATAGAATGTATCCTTGCTTATTGAGTTTTATGATCATATCATATATCTCTTATAGTCTATAAAGAAAATAAGAAATTACCTCTTTAGACTATATGTTGTGCTATATTGAATTTTTTAGATGTCATCACATAGCCTAGGGATCGAGTTTACATGTCCATTATAATCTCATAAAAGAGAGAAAAATACGAGAAAAATCGATTTGTCCACAAAATCCCTTGGAAAATATCAAGAAATTGAAAATAGGGGTGTGGCGGTCGACCGAGCCTTGGCGGGCGACCGCGGAAGGCAATCTGGAGAAAAATAAGTCGAAACAGGTTAGACGCGGCGGACGACCGGGTCCGTGTGAACCCGGTCGACCGCGGATGGTCGCAAAATGAAAAATAAAAAGGGACAGCCGGGTTGCGGCGGGCGACCACGATACCCCAGTCGACCGCGACGGTCGAAAACTGCGTTTTAAAGGGCGGCCGCGAGTTATTTCTTCTTCTCCTAGGGTTTTCTTCCCTCCTTGCTTCCAAGCCATTTTCGCTGGAAGATAATCAAGATTAAGGCATTCAAGTGAGTTTTGATCCATCCTTCCTCCTCTATTTCTCATTTTCTCATCTTCTTCCTTGTTTTCATCCATATAAACTTTCCATTCCATTTCTTCTCTTTTTCTCTTGCCATTTTCTCCCACAAATCATTCATTTTCTACTTGTTCCCATCATTTTCATCCATTCTCATCATCTTTTTCAAAACCTACTTGATTCTTACTTTGATTCTTCACTTTTCTCTCAAAACCCTAGAAACTAAAATGTCAAGGAAAACCTTGGCTCAAAAAGGGAAACGAGGAAGAATGGAACCGGAAGAAGAGAAGTTCCCCACCGAACACTTTTTCAACAAAAAGGCCATGAATCTCTTCACAGTTTTTCAACAGAGAGGTGTCATCGCAGGGCGAAAGTGATTTTTCAAGACTTCAATAAGTTCGATCTTCTATTGCTTTTCGAATTCCAAGGTTGGTCATTTTTCCTCATTTACTCCTCCTTGGTCTATCGTGAAATAGTTAGGTGTTTTTATGCCAATCTCGAAATCACCCGTGAAGGAGTAGTAATGAACACCCACCTTCGAGGAGAACAATTTGGATTAAGTTTGAAGGACTTTTGTACTTGGCTTGATATACCTAATGGCGGGAGAAGGATTTTATTTTGGAAAAAGGATGAAATAGAAAATTATTTTTCAAGGACGGCTGTTTATAAAACCTTAGGAACTGTACCCCCTTCTGGAGAAAAACTGAACATCAATGCCAGCTCGATGAATTACACTGCAAGACTGATTCACAAAATTGTGGCCTACAACATCACCCCTAGAGCAGGAAACTTTGATATCGTAAAGCTCTTCGAAGCTCTCATAATCCATTGCATTATGGAAAATATCCAGCTAAACCTAGGATTCATTATGATGAGTTATATGGATGAGGCAGTCAAGAGAGGACAAGGTGGTCTTCCTTATGGGGTCCAGATTATTAAGCTCCTAAGGCGCAATAAGTTCAATTTTGGAAAAGTCTTCTCAACAAACCCTGATCCACCACTCAACCACGCCACCATTACTCTTATGAGAATTCCTATACCAGGAGTAGGTGGTCCTAGTAGGGTCACACCTGATGAGGTTGATAAGGCGATAGCTAAAGCTGAACGCATATCTCAGATGCAGGAGCAGATTAGAGCACATGAGCAGGCACAGGCTCAGCAGCGTCAGCCCCCTACCACTGGTTCATATGAGATTCTTGCCAGAGATATTGCATCACTAAAATCTGGGATGGACACCCTCACGACTGGCTTTGATAACCTCTCTACTGCCTTTACGACTGCAGAGAGTCAGAGAGCCTCTGATCATGATAGACTTATGGAGCTTATGGCAGGCAGCATAGGGAGATGATGCAAGCTTATCAGCGGAGTCAGGCCACCAGATGTTACACCTCCAGGACTCCACCTCGTGAGGAGCACCAGCCTCCACCTCAGGACTGATCGATAGACAACACCTTCCCTGCAGCAGACACAGTCGATCACATCTTGCTGCTGACTATCATGTTTTTTGTTTAGCCTTCTTCTTGCCCAGTTTGGGCTTTTGGACTATGTTTATATTTTTCTCTCTTCATGGATGTCGTTTATGCTCGATGTGGGCTTTTATGTCTGGATGTATATGCCCATTATGGGCTTTATGACTGTGTGGATGTTGCCCTAGATGTGCTTTTGGATATTGTTGGTTAGATGCCCAGTGTGGGCTTTATGGTTAGGTGATGGATATTCTGTGCCCAATAAAGGGCATTATGTTTTATTTTGGTCCATGTCTCAGAGATTATATGATTGTATCTATTGTGGTATCTAGTATATGTCTTTCACACTTATTCATGTATCTCTGATGATGTTTTGACATGATGAGAAGAGGGTGTGTCTCTTCCATCTATTGGTTCATGTATATGGAGTTTTATGTTTCCTATATATATATATACACATGATCTTTTGGTTGCCATGGATGCATATTCCCTTGTTGTTTACTATTTTGGTATCCTTGTGTTTATTAGACTGAATTCGCCTCAAGGTCATCATATTTTGTCTAATATTCACCCATCCATGTTCAAATAGTGAATACCTCTTGAATGGAGCAAATGTGGAATGGTTAAAGTGATTCAAATCACTGGGCCTATGTGCTTAGAACTTTTTACATTTAGACTTGATGCACATAGTCAGGAGGAGCTTTCACTTGCAAATGTATAACTATCTAGAGCCAAACAACTTAAACTCAAAAGTTATTTTATAGTTCTGAGAATGTTCATGCTCAAGAAGAGACTTGTATGCCCTATGACAAGAAAACCCCTACATAATGTAACTTGTGAACTTGAAAGGTTAAGTTATAGATCTGAGCATATCCTTACTCTGGTAGATGCTTATCTGCTTCAAAAAGTTGCAAATGAAGCCCAAGTATTCAAATCATTCTGCCATGTCATGCCCTACAATATAGGTTTCATCTAGGGCCAATGACAAATTCATAGGGGGAGAGCCAAATGATTATATCTTCATGCTTCTATATATCATTGTGATGTTCTCACAAGGTCTATTGCCCATATTTAGGGCTGCAACATGGTCGGGTTGGGTTGGATTTTTCAAAACCCTAGCCCAACCCTGGATCCCATTATCTCGGCCCTGACCCGCCCTGACCCTGAGTCAGGGCCGAAAATCCTCAACCCATTGCCCGCCCTACAGGGCTCAGTGCTGGCACTGGCCCGCCCTGATTGGGTAGGGTCGGGCTGGGTCGGCCTAATTGACCCTAGTGCAAATACCTGTTAAGAGTGCCAAAAATAAAGCAACCACTTATCATATAGAACAAAATGATCAGAGAAAGGGAACAAAATAAGACAATATGAATTCAACAACATGACGGGCAACAGAGACAATTAATAATAATAATTTAAAGAAACATCAATCCAAGATAATAGAAAACATTAGCAAAGGAAACATGCACAGATGGTTCAATTCTATAATAGAAAACTTAGGGTCGGGCCGGGTCACGGTACCCGAGGCATTAACCCAGAACCTGACCCGACCTGAGTCAGGGTCTAAAAAAATGAACCCTGACCTGCCCTCAGGGTTGGAAAATCCAGCCCTGATCGTGTTCGGGGTCAGGGCTGACAGGGCCAAACTTGCACCCCACCCATATTCTTATGCTTAACTTGCAAATCATTTTGATAAAAAAAAGGGGGCTTATCTTGCATTTCACTTTTGTTTTTTTTCTTTGATAAGCATTCTCAGAGCTTGAATAGTATATCATATACAAGGCACATAGCTTAGACAATCTATTATTCATCTTGACACCCCACTTGCACTTTCACTTGTTTATTCCTACCTTTTGCTGTTGCCAAGAGGGGGAGAATTTTGGGAATTGATTAGGTAGTCCAATTGTATATGCACCATATGCTTTGTAGTCATTAATTATATTTGTGCATATAGTGAGGGGGATCTATCCTCTATTGTGTATATTATATCATGTATACTCATCTATTTGGTTAACATCTCCTTCCTCCTTAATCAATTTGTTTGCCATCATAAAAAAGGGGGAGAATGTAAGCCCAAGGGTTCCCATGGGTTAATCATTCACCTGACCTTCTTGTTTTGATGCTAGCAAACTAAATTGATTAGTTTTTATGGACTAATGTGTTGCTTTGAGGTGTTGTGTTGTATACAGGAATTTCATGTCATAATCGCCATTATACAACTCTTCATAACACATGGCTTGTGGATCAAGAGACAAAGGAACAAAGAGCTTGCACCTACATTGGAGTCATCACCATTTGGAGATGATCAAGTCAAGGACCTCAACATGAAGATCCCACAAGTTCACCAGCAAGTGTCAAGAAGGAGCTTGGAATTGAACATGCCATGGTGACACCTCATGTACCTCGACATGCATTGAAGATTGGAGGACAAGTCACAAGAGTCAAGACAAAGTTCAAGATGTTCATTCAAGCTGAAGAAGTCCAAGGAAGTGCAAAGAGCAAAGACATTCCAAGAAGACTCAAGGTTCTTACTTTTAGAATGTATTTGGTTTCCTCTTGATTTTATGTTTAAAACTTTAAATGCACCTTCAAAAGGTTTTCAAAATGGTTTTCATACCTAAGGTTTTATATCTTTGAAAACCATACACAGACCCAAAAATGTGTTTGAAAGCCTAGGACTTAAGCCCAAGACCAAAGCCCAAAGCCCCTGAAATTTAAAGTTAAATATGGAATTTTACTCAGGGCTGGTCGACCGGGCTATGCCGGGCGACTGCGGGATGCTACCTGGAAGTCCAGGGCATCTCGAAATTTATCGGGCCGGTCGACCGGGGTAAGCCGGGTGACTGCGGATATGTTTTCTGAAAATCCAAAAAACATCCAGGTTGGGCTTGGAGGCCGACCGCGATAGTGTTTTTGAGCCGAAAATTGGTTTCAAACAGGTAGCCCTCGTCGGGCGACCGCCCTAGGGCCGGTCGACCGCGCCGGTATGAATTTTGAAATTCAAATAAAGAGCCCGATAAGGGTGGGCAACTGCTGTGCCTCGGTCAACTGCCGCGACATGGAAATAGATCCGTTGGGGCTTGCGCAAGTTGACTTTCTCAACCCTGTATTTTACAGTTTTACCCCCAAATGGTCATATTTCCTTGTGGACTATATTTACACTATCCTAACCTTTCTAAACAACATTTTTTGTAAGATTAAATCCTATCTTCTTGAACCTAAACTTTTATATGAAAGGTTAAAACCTCTCTAAACTTGTATTTGTACATTCTACCAAGAGGTACTCTATAGGCTTTATATTTTATCTTCCTTGGAGTGTTTGTGAGCTTTCAAAGTTGTAATCAGCCTATCTAAGAGGCAAAGAGAGTTCTTATTTTATTTCTTCATTTGTTTGTGAGGGTCTCCGATTTGGCCCGTTAAGAAAGGTGAATCATTGTAAGAGGGAGGTGCCCTCGCAAGGCTTTGTGTGAAAAGGGTGTGATCCCTTTGAAGGAGAAGTTGGTGTACGGCTTTGAGATTCGCCTGTTGAAGAATCTTATTGGTTTAGTGGAGATCCGAAGGAGGAAAACTTGGAAGAGTGGAGTAGGTCAAGTTGTGACCGAACCACTATAAAACTTGTGCCTTGTGGATGCTTTCTTATCTCCTTCTCTTTGCACTTTGGTGGTTGGTAATCTCTACCCTTTACTTGTGTTTATGTTTCATTGAACAAGGGTTAGAGTATATAAGCATAAAGTCATATCTAATCCCTAGCCTACATTATAATTATTGATTGATAAAGGGTTAGACTTGTTAAGACTTAATGGGTAAATTGATTTTAATAATCCACTTAATTAAGCCCCAAATTTTTAATTAGCCAATTCACCCCCCCTCTTGGATTGTCACCTTGTATTTCAAACTCTCTCCCAACTTCTCATGGAAGATCTGCATCCCCAAAAGGAGAATTGTTGCCTCAGCTTTGTTCAAATCCTTAATACCAATTGGTCTAAAGAAAGCCAAAGTACTTTCACCTTTATCATCCCTAAAATTCTTTCCAACCCCTGCCAACTCTGAATTCTGCAACAAAAAATTGTTGAAATTAAGCTTAATATTGTTTGATAAGCAGGCCATATCTCGCGCTTCTTGTCCTCAGTAATTTTCCCTCAACTCTCTTTGAATTTTCTGAAAAGGTCTTGTGATAATCTCCCGAAGTATTTTCTTATGAGTGCCCACCTTATAAGTAATTATTTGGTGTCAAGGACAACCCTCCCAAAGAACATTTATCCAAAAAAAAATCCTATAATGTCTCCATCTAGTTATCCATACCCCCCAAACGGAGAGAAAGACCAAAGTACTTTGCCACTCTCTCCAAGATGTCAACATTGCCATCCATCCAAAAAAGTGCCAAGAAAAGTATAAGGAAACCCAATCCACTCAAAACCACTTGAAGATCGCAATCCCAAATTCTTCTAACCAGTTTAGACGGAATGAACATATGTTTCCCTAACTCATGAAATACTAATCATTTCTTAAACCTTTCCAAATCTTTGCCATCTCATCTTCTTGCCACAAGAGAGCAAAATAATGGCTTCACCAAGAAAACTCCTCAAAGGCCGCTCCACAAACTCTCAGATTTTCTTCAACCTGTGATACAAAAAACTCTTCGGGTTCACTAAAAATATTGAGAAGGCACACAGATTCATCATCTTTAAACTCTTGAGAATAGTGCCCCATGCTGAGAGAGAGAGAGAGAGATTGTGGTGGTGGTATTTATAAGATTATCGATAAGATGCTTTCGATGTGGATAGAAAGGTTATGTGGGCCTTGTTATTTCTCCTTTCAAGGGTCTTACACAGTACAATGCCATATTTAGATGGGTTCTCATAGCTAATGAATGGCCAAATTCAAAGAAGAGTTAGGCACCATATGTACGATTGATATAGAAAAAGTTGTTTTATGATTTATCAACTACCTCCAATTTTCGAATGTCACCTTATATTTTTGTTGGGAGGTAATGTGGATATTTTTACTAAGATAATGAATTTATTGAAAAAGGAAAAAAATTTACAAAGCTACATCCAGGGGCAAAGGACGCAAAGGATAAGTGCTGTCCAAAGTAGTCCGCCTTCCCCTAATTCTATCAAGCTTTACTTTGGCAATGTATTCTTGAGCAACCTGGGCTCTGCAGGCATTATTGGAGTTATCAGAAACCATGTGGGGGAGGTGTTGCTCTTATCCTATGATCTGATTGGGATGTACAACTCTAACAAGATGGAGGTTTGTGTTATCCTCATGGGCCATAGAATTTTTGGTCTCATCACGAGGGATGTTCGATGTTGGTAGATGGTGATTCTGCTAGTGTGATTTCATGGATCAAAGGAGACACATTGGGTCCATGGAGCTTTACCAACATCATCAATGAGATTAGAGACATTACTACCATTCATTCGCGGTCCCTTTTATGTGCTATTCACAGTTTTTACGTGTTTAAATAAAGTTTTACATTACGGACTAAAAAAATTCTGAGGGTAGAGGTAATGTGAATTGCGTGTCGATCACTTATGTAGGCCTTCCTCTTGGGTTGGGCACACTGTCTAAGGCATTATGGCGACAAATATTGGAAAGAACTGAGAGGAACATGGTGAGGTGGAAGAAGGGCTATGTGTCTCTTGGGTGAAAGATTACAATCATTAAGGCCTCCTGTCTAATCTCCCTACATATTTCATGTCTCTTTAAATTTGATATATGTGGCGAATGAGTTGGAGACACCTTTAAAGAGATCTTTTACAGGGAGGTAGCTAGGAGAAGTACAGATTTAGCATCTTGTTAAGTAGGAGTGTAAGTCAGTGAGATGTTGTGGGCTTGGATTGGGGAATTTGGTTCTAAGGAACAAAATTATCTTTGCGACATTGTTATGACGGTTTAGGGAAAGGAGGAACCTTCATGAAGAAAATAATGTGATTCATATGGGGAGAGGTCGGATGAGTGGGATTGTAGAAAGATAGGTAGATGACGACTCTTGCTTCCCCCTGGGGGGCGGTGGTGGTATGTTTGGGTGGATCTTGGGTTAGGTGGAATCCATCCTTGCCATGCCTATCCAAATCTCTATTGGTTTGTTCGCCCATAAAAGTGTTAGTATTGTAAATCTACTATCTGTGTAGTATGAAAGTCCACACCTGAATAGTGATTTCTTTTCAGTCGGTCATGACTTGATGCTAGGATTGAGCCGAATGGTGGTTGCTTGCATCAGGATCTTAAGGTTGATGAATCTCAAGATATCTCGAGCATGATTAGCCGAACATGCATAAACTCTTACATGTGATTTTGTAGATTTCGATGTCAATGTAGATAAATAAAGTATGTTCTAGGCCATGTACATGGTAACCCATGTTAATCAGCTAAAAGGTTATAGTTATGACGCAAAACGATAAGCTCAGATCCACTCACCACATCACCAAATATTCATGCAAACTTTAATGACATAAATGTGAGCAGAAGCAAATAATTGATATTATCGAATAAGTTACATCCAATCACAAACATAGGTAATAGGGCTGTTCAAAGGTGAGTTGGTAGAACACTGAGCTTCACCTTTTTCCTTAGTCTCCTACTTTCCCTCATAGATCATGCATCTTCATCAAGCATTTTTATTGAATCAGTAATATTGTTGAATACCTTCAAGTTCTTTTCAAACCCTGACTAGCCCTTGTGTTCGATGCCTTCAATGTTTGCCATTAAAGGAATTCTCAGCATTAACCCAAAATACACACAAATGCATGAAGAAAAGTGTGATATTTGATAGCAGCATGAAGGTATAGAATGGCTTCATTTAGGGAACCCCCTGCCCTCATGTGTGCAAGTAATTTTGCACTATCTCTTGCCTGTGTGAGGTTCCCAAAGGACCAATTTGTGAATTCTCTTGGATACACCTTATGTAGTGTTAACTACTGTTTTAAAACTTCTTGCATCAATCATTGACTCTCAAGTTCGCGTATTGCCCTATCAAATCAATAAAAATCCTTTGACACTCCCGAGTTATGACCACACAAAACATTGACTTGCTTGAGCCGACTCCCTTTTACTTGGCCGAGTTCTCATCTGTGTCCGATTTTTGAAGCACTAGTGTAGACTAGATCCCATCACCATGCCATCTCAAATGGGGTCTCACCTCATGATTTTGACCCGTATATGTTTTGGTAACCATGCACGGCTTTTCAAATTATAGCATGATATTCTATATTTGCATTGTTAATGAAATTATATGTATATTATTGTTCATGAGAAACTTGTACATGAAACATGTTAATTTGTTTAAGGAAAATGGCTGAGCTGATTATCATCTAAGCCAATTTTCATCTACTTAGATTTGGACTCTACTCACCTATGTTACGCATTGTTAGACAGAAGAAAATATATCTACAAACTTTCATGTATAGTTTTATTATTTTGAGAACTGCTTCATATATACTACTAGAGTGCAATGAATTTTCTTTTTGTATTATAGATTCTGAAAAATGTTCTCTTTGTATGTTGACATTTTGTTACCAATGTCCAACTACTTCAATTGAAAATAGATTCAATTTTGAATTTGTCTAGGAAAGTCTCTGGTAGAGGAGGAGGAATTATATACACCATTTTATTTCTAAATCCACATTGCCATCTTAGTTCTAGTTAGGGTAGTTAAATAATATTCTTTTTTACTTCATTTTTTCCTTCAATTTCTCTTTCCAACTTTCATGTCTTCTTCTTTGTTTCCCTTGGAAGAAAAACAGAATTACAGCAAACATTTGAGACAAACAGTATAAGAGGACATCTAAGATTTTATACAAACTTTGTTTAGAGAAATAACAACACAAGATGTAGATGAAGAGAATAAATGAAAAGCAGCCGAAATTTGAAATGATTTAAGATGAAATCTAAACCCAGACTAAGCGATCTTTTACTACCTGTACCTACAGAGAAAAAACAAGGCTTGGTCAAGACGAAACAATGCAAACCATAAATTATCAGAATGAAAAAAACCGCAGAAAGGCTGCATGGAGAGGCATGACAATTGACAACCAAAGGTTTCAATCATCCAAATTGAAAAAAGTGATTTCTAAACCTATCCTAAGTCCATTAACATACTAAGATTGCAGCAATCTCAATCCAGACATCATTTGAAGGAGAATTCACTGGAAACAGGCTTACTTGAAAGAACATCAACTGGTATAGAAAAACTAAATCAAAGTAAATGTTTAATATAGAAAAACTAAATCAAAGTAAACGTTTAAAGGGGAAAGATCTGTGAAAATCTCAATCCAGATCATTTGCTGGAGAATTCGTTGGAAAAGGCTTGCTGGTTAGAAGAAGATGAATTGATTGGATCAAAACTAAACCAAAGCATACGCCTAGAGAGAGAAAAATCCAGGGGAGAAACATGGAAAATGAAGAAGAATCTCAAACATAAAAGATCAAAGCAATTCCGTAACAAACTTCGGTTTATATTCTAGGGAAAACAAGTGAATATAAAATGAAAAAATGAAGCGAAAATTTGATAGAAAATCTTATAATACTAGATTACTACCTACAAGTTTCATAAACATTAGGGGAGTTAATAATTAAAGTGTAAACTAAGTTGGGTTTGGAGTTAGGAGAAAATGAGTCTTTATATCATTTTCCCAGAAACGAACTAGTAATTCTGAGTTAACTTTGAATCTGAGCTCATCCTTTTATTCTCACATCTGAGTTCAGACTCAGTTCTGGAGCCCAATCTGACTCAACCTGTCGGAGCTCCGAATTGATTAGCAATGTTTTGGATATTAAGCTTTTTGATTGCTTATCTAGATGTCTGCTTTCCTGATTCTGATAGTTGTGACTACAATCACATTTGGGTGTGATCTTTGGGTACTGGCCTGACAGGTCCGCAGAGGCGTAGAGAGAGCAGAAATTTATAGCATTGCTCTCTCTCCAACTGTCCAATGGCTGGCGGTGTCTAGTGACAAGGGTACAGTCCATTTGTTCAGTCTCAGAGTTCGAGTGGTGGGAGAAGATTCATCGAATCATCCTACTGATCAAGGACCAGAAATGGTTCAACAGAATTCGTCGACTTCTCTTGACCCCCTCATATCTCCAAACCCGGGTGCCAACTTGAGCTCGTCTTTGTCTTTTATGAAAGGTGCGGGCAAAATTTGTCTTCCTTAAGGCCCTGATTGAATTGCAATAATTTTCTGGAAATGTTTGGAAAGGAAAAATATTTCTAAATATTCCTACTTTGTTTACATACAGAAGAAGATAACTTGAACTAACCCTATTCAATTTTTACTTACCTTCAATTTATGATTATCTCTCTCTAAATTAATAAGGGAGATGATTTTTTCGCCTCCCTGTAGGATTATGCCCCCCCCATTTCACGTGAATTGTGGGCTGACTTTAACGCTTTTTGACGTCAAATAACGTGAAAAGGGGGCGCATAATCCCCGGGGGGGGTGGGGGTGGGATATCGATTTTGAGTCTAAAACTGATTATTGGGCTCAAAATTAAACATAGTTTGAGTCAAATAATCAGTTTTGAACTCAAAATCCAAACAAACAGGGCCTAAATTGTGTAAATAAAATTTTTGCAAGAAATTTTTTCCATCCGAACTATTTTTCTTGCAATTTAAACAGGGCCTTAGGCACTGTTTGGATTGCAGGAATTTTCTGGGAAAATTTGGAAAAGAATGTTTTTCCAAAATTTCTTGTTTTTCAATTGTCGGATTACAAATGAAACAAGTAACATGAACCACAACAGTTCAATTTTTATTTAGAGGGAACTTCAATTTATAATGATATGCATCTAAATAAGCCATAACTACATCAATTTCCTCACAATCATGGAGACAATATTTTCCTCATGAGAATTTTTTTTTCCTGCAGTCCAAACAGGGCCTTATATAACTCCGTATGAGAAATGATGGATTTGTAGTATACACATTGTTGTTGCTTGGCTTAAACTCATCAAATACCTGAAGTTCTTGGTCAGTTGACTTGACTCAGTCGAGACTGCAGTCAGGCCAAGGGGTTAATTTGGTTTGCATAGAACCAGAGAACTTCAACTTTTCAGAAAAAAATGGCCCAAACAATTGGAAAGCTCAATCAACTGCGCATAAATCTTAAAACACAAACTACCACGTAGTTTTTTTTTTTTTTAATTCAAAATACTTGATCAAGTACCCAACTGAGTCCGTGAGACATGGCTCATATTTGGGTCTTCAATGAGTCTGAAGACTCTAACCTAAAATTTGAATTTCAGCATAGTTTGGTTCTACAACATAGTTTGCTTTGCTTTGCTGAATCTGAGGAATTCTGTGTGTCTTGATGCTTCACCAATTCCAAATTGTTTTTTACCAATACGTTTGTCTTTAAAAGGAGTATTTGGTTTCATGAATTCATGTATATTGTCTTACTTCCCACTTCTGAACTTTGGCAGGTGTATTACCGAAATATTTTAGTTCGGAGTGGTCCTTTGCTCAGTTCCACTTAACGGAAAACACTCGGTTTCTTGCTGCATTTGGATCTCAGAACACTGTCGTAATAGTTGGCATGGATGGGAGGTAGTCTGTTTTTATATTAGAACTTTTTGGCTGTCTTTATCAATTTCTGTCGATTTCAAAGCCCCCCTAAACGAAAAAACATAGGACTTTAACGTGGACCTTCCCTTTTCTCTTTTTCTTTTTATTGATTCCCCTTTTTCTCTTTGATATGCTGTATTTGCACCCATCAAATCAAACATTAGGATTATCTAATGGGTGTCCTAAGTAGGACTTATTATCTGGATTCTCTAGAAATAAGGTTCTAAAAATAAAAAGAAATTGACCAGAAACACATTTTTTTGGGGGAAATCTGCTTGTTTTTTAGCAGATTTTATTCATAAAATACATGTAATATAGACTATCTTCTTTCTCAGCAGGCTTTTGATCCTTCTTTTTTCTCAAATTTATCGTCCTGTTTCCAGTTTCTACAGATGCAGTTTTGATCCTTTGAACGGAGGCGAGATGATTCAGCAGGAGTACGTCCGCTTGTTGAAAGCCGACAATCGACTGAGATCTGCTAGCGCCTGAAAATTCACATGTCAACCGCTACTGCTTCTCTCCATATGTAAATACATGCCCGTTTATCTCTTTCTATATCTATCTACCTATATATGCATTATCATTTCATCATCTAAAATTAGAATTATGTGTATTCGTCATATAAGCGCATGGGATATGCGTAGAGCTCCTAATGATAAAAATTACTTCCTTCGAATAACACTTGCTACTATGTTTCTTGCTTCTTATGGAGACTTCCCTGTAAACCTTGGATCATGGAATTCAATTATACATACAGAATATGGCATGGTCACAACAATTGATCTGATGGAAATCATATTATAGATCTATCAATATAAATCGGTCTAACCACTAGAATATACAAGGGGGAAAAGAACTTATCTCGATCAGCCAAAGTGGTGATCGATCGGCCTGGATCTTCTACTGCATCTCTGGTCTGCCTGATCTCGGGTGGGAAAATCTCCTTTAGCCAGTTAAATGGCAGCATAGACCAATCACTTTATTTATTAAAAAAATGACCTCCTAGAGTCCCCAACCACAATAAAGCTATAATTGGCTTAATTCATTCAACCAACTACATTATCTAGACCTACTTGATGTAGTTGAACTTGGGCTACACTAATTATTTATGTCTCAATATGGATGAGGTGCACTATAACATTTATGGATCACATCAATTTCACTTTATCAGAGTTTACTATCATCACTTGGTCATCTTTTGGAGTTTACACTGGATGTTCCATTGACGGGGATCCATCACGGATTTCATTGGAGATACCTCATTCATTGGTGAGGGTGTTGTCTGCTAGAGTGCTCGTGGTTGTATACAATACAGTTGCGGCGACTTCACAAGGCCGTGATACATCATTCTGCAGACTTCTACTCGACGGAGTCGAGTTCTTCCCGCATTGGGGAAATTGATGTCATCCATTAGCCAGACTTTATTTTAGTTTCTTTTTTTTATCATGAGAGATTTGTTTAGCTATTTTTTTTGAAATTCATTTCTATTTTTAGTTATAATTTTTATCCTAGATGTGGGGGATGTCCACATCTACATACGACCCACTTATAGTAATCGCAGACTTATATTTACCTTGGCAAAAAAACCTTCAGTCCCCATATAATAGACCAAAAGGAGGAAGCCCTGAGGGAAGTTTTGATGTTTTGAAAAAAAGCCCCAAGGGCCCCCAACCGCAAGGTACCTCTTCTTTCTTCTTTCTCTACTTTCTTCTCCACCCGTCATGGTTGGGTTTATAAACCATTCCTCTTTTCCGCTTATCTTTTCTCCTTGATCTTCTTTCCTTCTTTTCTGGATCTTGATCTTTCTTTCATTCATTCCGCCTTATCTTGGCAGATATCAGTCATTCTTTCTCTCACTCTACCTTTCTCTTTTTCCTCTCTCGGACACTGATGCAGGCGATTAAGGCTAGACATCCGGCATGTCGTTCCTAGGTTCTGTATACTTTCACTTTCATTTTCAGCAACCTACTGATATTTCCCTACCATTTGAATTATTCCAACAGTCCTTACATCCTTATTTTGCCCGGATCGACCCTACCCTTTTTGCCCACAACTCCTATCTTACTTTTACCATTCACACATCATATCCTTGCCCCTTGGGACAGATTTATAGTTGAGGACTGTTTTTTTTAATTTCATATTGATTAGCTACTTCTTGTTGGGACTTTTTTATTTGAAGGGTTTTCTTGTTGGGACTTATAATATGGAACATGTATGAATAGTTTAATTGTTATAGATGATTGAAATTTCCAGCGTAGAGTTTCTTTAAAAATCCTTTCATCAGTTTGATTATTCTTGTTATATTTATGCTGATTTGGGAATGCATGTTGTTAATTTTATTTATAAGACTTTGAAAACATCTCTTAACGGCCTCATCATATGACATACAATTCGCTCTCATCTACTTTCATATTTGAATTTCACTTTATGAGAGTTGTCCTCATCAACCTTTTTTTTTTTTGAAATGTCCTCATCAACCTTAATAAGCTTATTTCTTGAATTTCACTTTGAAAACCTTTCCTTGCCATTTGCCTTAAATTTCATCTGCAGTCTTGAAAAATCTCAAATAATTGGGCCTAGTGTACATAGCCACTGGGTACGCAATACAGCATCATATCCTTCTAATGGAAGTAAATAAAAATCTATAGAAATTGGAACTTCTTGCAGATTTAATATGACACCCATGCATTTACAGGCATCTACCACTTCAAATCAGCCTCTTTCCTAAAGTCTCACTTCCAAACTTGTGATTGATACCCTATCAACACCATGGAAGCTATTCTTTCAATGCACCCTTTTACTCTCATGGTCTCCGGGGCTCATTTGCCTGAGATCAAATTCAATGATATTTCTGGCACCTCTGTTGAATTTCCCTCCGCAGCATCCTCATCTTCCATAATAACATCGACCTCTTCACAACATGCTTCTGTCACAAATAACTTATTGTAGCGATGCCCCGGACTGAATTTTTTGCTGCAGTTGTCTCACAACCCCTTTGCTCTCCTTTGTTATAACTCAGCTGGTGACATCTTACGAACTGGTAGGTTGGGACGACTGATCACTCCATCTTTATCTGCTTGAATGTTTCTTATGCCAGGCGGTGTTGCTCGTTGTTGGGATAAGTTACGAGCTCCGTGTAATTGGGCTAACCCAATTGCGACCGATAAAGTAGCCAGCATAAAGCCACACTTTAATGCTATCCTTCAATCCTTTTACAAAACACCTAACTTGATGGGCTTGTGGTAAATGACCCACCCTCACTAGTAGCTTTTCAAACTGAGTATGATAATTATTTACCGATCCCATTTGATGATCCCATTTGATGAAGCTTTGTGAGCTCGCCAAAGAAGTCAAGGATTTTTGTAGGACCATAGTAAGAGTAGTCCCTCGCGAAATCCCTTCCGTGAAACCATTCCCATCTCTTGTTTAAGTCGTTGGTACCACAATTGAGCGTCTCTTAAAGATGAAAGGATGCCAACTCTTAAAGATGAAAGGATGCCAACGCAGCTCGCTCCACTTCCGACGTTTCATAAAAATAAAAAAATTGATCCGCCCTACATACCCGGCTAGTCGGGTCTTCTCCGCCATTGAAACATGGAAAATCCAACTTAACTAGTTTGGGAGTGTATGGTTGTTGAAAACCGTTGGCTTGCGTTCCTCTGTTAACACCCAGCCACCCACCATTGGATCTCGGGTGAGCTCGAGAACTCTGACTAGCATCACGAACATATTGAGCAGACAATTGATCAACCTTTGTGCTTAATTTGTGAGAGAGCTCGGTCATTCTGTCCATGATTTGCCTCTGTGCTTAATTTGTGAAAGAGCTCGGTCATTCTGTCCATGATTTGTCGTTGCCCTCTGATGAGAGAAGCACCTTGTCTTCAAGCTACTTCACCCTTTGGGCCATCCATAGGCTCTGATACCACTTCGGTATATTCATGGTATACTCTCCCTATTTTGCCACCACAAGAAAGAAAAGGAAACCGTGGAGTGGAAAAAACTGAAGACGGGCTCGCAACTAAGGAGAAAGAGAATACGCAGATAGGGAAAGAGATGAATCTAGGTTACTTCGAGGGAACCCAATCCTCCAGATAAGAAAGTGATTTGATTTTGCCAAAGATCCTTTCTCATTAGCTTTTTTTCAAATTAAATTCAAGGACATGCCAAGCAACAGTTAACTTGACTACCAGTAGAAACAAAGCCCACTAAAATAGAACTACTTCCTAACTTGTCCACATCACAACTATCGATGAAACGAACTCCCTAACTACAACTGCCTGCTAAATCTCAAACGTCGATATACAATTAGACTTTATCTCGCACGCGTAACAATAGTTATGTTAAGTTATTTCTACACCGAGCAGTCCCGAAAGAGAAGAAAGCACCAGGGCAAGGTCCTTTTTCTCTTTATGTTTTAAGTTATGTGTTTTTTATAAGAAACCAAAAGATGAAATTAGTTTCTAACTCTGTCCCTTTCATACGATTTGCATTGAACTTATCCTCCGCAGGAATAGCTAGGCAATTTCGGTTCGATAATTTCATAGAAAATAGAGCAAATAATAGTCTCTTTCAAGAGTTAAAAGAAAAGGAAGTCTTCCTCTTCTCTGCTCTTTTTATCTCTTGATGTTTGGGGGACACTAAGGCTTGAACTCTGATAAGGTTGAGTTTACTTTATGGGTTGAGCAAGCATGATTTTGAGGAAGACATCAGAGATGAATGTGGGTTTTCTTTTGAGTGATTTTAAAATCTCCCACCTGCTCGGCAGTAGTATTTACCTAATCCTTTTAATAGGAACAAATAAATGGAAACTAAATGAATGTCAATAGAGAAATGCAAGGGATACAAATATAAACTCTAATAAGCTGTTATTTAGAATCACCCTGAATTTTCTGAACATACCCTGTTCTATTTTACATCTCACCAACTTTGTAAAAGCTCAAGAAATCACAATGGAATTTTTCATCACAAATGCACCTCAAGTTTTGTACAACTTTGTCAAAATTCTTTATGATTCTTTCAAATGGTAAATTCTTCTCAATAATTTAGATCATGGGCTCTCTGTAGAATTTCTGAAATGCTTGTATTGGTGCCTTCAAAGGGAAGTCCTTTGTTGGAGAAGGCTGCTTGCTAGAGCCATGGCAGGGAATTATGAAAAATAGTTTCTGCCTAATGAGTTTTCTTCTTCATCGTTCTTGATTGTGGTGTTTGTCATAGCTTCGTGAAATTATAAGTATAGGAGTGGATATGCATTCATTCTAAGAAGAGCAGTAATATTCTTGAAAATCCACTATTGAAAATCAATGAAGCAAACTCGGTCCACCAGAGAATCAATATTCATTACTTCATAAAAAGCAATTGAAGAAGTTAAAAATCTAAGAAACCTTCTATAGACACCTCACTTTGTTCCTGATAGACCTGAGACTTGTCACCTCGGAGCAGATCATGAGAACTTGAAAAGGCCCAAGATTAAATGTGAGAACTTGGAGATCCTATTCTTTTTGTTTCTCTTTCATAATTTAGGGTCGCATCTGTTTTGGATTTTGAGAATTGATTGTGTCCAAAACTAATTCATCGCTGAATTGGGAATTTGGTTCGCAGCTGTAGAATTGATTTGGGCTCCAAGCGATTCAACGTCGCAATGAAAAAAGGATGTGGAATCAATTTGAGCCTGAAATCAACTCTAGAGAAAGCCAAATGCCTTAATAGCAGCATTAGTCTCAAATAGGCTGCAAGTGAGTGGCACAGCTTCAACCCGATTAGCTAATGCCTAGGACTTCTTTACCCACCTCGGGCACTCAGGAGTCAGGCCTGTATTCAAGCTCATGCAGAGGCATAAAATCATATCCATAGAGTAAAAGGGCCAACTTGAGAGCAATACAAGCTGGGAACTAGCTGACTCATAGAGAGAGGCCAAATGCCTCATTCTTCCAAAAAATCGGTCTTTGATTTTGAGTCCAAAACTAATTCTCCGCACAATTGGGCATTTGGTTCAGCTGTAGAATTGATTTTGAGCTCCAAGCGATTCTACGTCCAAGAAAATATGGTGGTCCAATCAATTTCATCCCAAAATCAATTCTAGAAAGAAAGCCAAACGCCTCGTTTTGCCAAAATTCGGTCTAGGAATCGATTCTTAAAATAATTAAAAACAAACAATGTGGGTTGGTGTATTGTTGATTGTGCTTGGTACTGACATCATTCGCAATGTAATAATGAGTGACAATGATATATTCGCTACGTTTTTTACTTGGGACAGCCCCCCCTAGTGTAAACTAGTAGAGAGGGCTGTCCCAAAAACAAATGGACGAATATATCACTTCCCTGTACTGATTTGCTCCCAATCTCCCATCGCTTAATTACTGCCACGTGTACGGTGGAGATTGATGAAAAACCAAGCTACCACGAATCTTTATTACCAGTACGAACTTCAAACGATAGATTATGGGCAGTGATATTTTCCCCCCCTTGTTGGATATCCCCCCCCCCCCCCCCCCCCCTAATAGATATGGTTAACTTTTATGCTTTTGGCCCTCTCTCTCTCTCTCTCTCTCTCCCTTAACAAAACGGTAAAAAGAAAGTAGAAGTTCCAAGTTCCAATTACCAGCGCAATCTCTTGGCTCCTGCCAAAATCATCTGGTGAGGAAAAAAAAGTATCATTTTCTTGGTGGAATCATCCAATTTCCACCATTTTCCGTGGAATCTGATTTCTCCTTCGCAAGACAATGAGTATTGGACTGCATCGATTCCTCTGCTTCGCCCCTCCACCCAACACGAATTTCTCTGGCGAGGAATCGCTCGTTTTCACAAAGATTCAGAAAATGAGGACCCCGGATACTCGCCTGAGAGCTGCTTCGATTAGCGGCTCCGGTGCAGAATATTCTGGTAATTTCATTCTTCCCATCATACTTACTTTTTGTTTTTTGATACTGGCACTACCATGTTTTGATAATTACACGAACTCATCTTGTCTTTTATTGTTCAAACGGCTGTCAAAGCTTATTACAATTCCCTAAAATCTCTTAGAAGTCAAATTAAAAGGAAAAGACGAGCTGAGTTCGTGCAGTTATTAAAATTTGGTAGTGCCAGTTTCAATATCAGTAGCCTTTTTTTTTTCTCTTTTTTGCTTTTACCTATTTTACTTTAGAATTCGCGGAGTTTATTTTACTTGATTTTCTTGGAATTAGAAAAACAAACATCAACGAATTGGTAAACGGGAATTGGTAATTCCACTGTGGATTTGGCACACCATTTTAATTCAGTGAAATACACCAACTACTTATTTGCTTGGTCGCCAAGCGGCTGCCCTGGTTGGTCAGTGCGAGTGGTGTGTCTGTGATGAATGCGCAGGAGTTCCAATTTGATTTATAAAATGTCCAAAATTCAATTCTAGGGGTGGTCAACCCATTTCCATCTTCTGGGATTGGATTACAGGCGATTACGAAGAAGAGAGGAACATTAGTCGATAGCTCGGTCCATAGTGGATCTCAATCTGAATGGTTTCTCTAAGTATAGCTTGTGATTGAGCTAGAGAAAATCAAACTTAAAAATCGAAAAAAACTCGAATTGGGATTGGATGGAAGTTGCAAACTGCGAATCAAATCCAAACCCAAACCAAGCAACCAATGAACCCTGTGTTGCATGGATTCGGATTCGCGTGTCGGTATCTGACACGGATTCGAGGTATCGGATTTGGCAAACCCCAAAAGGTAGGATTCGTGGATTCAATAATTTTTATTAAACAAACTAAATTAAAAAAAAAAAAAAGTATATATATATGAGGAAAGTGTTGGTGAGCTTAAGCTCCTAATCACATTGGGGCTTACTGGGGCCTACTTTGTTAGGATGATCCAAAGCATTCATTTGAAAAGGCCCTTACATAGATGAGGTGTGTACCAAAAATCAACTCCATAGGATCATCCTAACCCATCCATTTGTGGAGGTCAAAATGGACAGACATTATTTGTCCACAAATTCCTCTATATATATATATATATGAGGAAAGTGTCTCTAGTCTCTCCCCTAGATAAGCTTATCTACTCCTCCCTTTAAAAAAACACAGTGGGCCCACGTTGTTTGGATGATCCAAAGCATTCATTTGATAGGTCCTAACATAGATAAGGTGTGCCCAAAAAATCAGCACCAAAGGGTCATCCTAGAACTTCGTTTTGTGGTGCCTTGTGGTACCCATTTTGGACGCATATAAACGTCCACATTTATATGCGTCCATTTTGGACACGGTGTGCCCAACAAAACGAAGTTCTAGGATGACCCTTTGGTGCTGATTTTTTGGGCACACCTTATCTATGTTAGGACCTATCAAATGAATGCTTTGGATCATCCAAACAACGTGGGCCCACTGTGTTTTTTTAAAGGGAGGAGTAGATAAGCTTATCTAGGGGAGAGACTAGAGACACTTTCCTCTATATATATATATATATATATATATATATATATATATACATATGAGAGAACATTTCCTACACACTTGTGTAGGTAAGTTACCTACACACTAGCTTAAAATACAGTGGGGGCTCACATTGTTTGGGTGATCCAAACAATTCATTTGAATGGTCCTCACATAGATAGGGTGTCCACAAAAAATCAGATCCATAGGATCATCCCAACCCTACGATTTGTGGAGGTAAAATGGACATGTATAAACCTTCACAAATTAGTCCATTTTTTGCCTCCATAGTTTGAATGGTTAGGATGATCCTATGGATCTGATTTTTTGTGGACACCCTATCTATGTGAGGATCATTCAAATGAATGGTTTGGATCACCCAAACAATGTGGGCCCCACTGTATTTTAAGCTAGTGTGTAGGTAACTTACCTACACAAGTGTGTAGGAAATGTTCTCTCTCTCTCTCTCTCTCTCTCTATATATATATATATATATAGAGAGAGAGAGAGAAAACGGTTCCTACACATATGTGTAGAGAGTTCTCTACACACTAGCTTAAAATACAGTTGGCGCCCACATTGTTTGGGTGATCCAAGTCATCCATTTTAAAGGCCCTCACATAGATAGGGTGTCTACAAAAAATCAGATCCATAGGATCATCCCAACCCTACGATTTGTGGAGGTAAAATGGATGTCTTTAAACCTTTACAAATTAGTCCATTTTTTGCCTCCACAGTTCGAATGGTTAGGATGATCCTATGGATCTGATTTTTTGTGGACACCCTATCTATGTAAGGGCCTTAAAAATGAATGGTTTGGATCACCCAAATAATGTGGCCTCCACTGTATTTTAAGCTAGTGTGTAGATAAGTTATCTACACATATGTGTAGGAACCGTTTTCTCATATATATATATATATATATATATATATATATATATATACAGGTAAAGGATTGTACACTCGAGCGTACCAAGCTTATGGTACGCTCAAGTCCCCCAATCACATGGGTCCCACATTTTTTGTGATGATCCAAAGCATTCATTTGCAAGGCCCTATCATAGATAGGGTGTGTACCAAAAATCAGCTTCATTGAATCATCCTAATCCCTCCAAAAGTGGAGGGCAAAAATAGGCAGATTTGTGGTATGTCCATTTTATCCTCCACAAATGGATGGGTTAGGATGATCCTATGGAGCTGATTTTTGGTACACACCCTATCTATGATAGGGCCTTTCAAATAAATGCTTTGGATCATCCTAACAAAGTGGGCCCATATGTGATTGGGCACTCGAGCGTACCATAAGCTTGGTACGCTCGAGCGTACAATCCTTTTCCTCATATATATATATATATATGAGAAAAGGGTTTCTGCGCTCGAGTGCAGATAAGCTTATCTACGCTCGAGCACAGAAACAGGTGTGGGGCCACATTGGGGGCGTGATCCTAAGCATTCATTTGGAAGGCCCCATCATGGATAGGGTGTCCACCAAAAATCAGCTTCATTGGATCACCATAGGGTGTCCATTTGTGGGGCCAAAAAATAGACAGATACTATTATCTGCCCATTTTTTGGCCCCACAAATGGACACCCTAAGGTGATCCAATGGAGCTGATTTTTGGTGGACACCCTATCCATGAAGGGTCCCATCAAATGAGTGCTTTGGATCCCACCAAAAATGTGGGCCCACTCTTGTTTCTGTGCTCAAGCGCAGATAAGCTTATCTACGCTATAGCGCAAAAATGCTTCTCTCTCTCTCTCTCTCTCTCTCTATATATATATATATATATATATATATATATAGCGAGGGAAAACGGTTCGTGAGCTTGTTGAGCTCACGAAGCTTATATGAGCTAGAGTTCCACAAACACATGGGTCCCACATTTTTGGGGGTGATCCAAAGCATTCATTTGGAAGGCCTTTAGACGGACGAGGCCTACTTAAAAATGTGGTCAATTGCTCCTGTTTCCTGGGCTCTGCTCGCTCGTCTACGCTCCGACCAAGCAAGTCATAATTGAAAAACGCATAAAAAAGCAAAATGGAATCTTTTTTTTTTTCAAGATCAATATATATATAAATATAAATATATATATATATATATATATATATATATATATATATATATATATATATATATATTGATGGATAGGGTGTGTACCAAAAATCAAGTTCATAGGATCATCCTAACCCATACAAAAGTGGAGGGAAAAATGGACAGAACTGTTTGTCGACAAATCTGCCCATTTTTGCCATCCACTTTTAGAGGGGTTAGGATGATCCAATGGACCTGATTTTTGCTACACATCCTATCTATGATGGGGCCTTGCAAATGAATGGTTCGGATCACCCCAAAAAATGTGGGACCCATGTGTTTGAGCACTCTAGCTCATATAGCTTATATGAGTTAGAGTGCTCAAAGATATATTACCGGATACCGCATGATCAATGGCTATCTGATGGATGTCAGGGAAAACCTCCATCCAAGAGGGGTGTTGGATAGCTATGTATGTGTGTGTATGTTATGCCATAAGGGCATAGTTGTCTTTTGCCTTTTCCTCTCTTAAAATAAATACTTGAGTGAAGGTAGAAGCCTATAACTCATTCTATTCTCTCCTTTTTTGTTCTTCTCCAACATGGTATCAGAGCCTTAGGGTTTTTGTGCCCTAGGGACCAAATTGGAGATTCTCTCCTTCTTCCCCTCCTCTCTCTCCACCCAACCCTATGACCTAAACCCATTTCCCATTCTTCTTCTTCTTCTTCTTCCCTCTTCTTCTCTCTTCTTCTTCTTCTTCTTCCCCTGGTTGCCCCCCCTGCGCGCCCCCTGGTTGCCCCCCTGCTGCTCCTCTCACGCCACCCTATTGCTCTCTCTCTCTCTCGCCACCATCTCCCTCTCTACCTTCCCTCCCATCTCTCTCGCTCTTGGCCTCCCCTTTCTCCCTCCTAAAACCCTTCTTCAAGCCCTAAAACCCTATTCTCTTTCCTTTTCTCCTTCTTTATGGTCTAAATCTCTTCTATATCTATCCCTTTTCTTCGCGACTCCGATTGGCACTTGTTATTGTCTTATGTATCTTGTCTCTCTATGCCTCTTCTCCTTCTTCTTTGCCCTCGGAGCCGCGCTCGTCTGCTGGAGTCGATTTTGTGACTCCTCATTATCCCTTTTTGGTTTCCTCTTCTTTCTTTCTTTGTTTTTATTTCGGGTCTTTGTGAGCCTCTTCTCTCCTGATGGACACCTTCACTACTTCCGAGCTTCCTGCCACCACTTCTCCTACTGACAGTGCGACAGCCTCTCCTGTGGCTCCTTCTTTGAGCTACCATCCTCCCGCATACTCTCCATCTCTTGAGCAGTCCTTTCCTCAGATGACCTCGGAGCGCCTTGATGGCTCCAATTATCTTAGCTGGCGGAGAGCGGTTGAGACATATCTTCTTGCTCGCCGCAGAGTCTGTCTCATTGAGCGGGCTCCTCCACCCTCCTCAGATCAATCCTATGACCGGTGGCGTCAGGATGATGTGATGGTATGCACGTTGCTATGACAGATCATAGCTTATCATATTTCTCGGCCGATGATGGACTTGGCGACTGCCAAGGACAGTTGGGAGCATGTTGCTCTCATGTTTTCTGGGGTCGACAAACTCACTCGCATTTGTGCGACTTACTCTGAGTGGATTCGGCTTGAGCGCCGCGATTTATCCCTCTCTGACCATTACAGCCGATTTATCTCTCTATTTCAGCAGCTAGATGTGTTTATGCCCCTCACTTCAGATCGACGATTCTCGTCAGCGAGATCAGCTTCGGGCTATACACTATCTTGAGTCTTTGGGCCCGAACAACAGCTTATTGGATCAGGGGCCATACCCTCCCTTCCGAAGATTTACTCTCGTGCTCAGCAGTGTGACCCGGGTGGCTCTCCACTATGATTCCTTTTGAGGGTTCCGCTCTTGCTTCGTATGATACTCAGACTTCTTCCGGCCGAGGCACTGGTTCTTTCGGTCGTGGCACTGGCTCCTTTGGCCATGGTCGCGGCTCCCTTGGCCGTGGACGTGGTCGTATGATAGGTGGGGGTCGTGGTACTAGCGGTCGTGGTTGACCCTATTGCACTCACTGTCAGCGGGATGGTTACCGTGTTGATACTTGCTTCGTGCTCCATCCTGAGCTCCGCCATTCCCGAGCTGCCCACCTTTCTGCTGCGTCCCCTATTAATGGCACATTCCAGTCTTATGCTTCGGATCTCCCAGACGAGCCTTTTGAGTTTTCCAGAGCTGATTATGAGGAGCTTCAGCATCTCCGACTTAGCAGCCGCCCACCTTCTGCAGCCGTTGCCCAGTCAGGTAGTTCGCCTGCTTCACTTCTCACGAGCTCCAGCTCCTGGATCATTGATTCTGGGGCCTCCAATCATGTGACGGGTAATTCCCAATCTCTTTCCTCATTTCAGTCATTCCCTTCTCAATCTCACTCTATCACTCTTGCAGATGGCAATAGAGTCCCTATTTATGGTATGGGTTCTATTTCCCCTCATGAGGGCCTTACCCTCTCTTCTGTCTTGTGTGTTCCTACCTCTCCATTTAACTTATTATCAGTAAGTCAACTTACCAAAAATTTGAAATGCTCTGTCTCATTCTTTCCCTCATATTGTGTTTTTCAGGATCTCTTGACTGGGGCGACGATTAGAACGGGTTGTGAGCTGGACGGCCTATACCACCTACAGTACCACTCCTCTCCCACCATTTTGAGTAGCTCCGTGGATGCCTATCAGTGGCATTGCCGTCTTGGTCATCCATCTCTTCGGCAGACCGCTATTGTCTCCTCTAGCATTCAGCCATTTCAGTGCGAGTCATGTGAACTTAGAAAACACCATCGTGTGTCGTTCCCTTCTAGGCCTGTATCTAGAGTTTTGAAACCTTTTGAGTTGGTCCATTTCGATGTATGGGGTCCCTCAAGGACCAAGTCTCTTTTTGGATTTACATACTTTATTGTATTTGTGGATGATTTTAGTCGGATGACATGGGTTTATTTACTTAAACATCGTTCTGAAGTTTTTCATGCTTTTCGCACCTTCTATGCTGAAATTACTACTCAATATGATTCTCCTCTTAAGTGTTTACGCACGGATAATGCACGAGAATATTTTTCCTCTTCGAGTGGTTTTGAGGAGTTCTTAGCGAGTCGTGGTATTCTTCATCAGTCTTCGTGTGCATACACCTCTCAGCAAAATGGTGTTGCTGAGAGAAAGTTGCGATATCTTCTTGACATGGCACATACTCTACTCTTTCAAATGCATGTTCCTAAAACGTATTGGAGTGATGCCATTCTTACTTCATGTTTTCTTGCTAACCGTCTTCCCTCGTCAGTGTTAGATACTCGCTCTCCCTTCTCGGTTCTTTACCCTCACGGTGACCACTTCTCTCTTACTCCTCTTGTCTTTGGATGTGTGTGATTTGTCCACAAGTTGAGTCCTGGTGTGGACAAACTAGACCCCCGAGCTGAGAGGTGTGTTTTTCTGGGATACTCTCGTACCCAAAAAGGCTATCGGCGTTATAGTCCTCATCTTCGTCGGTGCTTTGTCTCTACTGATGTCACCTTCTTTGAGTCAGTTCCTTATTTTCCTAGTCCTACCTCTCCTCCAGTGTCTCTGGACCCACTTCCTCTTCCGCTTCCGGTTCTCCCTGATCGAGTTCCTCCTACCCCTACCCCGGCACCCTCTCCGTTCGTTTCACTGCCTGCTCCTCCTCCCACATCTGGCCCTATGCAGGTATATCAGTGTCATGCCCGCCTAGATCACCTCCAGCTCCACCTGCGCCCCTCTCGTCTCAGCCAGAGACTCCGCCGTCCATTTCTCAGGTATTACCTTCTCCTTCTGCACCTCATTTAGACTCTCCCATTGCATCTCGTACGCGTTCTCGTACTACGGCTCATCCTATATCTTCTTATGTATCTTATGATCATTTTCCCTCTACTTTCCGCAGCTTTGTGTCTTCCATGTCCTCTGTCTCCTTGCCTAGGTCCTTACAGGAAGCTCTTACCCACCCTGGGTGGCGTGCTGCTATGGATGCTGAAATGAGCGCCCTTCAGGCGAATCACACTTGGGATCTTGTTCCTTCTCCTTCTGGCGTCCATGCTGTTGGATGCCGCTGGGTTTATGCCATCAAGTACCTTCCCGATGGCTCTGTTGAGCTCCTTAAGGCGCGGTTGGTCGCCAAAGGATACACTCAGACGTATGGGATTGATTATACCGAGACCTTCTCCCCTGTTGCCAAAATTCCCTCGGTTCGTGTCCTTATATCTTTGGCCGTCAATCATGGATGGCATCTTCATCAGCTTGATGTCTAGAATGCCTTCCTCCATGGTGATTTAGTTGAGAAGGTGTATATGGAGCAACCTCCAGGGTATGTTGCTCAGGGGGAGTTCACTTCCTCTGTTTGTCGTCTTCGCAAGTCATTATATGGCCTCAAACAATCTGCTCGTGCATGGTTTGGCAAGTTCAGTGATTCTCTCATGGGCTATGGTATGAAACAATGTGAGGTAGACCACTCTGTGTTTAGCCTCAAGTCTGATGCTGGATATGTCATTCTCATAGTCTATGTAGATGACATTATCATTACAGGGAGTGACTCTTGTGGCATTCAACGATTGAAGATGTTCCTTCAGACACAGTTCTCTACAAAGGATCTTGGTCGTCTTCGATACTTCTTAGGGATTGAGGTATCCTATTCAGGTACAAATGTTTCCCTATCTCAGCCGAAATATGTGTTGGATCTTTTGGATGAGACTAGATCCTTGGGGATCAAACCTGCTAGTACCCCTATGGAACCCTATACTAAACTTCTCCCAGAAGAGGGGGACTTATTAGAGGATACCGGCCGATATAGGAGACTTGTTGGAAAGCTCATATATCTCATTGTCACTCGTCCTGATATTTCCTATGCTGTGGGAATAGTTAGCCAATTTATGAGTGAGCCTCACACTTCTCACTGGGCTGCTGTGGTGCATCTTCTTCGCTACTTGAAAAGTACCCCAGGCAAAGGGCTACTTTTCAAGAAACATAGTCACATGAGATTAGAGGCCTTTTGTGATGCTGATTGGGCTGGATCTCCGGCTGACAGACGATCCACTACTTGGTATTGCACATATGTTGGGGGAAATCTTGTGTTTTGGCGCATCAAGAAGCAAAATGTTGTGTCCAAGTCAATTGCAGAAGCTGAGTACAGGGCCATGTCTCACACTTGTAGTAAGCTCATTTGGCTACGTTCTCTTCTATCTGGGATTGGGTTTCCTCCATCTTCTCCTGCAGAGTTGTATTGTGATAACAAGGGGCTATCTATATTGCAAACAATCCAGTGTTTCATGAGCGTACCAAACATATTGAGGTAGACTGCGACTTTATTAGACACAAGATCCAGCAGGGCGTGTTCCGTACTACATTCACTCGATCTGCTGATCAGTTAGCCGACACCTTCACCAAACCATTGAGCAAAGCTAAGTTTATTGATATTTGTAACAAGTTGGGAATGTGTAATATATACATTCCAGCTTGAGGGGGAGTGTTGGATAGCTATGTATGTGTGTATGTTATGCCATAAGGGCATAGTTGTCTTTTGCCTTTTCCTCTCATAATATAAATACTTGAGTGAAGGAAGAAGCCCTTAACTCATTCTATTCTCTCATTTTTGGTTCTTCTCCAACAAGGGGGATAAGAGAAAATGGTCCAACCGGCTTCGACTGTTGCTTCTAGCCCAAGTAAACTAAGCCCCAGTCAGAGGTAAGTCCACCAACTCATGAGAGGCAATGAAATCAGCAAACGCTATCATATTCTGGCTAGCTCTACTGCATCCCGCTCTCTCCTCAATCCTTCTGATTTCATTGAAGTCCCCTCCTAGGCACCACGAATGGTTCCACTTTCTACGCACCACCTCTAATTCTTCCCATAGAAGTTCCTTATCCTCGTTTATCACTGGCCATATACACCTGTGAAAGTCCACTTAGATCTTTCGTTAAGGCTTTCCAACACTACCAAAACTGAGAACGCACTAATCAACTGGTCTTTCATTTCAAATTATTCTCATTCCAAGCCACCAATATTCCACCAGAAGCCCCCACTGAATCTAAAGTAATAAAATTCCAATGGGTTTGAAGTCCAAGCCGTTTCATCTCAGATCAAGTGAACTGTGACATTTTTGTTTCTAGAATACAAACAACATCCGGCTTATAACTCCTTACCACCTGCTTGACATGGGCCTTTTTTTCTAGGGAGCCCAACCCATTAACATTCCACGATAGAATCTTCATGGTAAACCCCCCCCCCCCCCCCAAAGGACTCCTGGCTGCTATTTCTTTTTCATTTTTTGATCGTTGCAACGGACCCTCATAGTTTATTCCAAACTTCAGACGCGCCAATTCTCTAACCATTTTCCTGGAAGCTTCCATGGAAGAAGGATCTATTTGCTTTCTAATTTGTATCTCTGAGTGCTCCATCGCTCTAAGATGATTCCACAAATACTCTTCCAAACCATAGAAAGCTAGTTCTAGAATTTTACCAGTAGATACTACATGATTCACATACATTTCAATTAAATCCTCCTCTGGATGTTGCCAATCAATCGGTTCTGTTTCAAAAACCCCAACTTCTACCAGAGCCAAACTATCTGAATCAGACACATTAACCATTCCCATTTCATTATCACTGACCACCTTTTGCCTCACTATAATATTTGTATTAGGCCCCTGATGGGTGCTCAATTCCATTCTAGAATCAGACACAGAAGGATATGGAACATGGAGTACTTCTAAGGGAGTATGGAGAGGAATAATTGATAGAGAATTTCTTTTCATTTCTTCCCCATGATAGGAGGCCGATTTCGATTTCTAATAATATTCTCCCGATCCACCTTTTTTCTCTTCCAAGATGCGACTATTGCCCTCTTTCCATAAATGCCAAATCGTCGCATAAGGTACCGAACTCCAAAGATTCTATCCAACTTTTCCAAATGGCCCGATGCTCCAATGAAGGATGATTTTCTCGATTGATTTTTTGAAAACCCAAGAAATTCGAAACTTTGGATGATAGGCCTCGAAATCCGCTAAGCAAAGGAATATTGTGCCATTAAATGATCCAACGCCTCTTCTTCCTTGCATAAAATGCACTAATTGGCAAGATGGATGTTCCTCCTCTTGAGCCAACCACAAGTATTGATTTTCTTATTCCCCATATTCCGAGCAAATTCCACTACCCGTGGAGGAGCAATAGATTGCCAAATACTTTTGAAATGGGTCCCTAATTAATGGGGAAAAAAAAGAACAAACAGAAAAAGAGCCTTGAGTATCAAGGAGCTACACACTTTGGTCAGGACAAGAGGAAGCCAATGAGAGGAATATAGGAGGCCGAGAAGCGACGAAAGGCTAGCTATTTCACTATTCTTAAGGTTTCTCCTAAGTCTAACGACCCTATCCAAGCATTCATCCCCCTCCTTTCCATGTAGTCACACACTCTAGCCCCTCTATGAGTCGCTACTAGGTCTAGGTCCAAGAATGCATTGCACAACAAAGTCTTGCCTTCCCAGAAATCTTCTCAGAATCTATTTCCATCTTCTCTCCTCACTATAAATCAATTAAGAACTCATACAAGGATTTAAACACATAAATGGACTTCCATGCACCCAAACCTTTTCCTAGCGAAGGATTCATACTCTCCCATCCCCCAACCCCCAACCCCACTCATACTTATCACCAATAATTTTGTCATAATGCCTCTTTCTCCTCCCCATATCTTCAAAATCATTTCCCCCAAAGAGCTTTATTCTACAATATTATTTTACCAATTCCAATGCCTCCATGTTTCTTCAAGGAAAAGGGAGAATCGCTCACAAAATCTGCTCGTTGAGTTAAGGACCCTCTTTGGCCCCCCTTCTTCCCCGAAGCAGCACTCCGGGCCTCCTTCCAAAGTCCAAGTTTGATTTGGAGGGCTGAGCTCAACCTAGAGAGATTCGAATAGTATTGAATGGGGGCCAATGAATGAATGGTTTCCTACTCCTAGTTAGCGTCCTTTGCCTCCGGCTAATAAAGTGAGGTCAATAGTCAAGCCAGGCAGAAGGGAATGCTATGCCAAAAAACGAGTAGTCAACTGCTAACAAAACCAAAAGGCACGGCCGGCGACATGGAACGCCGCCCTAGGACAATATGTGATTTATTGCCTAGCCAGAAGAAGGGATATAATTAAAGAATCCCCCTCTCCCACCTTTTTTTTTCTTCCTAGAATTGGAAGAGGATATGTTCTTCTCTAGCGTATGAGGTATTATAACTTTCTTAGCTTTCCTTCCCCTAGAAATCTCTTTGTAAATTTTCCTTTCTCTTTGCTACCTTTGCCGGGATTTTGTATAGAGACATATAGTATACCGACAAATTTACCAACTGCCTTAGGGTAATTCTTTCCCGAAAGGGTAAATATTTCTTCTTCCATGATGTTATCTTCCTTCCCAATCTTTCCACCACAGGGTCCCAAAGTGAAGCTTTAGGAATTCCATGTCCTAAAGGTAAACTAAGATATGTGATGGGCAACTCCTCCCTTCTGCTGCCTAATGCTAAAGTGTGATATGACAACTCTTCGATCTACATATTCATTGCTGCTATCAATCTCTTTGAGAAATTAAATTTCAACCTAGAGGCCATTTCAAACCATCTAACGATTCTTTTTAGATTTCTTACTCGCTCAATGTCCGCTTTGAGAAATAGGAGAGTGTCATCAACAAACTTCAAATGCGATACAGGCTGGACATTTCTGTTGGGTTCCATTCCTCTAAGAAAATCCCTTTCTTCCGCTTTAGATAAGAGAAAACGTAGAGCTTACACCCCCATAATGAATAGGAATGATGATATGGGATCACCTTGCCTTATCCCTCTTGTATTGCCAAAAAAATCAGCTAGGCTCCCATTTACAATAATAGAGAATGTTGGCATGGATAAGAGCAGGTTGGTTGAAGTGGAAGCATGCTTCAGAAGTTCTGTGCAACCGTGAAATACCTACCAAGTTGAAGGGAAAGTTTTATAAGACAGCTGTGAGGCCAGCCATGCAGTACAGCTCAGAATGTTGGGCCACCAAGAAGCAGCATGTGCATAAGATGACTGTAGCGGAGATGCGAATGCTTAGATGGATGTGCGGCCACTCAAAGTTAGATAAAATTAAAAATGAAGACATCCGTAAAAAGGTGGGGGTGGCACCAATTAAGGAGAAGATGAGAGAGCACCGCTTAAGATGGTTTGGGCATATCTAATGTAGGCCTTTGGATGCTCCAATGGGAAGAAGTGACTCGTGCCAAATTATGGAGTAAAAAGAGGTAGGGGCAGACCGAAAACAACTTAGGTAGAAACAATGAGGAAAGACTTGATGGCTAGGAACATAACAGAGAACTTGACCTTGGATAGGAGAGAATGGAAGAAAATGACCCATGTAGACGAACCCAACTAGTGTCAGGATTAGACTTAGTCAATTTGAGCCGGGTAGATTCTTTCACCTTCTTCATGAAAATTTTCTTAAGGATTCATTAGCCGACCCCAACTAGTTTGGGACAAAAGCTTAGTTGAGTTGAGTTGGCGTGGATATGCAAGCTTTCCTTGAACCCTCCATTTTTTGCCAAATCCCATCTTCCCCTAAATGAAATCCACAAAGTGCTAATCCACATGGTCGTACACCTTCTCCATATCGATCATGAATATAATCCCTTTCTCACCTCTTCTCTTCATTTCAATAACTTCATTAGCAGCAAGAATTCCATCCAGGGTCTGTTGGCCTTTCATAAATTCCCCTTGGAATTGTGTACTAAGCTGATATACCTAAAGTCTTTTAGTTTGATAGCCCCTTCTTTCTTTGGAGTGAGAGTAATAAATGTTGTATTCATTTCTTTGCCCAACTTACCTCTTTTGTGATTGGCGAGATCTTTGTCTTTCTTCATGCTAAACTAAACTTTTTTTTTGAATGACTTCATGCTAAACTAAACTTTGTATTTAATTTTTAGTTGTGTTGTCTTGTTTGTTCCTGTTCTGCCTTGACTAGCTCTGTTGAGGTCTTTTCTTCATGGTTTTTAATAAGTTTTGTCTTTATAATTCAAAAAAGTACATTAGAGGTTTTCGTTTTAGCCTTTTAGGTTTTTTAATTCTTCTTAATTTTTCTCTAATTCTTATCGGATCTCTATTGTCAATGGATCAACTTCAGGCCCGACTCAGGTAAGTCCGGTTCATAGTCCTACTACTTAGATCCTAGATTTCAATACATTGTACAGGAAGTCTTGCCAAATACCGATTTAGGGTGATCAGACCCAATGCAAAATCCATTGGCTTGTCGAGCCAGCCAATCTCTTGTCCAGGTTTTATACAAACATTTTTGAGATTGCAGTTTTTCTGGGGTTTCCTTTCTAGGCCTCCAAGCTTTAATCATAGCTTGATAAATAGATCCAAATCCTGCTCATAGAGAACTTCAATATCAGGGCAATACTATGGTATTTCAAGGCAATGTGTCCTAATTGCACCCTACAAACTTTGCAATAGCTTTAGAATAGCTGGAATTTACATTGGTTACACTTACTCTTGAAGATGGATTGTGACTGGCCTGCCTGATTTTCATTCAAATATACTTAGATAATGTATAATGAGAAATAGTTTAAACACACTGAAAACCATGTTATAAGTAGCCTTTATTTGTTTTTCATTGCAATAATTGTGTTTTATCAGTCTTAAACTTCTCATTTCTTCACATACATATAAATGGAATTTATGACTTAAAATTTTAATTTCAATGAATTCTTAATTCATAGTATCCTTTCATGATTTATGCTGATGGAATATGGGTTGAAATCCTCACCACTTAATTCATTGCAACAATTGGAAATCATTACTTTCATAGATCCAATACTGTTGAAGTATTTAATTCAGAAAAATAGCAAGTTTTTCATTAATGCTATAGAGTTGAACTAATGTCTGATTTATGAGTCAATTTCATTTTTAAAAATCAATTTACATTGAACAACTATATAGTTATACACACTTTGAATAACGATGCATTAGAAGCTGATTTTTTTCAATTTAATTATCCATGAAACTTGATACTTCTGTAAGTCTTTATACTTCTGGAGTATTTCTCGGCTTCTTTTGAATTCTTCAGAGTCATTGATCGGTAAAAAGAAGCAGAAAAGGCGAAGTGTAGCTGGTATAGATCAGGACGAATTATTGGATCCAGCAATGTTAGCCGAACCAGATAGTTACTTTTGTGAGTTTAAAGGGGTTCAGCTACACCACAAAATATGCCAAGAAGATGAACATATGGACTCCTCATTTCAGGATCGGGCTTCTTCTCAACTTCCCGGCAGATCTATAAAGATTGGGTTTCCCATCATTCTATTACATGGTTTTGGTGCTTCTGTATTCTCATGGAATCGAGTCATGAAGCCTTTGGCATGGTTGGTTGGCACAAAAGTTCTTGCTTTTGACAGGCCTGCTTTTGGGCTGACATCAAGAGTAAATTCTTTGGGACACTTGACCTCTAATAGTGAGGATAGTGCACCTATATATCCATATTCGATGGCATTTTCCGTGCTTGCAACCCTTTCCTTCATCAACCTTTTAGCTGCTGAGAAGGCGATTTTAGTGGGGTATGTAAAAATTTTCTCTCTCAGTGCCATACATCAATTTTGTCTAAATGGTTTTAAGGCGCTAGTATCATGTTCATCCAACCCTGTGTTGTTGAAAATGTATGTCTTAGAGATGCATATCCTATTTGAATGTATTCTCTCCTGTAGAAAGTCATTCATGATTT
Organism: Tasmannia lanceolata; assembly: GCF_043159265.1. Taxonomy (NCBI): domain Eukaryota; kingdom Viridiplantae; phylum Streptophyta; class Magnoliopsida; order Canellales; family Winteraceae; genus Tasmannia; species Tasmannia lanceolata. The sequence continues at coordinate 35,160,029 of NW_027518700.1, read as the reverse complement.
TACTTACCATTTGACAAATCATAAATATGAATTGTTTCACATGAAAAATGAAATGGCATTTTGTTTCATGATTGTTAATTATTTTAGAGTTGAGCTCAAGTTTTATCTTTTGAACTGAAGCGCGGCAGAACTGAAATGTGGGTTATATACTAATCCTGAAGTCTATCTAGTGTTTGTTCTAGATGCATATACGTTTCATTAACAACGAAAAAAACCATGAAATGCTGTCATTGACTAAATTTGATTTGGAATGTTAAAATATGATTAACTTGGGCTCTTATTTTTTGCATTTTAAATGTACTTTATTATTTTTTTGAAAATTTAATAGAAATAAACTCTTATAATTATGGTTTGGTTTTATGACTTGATTCAATCCATTCATGTTAAGATTTTAGAGTTCAATCCAATTTCTGGACCTTTGTTTCAGCCACTCTTGAAAATTCATTTTTTTCTTTTAGGAATTCTAATATGGGGCAAATGTACATCTATCATGCTTTTTACTTATTATTCTTTTCTTAATTAAATAAAAAAAAACTCAAAGTCTTCTTTTTCCTGCGACATTTTCTCTTTGCTGACAGCTGAAATCTGTCCAAACCTGAAAAAATGAGATCCCAGGCACTCAGCTGGTTGCCTTGTAGCAGTTAATACATACTTTGAAGCTCCTGAACGTGTCGCTGCTCTGATCCTTGTTGCCCCAGCAATTGTGGCCCCTCTTATTAAACACAAGGAAACAGGAGAAAGTCAAATGACAAGCGAAAGTCAGATAGGAGATGGTTCTTTGAATTCGAGTGATCAAGACAACCTATTTTTAAAGATTAGGAAGATATTATCTAAGTTTTATAAGTACATTGCACGGGCAACAATGCAGATGGTTAAAGGGATGGTGGATATGGTCAGCTCTCTGTATAGGAAAGTTTTATCCGCAATTCTCCGGTCAACAGTCGCTCTAATGTTGGTAAGTGTGAACTCCATCTGGTTGCATAATACATTCCACAAAATCATGTCAGCGTTTGAACTTGATAACGGCTTTTCATTCCTTATTCTTGTTGGGGGATTTCATGAAAGTGGACGAGTTATCTTTTCCTGCCATTCCTGCTATTTTTAAAATGCCATTTGAAGTTATTTCAATTTTATATCTTTCTGCAAGTTCCATGAAATAACCAAAAATGCCTGGCTGCATAAAATTGCTGAGGACGTAGCCTTCCCATCATAGTTTTAAAACTCACCTACGTCATCTTGGACTCCCTGAGTCGACTCCCTTTTCCCTTGTCCATGTTCCGTGTTTTGCCCCCGCATTCCACGTTTGGCCCTACAGAGTCAATAAAAACTCCTTTGCCTCTCTTGAGTAATGACCGCGTCAACCGAGTACTCGACCGCGCCGTGTCAAGTTGATTGATTTTCTTCGACCGCACTTTGACATGCATCCACATTTTGAAACACTGCTTCCCATGGTCTCTGTGATGTTAGAAATCACTTTCTACTAGGGTCGATGTGCAAGGTTTCATCATGCTTCCAAATTATGTAACTTGTACATGGGCATCTATGCCAGTGTGAAACATGGACATGAGGTGTCTGACACAGCAATTGCTAAAAGGTTTAAATCCAACACACTGAGTCACTGACACATCCAGGCAGATAATATAAATATATGTACTGAAACTTAAGCTTTGAAACGTAATATTCATATACAAGAACACCACAACACAAGAAATCAGGTAGATAAAAATGTTTTCCCTGGATGTCATGTCTGATACTTGGGTTACGCAGGCTATTTAGCATGACGAACTTTTAAGTGTATGAAGTATCTTAGATATAAAAGCTCCGAATTGAATGCCTCTTGGTGGCTTACAGGTAAGGATGATCATGGATAAGTTTGGTATACCTGCCGTTCGAAATGCATGGTATGATGCAAATCAAGTCACTGATCATGTCCTTCAGGGTTATACCAAGGCAAGTCAATCATCTAACCACTGGTTACATTTTGATTATTACAGTTTTATGTCATGTAGTCTATATTGAATATGTGCTCCTCTTTTATGCTTAACTCAATGTTGTTTTTTACCTTTTCAGCCATTGAGGGTTAAGGATTGGGACAAGGCTCTTTTAGAGTACACTGTAGCCATGCTTACAGATTCCTCATCTGAATCAAAGAAGCCACCACTTGCAAGGAGACTCCATGAGATTTCTTGTCCAGGTAGTAATCATGGACTCTCATTTCCCCTTTTGTATATATATTATCAAAAGTTAAGAAACTGACTAATTGCCTCTTTGGATTCAACCAAAATTGGTCCTTATTTGCAAATAAGATTATTTATAGCTAATTTTATTCTTATAAATCTTATATTTGTCTCTTTGGAGACATCGGATAAAATTGGAACGATACAGAGAGGATTGGCATGTGGCATGCCCCTGTGCAAGGATGACAATCACAAATCGAAAAATGGTTAGAATTTTCCTTTCAAGAAAAAGTTAATCTTTTTTGCATATGGGACGTTTAGGCCACTTTGGAAGCCACCAATTAAGATGTAGAGTATTATGACCATTATTTGCATATAAGATTATATACGCAAATAATTTTTCGGGGACACGTCACAAATATCTCCAACATTTTCAAAATATCACAATTTTATCGCAACATTTTGATATAACGACAAAATCCTGAAATAATCACGAAAGTTTTAAAAATATAGCAATATTTTCTTTTTTTATCATTTACAATGAAAATATCAAGATAATATCGTGATTTTTTACTTTATATCCTTTATTATAATTTATTTTTTATATAATTTTATTTTCGTTTTTTCCCGATATAAACCCAAAAAAAAGTGATGTATCCTGAGGTTTTCACTTTCAGAGAAATTCCCAGGGACGATATTTGTGACATAGTTTCGGGTTACCCTAAAGAGGGCCTTACTGTTGCAAGAAAATTTAAGTATTGTTTTATGGATAATATTACTGATTTATATATTGGGAAAGATTTTTCTTTTTCTTTTTTCCATGTTCCTCAAAGTGCTAATGTTTTAGGGTCCCCCTTTCTAGAAGCGGCGTCTTCAGGACGGTCGTTTTTGTTTTTTTTGTTTTTACCTAATATATTTCTTGCCATTTCAAGAAAATGAAGAGTCCACTCTAGTTTTTTTTTCCCCTTGTACTCGGTCCTGTTTTTTGAGTTCTGACTATTAGATCAGATTTTTAAACACTGCTCTGCAGTACCAAAAGTGAGGAACAGAGATAATTCAAAACTGATTCTTTTGTAAAGAAATGAAATAATATGAGTACTATTGACCCTCCAGCTCAATAGTCAGGGCTTTGTTCTCCAATGGGGAGGTTGGAGTTTCAACCCCAGCTTAACTACCCAAAAAAATGTGTACTATTGACCACTGCTCTATTTAACTTCTTGGGTCCGTTTGCTGATTCAATATAGTATTGATCGTCACGGGCGACAATGACCGGATTGTCCCGTCTTGGAATGCCAAGCGGCTATCACTGGCTATACCTGGCTCCAGTCTCGAAGTAATTAAGAACTGCGGCCACTTGCCTCACGAAGAAAAGGTGGAAGAGTTCCTTTCAGTCGTGGAGAAGTTCTTTCGGGGACTTTTCGGAGCTCCCCAGGAACAGCTTCTGCAAGCAACGGCTTGAAGCTTGAATAGTATTCACAGGTATGTTGTATACATGGCATCATTTCTTTATTTTGTTCCTGTTTTATTCTCTGAATTTGATACAGACACTAAAATCTGGTGCATATCATGTCCATCATTAGAAAACGCTACTAGAGGGATTTCAGGTTACCCTGTCTTAATTAAATTTTTATAAGGTATGACTCGAAATTAAGAAGTGAGAAAAATTCTAGTTTCCCATGTTGTTGTATATCTACTAATTGGGTATGAATGTGTTGGAAAACTTGGAAATTCTGAATAATGCATTTCATACCAAGTGAGAAAAAGAGTTTGGATATACCCACATTCAAATTGTCTAGCATCAGTGCTTGAGCACACAGTAACTTTGTTCTTTTTAATTAGTTCACCCTCCTAATTAAAAAAAAAAAAAATTTACCCAACAAACCTTGGAAAATTATGAATTAAAAGTGGAGATTCCTCCATCCTCCATAGGAATCTGATTTCCTTATAATCATCTGCCAGTTTTAAACTTCAAATCTTCCAGTAAATGTTCCTTTTACTTCAACAGGGTGTGTTGCCTTAAATCATACTATCTACAAAATAAATACAAATCATTTCGTCCCTTTTTAGAAGTTTGTCATGATGAAATTTGCAACTTCCATGTCTGACTCGAGAGGGCATAGGGGGAATGTATGTGAAATCACCACAGTTGATCTGGAAGAACGTCATGAGGTGACTCGTATGGTTTTGGACCTATCTGGAACGGACATCCCGTGCATAAGATAAAGGACTAGAAAAGTTCATTGTTTAAGTATTTTATTGGTTGAACTCTAAGCACTTTTCCTTTTGGATTTTGACTCCAAAATTGATTATTGCAAGAGAAATTTTATTTAATGTTGAGTCCAATAATCACTGGACTCAAAATCAATTCTCAAAATCTTAAAAGAGTAGGCTTAAACGAAGCTCTCGTTTGATTGAGAAATCACTTCAGCAGTTGCTTTTTATTCAGTAGCCCTTACTCGGCACCTTCGATCATCTGACTTCTCAACGGTATTTGGTCAGACACATGGTTTTAAATTAGCAAGGAAACATTTTGATTTTGTCTGGTATCGAAACAAAATTCACTTGGTTTTGGGAATATATAAGTTTTCATGTGAAATAAAATTTTGCCGAAATTTCAGTTGAAAAATGCGAATTTCAGTTGAAAAATGCAAAACATGCAACTTTTCAGATAAAAGAATCAATGTTTCGACATTTCGACATAAAACCTCACAAAATTCTACTCCACTTGCAGAAAAGAGAAGAACAACGAGAATCCTTTAAGATTTTTTTGAAAAACGATACAAAATACAAAAAAAATACTAGTAGTGAAGAATCTTGCCTGGATTTCAGTGGTGATTTCGTACCAAAATATTTCCGTGATTTTGCAAGATTTCGGTTGACATTTCATACCAAAAAACGAAAGTTAAAACCTTGGTTGGACCTATGGTTGCTATTCAGATCAACAGATCTAATCACGTAAACAAGGTAAAAATGGGACCCATTAAGGCCACACTTGGATGGCAAGAAAAATATTTCTGACAGAAAGATTTGGGCAGTGATAAATCCACCCCTAATATCTCAAACCGACCCCATCTATCTCTCTCTCTCTCTCTCTCTCTCTCTCTCTCTCTCTCTCTCTCTCTGCACTGCCCTACATGGGGGTAGATTTAAGATATATGGGGGTCGATTTTTCCTTTTCCAAACTTTTCAAAAAATTCCTACAATCCAAAAAAGGCCTAAGTAACAAGGAAGGAGTGCATAAGTGACTTTATTTAGCATTTTCTGTTGAAACTTTTCTTTTGGCAACGGGCCCGTTTGGATTCCAGGAAAACCCGTGGAAAAACTTTTCCTACAGAATTTTTTTATCTCCACAATTTAGGGAGAAATGATACACTTGTGAGCCATTTTTTGCCACCATGGAAATAAAATTCCATGGACTATTTGTGGGGCTAGTTGTGAGAGCAATAGCTGTGCTTAAGTTACTTTTTTCAATTTGTAATCAAACAATGGAGAAGTACGATTGTATTTGGAAAAAAATTTCTTTTCCAAACTTTTAAAGAAAATTCATGCAATCCAGATAGGGCCTTATTTTACAAACCCGAATCGGTTCGCACGGTTTTGATCTTCTTAGAGGGAAAGTCAGCCCTTATCCACTTCAAGGGAAGGATCAATCCTCCTTTGTGCGCAAAGACACTTTCTGTAACAAGTTTTTTCATTCTTTTGAAAAAGACTAATTGCATATTATTTATAGAAATCAACTTATCACTTTCTCTAAAACACCTATCAAAGCTAATCTAGAAACCCTGGTCTTTATCTCTAAGAATCCTACCCAAAACAAACCACTAAGAAAGAAATATCTAAAAGCACAAATCAAATCTAATTTATTCCATTCGACTTGGGACCCATTATGGCACGCAACATTTCACCTGCCTTTAAATCAACCTTGTCCGTTAGTGACGCAGGGGCGAGTAGCGGAAGCTTAAGTAAAAGGGAAGATTTTACAAAGGGTTTTAGGGTCTGTTTGATAGAGGGTAATGCTGGCAACGGGGCGGGTCGGGTCGGGGCCGGATGTTGCATTCCTCGTCCCCGCCTCAAGTTAGATTCCCCGCCCCGTCCCCACTTCGGGGAAAATGAGGAATCCCCATGAAGGTATTACCCCCCCCCCCACACCCCCTGGTACCCGCCCCGCATAGGACGAGGCCAAATTCCCCGCCCCCATAAATGCTCTCTCTGTTCTTTTTTGCAGAGAAATTTAGGCTTCGTAGGGTGAGATATAGAGACGACTATAATAAATTTTGGTGTTTTGGAAACTTAACTACAATAAATTTTGAGTTTTGACTTTTGACAGCTGTTTGGATGGTAAAAGACAATATGAGTGGGATTAATCAAAATTCAAATTTCAAAACATGGTCCTGCCAATGTCAATAACATATAAAAATAAATTAATTTTACCATTAAAAAGTCTAAAATTTTAAACTGTACGTGTAAAACCACGAGTAATTGGTAGCGGGGCGCGTAGGGGGGGGGGGTTCCATCCCCGCCCGTCCCCGCCTCTGGGAATTGCTTAAGCCCCGGTCCCAGTACCTACCGGAATCGGGGATTCCCCGCCCGATCGGGGCGGGGCGGGTCCCATGTTCAATGGTGAAATTGCCAGCCATAATAGAGGGTTGGTTTAAGAAAATTTGATAATAGGTAAGTGATGATGCCGAAAATCGCCCTACACGATCTAGTAGTGATAGAGTTATTCCTGTAAGCAAGTTGCACTCACAGAAAGATATTAGTGGTATCAGAATTATGATACTTCAATATTTAAGCTAGAAATCAGAATCACTGGTAAATTGAAGGGAAGGAGATGAAGTACAGAAGTGTTACCAACGAAGAAGAGGTGGAAGATGATTTGACTGAACCTGATATTCCCAGGCTGCCTATGTACTCCTTTATTGAGGATCAAGTCTAACATAGTTCCATTATGAAGGTGAGGGTCTCCTTTTATAGAGAACAGAGTCCATGATGATTAGAATCTTACTATTTTAGAAACCTTGTCTAATTGGTCGGTTTCCTCGGGAGATAAGTATATATCTATCTTTGATAGATATCATTTTTCGTTGTTCGAGTAAGTTACTAACAATGGGACTTCTTTATTTGGAAATCTACTGTCTTAGGGTGCATTGCCTCTTTGAGAGGTGATTTTTCAATTATGGACGTTGCTATTTATAAGGAGAGGATTATATCTCATTCCCTTATACGTAGGTCGGTTTCTAATTAGTCGGAAGTGCCACGTGTCATTCATCCACGGTAACTGCCGATTTTACCCCTAACAGTATGTATAATGGTAAAGAGGGATAGCAGGTTAAAGACAAGGCTGGGATAATGGTAGTATAAGGGTTGTTCGGGTGAAAATAAAGGGTGGCTAATATTTAGGTGATGGTCAAGGGGCTAACTACAGAGAAAATAGTTATTAATCAAGGGAGGCTGGGGAATCAGTTTTGGGACTGGTTTTGGTGATAAGAACAAGAGGAAAAGGCTGCTTAACGGATGATCTTAGATGGTATTCGAAGCTGGAAATGGGCTGCTTCTTGATGGGGATATAACTTGCCTTCAATAAACTTGATAACCTGCATAAAACAGGGTGAGGATAACAAAGAGAAGATGAAGTTTTCACAATGAAAAACCTACAAATTCTTCCTTACAAAACACGAGATAAAAGAGAGAACTTTTCTCCACCATAACCCAAACCAAATTTCTATTATTCAAAAGCCATCAAAAAAGTTTTACAATGCCATATTTATAGGCAACTTGGACGTTTTCCACTTCTCCTAAAACTAGGAAACAAGATAAAGTAAACTCCTAAAATATCTCTACACAATATTTATCAAATCTAAACTATCCTAAAAGCTACCAAACTCCTAAATAATCTCTACTTTTGGACGTGTGTAATTCGTCCAACTCAAAACTCCTAATTAAGCTAAAATTCGAGAGCTGATATATACGCCCCTTTCAATTCTGCGGACACCTTTTGTGAAACACTTGTCCCGGCTAAAGCAAGTGGCCAATTACACGTAGGGATTATTTTGGAAAATGACCAAAACACCCATGTAGGCATCCAATATCCCATCTCGTTTCTGTCTCTCTCACCTACCTCTCGCCCAAATGCAAAGCCCAACTTCAGAAACCAAATCCAGCGCCCAAGTCTCTCTCATTATTCATTGGTGGACATGGGTGTTGGAACCAAATGCGATATAGAAACTAGCATAAAAATGGTATTCTTATGGCATGGGGCCATCGAAATTCTGTATCTAGAAAATCAGAGAAGTTTTCTCTGTACAAAGTTCCTTAGCTGCCTCAGGCTTGATGACCCTGGTGGTAAAAGGGTAAGTAAAATTTCAATTTGTGCAGAAAACTTGTGAATCATATATTGTGAATCATTCACAATTCTCTATAGATCAAAGGGTTTCGAAAGAGAAAACCATCAGCTCCCATAAATTGCCCAAATCTGCCTCCAAGCTTATGTTTCTGTTAAAAAATCTTGCGTGGCAGTGAGAAGGGTGTCAAAATAGAAAAGCTGCTTCTCGTAAGCAGCAATGGTCTCTATCTTCCTCGTTTTGCTGGTGGGTTACAAATTAAGATGTTCTAAAAGAAGAAAATTTCCAGATTTGTTGATTTCTAGAGAGAGACCTAGGGCGTTTCTGCACTTCCTGGGGCATCTCTGAACTTGGGCTCCTATGGATTTGGGCGAGAGTAATGGGCAAAGATGCGGGATGAGTGTTGCTTGGCATTTTGGTCATTTCCTAAAGGACTAAGTATATCTAACCGGATACTCTCATTAGCCGGTCAGGAGGTTTTGAATCGGGTGTCCCTAGTAATGAAAAGGGGCGAATATATCAGCTCCCTAAAATTCGAATAATAATAATTGAAAAGACATTCTGATAAAATAAAACTCCCATGGGATCAACGTGGGCCGTTGATATGCATGCTCGGATGAGATGCACTTGCAACAGTTAGAGAAAAAGTGATGTCTAGTTGATGAAAAATCAAATCTTGCGCACCTTCTAAAAGTCTTTTTCTTTCTCCCTCATTTTCTTCTACTCATTATCTTGCGATTGGTCAGCATTTTGTATTTTATCATCAGGGATTCATATGGCTCCATGTTCAAACTATTCTGACCGTGTTGTTCATCAAAGCTCCTTCGACGTAGTTTTTTGGAATTATTGAGATTTTGACGAACGGATGATCATAGATGAGGCTCTTCTTGATGGCATTGGACAGTTTGAGATGAACGAGGGAGTTTTCGACGGCGAATTTGTCGAACTTGACAATACTGAAAATCATCGATGCCTTTCTTTTTTGTATTTTTCTTTTCTTCTATTTGCTTTCCTTCATCTTCATGAATTTTCTCGATCACCATGCTGATTTTGCTGAAGCCTTCCGCAAATCGCCGGTGCTCCTTCATGAATTTCAAAAATATTACCTTGATCTCTAGAAAATCATCACGCATGGAATTCACAATCTCCCAAGTTGTAGCCATGGCGCAAGATCGACCACTCTGATACCACTTGTTACAAACCCAAATCGGTTTGCAACGATTTTGATCATTTTAGAGGAAAGGTCAGCCTCTTGATACATTCAAGAGACGGATCAATCCTCCTGTCTGCACAAAGACAAACTTTTTGTAACAAGTTTCTTCTTTTCTTTGAAAAAAGACTAATTATAGAAAATCAACTTACCACTTCTTATCTCTAAGAATCCTACCCAAACCAAACAACTATGAAAGCAATCTCTAAAAGCATAAAATCAAAACTAATTTATTCTATTCTAAGTGGGACCCATTGTAGTACGTACAAAATAATACAGATATTGATACAATTCATCTTATTCCTCTTTGTAGTACTTCAGTGGATTTAGCTTTGTTCATCGTTTAGTTCGGTATAAATTTAGGTTTATTCTGTAAAATGAAATTTCAATAAAATAAGGAGTCGTTATGTCTTATCAGCGAGGGCCTTGTTTCAAAAAAATACACTGTCTAATAACATTGATTAAATGAGGGAAGGAGCTCCGGTGTATAGAGAATAACACCTTAGGGCCTTTTATTGGTTCCAATCACCACATATGCAAACGCATTAGGGCTAGGGGTGTAAACGGATCGAATTCGGAGCGGATATGGCTATATCCAAATTCGATTACAGTATACACTATCCGAATTCGGATTCGGATTCGACAGATATTTAATATCTATTACCGAATTCGTATCCGTCGGATATTGTTCGAATTCGGATATTATCCGTATCCGTTTATCCGGTAAATTCAAACATTTTATTGCAGCACTTTATCTTTTTTCTCCTACTTACTCGAATGAATTTTTCAAACCCTAAAACTATAACTCTACATTCTCTTCACAAAATTAACTCTCAAACCCTAAAATATATGGGATCCTCTTCTTCCTTTTAAAACAAAGGCAAAGAGAGAGAGAGGGACGCGATGGGGATGGGGGTAGATGATAGTGTTGGTAGTGGTCTTTGGGTTTTTTCCTTTTTTTTTGTATATGATGAAATGGGTTTGGGTTATTTTGATAGAATGGGTTTGGGCTATTTTTGTTTTTATTTTATTTTTTCTAAAAAGAATATTCACTTTTCTTATAAAAACAAAAGATAGTGTGTCATTACTAAAAATAAATATTAATGATATTATTAATAATAAATAAAAAGGATTTACTTCTCGGATTCGGATGTTAAACGGATCGGATATATCATTTACCAGATTCGCATCCGCTAAGAGCCGGATATCTCATAAACGGATTCGGATAATATCCGCTTGAAACGGATTCGGATAATATTCGCTTTAAACGGATTTGGATGCGAACGGTAATCGAATTTCCGAATATCCATTTACACCCCTAATTAGGGCCTGCCTCTTGACAACTTCCAAAGTCAATATTCTTTTCATCAACTCTAGATTTGGGTGTTTTTGCTCATTTCAATTCAAACTTGACTTGATTCTTAGGCTTACGATGAACAGCTTTTCTAAAAAAAATTAAGGCAGGTATTAGAAGGAAAATTGTTCAATCTGATTTAAGCCACCATTTGAAACCTTTATGCAGTTTCTTGTCACCGGATTCCAGGATAATCGGGTGATCTTTACAAGTCTTTCATTTTCAATGATAAGTTATTAATATAAAAAAAGGAAAGAAATCTCACAGCCGAGGTGGTAAAAAAAAGGTATAACGGCTAAAGAAAAGATAGGGGTACATAATACATCAGAAATCTAAAGGGGGGAGGAAATCAAAGATCTCTAACAGGCTAGCGGATTACATTGAGTGAATCTCCCTCCACTATCAGATTGCCCAGATCTCGCCTATTTGTTACCGTAATACCGTGTAGAACAGTCCTTAGTATCGCTTCATTCGAATTGATAAATCCAATTGGGACTAAGAAAGCCCATCTAGTAGAACCTTGCTCATTTCTTAGAACGCCACCCACACCTGTGGACCCTGGATTACACATACTTGAGCCATCAAAGTTAAGTTGCAAGAGACCTTGATCATGATGAGTCCACCACAGGGATAGAGTGATAGCTAGTATGCTACTTGTACAAATCTGTCTCCACTCATCATACCATAAATCAAAGTTGGAAACGAAGACTCGAGCATTTCCTTCCTTCCATAGGACACATATAGTGGCCAACAATACCACATTCCATAAGATTTTTCCTTTCTGCCACCAAGGAGATCCTTTCTGCCACCAAGGAGAAAAGGATCAACACTCTAAGAGGTCAAGCGCTCTAAGATGTTGATAATACAACCTGGAAAAACCCATGTCAAGCCAAATCTATTAAGAATTTTACTTCACACTTCTCTGGCTAGCCTGCAGTGGAGGAACATATGGTCCATTGTCTCTCCAACCTTTACACAAAGGGCGTAATGATCATTGATTAGCATCTGGTGGTTATGCAAGTGATCCACTATTAGAATCTTATCTAGAAAAATGGTCTAGTTTAACACATAGACCTTAGGAGGAACATGGATTTTGAGTTGCTTTGGAGATGGGGTAGTGGATTTTGAGTTGCTTTGGACATGGATTGGATTTCTATTGCCACGTGTACCCGTATGGTGATTTGGTCAATGGATATTGTTGGCCATCACAAATCTGGCCTATTTCCATGGTTTTGCTTAGACCTGGCAAACGGGGTGGGCCGGGCCGGGTTTTCGCCCGGGTAAAAAATGACCCGGAAATTTACAAGTCACTAATTGGTTGACCCGGACCCCACCTGTACGGGTCGGGTGGACCCACGGTTCTCCCGTTTCTTTTAATGCTTTTTTTTTTTTTTAAAAGATTTTTGTTGTTTTTACAGCGATTTGCCAACCACCACTTCGCGCCCATCCTTTACAATTACATGTGATCAGATGATAGCCATTTATGTTGACTTTTTGGCAGGTGCAAACTGTAAATGATGGCCGGAAGTACTTTTATGCAAAGGTGGCTAGCAATAATAATCATGCGGGTAAGGTACTAAGTTTGGGAAAAAATTACGGTAAAAAGCCTCAAATTAGAAAAACTACTGAAAAAATACCAAAAGAAGGTACATCTATAGAAAAATTACGAAAAAAACTACGAAAAATGCATCAAAATATAAAAACTACGGGAAAAAGGCCAAAACTTTGTTTCACTTCTGACCGGCCCAGTTTTTACGGGCCGGGTGGACCCGCGGGTCATTTTCAAACCGGTCACAAATGAGTGACCTGGACCCGGAAAATACAGGCGGGCCGGGTCGACCCGCAGGTCCGGGTCACTTCTTTTTTTTTTAAATGGTAATATATTGAAAAGGGAGCCGAGGTGGTCCACCAGAGATGCAAAGAGAGAAAACAGAAATAACAACAAAACACAATGGAAAATACAGCACACACTTCTCACAGGGGGAAGGAAGTCGAACCACTCCGGCCCCTCTTTAAGAACGCCAGATCTAGCGAGGGAATCCGCCTCCCCATTTGCTTCGTGTCTAACATGCTTACAAAACATAGATAACTCTGAAATGAGATCAGAAATTTCCTCAAAGTAACTCAAAAATCTCCACGGGGGAGTCACTCACCCCGTTAACCAACTAATCACATTTGAAGAATCCCCTTCCACAATTACCCTATCATAAGAATCATCACTTAGTCGCTTAATCCCCTAATATGTAGCCCTTCCGCTTCAGATGAATCAGTCCTTCCAATTGGACCTGCAAAAGCCCACGATACCCCCCCTTGGGAGTCCCTACAAAGTCAACCAATCCCAGCTGGACCGGGATTACCCAGGCAGGACCCATCAAAATTTAATTTAAGAAAACCTTCAGGGGGGCTTCCCATTTCTGACTTCTCTTCTCTCTCCTCATACCTTCAGAGCACACAATGCGCCACCCCTTGCCAGGTCCGGGTCACTTCTTGCCAGGTCTAGTTTTGCTCTTAGCGGATGATTCTCATCCCTTGATCAAGCACGATGAAAAGACAGTCCATTAAGATGTCTAAGGAAGACTCATCAGTTTCAACCTGCAATGTTCCATCATATCAACAGCCCCGATACCCAAGCACATGTGCCACTTGTATTGGCTCATGATCATTATTTTTCATTGGGAAGATATAGTCCATCTCAACAAACGACTATAATTTGAGCATAAATCTAATGAGTTTGGGGTTTGCCCGCCACATTTCACTCTATGGCTTGTTGTTCCCCATCCCTACCATACAGTGGTAGGCACACAACTTCTGGAACTGTTGATTTGGTGAACCACATACATAGATGGCTAATATTTGTTTCTCCATACTGACCTGACAAAACAATTATTATCACATCCAAATATAATAAGATAAAAAAAAATGTTACATTAAACATAAACTAAAGCCACCATCCAATAACATAAACAAACATAAAAGAAGTTAGAAAGATGTCATATGAGAAGTTAACTACTACTATCAATAATTATCTACCACCATCCAACTATAAGTATCAATACATATAAATACATGAAGTAAAACCACCATAAGAAGGTAGCTACTATAACTAAATCCATAACTAAGATAAGTATCATTACATACCACCAAAAGTTTTTAAGACCATGTAAAACATAAAATAAAATTTCAGTGCAACCATAACGCCCATCCCCATATTCTCTCTTCTCTCCATAGCCTCATGCATCCATCTCCCGCCTTATAAAACGAGCCATCTTCCCACGGATGTACGACCTCCTCTCGTCATCCTCGTACATAATGAAAAGATGCGCTTCAAACGGATTTTTGGTGAGATACTCCGTGGTCCTCAGCAAGATCTCCTGGGAAAAACCACCAACCCCTCTAACAGCTTCGTGAAGCTACGCGAGATAACCAGGGACACTCGAACCTGTAAGCGCATCGGCAACCTTGTAAATGCTCGATGAAAGACGAGACACGCTGTCACTACTCCCTCACTCTGGCGACTTCTCTGTCATCTGGTACCAACCCGCCTTAGTGGAAATGTCTCACTACCACTATTAATGGGATCTTATGTCGGAGATGGTGGGCGTTGAGACGTGGGGGTTTGCTCATCTACATAGTTCTCCCCAATATCATCAAGACTGACTGGCTGCGAATTTTCTCTGTTTGATTTCGAATGTGTTCTAGCGAAGGCACCCTTTTGCGAACTCATCTCCAAAGATTTTGCGCATGTCTTCATACAAAATATGATGGGTAATGAACAGTTTCTTATGTTGTGGATTAGCCAGTGACAAGGACCATAAAAAATAAGAAGATATTGAATATGGTAATATTATAAGAACATTGTATCTTGTGAGGAAGTGTTTCTTACAGCGATATCGTCATCGTAGACCTCTTTCTCGCAAGTGACGGTTTTCATGTCATTGTCCCAACCAAAACCGCTTCTACTAAGAAGGATGCAGACATTCTTATATGTACCTTTCATTGTCTTTATGCGGTTCTTTATGTGCTTCTTGTTGAAATTGAGGATGAAATAGTTATTCATTGGAGTGGCCGCGTTAACCATTTGGGGTTTTGTAACCCTCCGCGATTTGAATTATGAGGGTATCTACCAGCACCTTATCCATTTGGTCATTCCATATAACATTCTTCCCCTTCCTCCTAATGTCTTGTGGAGCAGTTGTCATTCTGATTGAAACCACACACAAGCATAAACATAGACCACAAATATGGAGTAAAATAATCATAAGCAACAAACCAACATCAACCATTGATGTTGTAGAACATTATGGGGGACTCATATGGTCCTTGCCCAATGAATCCCATGAATAAGATAAAGGGCTATAAGAGAAGGGTTTAGCTTCATAGAAATATCGTTTGGGGTTAAAATAGCCATCTACTTCCTTTGATTATAGAAGGTAATTCGACAAACGTCTAATCGTGGGCTAGTTGCAAAGCCCATGGCCATGGAATCTTGATATTATTTTCACAGAAATTCGATACATGCAGAATCCCCTTGGAACGCTTCTTCAAGATGCCAAATGCGCGCTCGATGACATTTCTACATGACGAGTATTGATGATTGAACAACTTGTTCTCCGTGGAATCCGCCCTCTAATCTTAGTTAGGTGGTACGCTGTCTGACGATGAGGGGTAATGAAATGTCGCAAGAGATGGTAGCCGCCATTGGCGAGGTAAAACTTTCCAGCCATTATAAAAATAGATTGTATATGAGAAACTAATATAAGGGGTTGCAAAAAGTTAATTGCAATGTGACTACGTATAAAACAAAGGTACATGGCATAAGTGGAATCTTATCATACCTTGTCAATGCATTCGCTAATACTCTCGAGTCGGATGCCGAGCCTTCCCATCCAGCTAGGACATAGGTGAATTTTATTTCAAAGTCACAGATCGCCAAAACATTTTGACATACAAAATGCTTACGGCCAAAGAAGCAAGGTTTTTGTTCACTTGGACCTTTAGCACGTATGTAGTGCAATCCTTGAATTATGGCATCCACCTTTGATTCTCCTGAATCTGTTGTGGTGTCTCAGTTGTCGGTGGTTTGATAAACATATCTTGCAAAGACAAGATCACTTTTAGTACCTTGTTAAAATAGGTTGAAATGGTTGAAATAGTTGCCCCCGAACGTCTAACGCATGCTCTGATAGTCCGAACCCTCTGATTATGAGCTAATATATTCAAGAACATTGCAACTTGCTCCTCCACTTTACAATGGATTGTATCCTCGAGGGTTATATTTCGACAAAATTGCGGAAGCAGTCAATGTTCATCCGTAGCAGGCTATGACAATGATCGTCTGATTCGATGACCTGAGCAATGAACGTACGTTGCGTGAAGTAATTGCTTTCATAGAGAGCTCTTTGCAGAGTACTAACATAGCTACTGCACCAGCCATTGGTAGTGCCACTGCTTGCCCAATTAGCTCATTCCTACGCTTCATCTCATCTCTTCGCATCAACTCTTTGAAGTCCTCTTTGTAGTTAAACGAGGCATCTTAGTCTAGACTACCATCAACACCATCTTAATATCTCCAATTAAACCCACTGAGAAAACCCTCCAAAAATTTAAATGAAAAGCACTCCAAACCCAAACAACAACACCAAAGTCTCCAATAAACCAACATAAACACCCTCATGTCAATAGTCCACCACAACGTAATCAAACAATGCTACCACAACCAAACTTAAGAAGATAAACCAAACTTAAGAAGATAACATCCATCATTAGAAAATTTCAAATACAAACAAGAACATTCACTACCACAAACAAACTTATGAAATAGCATTCACTGTCACAGATTTATCATTGAAATACATTATCATGATCACCATCACAGACAACCATCAGACCTTCCAATGCTCACAAATCCCAATCAAATGACCAATAAAAAATCAAATTTATGAGATTTAATGTAAAAATCAGATCCCAAAACCAAGTTTTAGGTTGAGAAGATATAAATCCAAGCCCAAACATATGAGGATCCAAAAAAACCAAGTGAAGAGTAGTGGAGATCGCACCCTTTCTGTGTCACAAAATGGGTTTAAAATGTTGAAAACCACGAAGAGGATAACCCAAAATCGAAGAAGGAAAACCCAAAAATCCGGAAAACAAGTGAAGAGGAGTGGAGATCGCATCCTCTGTGTCACAAAATGGGTTAAAAATACCAAAAACCATGAAGAGGATAACCCAAAAACAAAGAAGGAAAACCCACAAATCTGAAAAAACACCAAGGATAACCCAAAATAACATGGTTACAACTTACAAGCCCCAACAAAAGATAGATCCAAAGATTTCACTAAACAAAACAAAGATACAAGCCCCAAAATGAAACATCAAGGCATATGCACAGGAAATCCAAAAAAAAAAAAAAGTAAGAGGGAAGGAGGAGAAGGAGACGAGTCTTACCTGTTGAACAGGAGTAAAGGAGAAGGAGACGACGAACCGGTTTGGATCTCGCAACCAAGCGAGGAGGAGTGGAGATCGCGAATTCTTTGTGTCGAAATGGGTTTAGGGCTTTCGAACAGACCCACGAGAGACGCGCATTCAATTTTCGACGGAAGTCTCGGAAAGTAACATAAATCCGAGCATTTTAGTCAGATTTTTTTAAGCGGAAATGGGCTTCACATGTCGGATTAGTCAGATTCCACATGAGATTTGCGCTTTCTATATCCTCGTCAACAAAACGACCATTTAAGCTACTTTCCGCAGAAAAGGGGCTCATTTTCCGTTTCTTTTCCAAATCCACATCGCAACTTAACAGACCCTAAGGAAAATGGGTTCTCTGTCATATACTTCGACATTTAGACTAGACCAAGCAAATTCGGATTTGTATCTTTGAACGACTGAAACCTTGGTTTTCCATATGGAGCTTGAGCTCCCACAACCACTGCTGTTGAACAGTATTTGTGTTCGGGATCAATTCACTCGATTGGAAACTAAAGCAAAATCTGGATTAGATCGGCGGAAGAGGTGCTGAGCTTGGTTGAAGAGGTGTTGCACTGAGCTCGTCTGAATAGGAATTGAGCTCATCTGAAGAGATCCAGCGATGAGCTCGGCTCCTTCAGACGAGTTGTGACCTGCAAGCATAGAAAACTCGACAGAGGGCTCCGAGTTTGGATCCTCGAGGACCCTCCGATACTTAAGTCAGACGAGGCAATAGGTACAAGCTAAGGCAAGAACAGCTATGAGAGCTAGCAATGAGATGCGTATGGACTTAAAGAGTCCTAGGTAGTTTAGGAAACTTGCCTTTGTTGTAGTCTTCGTGATTGGTCATGTTTCCTAGGAAGTTGGTTGCCAAGTTTATTTTGCTGCCAACAAGATTGCCTTTGAAGGGTTGGTTTCTAAGGTTAAGGCTTCTAAAAGAGGTGTTGAATGACCCCTCTACCATAGGCGATCTTCATCCCTGGAAGCCACATGCTCGGCCAGGATTGAGAGCTAGCAATGAGATGCATATGGACTTAAAGAGTCCTAGGTAGTTTAGGAAACTTGCCTTTGTTGTAGTCTTCATGATTGGTCACGTTTCCTAGGAAGTTGGTTGCCAAGTTTATTTTGCTGCCAGCAAGATTGCCTTTTAAGGGTCGGTTTCTAAGGTTAAGGCTTCTAAAAGAGGTGTGGAATGACCCCTCTACCATAGGTGATCTTCATCCCTGAAGCCACATGCTCGGCCACGATTACGGATTGATTTTCACCCTAATATATCCCCCCACCACACACACACACACCACCGCTACCACCACTTCCTTGGGTCGCTTTGGGCTGAGGAAGTAGTCTTTTTGTCTTGTCAGGTTAGCATTCCTCACCTTGGCTCATCAAACTCGGTCGACATTTGCCTTTACAGTGGATTTGATTCACTTGAAGTCGGCCTCTGGGATTTGTCAACGGGGTTCTCTATTTCGTGCGGATTGAAGTCGCTTATATCAATTGGATCTGGTCAGGCCGTGGTGTTTGGCTCGGTCAACCAGGAGCGGCTCCGGGCCGACTTATCCTGAAGTGATAGCCCTCTCCTGAGTTCGACCGCTCTAGACTTGTCGGACCTTTTGTAGGGAGTTTTGAGATTAGATGATTCCCCGCTTGGTGGGCCGTAATACTCGGCCGTTGATGTCAGCTCGGCCGTTTGGGATCAGCTTGGTCGTTGAGTTCAACGAAGCTTTTAAGATCAACTCGTCCAGTGAGGTCAGTAGAGCGTTTGGGATCAGCGCATCCATTGAGGGAAGCGAAGCTTTTGGGATCAGCCCGGCCGTTGAGGTCAACGAAGCCAATCAACTAGGCCATTGAGGTCAGCGGAGCATGCATTTGAGATCAATTCGACTGTTGAGGTCAGTGGGGCCTTTGAGATCAGCGGAGCCTTTGTGATCAGCTCAACCGTTGAGATCAGCGGAGCCTTCGTGATCAGCTCAGACGTTGAGGTCAGTGGAGCGTTTGAGATTAGCTAGGCTGTTGAGGTCAGCGGAGCCTTAAGATTAGCTTAGCGGTTGAGGTCAGCAGTGTTTGAGATCAGCTCAGCTGTTGAGGTTAGCAGAGCCTTTGAGATCAACTCAACCGTTGAGGTCAGCGGTGACTTTGGCCGCTAAAGTCAGCGGAGCTTTTGAGATCAGCTCGGCCGTTGAGGTCGGCGGAGCCAATGAGATCAGCTCAGCCGTTGAGGTCAGCGGAGTGAATGAAATCAGCTCGTCCGTTGAGGTCAGCGGAGCTTTTGAGATCAGCTTGACCATGAGGTCAATGGAGCTTTTGAGATCAGCTCAGCCGTTGAGTTTGATATTAATTGCACAAGGTAGTCCTTAAGCTTTGGAGCGATTTGCAAGGGTCAGGAATTTTCTCCAAGGGACTCCTTGGAGTTTTTATCGAGACAATAGGGTCAACGATTTTTTCTGAGGGACTCCCTGGATTTGTGATCGAGCCGAGAGGGTCGGTGATTTTCTCCGAGGGACTATTTGGATTTGTGATCGAGCTGAGAGGGTCGGCGATTTTTTCCGAGGGATTCCCTGGACTTGTGATCAAGCCGAGAGGGTCAGCGATTTTTTCCGAGGGGATCCCTGGATTCGTGCTCTAACCAAGAGGGTCGACGATTTTTTCCGGAGAGTGCCTGGATTTGTGATCGAGTCGAGAGGTTCATTGATTTTTTAAAAGGAAGTCCCTAGATTTGTAATCGAGCCGAGAGGGACGGCGATTTTTTCCAAGGAACTTCTTGGATTTGTGATCAAGCTGAAAGGATCGACGATTTTTTTCAAGGGACTCCCAGGATTTGTGATCGACGCGTCCTGCTCGAGGTGGTCCCTGAGTTTTTGTCCTGCCGGGAGTGATCTCCGGGTTTTGGATTGGATTCCTCCTCTTGCCCTCCTTTTCGAAACTGGTGCCATGCTCGGATCTACTTTTTCTTTCGGTTCCCATGGACAACGCCAATATGTCGATGCTAAAATCCAGACTAGCTCGGCAAAAGAGGTGTTGAGCCTTGCTGAAAAGGTCCCGTGATGAGCTCGATTGAAGAGGTGCTGCACTGAGCTCGATTGAAGAGGTGCTGCACTGAGCTCGTCCGAAGAGGTGTTGAGCTCGTCTGAAGAAGTCCCACGATGAGCTCAGCTCCTTCGGACGACCTGCGAACACAGAGAACTCGTCAGAAGGCTTGGAGTTTGGACTCCGCGGGGGGGGGGGGTGCTACTAGTTGAGCAAGGCAAGAAGAGCTACGAGAGCTATCTAGGTGATCCCTTTTTATAGACTAAGATTCCTAGTCCTATGCAGTTTAGGAAAGTTGCCTTTGTTGGAGTCTTGTGATTGGTCAAGTTTCCTAAGAAACTGGTTGCCAAGTTGATCTTGCTTCTAGCAAGATTACCTTTTAAGGGTTGGTTTCTAAGGTTAGGGTTTCTAGAAGAGATGTCAAATGACTACCCCTAGCCGATCTTCGTTCTTGAGCACCACGTCTCGGCCAAGATTGCGTGCTGATTTTTGCCATTATTGAACAGTTCTTGTGACAGGGAAAACAAGAGAAGGTTAGAGAATTTTCCTGTATGAAGATGTTTCTTTTTGATAAAAGTTGGTATCAGAAAAGAAGAGACAAAGGGAAAAGGTGATATTTGCATCATCAAGAAATAATACTCGATGAGAATGAAATTCTTGACCATCTAACGCATCTTCAAATGGAAATAGTTTTACCTTCTTTTGAGGGTGAATCTAATAGGAGCTGATGGGCTTGGCATGAAACAAGAGCCAGATGATCAAGAGCAACAGTCAATATCCAAGTGTTTTAAAACTTTCCAAGTGTGATCCATGTGTGCAGTATGTTGTCTACAACACCAAGGCAGGGGAGTAATACGAGCAATTGAATACAACACAACAAAGATTCAAAACTGATCAATGTACAAACTTACAGGAGATTGTGTGCTTTCAAACTTGCAAGAGAAAAACTATGATAAGAGCAAAACACCGAATAGGGTTGGGATGTCATACAAAGGGATAGCCGAACCAGCTCAAGGGCATCTTCTCTCCTTTTCTTGTTTGGGATTATAGTAAGCTATGGCTAAGGAGATGGATATGTATCTCTCTTCTTGATTGACTGGAACAAGAAAACATGTAGCATCAACGAGATACTGGTCTCAAGGGATTTAATCCCAAGTCTCCAAATTCTCCATAATATGCAGCAGGAGGTGAAAGAGCAGTGCTTCTCTGTCAAGAAGACTCAAAACCAAGATCCCATTTGAGTGGGGTTGGTCTACTTTTAACTTCAAAGCAATATTCACTGATTGACGCGTCATTGCATGGTTGTGTGGAGCTCGAAGAAACCTTTTAGGAGAATGTGTTTGATAATCAATGTTGCTCTAAGAAGGGTCCTCGTAATGGTGGAGCTAACAGCAGCATCCGACCGGCGCGTTTTATCATTGGATTGCCTTCTGTATAACTTGATGTGGTTCGAGTATACATCATTGTGGTAGATCCCAGAGCATCCTCTCCAAATCCGCATGCTTCAAAAAACAACCTGCAAAAGCTTCCAAAACATTACATTTCGACCACTGTGCATGGACACTTGTGGAGGAAGATAGCATGCATACACAAACACAGAGATAATGAGAACGAGAAGGTAACCAGTATCAAGAATAGTGAACAACAATGATCGGAAATGATGGTATTGATGGCAATTGAAAGAACCGAGTTGAAGAGGTAACTCGTTTGCTGGGAGCAGTGTTCCAAACTCACTTACCGGCGGCGTAGTTTAAAATTTCGGCCGAAACATGCCGTTTTGGCCGAATTTCAGCAGAAACAAAATTCACCATGAACCGGTTTTTACAAGATTTCACCAAAGTTTTGTTTTACCCCTTATTTATAAAATTGCCACCGAAATTTAAAGATTTCCACCAAAATTGCCGAAATTTCGGACATTTCTACGGAAAATTTTAAAAATACCGAAATTTTTAACCTAATTTTACTGATTTCGTCCGAAATTTCCACCGAAACCAACACCGAAACCGAAATTTAAAACCTTGATCGGATGTAGAGAGCAGTAGAAGCCTGTGAATAAGAGGATGTGGTGACAAAAAGTATAAACAGAGTTATTTCAGAATTTGAAGCATCGAGAAATTAGAATATTCTGACATGGGTGCAGCCTCCTACCTGAGTAGAAGACCATGCAAATAACATGCATCACGGAAACACAGGTCATAGGTGAGATGAATTGGTGGATTTATTCAGAGACATTTAAGGGTGACAATTCAAGATGTTGCAGTGTCATATGATGGATTTGCCTGTTAAGTATAAAATACATCTTTTATGTTCATTGACTTTGTTCCACCAGTTAAGTCTTGAAGCAATGTTTAAAAACTTTGATATTAAGAAGACTTACCGAGTCAACTAGAGTTGAAGAAGACTGATAAATGGGGCGATGGGGCCACTCACTGGACAAAACTCGATCGACTACTTGAAAAGAAATTGAATACAAGAAGACTTATTTATACTTGAAAAACTCAATCAGGCACTGGACTAAGTCCCAAGTCAGATTTGGATTTCAGCCTTAATACTTTGTGTTGTTTTGAAGTCTATATAAGGAAATAAGAAAAAAGACGTGTACCTCTCTTTTTCTGAGCAGAGGGCTGCTATATCATATATGCCTCTACCAGTAAGAACCCTGGAAGGAACTAGATAAATGTAAGATGTCTAGAAGAATATCAGGAATCAGTATATTATACTAGAAAGAGTAGCAACATACCTTATGATCCTTTTGACTATCTTGTGACCAATTCCCAATCTCTGTAGTGAAGGTAAGACCTGAAAACCGCTGAATTAAAATGATATGAATATATGCACTACATACTACAATACACAAAATAGCGACTATATATAAAGTGACCTGAAAGCCGCTGAATTAAAATGAAATGAATAAATGCACTACATACTACAATTCACAAAATAGCGACTATATAAAAAGTCTGGCAGAAAGAAGGCAACAATTCAATGATTAAAAAAGGGCAGTGATAAATTGACCCCCCTAATATCTTAAGTCGACCTCCCTCCCTCTCTCCCTCCTCTAAGCACTGCCCTGTATGGGGGTCGATTTAAGATAATATGGGGGTCGATTTATCACTACCCTTAAAAAAAGGTTGCATGAATATAACTGATTTTCAACAATTTGGGACATGAAATTTCCCGGAGATATCCATATACTCGTGTTTGAACTATTGCACATGCTTTGCTCAATGGATGATGTATTTGTGAGTGACTAAATGAATGTAAGAGGCGGGATTCCTTCCACCTCATGCTAACATCATGCCATATCATATTTCATAAACCCAATGCTAAAGTCTCTAATTTTTCCTATTCCATTTTTTCTGAGATGCCGGAAAGTATATAGCAAGAGGAACATGGTGACTGCCACTCCTTTTTGTATTTTAGGTAATTATGTATTATATTTTGCCAAGATGTTAGCTTCACAGAGTCATCAAAAATATAAATAAAATTCAGAAAATCATAGATTATATAGTCCAAAAGGATGAGAATAGATGAACAATTTCAGACATGCATAGAAATCCAACCCCCCGAATTTCTGTTCACACGAATAAATTGTATACACAAATAGGTCAAAATGTACATAAAACATATAAAAAACCAAAGCAACAAAAAACCAACAACAGGGACAATGGGAAGCCTTGAATAACTTCAATTATAAATAAAAAAATCGAACTCCCATTTGCCTGATTTCAATAAAAGTTTGCTGAGAACTTCACCAAAAAATTCAACAGAAGGTAAAACTTATATGAAAAGTACAAAAAAAAATTGTAACTTTTATGCAATGAAATTCCAATAATTTCAGATTGTAGTCATTTGATGGAAACCACACACTAAAGAATCATTTGTTGTGTTTTTACGCCAAAATTCTCAAGCTCATAGCAGTAAAAAAAACAAGAAAACACAAGAGAATAACACAGCATACAAGAGAAAAATACAAGTGAGACCCCAATCCCCTTTCACTGTACAAATTCACGCACATATAGTAAATAAAATCATAAAACACAAGAGAATAGCATGCAAGTGAATTATGTAGTTTGCAGATTGCAGTTTCTGACTGCAGGGGAAATACACTGAAATCCCTATACAAACAATTAGAACACAAAAGAAAAAAAAACTAAAGAATTCTTTGTTGTGTTTTTACGCCTAAATTCTCATGCACATAGCAGTAAATAAAACAAGAAAACATAAGATAATAACACAGCCTACAAGAGAAAAATACAAGCAAGACCCCAATCCCCTTTCAGGGTAGCCCTTTCCTCTCTCACAACCAAAGAACACCTACGCTATGTGACTCTCTCTTTCCCTCACTCACCATAATAGAAAACCCTACTTGAGACTTCTTGTGTATCCACTCTCATCTAAACATGTGCATATAAGTAGAAGAAGAGGACCACTAACATTAAGAGGATACACTCCTACATAAATTAGGAAACTTTTAAGAGACCCTTTTACCGCCCTATTTAGTTAACCCACCTAAACGCCACTCCAAGTCAAACTAGGAGACCTTGTGATGCAGATTGTAGGCCCAATAAGAGGCATAATTGCCCATTAGGACTTTTAGGAATTTATTTCCCACTCTAAATAACAGAGAAATAAATTTCTAAAAGTCTTAATGTCCAAATATGCCTCTAATTGGGCCTACAATTTGCATCACCTTGTAAAAGAATCCTCCAATTATTAGGTAACAGATTATCAAGTGAAAACAAGACAAATCCCAACAATCTCCAATTTGGCTTGTTAAGTTACCTTGAAGATATCCCATTGGCATCTTGATGCAGATTGTAGGCCCAATAAGAAGAATATTTGCCCATTAGGATTTATTTACATGTTATTTAGTATCTAGGATTTTATTTCCATGTTATTTAGTTTCTAGGATTTTATTTTCATATTTTTTTTGTTTTTAGGGCTTTTATTTATTTCCATGGACTTTTACTTCCATTGCCTTTATATGGCCTTATATAGTAGAGATTTTCAGTTTTTTGATGAATAAAGATTGATTGAGATTTCTCCCCCAATTTCTCCCCAAGATTTCTTCTTCATCTTCCTTCTCTTTCTCCTCTATTCTTTCCCCTCTTCTTCTTCTTCTTTCCTTATTCTTCTCTTCTTCTCATATTCTCCTTCTTCTTCTATTCTTCTCCTTCTCTTCCCTTCTTATTTCTCCTATTTCGTCTATTTCTCTTTCCGGTCCTACATCAAGTCTTCACCTATCTACTATCACCACAAACAACCATTGGACTTAAGAAGCATCCATTACACCAACACCATCGAATCAATCTAGTTCTCACTCCCTTAACTTGATCAACATGGTCAATGCCATAGAAGCACGAAGCGGGTGCAGGGGCGTGGGCGGAGAAGCGTAGGGGTCTAGAAGAGTCTAAGTTTGGGAGCGTCGTGGGAGCGTTAATGTAATATTTTCATACCATGTCTTTCAAAATTCAAGTACATAAAAAATAGTAATTTTTAACTATCTTCTATAATCTTTCAAAATTGAAGTACAACAAAAGCAGTAATTTCTAATCGTCTTCATTTTCTTTCCTCATGCCTTCTGAAGATTTGCTTACGTGCTTGCTCCAATGAAGTACTTTGAACAGTTGGAGGAGTTTAATGCAAGTAATTTTATGAGGGGATTACTAATGGAGTAATAGGAGTGGGTTGGGAGCGGTTTCCATCTCTTCGGGATCGCCCTCCCTGGAAGCTCCTTCCTAAGGATTAGGGCTGCAACTTGGGTAGAGTTTTACCCACCCGCATCAACCCAACCCAAAAATAACCCAGGTCGGGTTTAGAAAACATGGGTCTTGGGTAGGGTAGGGTTTTAGGTTGAAAAACTCGACTCAATCTTGGGTCGGGTAGGGTTTCTCAACTCAACTCAACAAAGCCTTTGTCCCAAACCAGTTGGGGTCAGCTAAAATGAATCCTTTAGAAAAATTTCATGAAGAAGGTGAAAGGAATCTACGCAGCTCTAATCCCGGCTCTAGTTAGTTCTTCTACGTGAATCATTTTCTTCCATTCTATCCTATGCAAGGTCATGTTCTCTGTTATGTTCATAGCTATCAAGTCTTTCCTCACTGTTTCTACCCAAGTTGTTTTCGGTCTACCCCTACCTCTTTTTACTCTATCAATTCGGCACAAGTCACCTCTTCTCACCGGAGCATCCAAAGGCCTACGTTGGATACGTCTAAACCATCTTAAGCGGTGCTCTCTCATCTTCTCCTCTATTGGTGCCACCCCCACCTTTTTAAGAACGTCTTCATTTTTAATTCTATCTAACCTTGTGTGGCCGGGTAGGGTTTCAAGAGAAAAAAAACCTAAAACCCGACCCAACTCGTATAGGTGTACTATGACATTTTTAAATATCTCTTGAATAACATGGTGAATTATTTTCTAATAAATTGATATAATTGTTTTCGTTGGGTTGATCATGATTGTTGAAAAAATAGTTTATTTCTTAAATTTATACACTTGATGATATAAATCATGAGATTTTTGGCGTGAAAAAATGTCGTTTTCTACAATCTTTGAAATTAGTCATTATCCTACGCTAAATAATAAAAACCCGACCCGAACCAACCCGAGAAACTATCTTGGGTAGTGTCGGGTTTATGAATCTGGGTTTTCTCAAAGAAAACCAACTCGACCCGACTCGAGATAATTTCTAGGGTAGAGTTGGGTTCTAGAAAGCCCATACAGCCCGACCCGAGTTGCAGCCCTACTAAGGAGAACCGAATCGAGGTTCCGAGTATGAAGCGGCACCCCGAGGGAAGATTCCTGCTTGTAAGCTCAATGCACATATGTAGCTACCTTGAATCAACTAACCTAGACAATTTCATAGAGGGACCTCGATCTATCATCTCCTAATACATAAACTATCACTTTACTATCATCTGCAACCTACAAACCTTTCACATCAGTCTCTGTCCCGACTGCGAAAGAGACGCTACAGTACACAAGCACTTGCATCCCTTTTTTAACCACATATCAAGATCATAGGATTATATTAAACACCATATTCTCCACCAGATGATACAAGGCACTGCACTTTTCTCCTTTCATCGGGATCATGTAATCGCAAGTGATTTCCTTGTCTTCACCTACAACAGAATACCCGAAACCTATTAGCCCAAGATTCCCCATGGATTCAACTAATCATCTTTTC
This sequence comes from Tasmannia lanceolata, assembly GCF_043159265.1. Taxonomy (NCBI): domain Eukaryota; kingdom Viridiplantae; phylum Streptophyta; class Magnoliopsida; order Canellales; family Winteraceae; genus Tasmannia; species Tasmannia lanceolata. Next base: position 35,132,266 of record NW_027518700.1, on the reverse strand, counting down.
CTTGTTGTTTTGAAGCTAGCAAACTTAAGCTGATTAGTCTTTATGGACTAATGTGTTGCTTTGTAGTGTTGTACTTTAGACAAGAACTTCATATGTCATATCGCCATTAGCACATTAGCACAATACAACACAACACATGGCTTGAGGATCAACATGCACAAAGGATCTAAGTGAGCTTGCACATATTGGAGACAACAACCTTGGAAGATGTTCAAGCATAGAGCTCACAATGAAGATCTCACAAGCATGCCTTGCACAATGCCATGAGGAGCTTGAAGATGAACAAGTGTTGGTGATTATCTCAAGCATTCAAAGTGAAGATGATTCAAGAAGAGAAGTCACATGTACCAAAGCCATATCAATTGTTCACCTGCAAGCCCAAGAGCCCGAAGAAGACCTTTGAATCCAATTCAATCAAGGAGTCGAAGTATTATATATTTTCTAGATTGTATTGGAGATCTTTTTCAAGTGGTTTTGCATTTCAAAGTGTTTTTTTACTCCTCTTTCAAAACCAACCTTGATACCTATTTGTATTTCATGGAACATCATTTTCAAAGATCCTAAATATTATTAAAACAAAAGTCCATAGCCCAAGAACCAAAGCACAAGGGCTAACCAAAGTTTAGAAATGGAAAGTCAAGGTGGCAAACGGGTCGTGCAGTGCCGACATGGCATGATAATTCCCGGTCCAACATGGCTCGCGGGCCAAGCACGGCACGGGACGATTTGGCCACAGGCCGTGCCGGCACGAATAAGCCTGAGATTAGGCATGGCATGGCCCACGACCCCTAGCCCGTGTCGTGCCATGCCAGCCCGGGAAAACAGCCACATAAAGTCACTTTTACACTGATTTTGTCATGCCGGGCCGTTTCGTGCCGCGGGCCTAAACCCGTAGCTCGGCAGGGCCCACGTCTCCGTACCGTACCAGCACGGCCCATGTCACTGTAGCAATCGTGTCGTGCCGTGCCTGTCAAGCCGCGGCCCAGCACGGCCCAGTTGCCACCTTGAATGGAAAGACATGACATTGGCACTTGAATTATAAATCCAACACCTTAAACCTAATTTAACTAGTCCATAACATATTCAAATATTTTTGAAAATATTTTTAACAGATAGCTCTCATTCTTCTCATATCCGTAGAGGACAAGAATGTCAAAATCCGACGAGAAATGAGAAAGAGATGAATTTTACAAGACTTGCTGCAGAAACTGGAAAAACCAGTTTCTGAAAAAACCAGTTTTCTGCAGGAGCAGTAGACTAGACCCTCCCCCAGTCGACTAGACACCCTGAAACTGGTTTCTTAAAATAAACCAGTAGCCTATGGGCAGCCGAATGGTATCCTAGTCGATTGGAGCGGCTTAAAACAGGTTTTTTATATATTTCAACAGATCCTATTGGCTAGCCGACTGCCAGCGGTATGAAATAGAGCCGTTGGGGCTCAAACGGCTAGTTACTCTTTGACCGTTTTGAATTGTTTCTAGCCCAAATTACTCCCAAACGGTCACAAATTTATATGGACTATAAATATGATGTTTCCTCACACATTTAACAACTTTTGGAAAGATTGAAAATCTATTTTGAGCTTAAACTTTCAAAATCCATTTGATTCTTCAAAGAGCTTAGACTTGTGAAATCATTTTGAAGAAGATCTCCATAGGCTTACTAGTAATCTTCTTTAGAGAGTTATTTGAGAGCTTTTACTGTACATCAAGCCTACAAGAGGCCAAGAGAGTTTTATCATTGTTCTTCTTCTTCAACAAGCTTTGTAAGAGGGTCTCCGATTCGGCCCATTAAGAAAGGTGAATCTCGACATTGTAAGAGGGTTTTCCAATCCGGCCTGTTGAGAAAGGAGGATCGTGATAGTGGAAGCGCTGACAAGGACTTGGAGAGTGGATGTAGGTCTTAGTGTTGGTCTTAGTGTTGTATCCAAGTACCGAACCACTGTAAAATCCTTGTGTTCATCTCTTTGCCTCTTAACCTCCTTCTCTTGCTTGCTCTCTACATTGGTGATTGGTCACTTCTTTCCCTTTATTTTTACTTTACTTCCATATTAACAAGGGTTAGTAGTAATTTGAATTTGAGGTTAATCACATTCAATATCTTTATAATTTTAATTAAATCCAATTCACCACCCACCCACCCCCTCTTGGTTGCCTAACCTAATTTCAAAACCAATGAAGCCCAACTAGCCAAGCAATATCAAATTCCTTTGCATCTTTGGAACATAGACCAAAGTACCCAGACTATAAACTACTCCATCAAACATCTTGATCTTCATGGTCCAACATCTAGTAGACTCATCACCCAAGAACACTTGCTCTTTCTCTTGAAAGAAATCAAAATATTCCTTCCTTTAGCACATACCAATAAAACAACCGCAATCCAAAATTCACTCATCATGAGAACTGCTATTAGAAACGGTAAGGACATCTCCAAAAAAATCGTTCTGCTCAGTTGCCTCTGTTACCATTGCCCTACCAAAATTATCATCCATGCAGTGGAAAATCCTGATTCAAGTGGACGTTTCCTTGAAATGAAAGGATTGCATGCCCTTCCTGCTAACCTTTGATCTTGACTTACCTTTCCCAGATCCTGTAGCAAACGATCTTCTTTTCTGATGCTTCCATCAAGTAATCAATCTATGATTTTAACTTCCCTTGCGATTGGGCTTCCTCTTATTTTCTTCGGACAGGAGCAACGTTGTGATCTCTTCTAGCTTCACTATTTCTTTACCAAACAACAACGTAGTCACCAGATGTTGGACTCGAAATTTTACAAAAAGGGCATAATAGTAAAATCCCTTCTTAAAATAAGAAGAGAGAAAAGGAGAGTTACACATTACGCTATCCCCTAAAGTAAAAAGGATAAAAATAAAGCACTTTAATAAAAAAAACTAGAAGAGAGAGAGGGAGAGCCCACAACTAAGGCCACAACTAAGGGAAAAGAAGTCCCTACATTTTTGGGAAATAAAAATAACTCATGCGAAGGGAAAAGTGAGTCATCCACTTTTTTTTAAAAAAACCACAACTAAGGGAAAAGAAGTCCCTACATTTTTGGGAAATAAAAATAACTCATGCGAAGGGAAAAGTGAGTCATCCACTTTTCAAAAAAAAGTTACGTAACTCCGCACAAAAGGAGAAGTGGAGATTGTGAAGTTGAGAGAAAAATGGTGATGTGGCAGTTGCCAACCACTTCAAGAGAATTCTATAAATAGAGAGAAAATACTTTACCGAAGGATCGGATCTTCGGGGAGAAAAGGCTACGCAAAAGGAGAAACAGAAGGCAAAAAGAGAGAAAGGTGAGCAAAAATTTGGGCTAACCGTTTCTTTTTTTCCTTCTCTCTTTCTTTTTGCAAATTTTCTTCGAGGAAGAAGACATTTCTCTTTCATGAGAAGGATGAAGAAACTCCCTTTAAAGTCTCTTCCAGGAACTTTCTAAAGGGAGAAAGATGATGAAGAAAATCCCTTTAGAGTCTCTTCCAGGGACTTTCTAAAGGAAGAAAGATGATGAAGAACATCCCTTTAAATAAAGTCTCTTCCAGAGACTTTCTAAAGGGAGAAAGATGATAAAGACGACGATTCCCCCGAAAGAAGACCTTTCTCCTTCAGGAGAGAAGAAAATCCCTTTAGAATCTCTCTCCAGAGACTCTCTAAAGGTCCCTTTAAGACCTCTTCCCAGAGACTTGTTAAAGGGAGAAGACATTTCTTTTGATGAAGAAAGACGATAAAGATGACGTCTCCCCAAAGGAAAATGAAGAAAGTTTGAGAAGATGAAGAAAGTCCCAAAGACAAAGAAATTTCATCTGAAAAGATCTGTTAACAGAAATCAGATCTTTCTGGAGAACAATTAACTAAAAGTTGTATTTAGATAGGGAACCTCTTGATGGATAATCAGAGGTATTTTCTTTCTTCAAGAAATGTAATTAACAGCCAATAAAGCCGGAAGTGTACGATCCCTACCAAAATTAATAAAACCTCTTCTCGCAAGAGGGAAATTTGATCCCAATATATTATGTGTGTGATTTCCCTTTCCATGCATGTGAAATTTGTTGCGAACACCAGATTATCTTTAGCCTAGACAACAACTGACGCTTCAAATACAACTTGTTGGTCAAGCTCTTCGCCGTGTAAAGTTTTTCAAACTTCTCCCATAATTCTAGTGCTAATCTTCATACATAACATTGAACATAACATTTTTTTTTTTTTGAATGGTAATTGAACATAATATTATCTGTCAGACAAAGTAGAATTGTGTTAATGATCACCAACTTAATATCATCTCACTCACATCTTCCATATTCTCTAGCTTGCCATCCTTTCCCTTAAAACGTCATAGCCAGGCCTTGTTGAACTAGGATGTTCTTTACACTTTTTGCCTTTTCCATTAAACTCCTTAGTGTGGAATTGGTATTTAAAGCATTTGATGTCACTGTGTATCACCCGGTTAGTTAGCATCAAAGGACAATTTCTAAAAAAAAGGAAGATAGAACTTGTTAAAGACTCAACATCGATCGTCGATCGATGATTCCGAGTACAAAATAGTGACTAGATTGTCGAGTCTCCTAAGACATGTGTCCAACTCTTCCTGCAAAAGGAATTGATTCTTTTGCTCTCTGATCCTCTTCCTTGCTAAAATCTTGCTTTATACCAATTGTTGTGCTTTTGTGGTGAAATTCAAACATACACACCCAGTGGTAAATAAAACAAGAAAACACTAGAAAATAACGAAACAAACTAGTGAACACACAGATTTATTGTGGTTCGAAAACAATACCTACATCCAGAGGCAATAACTAATATTCCACTATGAGAGAAAAATGCCAAAAGTAAAAGTGAGATACCAATTCCCTTTCATCGTAACTATTTCGTCTCACATAACAAAGAACACCCACTTCCTCTAACCCTTTATTATTTTCACTAACGATAAATCTATGTGAGACTTCTTGCTTATCCTCTCATCTATACATGCATATAAATACAAAAAGAGGAACTGACATTCAGAAGAAACTCTACATAAATTAGGAAACCCGTAAGAGACCATTTTACAACCCTCTTTATTTTATGTACTTCAATGCCTCTGTTAACTTACCAACTTCTCCAAAAGCTTAAGCTGTTAGAGAAAGGCGTTATTTATCTTTTATACTTTAACACTCCCCCGCACGTGTGGCCCACTTGGCAAACACATCGCACATGTGGTCCCACTTTGGGCCAACCATCGCATGTGGATTTTTGCTATCCAGGAGGTTTGAACTCGAGACCTTTGGCTCTGATACCATGTTAACTTACCAACTTCTCCAAAAGCTTAAGCTGTTGGAGAAAGGCGTCATTTATCTTTTATACTTTAACAGCCTCTACTAGTCAGATTAAGAGACCTTGTGCCGCAGGTCAAGACATGCAGAGAAGCTCTCATACCAAATTGACGCAGAGTTGACAGAAGAGAGTGAGCTTCAAATGGCAATTACTGGGTGGAAACAATGCTAAGTGTCAAAGGGAATGCTATGATACCATATGATGTAGGGGGATGTATGCGGAAGTGATGAGCCAGTGATGCAAAGAATCAAATTAAGGTATCTTGCTGTCTTTCAGGTGCATAGGAGTCATTAAATCATCAGAGCTTGTGATTAACACTAGCTGAAGTTAAGTAAATAGTAATTGACACCATTCAAACAAGATGCTGGATGAAATGCCAATTATCTAAGCTCCTGCAATGACTTGGAGTGAGTACCTCACTGGCTAATATGAATTAACATGCCAGAAATGAGCCCCATTACTTCAATACATGGGATAGTGGTTGAGGATTTTTATCAAACAGATAGAAGGCAGCTATTACATTACTCATATCCTTATGTTGTATGTGCTGAAACAAAGAGGCAGAAACGAGCTGGTTCCATCAGGGGATAACAAGCAATTCTGTAACTGAACTTGTTAACTTACCAACTTCTCCAAGAGCTTAAGTTGTTGGAGAAAGGCGTTATTTATCTTTCATACTTTAACACTCCCCCGCACGTGTGGCCCACTTGGCAAACACGTGGCACATGTGGTCCCACTTTGGGCCGACCATAGCATGCGGATTTTTGCTATCCGGGAGGTTTGAACTCGAGACCTTTGGCTCTGATACCATGTTAACTTACCAACTTCTCCAAAAGCTTAAGCTATTGGAGAAAGGCGTTATTTATCTTTTATACTTTAACAGAACTCAACTTCATATGGCCTTTGTGTCCCTGCCATAGATTTGTTCCAAATTATAACATTTGTGATAAGAGACAAGGTCCACATTACACCAGCCACGTTCTCAATTTAGGAGTCTTGATTTTAGCTGCTTCTTCTTTTTTTTTGAAATGGCAATATGAATTCATTAAAAAAGGAAGAGGGCCGAGGTGGACCTCAACCAAAATTACAAGAAAACAAAACAACAAAAACAAAAAATACAAATCTCAGGGAGGAAGGAAGTCAAACCACTCCAACTCCAACCTCCTAACCCCACTCCTAGCCAAGGAGTCCGCCTCCCCATTAGCAGATCTCCGAACATGATTGAAAACAATAGATGAGCCCACAATTAAATCATCTATTTCATAAAAAATAGAAGAAAATCTCCAAGGAGGCGACACCAACCCCTTCAACCATCTAATCACATTCAAAGAGTCTCCCTCCACAATAGTGCTATCCATGCTATCTCTCTCAAGCCTTTGTATGCCATGATAAACCGCCATCACCTCGGCCTCCGAGGCATCACAAACTCCAAGAGGGCCGGAAAAAACCCATACAACTTCACCACAAGCGTCCCGACACAAACCACCAACTCCGGCCGGGCCCGGGTTCCCAATACTCGACCCATCAAAGTTAATTTTGAACATGTCAATAGGCGGAGCCTTCCATTTCTGAACAATCCGATGTCGGATCTCGCTACTAAAGCAAACAATCCTCCAACCCTCCCATAAGTCAAAGGCCGATACAAAACGGAAAGCCAGTAAACTTCTCTCCCATGAAATAGAGAGCGCAATAATCTTCATATATAGCCAATACAGAGATTTTGCAACCCCTTCAAAGACACGAGAGTTTCTCTCTTTCCATATCATCCACCATGTTGCAAGAAGACACAAATTCCACAATACTTTGCCTTTCTTCTTCCATGGCACAAAGGTCCAAAGAAGCATCAACTCCGAAATAGAAAAAGGAAAAATCCAACAGATGCCAAATCTTAGAAATATCAAACTCCATACCTGACACGTAAAAGAGCAATGCATGAAGAGATGATCCACAGATTCAC